>NC_143018.1:146844174-147444174 GCF_055824585.1 Amblyomma mixtum
CTGCTGTCAATGCCTGCACCCTGCAAATCCGACCCCTCAAAGACCCCCACTGGGGCATCTAAGGAAAATAAAGTGAAGTGGGGTGAAAACAACAAGGGGTGTGTCCCACGCCTCCGGGGCCTGCGTAGAAAAGCAAAGGGTGGTGAAGGTGCTTAATGCATTTGTGTGCAGCGCGATCCTGGACACTGAGAACAACACCTCCTTCGCCAGAGTTCTCCACATAACAGCACAGCAGCCGAATGAACTGCATCAGAGCGGGTGGAGGCTGACAAGCATTGCTTTCAAATGTGGCAAACGTGTTGAAGGAAATAAATGCCCTTCAGTCTCCACTGGACAAGAGATCGGCCACCACTACTACTCTCCACCCCACTCTCGGCGCTGACGGTGCACTCAGGGTTGGCAGCAGACTTCAGTGCAGCACAGAACAAGAAGAGACAGAACACCCTGTAGTGATCTCCGCTCACATTCTTGATCATCACTGGCGAGCACAAGTGCTTGCTACGGGGTGGAGTGCGAGACACGCTGCGCCATCTCTGTGAGCGCTACTGGTTGCTTTGAGAAAGACAAGCTACATGGTATTCCCTGTCAGCGACAAAGATGCCAACCCGTAGCCAGATGATATTCTGAAATGACAGAGACACATTCAGCCCTCTAGACGCACAACAACCCGAGTGGTCTATCTCGAGCTCATCACTGACCTGACATCATTCCTGATGGAGGTTTGTTTACAGATGAGGGATATATGCAATGTAATTTATTCCAATAACGCTCAGACCTTTAAAAGAGCATCAAAGAACACCGCAGCACTTTCACTACAGTGGGGATTAGAGGGTGCATTAAGGTCGATTAAAATGGAAGAGTGGGTGGTCCTGTTAGTATAATCCCATATGATAATCCAATGGGAGGGACGGAAACACTCTAGTCCTCGAATTTTGAAATTTGGCGGCACTGATGACACAATGTCCCTCGACTAACCAGGGAATTCCATTATGGAGAAACATGGTGGTCTTCGAAAGACGACAACCTAAATGGTATTGCATTAATAACTAGCTAGAATGCCCATGTGGCGGTGAAATGCAGAAGGGCTGTACAGAGCGTGAGGATAAAGACATGAGACGAGGACCCGCTTTCATGTCTCGGTTGTGCAACCCTCGATAGAACACTCACACCTACTCATCATGAAACAGCTGGTGTGAATTCTTCTAGACAAAGCTCACGTAAACATTCACCTGGACGCAGACCAGGGCAAATTTTCCTTCCACTGCACAACTTCTGAGAACAAGAAGGCGGGCCACTGCATCAGCGATCCGTCTATAAGCCTGTACTCAGCGGAGCGCGGTTTTTTGGAAGAATTTTTATAACAATCTTTGTAGCAGATTTTTCTTACTTGCCTGGTCTTATGTCATGTGCGGTTCTTTCATTTTCTTTTTTTTGCAATCTGTATATGACTACAGCTGCTTTTACAGCTGAAGAGGTGATAACACCTTTCATATCTGTTAGTCTCAGACAGCTGGCACTGCAAAGTGTGATGTGATGTGACTGGCTGGTTATATAAACGTGACTTGATGACAAAATAAATCAGTTGATAGCAGCGTTCTTTTGTGTCTTGTCCTCCCTTGCGGTTGTCGTTTTTTGCGCTGTCTTGCTGCCAATTAAAAACCTCTGAGAAGACCGTGAAGCTGCGCTCAGGTAGACCCCTATGAGTAATTACTCCCTTAATTGTCTACAACTGTTTGCCCCAATAACAAAAAAAAAAGTACAATTACATCTTGAAATTACAAAATCCCTAACCACCTTGTTCATAGGCAAAAAACCTTCTACGCCACGTGGTGGAGCCCTCATAGCAACCGGTGAAGTAATGACTAGGGCGATCTGCATAAGGGACGTCCACATCTTCCGAGGTATCTGGAGTGCTGCCAATGCACAAAGCACAGCTCGGGCTCAAAGGGTGTTGTACATCAATGCCACATTATGTTCCCTGCAAAATGTCACACACTGTAGCACACCATGCCCGATGGCAATGATGCAAAGGCTAAGAAGGAAAATGAAAGAAATAAATGGGAACGGAAAAAGACCTGTTCCCTTTTGAGTGCTTACACAGCAGGAAGCAGAGCAGTGAGTAAAACGGTGAGATTCGAGCTCGCGTCTATTTCCACAACTATTGCACATTGGAAGAAAATTGAACTTCAAAATTAAGCTAAAAATAAATAACAGCACAGCAGATTCCACTCATGACTGAGAGAAACAAAAAGGAAGCAGCATGATGGAGCCAAAATCAAGACCAGGGTGTGTATCAAACATAAGCATGTGTAAAGTGTGAACACACTTTCTGTACACAGCGTCACAAAAAGACGAAAACTTCAAAACAGGCTCGAACAGCAACAACTGGCACTGCTGTACACAGCACATGTGTGTTGCTGTCGCGTATCCTCAGAGGTGCACAGCAGGTGAGGTGTTGCGGTGAAAAACACTGCTTACACACGACAAGAGGAGAGTGGGGAAACACAGCTGTCTAACAACCACATTTCACTCCAAGTTTGTCAGCTAATACTTCCTGTTCGCACAGGGAAGGGGAGGTATGCAAACAAAGCATTAAAAAACCAAAAAGCAACAAGTGCCGTATCACACAGACACTGATATTAAATTTCTGCATCAGGAAGTGCGATTTAAGGTACATGCTGATGCATGCGTCGCTTTTTTCTCTAATGTTGATGGCTTCGTTAATTTCCCAGGTTCGTTGATTGACTAATGAGGAGATGACGGTGCTCTTGTTGAGCTGGGGAACACACTCGTGCTTGCAGCAGTGCTTCGCTAGTTTGCTGCTGCCGGTGGCACCTGTTAGGAATATCTTTTACTAGGCAGTAAACACCACACAGAGAAGCATCTATTCAGAGCCACTTCAGAGCCACCGTATTGAGAAAAGAAACTGGCGCTGGATTGTGGGCAGTTTCCTGAAAAAGGGCTTTCTCCGACCTCCAGACAGAGGACGACCCGTACCTCACATGGCATGGTCAAATTCCAAAATTCCAGTGGTCCAGCAAAAGAAAATTTCACGCAACTGCTCACTAGCTTCCTGCATTCCACCGTCACCAGTCATAAAGGTAGCCTGTACATTCGACGGGAGGGGACATACATCAGGTCATCTCTCATCTCCATTCCAAGTGATCTGTTTCTCGTGTAAATTGACCGAAGTCTGATGACCGCTCTTGCAGTGAAAAGCATCGCACAGGTGTTCTGCTATGTAGATGATGACCTAGTCCCAGCATATGTCAGCACCAGACAAGTCGAGGGGCATATGTACCACCATCAACGGACTTGGGAAATTAACGAAGCCATCAACATTACACAAAAAGAGCAATAGTCAATTGCACTTTGTGGTGGAGAAACTGAATATCTGTGTAATATGGCACCTGTTACTTTTTGGTGTTTGTTTCTTGCATATCTTTCACTTCCTGTACAAACAAGAAGTATGTAACTGAACAACGCGCAATAAAATGTGGTTGTTAGACAGCCCACCCTCCTCTGTCTCGATTAAGCGGTTTTTCACCACAAGATCATGCCCAAATCAGCCCAACTTTCATCTTGTTAAAGGAAAAGTGACTGACAGTGGCGGCAGACTCCATATCCTGTCCGCATGACAGTACACAATGACAAAAGGTCCGAGACTCGGATAGCAACTAGCGTTACTACAGTGAACCAAAAAAGTTTGGAGGCACTTAAACAATCAGGACAACCTTAGACTTCAATCAACCAAATGATCAGCCAGGCTTTCGCAAAGGGTACATGACAATAGACCATATTCGACACACTATCAATCAGGTTATAGAGAAATGCGCAGAATATAACCAACCCCTATACACAGTGTTCATTGATTACGAGAAAGCATTTGACTCAGTGGAAACCTCAGCAGTCGAGCAGGCATTGCGGAATCAGGGTGAGTGTGATATGAAAATACTAGAAGATATCTAACGATTGCACAGCTACCATAGTCCTTCACAAATTCAGTAATAAAATACCAATAAGGAAAGGTATCAGGCAGGGAGACACGATCTCACCAATGCTATTCACCGTCTGTTTTCACGAGGTATTCCTGAGTAATCTGCGATTCGCTGATGACATTGCCTTGCTAAGCCACTCAGGAGATGAGCTGCAAAGCATGACTTAACCATCATACGAAGATGCACAACACAGAAGAAAGCAAGAGTTTCAAAAAGTCAAGGGCTCGCGAACTTTCGTGCGCGATTGTGGGTTCTCTGCTACATGTTGGGCTCTCCTGAGAAAGTATTTCAGAGCCCCTTTAATTATCATTATGCGATGACAATGCAATACCACTGGGTCTCCTCCTTGCTTTCTGACTGCCTCTCACCTCCGATGTCCTCTTCATATTCTTTTTTGCTACTTTCCCACGTATTTCTTGGATCAACTGATGAGCAGCTTTGCTACGTACTGTGCTGAATCACTCTAAGCCTTCTTCCTTTTTACAGTCGTTCGTGGTCATTACCAGTCACTCCGAATATTACAAGTCATTTTTTTTTGGGGGGGGGGTCCTTTCCATGGCACCCACCTTTTGGCCTCTCCCTCCTTTTCGGGACAGAAATGGTAATAGCGCTACAGCAAGACGTACCCAAGGAAGACTGACACAGGACTGTGTATGTCTTACTGTAGCGCTATTACCATTTCTGTCTCAAATAATGCACCATCTAGCCCAAAGTGACACTCTTCTAAATCCCTCCTTTTCCTCTACAAGTGGAGTCTGAGATTTCTTTCTACTTCGCCACCTGTCATCACCGGCAGGTGCACATAACACGATGCCGGACAATTTCTTTTCCACGGTGGGGCTTCTAATACAAACGAATGAACACCCTCGCCCAGGAGGTACAAAGCAACAAAATTCTTATTCGACAAAGCTGGGTCACTGCCCAAATCAAAAGCAACTCATTCGGTGAGTGCAGTTGACTTGGCCAAGAAAACTGAACAGCAGTTGGCTTCTGCCTTGGTACCAAGTTTTCGCTTTGTGACAATGCTTCATCCTGACCACACAGTGTTCCGCTAAAAATTCAGTTGCTGTTAGATCACACATTCAAAGAGTATCACACAGAACATTCAGTCAGACAAATGTTAGAACACACGGCAGGGGAAGTAACTGAAATCGAGGCCTGAAGCACCAGGGCCCTCGCAGTCACGATTTGTGGGTTCGGCTGTGGCGTGTCAGCACCGACTTCTGGGCAAAGCCGGCGCCGCACACGGGGCAGACGTAGGGTCGCTCGCCCGTGTGGGTGCGCACGTGATCTCGCAGGTGGGGCTTCTGCGTGAACACCCGTGGGCAGAACACGCACGACAGGGAGAGCCGGCCCACGTGCAAGCGCCGGTGTGCCAACATGGCCGACCGACTGGCCGACGGGAAGCCACACTGGTCACAGCGGATGGCACCTGCACAGCCACAGCACAGGGAAACACTCGTGGACAAAATCCTGCAGCCATTAACTGCGCAGCATCTCACAGGTCCCCAAGAAATACCTCTGTCGTCAAAAATAAACAAAATCTGTATGCTGAAGCACGGAATTACTGGCTTCACACTCTCTTTACTGCCACGCACCCACACTGCATGCAGCATACACTGTGCGTTTGGAACACCCAAAATTTTGCACATACACTTCATCTCACAAGTTTACCGCAGCACTGTGAAAGGTAGAGCTCTCTCGTCCAATCAGGACCAAGGAAGACAACAAATAGCGCCCCAAATATTTGAGCACTGTTGTGCCTATTTTTCAAAACAATTATTGCAGTGATTGAAAGGTAGTTCAGGATGATGTTTGAAGTATAGTGAGCATTTGATCACTCGATAAAGCAAGTTGTTGGGCGAGCTGGTGCCGATCTTCCATAGTTGCAGCGTGAAAGACAGGACAGGAGAAGACCACTGAACACAGCGCTCACAACACTGTGTTCTGTCATCCTCTCTTGTCCTGTCTTTCACGCTGTAACTATGGAAGCATTTCATCACTGATTAAATTGACAGAGAAAGACCGCACAAACTCAGCAATACGGAGGTCTGCTGCGAAGTGCTGCATCGTCATTCGTAAGCATGGTGTCTGCCGAGTTGTCAGAGAGTCTCCTGCAGCTGGATACTGGAGCTTTTTATCCCAGGGATGGAGCCGCCAATCGTGGGGGTGAGGACACGTTTTGCAGCGCGCACCATTCGTTCTGAATCTCAGATCACTGCAGCCTTCATAGCACTGCAAATGACTAGTCAGATGGAGTACAGTACACAATGCATTTCGACCACGAAATTTTATGAATTCGTATCATGCCCAAATTTCTATCAGCCGTCTCTGTATCCAACTGTTTTTTTCACAGAATAGCAGCAGTAGCCAGACACTTACAGTCAATTCTTTAAAGATGTAGAGACATTTAATTTTTATGGCATGTTTTATTCTCTACAATGATGCGGTAGACACTACTATGCATGAACCACCATGTGGTATTCGCTTACGACCGCTAAATAACTTATAATCGAATTTTTCTCTCATGTTGTTTCGGTTTCAACAGAGTAAATCTCTGTGTGCTGCATGTCTATTTCACTTCTCTGTTTTCATTAGGCTGGGTGACAAAATGCCCGGCCAGCATGACGCCTGTCCGCATATATATATATATATATATATGTATATATATATATATATATATATATACTAAGGACTGAAGGATTCTTTGAAAAATTGCCTTTTCTGCAAGTGCTACCTAACGCAGGGATAGGATAACACGCAGTGCCCGAGAATTTTCTTTCTAAGGAAATACAGAGTTTAGGCGCTGCCTCTGCGTTATGCACAGTTTGGTGCAATTGTCGCAGCAATCACATCATTGGAAGATGTAATACAAACAGCACTTTGAAATCTGTTGTTACGCATTGCCTGGCTGATACTGCAAGCAAGAGCAATTGATATTAACTTCTCAGTCATACAAGGGTGTTCAACAACATCAGCACCTTGTTATGGCATAGACTCTGTGCTCATGCATGTATTCGCACTGATCTTCCCGCTTCACTTTGTCACAGTTCCCTGTATGGCCATTTGTCTGTTGCTCGGACGGTACTGTTAATTAAGCACTTATAAAGTGCAAACTGTGTGCATGTCTCACATGCATACAAATCGTGACATTGCACTCAGAATGGCTATAGGCTTTGAATGACATCATTTTCGAGACATTTCGACTACTGGTTTTGTAGAAAAAGAGGCCCACAGTTGTACCACTGACTTCGAATAAAGACCCTATTCGATCCTATTCAAAGATCCTTCCCTCAGTACTTATCAGACAACTTGAATCAAATTTGAAAATTGCTTCAAGAAATATTACGAGGCAGTTGACTGAAGGAAAAGGTGCAAAAGCTCAATTTTTTTTTCTCGTTGAAATGCACATCCGTTCTTATAAAAAAAAAAAAAACACAAGGCACCAAAGATGCCTCGTACAGTGAAATACAAAAAACATGCTATATAGCTCAGTAGTATTCAGCATGCAGAAATATGGTTTAGAAGGGTTGTTTTGTAGGCCAGTTGGTGATCCACACTTCAAGAAATGCTTCGGCGCAGCAGACAAGGACACAACGTACAAAACACACCACAGAGTGCCAACTAACAACTGATTCTATTGAAACGCACGTCAACGAATATATGGTTTGCGCTTATCAACGACAAAAAAGATAACATACAGTGAAGAGAGCACTAGGTACAAAATGATTGGCACCCATGGCATGTGTGACACAAGCGAACATCGTCATGCCCCAAATCTAATCATTTTGATAGAAATCTCATTCATCTTGAGAAGCATCACAGATGAATTGCTCACGCATGTGTTTGTCCCCGAACGAAGAATGACTGCTGCTTCAAAAATTTTTTCTCTTTGAAACTGGTGTTTTCTCCGGCATAAAATAACTGTACCGCTGAAGACCGGTACAGTTACAAACACATGCGTGAGCAATCCATCTGTGACGCTTCTCAAGAGAGAATGAGAATTTCTATCAAAATGATTAGATTTGGTGCAAGACGATGTTCGCTTGTGTCACACGTGCCGTGTTTGGTAATCATCTGTACCTAGTGATCTCTTCACCGTATTTTTTCTTTTTTTGTCTTTGATGAGAGCAAAGCATATACTCATTGACGCGGGTTCCAATAAAAATCAGTTGTTGGTTGGCGCTCTGTGGTGTGTTTTCTACGTTTTGTCCTTGCCTGCCGCGCGGAAGCATTTCTTGAAGAAATATGGTACGTAGGTGCACAGTCTACCGGCCCCTGAAAGCACACACACGTGTCCTGCTGCTGCACAAAGGGCTGCACGTATGGTTGGCTGAATGCATCTGGCAAATGGACAATGCATCCCAGAGGGGAAAAAAAATGAGACGACAAGCCAAGAATCGCCAAAAGTGCGGCAACAGAACTCCCCACAAACGCCCTCAGGCATAAAAAGAGAAAGCAGCACAACGCAGGTCAACCTTCAACTACACAACACCAGTCACAATGTTGTAGGCTACTCTGGGACAATCTCGCTTCAGTGCGTTGCAACGAAATGTTTGGTTGCAAAAGTACTTGATGCAGGGCTCGTTGGTTTATGTTCAATATTTCTAAGGGCGCAAAAAAGGCCACAACACAGGAAAAGACAGAAAGAAACGGCGCTCTTATTGTCCGTTTCCTTCTGTTTTTTCCTGTGTGTGTGCCTTTTTGCGCCATTAGAAATATTGAAACTTTTGGCTCCACTGAATATGCACAAACTGGAATGCGGTCACCTGTCAGGTTGCTGCCTCATTCACTGCTGCTGCTGCGAGTGCGTTCACATGATGAATGCCACCTCACCAGTGAGCTGCTCCGACATTCTCACTTTATCACCCGTGCGCAGTCAAGCTACACAGTCAGCATTCATCTTCGCAAGGACAACAATTCAGAAATGACTTAAGGGGGGTGGGAAGCTGGTCTTAGAAAAAAAATTTATGACAATCAAGTCGCAATAATGGAATCTTCTAGTAACATCCATTTTTACATGCTGATTCCAAATATGTAATTTAATTTCATGTACAACAAGTCCTTGTGTACTTATGCAATATGTTAGGTAACTTTTGCCAAGGGTTTGAAAGAAATTCTACTGCAGGGAGCTTGTTAGGCTGCATGCCATTGGTTTCTCTTGACATCAAGCTATGCAGTAAGGGTAAAATCATCATCCTGCCTGTGATAGAAGGCGAGTTATAGTATTGTGAAATTATCACTTTCTTCCCATCTGTGAAGTGGCACATTCAAAACCTTCTAACTCAACCTCTATGAAGGGCAGGATAATAATTTTGCCCTTATTGCTTAGTTTGATGTCAAGAGAGGCCAATGGCATGCGTCCCAGCAAGTTTCCTGCAGCAAAATTTATTGAAAGCTCTCGGCAAAAAGTTAAATAACATATTGTATAAGTGCACAAGAAGTTGTTTTACATAAAATTAAATTACATATTTGGAATCAGCACGCAAAAATACCTGTTTCTTGCAGATTCCATTATTGTGACTCCACCAACAAAAATTTTTTTTCTAAGACCAGCTAAGGGGGGATGCAGCTTTGCAATCCAAAAAATGTGGCCAAAAAATTGATTTTTTTGAAAACTGTTGTATGCCTAGTTTTTTAAGCTGTCCCAAACTTTTATTGCAGAAATCAACAGGATACTACTCTAAAAAAGTTTTATGAAGTGTGGCAGCTGCGGATTGCAGGGAAATGCTTGAACAATCGGTGTTTTCTTTTGTCCTGGTTTTCCGACTGGTTGCTCGCCTTGTGAAGCGGATTTCTTCATGACTATCTATTTTGACCCCGTTTTGTCCCATTTCTGAGCCACACTACACTGTAGGTCAAGACATTCTTTGTTTTTCAAATTTCTGAATTTTAAATTTCTTGAATCATATCTTCTTCTCACTCTTGATATTCTAAACAGAACCAACACTGCACCACAAAAATTCAAAACAAAAATCTGTTTTGCAAAAAAAAAAAAATTTCTAAGAATGTTTCACAAGTACAATGCCAGTAAGAACACAATGAATGCTAAATCAACCTTCTGCCACATCGTCTCACCTCTGCAGCTTTTCACAGGATTCAGAGGAAAAATGCATAATACAAAACAATTTACTGGAGATATAACAGTGAAATTTTGTGAAAGTAGACAACTATCGTCCAATATCCTTAACTAGCTCCGTATCTAAGCTAATGGAACATGTTGTTTACACTAATATTATCAGCTATCTTGAGCACCACAACATCATATTCAAATACCAGCATGGATTTCGAAGGGGTTTTTCATGTGACACTCAACTTTCCGGCTTCACTCACGACCTCTTTTCATCAGTGGATGCAGGCAAACAAGTCGATGCGCTATTCCTTGACTTCTCTAAGGCATTTGACCGGGTCCCCCATCACAGACTTTTGCTCAAACTAACCCACTTGAACATTCATTCCGATGTTATTGCCTGGGTTAAAGCTTTTCTTGCATGTCGATCTCAGTTCATTTCTGTCAATAATCATCTTTCGTCCTCCTCACCCGTTTAGTCCGGTCTTCCCCAGGGAAGCGTTTTGGGACCTTTACTTTTTCTAATCTTCATAAATGACTTACCCGCCTGCGTATCATCCAAAATCAGATTATTCGCTGATGACTGTGTTATATACCGTAGCATTTCTAACGACTCTGACCGCCAATCTTTGCAAACTGATTTAGATTCCATTAGTAATTGGTGTTCTTCTCGGTTAATGACCCTTAATTCCTCTAAAACTAAACTTGTCTCTTTCACTCGCAAGTCTTGCCGCATCCCGACATCTTACACTCTCCTTAATAACCCGGTTGAACTTTCTACTTCCTACAAGTATTTGGGACTACACCTTCAGTCCAATTTAACATGGAATTACCATATTAGCCATATTCTTGCAGCTGCTAACCGCTCTCTGGGTCTTCTAAAACGTAACCTTAAACAAGCGCCTTTTCACCTAAAAAAACTAGCATACGTTACCTTAATACGGCCTAAAATCGAATATGCGTCGGCCATCTGGGACCCGGATCAAGCATACCTTATCGATGACTTGGAATCTTTGCAAAACCGTGCCGTTAGATTCATCTTTTCTGATTATTCTCGTCATACTAGCGTCACCGCACTAAAGACTCGCGCCGAACTTGATACGTTATCACATCGCCGCAAACTATCACGCTTGACCCTTTTCCATAAACTTTACCATCATGTTCTGCTCCATAACGATTTTTTTCAATCACCTGAATCTTTTTTTCCACGTCGTGACCACCCGCTGAAAGTTAAACGCATATCATGCCACACTTCTTCTTTTGCTAACTCTTTCGTACCACATACTATAGTCGACTGGAATAATCTACCATCACTCATCGCTTCTGAAAGGGATCTTAACAAGTTTCACGACCTTCTAACCCAAATGTCTGTTTAGCTTTACTAATTGATTGTACCACTTGCTGCATTGAGCTGTTTTATTATTTTGTTTTGTTCCTGCGATTGTTATTGCCTCTAAAACGCTATCTGTTCTTTTTTCGTGTAAATTACAATGTATACTACAGGTTTTTATTTGTTTCTTTTGTTTTCTACATGTGCTTATTGTATTTATGTTTTGCACCTTGGTGCTTACTCATTCTTATTTTGCGTTGTGTGTCATTGCTCCCCCCTATGTAATACCCTCGATTGAGGGCCTTTAGGGGTTTATTGAATAAATAAATAAATAAATAAAAATTATTTCTAACATGTTAAAAAAATTTCATGCAAATACATCGAGAAACAGAAAAATTTTTGCTGAAAGCCGCATCCCTTCTTAAAGGGACACTATGAACTATTCCCTAAGATTTTTGTTCGAAAATTTCGTTTCTGACAATTTGGCGAACTTTCTTCAGTTCTAATTTCAAGACGCTACTTTTGTTTTTCGGTGAATATTATTTTTGACGCATGAATTACAGACTTTTTTTGGTTACTTGATACAGCAATTCTGTGCAGTTAAAAGCACTTTAAAGTTTATTGTCTTGAACCATTTATTTACCAATAATTATACCAATTATACCAATAATTTACCAATATTATTTACCAATAATTAACGTGCATACGGTCATACTTGGAGCTGTGCTTGTAGAGAAAAATTGCTGCCCTCATTAAAGGAGCAACTCAGGTCAATTGTGTCAGCCGGCAGACAAAAACTCCTAGCTACAACAAATAATTGCCGGGCTCCTTCAGCTTCATTATAAAAAGGTTCAACTATAAGTATTTCATGAAGGAACATCGCCATAAAGTACATGTTCCTTCATGTCACACTGAACACCGTTTTTACTCATTTGTACTCAGCATTTCGAGAGTTTGAACCACCTACCCAGTTATGTAGCCGATGTTATTCATTTTAACACTTTTAAGACTAGCGCATGTAATCTCTCTTTATAGATTGTTAACTTCCCTTGCATTTGCTCTTGCTGTAATCTTTTTTGCCTCAAAAGTTTTTTTTTGCCTTGTTAATCGTTTGTTTTGTTTTTTTTCAGTCCTACGCCTATTATTGTTCTTCTTGCTGCATCGTATGTTAACGAACTATGCCCTCCCACTACCCTCTGTAATGCATTCGTGCCTGAGGGTATATAAATAAATAAATAAATAAATGCTCTATGAGAAAGTTGCAAAATCTAAAAATTTATTTATTTTTTGACAACACACAGTCTGACCCCCACCTTAACAATTTCAGCGTAAAGGATGCACAGGGGCAAAAGGGTCGGATCAGACTGCAGAGATGCCTTCGCACTCTGTGCTGCCCTGGCAGCAGCAATGACAGTGGCAGCAACCCAGCCCCATGCTCTGCTTCCCAGCACATGGCCCACTAAAGTGCTCCCCATCAGCCCAAGCCAGCCCAACTCAGCACAGTGCCATGTCTCGACTGGTGCCACAAACGTGCTCTCGGGAATCAGGCCTGCCCTGTTTTCACAAGCTCAGAAGAGCAAGGTTCCGGGCTAGTTGGTAATGCATTTGAAGGAAGAGACGACACACACACACGACCGCTGTAGGAGAGGGTGCGGGACCAGCATATCGCATTAGCGGCCCGAGAACAGATGAAACTTGGGTCAGAGGTGAAACAATTAACTGAGCCCAAAGAACAAGAGCTGAAGTTCAGAAGAGCAAGGTTCCGGGTTAGTTGATAATGCGTTTAAAAGGAAGAAACAGCTCGAAGAAGCATGGACACACGAAGAAACGACACGTTCGTGTGTGTGTCGTTTTTTCGTGTGTCCATGCTTCTTCGAGCTGTTTCTTCCTTTAAATTTAATTTCACAAGCTGGCTGGTGGCACAGTTCGAAGACGCCACCAGTCCGGTTGACCCTCTGTGTCCCTTGGGTGCCATCTTCAAAATGCACAGTGTTGCCAGAGTCACTGCTGGTCAGCAAGGTGAACGACACTGACTACAACAGAGTGCTTCCACGGGAACAAGCATGGACGACAGTGCCATGGAAGGGTTGTACAATTCGATGCACCGCCATCTTTCGGCTCTGCAATTCCTGGTGCGGTGACAGCCGTGTCTTTAGCACCTGGGGCGAAGAATGCAAAAGTTACGTGCGGGGAACTAACACAGGCAAATGAAAGGAGAGTAGTGCCCACGCAGTGAATGCTGCGTTAAATGCTATGGCGTAGTAAAGCAGCTAAGGCTATCATGAAGCAAACACGGGGCTATATGTCATCTCACAGGTTGTTTGCAACATTGTGAAAGGTACAGCACTCTTGTCCAATCAGGGCCAAGGGAGCCAACAAATAGACCCTCAAATTTTTTAGCAGTGTTGTGACTATTTTTCACACAATTATCACAGTGACTGAAAAGGCAACTAATCATCATCAGCCTGACTACGCCCACTGCAGGGCAAAGGCCTCTCCCATGCCTCTCCAGTTAACCCTGTCCTTCGCCAGTTGCGGCCACCGTATTCCCGCAAACTTCTTAATCTCATCCGCCCACCTAACTTTCTGCCGCCCCCTGCTACGCTTGCCTTCTCTTGGAATCCACTCCGTTACCCTTAAGGACCAGCGGTTATCTTGCCTTTGCATTGCATGCCCCACCCAAGCCCACTTCTTCCCCTTGATTTCGACTAGGATGTCATTAACGCGCGTTTGTTCCCTCACCCACTCTGCCCGCTTCCAATCTCTTAACATTACACCTATCTATCAGGATGGCATTTTGAAAGTACAGTGAGCGTTCTATTCACTGGTTAAATGTCTAGTGCTAAGTGAAAATACAAGTTGGTTTTTCTATGCTGTATAATCGTGGAGAACATGTAATGCTAGGGCAAAATAATGTTGGTCGTTAAGGGTAACGGAGTGGCTTCCAAGAGAAGGCAAGCATAGCAGGGGGCGGCAGAAACTTAGAAGGGTGGATGAGATTAAGAAGAACGTTTTTGCGGGCTAGTTGGTTCATTGCAGAATGGGACGCGAATGGGACAGGACAACGAGAAACACAGAGGACAACACGGGCGCAGACTTCCAACTGTTTATTTGAGACCGAAAAGCAAATGCTATATAGGGGATGAACCTATGCGCATAAACATCACTGTCATTCACACAAGACCTGATTAAAATCTAGACCACATTGATCAAATTTTTGCATCGCAGAAAGGCCGATAAACCATAGAGCATTCAGTCAGCATGTCCCCAGAAACTCCTTGTCAAGAAAACGATTAGAAACACGTAAGGAACCTAACAATCAGCCAGAGTAGAGAGCATGAGAAATACTCAAAGTGACAATGCAGTTGTCCCTACAGACAACAAGAGTAAAAGAGTATGAAAACGCGATAAAAACATGGTGTGACAATCGTTCTCTGGGGACATGCCGACTAAATGCTCTCTGATTTTCGGTCTTTCTGCAGCGCAAATTTTGATCAATGTGGTCTAGATTTCAATCAGGTCTTGTGTGAATGACAGTGATGGTTATCCCCTATATAGCGTTTGCTTTTCGCTCTTGAATAAACAGTTGGAAGTCTGTGCCTGTGTTGTCGTCTGTGTTTCTTCGTTTTCCTGTCCTGTCCCATTCGCGCAGTACTAATCTTTTCTGAGATTAAGAAGTTTGCAAGGTAAGGTGGTCACAGCAGGCACAGAACAGTGTTAAACAGGAGAGATTCATCCTGCAGTGGGCACAGTCAGGCTGATGATGATGATGCTGACAGTCAAAGTGCTTGCCATGCCAACTGTTGGCATGTTGTCTCGACACAGGAACCATGTCGACATCTGCGTAACTTTTTTAGGCACCTTTTATAATTTCAATTCAAAGCAAATAATCTTGTGACCTAATTGGCATAGCCAGGCCTCAAGAAGGCCAATTTTTTAGGTATCCAACAGAAAACACCAAAGGTCATTTTTTTATGTATATATACAAAATTTCTTACACACTGTCAAAACAGCTGGAAACTGCAATATTAAAACAGCTCAATTTACGATTAGCACCCTAATGATGATGGAATCATTTTGTGCTTCAAAGACTTATATAACATGATGCAAGAAATCCAGAGAAAAAAAGGCATTAGTACAGAAGGCAAAATCTGTTGACAAGAAAATGGCGCAAAATATGTTCCCATGCTCACTGTTCTGCCAATTTTTTTCCCACATTTGCTAGTTTTCATAAAAAGGAACTCTATATTCAAGGCAAAAGATCCGAAATTCACCTGAAATGAAGAACTTCATGTTAGCTAGTGTACACACTGGGAAAAAGCTGAGAGATTGAAGCTGCACTTTTTACATTAAGAAATGCCTTTTTCCCCACTACTTGATGATGCAGGATTTCCGTGAGGCTGGCATAAATTTTTGGCTTCCCTTCCCTGAAATTCTGACCGGTTGACCAGTGTACTAACTACAGTGCACTACCAAATTTGAAAATCTAAGAATCTCCATAATCTGTAAGTTGACCCACTCAAAAAAAATGGATTAGATTAGATTAGATTAGTGGGCCCCATCAGTGGGCTCAATTATTACAACCCCACCAGGAAAGGGCAAGGAAACTGGTTCCTGCTCGAGTTTTGTAGGGAGAATCGGTTTGGTTTATGGGGGGTTTGAAGTCCCAAAGCGACTCAGGCTATGAGGGACGCCGTAGTGGAGGGCTCCGGAAATTTCGACCACACGGGGTTCTTTAACATGCACTGACATCGCACAGTACACGGGCCTCTAGAATTTCTCCTCCATCGAAATTCAGCCGCCGTGGCCGGGATGGAACCTGCGTCTTTCGGGTCAGCAGCCGAGCATCATAACCACTGAGCCACCGCGGTGGAGGATCAGAGGGAAATTAGACACAGCAGGCAACATTTTCTTCTTTAACAATGTGGTCAAGAACAAAGTTTTCTGAAAAGGGTCCCCAATGAGATCACAACTGCCTGGGATTTTTCTATCCTGCTTTTTACATGACCTGCACTCGCCTCAGCATTCACCCAGTGTGCACATGCAGGCAGGCTCACCAACAACACAAAAAATCTGGCCCAGACAGCAGGAATGCCCTGCTGCACAAAGGTCCAACTCGCAGACAAGCAGAGTCACTTCTGAAATGAATTTAGGCGCACAAGAACACTCACACAATAAGAGGAAACACACAGGACAGGACAGGTTCACTGTCCTGTCCTGTGTGTTTCCTCTTCTTGTGTGCGTGTTCTTGTGCGCTTAAATTCATTTCAAAAAAAGCTATGCACCATCTGGCCCAAACAGAAGTTTTGTAGAATCACTTCAACTGAGGACTAAAGGCAAATGATAGGAACAACATTAAAGGTGCCCTGAAGAGGAATCTGAACTCGTATTTTTACTGCCGGAACTGCATCTGCATGTTCCGAGAGTTCTTAGAAACTTCGATTTATTGCCCTGTGCGGCCAATTTCCCTAATTTAAATCTGATTAAATGTCCTGGCTCCCGCCATTTTTTTTAAAATTCCCCGCAGACGGTGGGAGGAGTCGGCCAGCCTTTCACCCAGTCCCGTGGTGGCTTGCCGCTCTGCCATCAGCGGAGGGATACGTAGTGATCGGCGAAGGTAGAGTCCACGCATATTTTTATTCAAGTAAGAGCAGAAAAAGCAGACGGGACCAAGGAGGTTATATACATAGAGTTTCTTACAATTACCTAGAAGGAAAGCTGGTGGCACTGCACTTCAGCCACCAAGGACGCTCAAATCATCATGGGGCGGGGAGCTACTTGGTGCGGGACAGTCGTATTTTTTGGGAAACACGGAGTGGCACTACTAAGACGTTTCATTCCGAAAATGCTGTTCGTGTGTGCACAGACGACTTTGGCACGAACGAAGTGTGCAAAAACCACAGTGGTGAAAACGCAATGACACACAACACCAATAAAAGGTTTCACTTTTCTGAAATGCCATTAAAAAACCTCTTAAAGTATCTAAGCAACAACATTTTTTTTAAAAACATAATTACTTTTAATGCGCCTGTTAATCACGAAATATTAGCTTTTGTGGTGTTCATTACTTGGCCAATAGGAAAGCTAGCCATCTCATATTTTGGGCACACTTTGCATTTACATGCTTTTCTGCTCATTTGTTGCAATCTACAGGCAGGATATTGAATGTTAGGACATTTGTAGTTATCGAACAGCCTTATTTTTCTATTATTTTTTGGCCAAAAGTTGTAGTTCTACAGTCGGTAGCTCACCGCCCCATGATGCTTTGAGTGCCCATGGTGGCTGAAGTGGTCTCGAGGGGGCTCCATGAAAACTCCCATAGACGGGTTGCCAGCTTTCCCTCTAGGTAATAGTAAGAAACTCTACGGTTATATACATAAAAACTTCTGGAGTGGCAGGTCCCCATAGCCACCTATGCAAGCCGCTGATGCCGGGAGAATCGGTCGGCGGCCATATTGGGGGTGCAAAGGCAGGCCACATTGGTTCGTCTGCGCAGAAAATGCGGATGCTTTCGCTCTGCCGCAAGTTAAAGAATCTGCAGATGAATGACTTC
This sequence comes from Amblyomma mixtum, assembly GCF_055824585.1. Taxonomy (NCBI): domain Eukaryota; kingdom Metazoa; phylum Arthropoda; class Arachnida; order Ixodida; family Ixodidae; genus Amblyomma; species Amblyomma mixtum. The sequence goes on from NC_143018.1 coordinate 146,862,126, forward strand.
TGTTGACATGCATGCTATGTGAGGGTCGAAATATGTGTTAATGCAATAATTATTTCCAGAAAGAAGTGTTACAGTTTCGGTTTGATGTCTGTTTTGTGGCGCCACCCGGTGCCGACGGTTTAGAACTTGCGAGGCAGCAAGGCAATAAAAAGGACACAGCTCTAGGAGCAGTTGTTCATTGCGCAGTGGAGCGCGGTGCATCATCGTCCGTTTCTTCGAGCCTAGCCGTTGACGGCGACCGCCGAGCCGGTCCGCCTCTCGGCATTGCTCGGTCCACTAACTCGTTACAAGTGGCAACGAGGATGGGATTCGAACCCACGCGGGCAAAGCCCTTTGCCCTGAAGGATGGGGTGTCACAAGAGCTTCAGCGCCTACAGAGGGAAGGCATCCTGGAGCCAGTCACTTCTTCAGCTTGGGCTGCACCAATTGTTCCAGTGGCCAAGAAGGATGGACGTGTCAGGATTTGCGGAGATTTCAAGATTACCGTTAATCCAGTGGCTGTGATGGAAAAGTATCCAATTCCAAGAATTGAGGACCTGTGGGCCATGCTGTCAGGAGGTGAGAAGTTCACGAAGCTGGATTTGAGGGACGCCTACCAGCAAATAGTTCTTGACAAAGAATCTAGAAAGTATGTCACAATCTCCACACACATGGGATTATTCCAGTATACATGTCTTCCTTTTGGCGTGTCATCGGCACCAGCCTTGTTCCTAAGGGAGATGGAGAACCTTTTCCGAGGGCTGCCACATGTTGCAGTATATTTCGATGACATCCTTGTCACTGGCTCGAATGACTCGGAGCATCTTCGCAACCTCAGTGCTGTCCTATCTAGACTTCGTGATGTTGGACTTAAGTTGAAGTTCGACAAGTGTCATTTTTTCGTCCGACAAGTTGAATACCTCGGGCACATCATAAGCAAACAAGGCCTGTCTCCAAGTTTGAGCAAGGTATCTGCCATCCTTCATGCACCTGCACCCCGGGGCGTCAAGGAGCTTCAAAGTTTTTTGGGACTTGTGAACTTCTACAGGCGTTTTCTACCACACCTTTCCGGACGCCTCCACCCTTTGCATTTACTTCTCATGAACGAGAAGAAATGGGTGTGGGGAAAAGAGCAAGAAAATGCATTCAATGCAGTGAAGCAGTTAATAACATCCGCCCCAGTCCTAGTACATTTCGACCCAGGGAAGCCACTGTGTCTCAGCTCCGATGCCTCTCCGTATGGGATCGGCGCAGTTTTGGCACACCGAGAATCTGATGGTCGAGAACTGCCCATTGGTTTTGCCTCCAGATGTTTGTCTCGTGCAGAGCAAAACTACAGCCAACTCGACAAAGAGGCATTAGCCTTTGTATTTGGTGTGGAAAAGTTCCACCAGTACTTGTGGGGCAATCCTTTCACTACTTATACGGATCACAAGCCTCTACTAGGATTACTGAATGAGGACAAACCCATTCCAGTGCAAGCATCACCACGACTAGTCAGGTGGGCATTGAAGCTTTCTGCATACAAGTACAAGCTTGTCTACAAGCCTGGCCTGGACTTAGGTCATGCGGATGCTCTCAGTAGGTTGCCGTTGCCTGCAAACAACATGGATCTACCTGCACCTGCTGAAATGTTCATGCTTGAACAAGCATACCCAGGACTGCTGTCACCTGCCATTGTGGCACAAGCTACAAAAAAGGATCCATTCCTGAGCCACGTAGCTCTTGCTGTCCTGCGAGGGGAAAAACTTCCAGCAGGACCAGAAGGAAATCCATTCACAGCAAGGAGCAGCGAACTCAGCCTCCACGAAGGTTGCTTGCTGTGGGGTTCCCAAAATCTTTGCAAGCCAAAATCCTAATGATACTTCATGCAGGGCATCCTGGCATTGAGAAAAGCAAGACAATCGCCAGAAGCCACATCTGGTGGCCGGGAATTGATGGAGACATGGCTAAGAGTGTAAAGAGCTGTGAAACCTGCCAAGCTTACCTGCGTGCACCGCAACGCATTCAGCACACGCCATGGCCATTTCCACAGAGGCCCTGGTCAAGGCTTCACGTTGACTTTGGGGGCCCATTCATGGGTCATACATTCCTGGTCATTGTTGACGCCTATTCAAAGTGGGTTGAAGTTTTTCCAGTGGCGTCAACATCAGCGGATGCTGTTGTCAATGCTTTGCGAACAACATTGGCGCAGCATGGACTGCCGGATCTCATAGTTTCCGACAATGGGCCTGTCTTTGCAAGTGAACAGTACTTGGAATTCTTGGCACGTAATGGAATACGTCGCATGCTTGTGCCTCCCTACCATCCAGCTTCGAATGGTGCGGCAGAGCGCGTCGTACAGACTGTCAAGAACAAGATCAAGAAGAGTGGATCTGGATGTTTCCAAACCCAGATTTCGCGGTTCTTATTTCATTACAGAACCACGCCACATGAAGTCACAGGCAGAGCACCGTGTGAAATGCTCATGGGAAGGATGTTCAAGACACCTTTGGATGTTCTTTGCCCAAATCTACACACTTCAGTGCTGCTGAGACAGTTGAAGCAGAAACTACAGGCCGATAAAGGGTGTCGTTCTTCTCCATTGCCGAATGTGGGAGACAATGTACTCGCAAAGAACTTTCGTCGAGGGCCACCGTGGGTACCCGCACGTGTGACGAGCATCACAGGTCAGTCAGCAGCCACAGTCTGTCTCAGTGACGGTACTCTCTGGCATAGGCACGGCGACCACCTACGTCCTCAAGTCGAAGAAATCGTTGAGCCAACCACTGAACAATGGAGGCCTGGACCTACTGAAACACAGGGCGTTTCCAGCCACCCATCAACTGAGTGTGACACCAGCTTGGCTGTTTCTGTGGACTCTGACCTCACCGTGAGTGCTACTAGTGGCACAGAAGAGACAACTGTGAACGTGACTGGTGGTACAGAAGAGACTGCTATGAACTCTCCCAAGTCAGCGTGCAGCACGCCTCAGTTGCGAAGAAGCATGAGAAGCCGCAAGCCAGTGCAGCGCTACTCGCCATAATGCTCTTCTCTTCTTGAACAAACTAATGGGGGGAGGACTGTTACAGTTTCGGTTTGATGTCTGTTTTGTGGCGCCACCCAGTGCCGACGGTTTAGAACTTGCGAGGCAGCAAGGCAATAAAAAGGACACAGCTCAAGGAACAGTTGTTCGTTGCGCATTGGAGCGTGGTGCATCATCGTCCGTTTCTTCGAGCCTAGCCGTTGACGGCGACCGCCGAGCCGGTCCGCCTCTCGGCATTGCTCGGTCCACTAACTCGTTACAAGAAGAAAAATCCATGCAAGGAAAGCCTCTTAGCCTCCCTTCTAATACGCGCATGACACCATACCCCAACGTTAATCCAAGCGGCGTCGCCATGCAGTAAAGAAATATCCGTAAACAGGCCGCGCGCTTGACTGCGGCTGCTGTCGTGAATGTGGCCACCTGTATGTTTTGCCCCTCCCAAGATGGCGGCACGTTGGTGTCACTTTTTAGACATCACCTCCACTCCAGAAGTCTTTATATGTAACCTCCTTGGACGAGACTCATAGAACAAGAACACATAACGAGTGCTCAGGTTGAAAGTCAGCGGTTGTGCTGTGTTCTTGTTCTATGTGTCTCATCTGTGTTTTTTGTGCTGCTGCTTGAAGATGAATAACCAACAAGCACAAACTGCCGTTCTGGCGTATTTTTATTTCTGTGGGCCTAATTTGCAGCTATGTAGTCTCTGACTAGACCTATTTACTCACGGAAACCTAAAAGAACCAAAATAAAAGCAAAAGCGAAGCTACCACGCGACTGCCTGAAAGGCACTCCATGCGTTGGTTGACTGCTCCCACCGTCCGCGGGGAATTAAAAAAAAAGAAGAGGAAGCCGGACGTTAATCTGATTTAAATTAGGGAAATCGGCCGCACAGGGCAATAATTCGAATTTTCTAAGAATGCTCGGAATGTGTAGATCGAGTTCCTGCGGCAAAAAGATGAGTTCAGATTCCTCTTTAGTGCACCTCTAAAACACAGTGGGCCAGGAGAAAGGCACGAGGTGAAGAAGAAGAAAGGGGTATGTACGGGCAAGGGTAACTGAGGGGATTCCAAGAGAAGGCAAGCGTAGCAGGGGGCGGCAGAAAGTTAGATGGGCGGATAAGGTAACTGCAGCTGGCATAGAGCAGGGTTAACTGGAGAGACATGGGAGAGGCCTTTGCCCTGCAGTGGGCGCAGTCAGGCTGATGATGATGAAGAAGCCTGCACCTGTAGAGGCTCTTGTAGAAGACCTGCATAAGGGCGAGTCTACAGCAAGGGGGACTGACAGCTTGCAAGCTGGAATGCATTCATGGTTGGCAGCACAAAAGAACAGAGCAGGAACGACAGGCAGTTTTACTTTCTCGACTTTCAATTTTGAGAAAGAAAGAACTGTTTGTTAAAGCTCTAATACACTGAAAGAGCTTCCTATGATGGACAAAAAGTTGTGACCAAATCTTTTTTTGTTTTCATCTAAGCAGCTTTACTTACTGTCTGTCCTCATTGTGTAGGGCAGCCTGTGGCTTGCAATGAAGAATTCTGCTCACAGCTGGGCCACACCAGCAATGACCGTTTAGGCGCAACAGGACACACTAATGCTGGGGAACATGCCACCATGTGGCCAGAGGAATATCTAAGCTGTAACACTGTACTCTTGTTCGGTGTGGTCAACTCTACATAATGAGCGCAATCTCCTCATGTGCCAACTCCAGGAGCAATTTGATGACAGTGGCCGAGAATCTTTGAGGGCGGCTGTGTCCATGACTCCAGTTCAACCTGCAGTGACTTCTCTTTACGCTGAACGCTGAGAGGATGTCGCTATACACACTGCACCAAAAAAAACAGCACAGAACCCCTCAATTGCACAATACACATCACACACTCAATACCTGCAGACCACATGCAAGAAGCAATGTGCTCGAAGGAAAAGGCGACACAAATGTGGCTCTGGACACAAAAATTCCCCAATTCCCCTGGGGTTCTGCCTCAGCTCTGAATGCAAAATACTCAGTGTGAATGGCATTAACCCAGGTTCAAGGGCCCACTGCAACATTTCAAATGCACTGGTATGAAAGGAGGAACTGGTTTATTGCCTCTTGACCGTGTAGATGTATCGTATCCGTATAGATGTTCTGGTGAATAACTGTTTTCCATAGTTCCAAATATTTTTCTTTATATTTTTTTTTTCTCATCACACAACCATTGTAACCAGATTGTATAAAACTGTTTGCTATTTTCTTGTGCACTGTTTTTCTATCTCTTGTTGGACTCATGTTATTTATTTTGATTTTTAATGTGTTTAAATCATCCATATGCATGTTTTTTTTTGTTTTACACTACTAAAAAATTGTATACACGTTCTACTTGTAACCACATTTTACACGTCTATCTGTGCTGTGTGTTTAAGTATTTATATTTTTATGTTGCTTTATTTAGCTGTTTTCAATACCTGTATGACTTGCCCTGCCTTGTAATATGCTGGGCCTCGTCAAGCTGACAAAAGCAGCTTTTAGCTCAGGTGTCCCACCAGAATTTTTTCTGGAAATAAATATGAAATGAAATGATGGTTTACTGGGGTTCGACGTCCCAAAGCAACTCAGGCTATGAGGGATGATATAGTGAAGGGCTCTGGAAATTTCGACCACCTGGGGTTCTTTAACGTGCACTGACATCGCACAGTACACGGGCCTCTAGAATTTCGCCTCCATTGAAATTTAGCCGGTTCTCAGGTTCTCTCAGATGGCAGGTTCTCTCAGATCTTTAATGGCAGTTTACCAATATCCGTCAAGAGGAAAGTATACAACAGCTGTATCTTACTGGTGCTCACCTATGGGGCAGAAACGTGGAGGCTAACAAAGAGGGTTCAGCTCAAGTTAAGGACAACGCAGCGAGCTATGGAAAGAAAAATGATAGGTGTAACGTTAAGAGATCGGAAGCGGGAGGAGTGGATGAGGCAACAAACGCGCGTTAATGACATCCTAGTTGAAATCAAGAGGAAGAAGTGGGCTTGGGCAGGTCCTGTAATGCGAAGGCAAGGTAACAGCTGGTCCTTAAGGGTAACGGAGTGGATTCCAAGAGAAGGCAAGCGTAGCAGGGGGCGGCAGAAAGTTAGGTGGGCGGATGAGATTAAGAAGTTTGCGGGGATACGGTGGGCGCAACTGGCAAAGGACAGGGTTAATTGGAGAGACATGGGAGAGGCCTTTGCCCTGCAGTGGGCGTAGTCAGGCTGATGATGATGATGACGTCAGCTAAAAAGAACGAGACAACCATTTTCCAGTTTTCTGTTGTGGAACCTTTTAGAATTTTGCTAGTTAGTGGTAACCGACTGGAAGGCGCTGTGTTTCAGAAAGCATGCGAATCCAAACTTTGTTAGGCCGCACTAATCTGCCTTGGTGAAATGTTTAGAGGAATCCCCCAAGGTGGAGTAGATTTCTAATAAGGAAGTAATTACTCATTGACGTCCACCCAAGCTACAAAGGAGCGCTATACAGCTTTCTCAGAAAGTTTGCAGTTAAAGAAAAATTCGTCCTGGTCTGGGGATCGAACCCGGGACCACCGCTTCACCGGAGCAGTCGCTCTACCAACTGAGCTAACCGGGACGGCAAGCTTATGGTAGGGCGAGAGCGAATTGATCAATAACGAAGTGGGAACTGTGTTGGAACATTTGACCCCGAAGTTTCTGAGAAAGCTGTATAGCTTTCCTCTGTAGCCGTATGGCTGCGCTTGGATGAACATAAATGAGTAATTACTACCTTATTACTAATCTGCCTTTCCTTGTGCCCCGTATTAACCTCTGAAATGACGGTGGCACTCTAGTAAGCCGCAGTGGAAAGTCATGTGTGCATTCACATAAATAACACTCAATGCTTATTTAAGTATATTTTCTTTGATGCCAAATCTGCCTCCCATTTCTACATCGGGACAGCCAGCACTGAAAAAAAAGCTTCAGGGCCTTCTTAAAGAAGGAAATGTGAGAGTGCTTCGGTTGCCTGCTATGGTGTCTAATGTTGTTCTGGCAATGTTCATGCCAGAATTCTGGTTGGAACTGGCTCCACTACCCTTGATCATATACACGTGTCACCTTCAAGGAAGCGAAGATTCTGGGCAGGAGTTTTCCCACAAAAGCAAGACTTTTGTTCGAAGCCTTCTATATCGATAAGAAGGCGGACCACTGCGTTAGTGATCAGTCCACAAGCCTGTGCTCAGCGGAGCGTGTGGTTTTTTGGAAGAATTTTTATTACAATCTTTGTAACAGATTGCCTTGCCTGTAACAGATTGCCTTCCTTGGCTGGTCGTATGTCATGTGCGGTGCTTTCTTTTTCCTTTTTGCAATCTGTCTCTGACAATAGCTACAATTTACATCTGAAGAGGTGATTAAACCTTTCTTATCTGTCAGTCTAAGATAGCTGGCGCTGCAAAGAGTGACATGTGATGTGACTGGCTGGTTACATAAAGGTGACTTGATGACAAAATAAATCAGTTGATAGCAGCTTTCTTTTCTGTCTTGTCCTCCCCTGTGGTTGTCGTTTTTGTGCTGTCTTCCTACCAAGTATGAATAACCAACTAGCCCAGCACCATGTCTTATTCACCTTCTAGAAAGTTCCGGTACCTTCCATTGGATTATAATGAGATTATACTCATCAAACCCCCTAATCCACCTTATTCCACCACCTAATCCATCATATTCCACTCATTAATCCTATTTAATACATTTTCTGGGGTGGGTACACTTCTAAAACAAAACCCTTTAAAATTTTCGGGAGTGGGCCAAATTCCAAATATTTAGGTCCTCACATTTACATATTTGGCAGTGCCCCATGACTGGTCCACTGGTGGTCGTGTGGTGTTGACATCACGACCATCACGACCATCACGACCCTCCCGAACCAATCAGGGAATTTTGTGACAGAGAATCCGGAAACTTTTTGTGAGACGACAACCTAAATGCCATCGCAATAAAACTAAACTGACTGGCCCGATATCCCCGTACCACTGTGAACAATGCACCAGCCATTTTTTTTACAAGTCCCACCCAGTTCTCGCTCCCCCTCTTTCTGCTCCCTGCTTTCCTGTTACAGAACCTGCTCGGCTGATGTCGCTGCACTAATTAAAAATTTAAACCTGTCACTGTGCCATAACACTGACCCCACCAATCCTTCCTAGGATCTCAAAAGTGCGCTCCACTGACAATTACATACAACCAATGGCATCTCGTGACATGTCAGGGCACACAATAAGCTCAAACACAACAGACTTCTTGAAAACGCATGCATTCCTTAAAGGAGTACAGGCACCTAATTTTGGTGGCATGTGGCTCAGTGGTTACGGCGCTCGGCTGCCGACCCAAAAGACGCGGGTTCGATCCCGGCCACGGTGGTTGAATTTCGATGGAGGAGAAATTCTAGAGGCCCGTGTACTGTGCGATGTCAGTGCACGTTAAAGAACCCCAGGTGGTCGAAATTTCCGGAGTCCTTCACAACGGCGTCTCTCATAGCCTGAGCTGCTTTGGGATGTTAAACCCCAGTAAACCAAACCAAACCAAACCAAACCAAATGTTTCCCTCTCTACAATGGTGCAGAAGACACCACTACGCATGAATCACCGTGTGGTATTTGCCTACGACCACTAAATAATTTATAATTGAATTTTTCTGTCATGCTATTTCTGTTTCAAGTCAAATGATGGCTGTGACGTCAAAGAGTAGTTATAGTTTACGTGAGGCATGGAAAAACTGCGATATAATCTCTGCTTCATCATTTAAATCCACTACAGTACTGAAGACAGCCGCCCTCAAGAGCTGGAATGAAAACGAATGTAGAAGCATCGATTGCAGATTTTCATGCCTCACGTAACTTATAACCTCCCTTTGACATCACAGTCATTGTTCAGCTGTTGAAACCAAAACCAAAACAGCACGAGAAAGAAATTCGATTAAAAATTATTGATCGGTTGTAGGAGAACACTATGTGGAGCTCCAAGTATATTAATGCCTTCTAATCCAGGGTTTGACGGAATCTCGTCTGGTCAGGTAGTGGCATAGTAGAATGTAAAGTCGGGTCACTGACCACATCAAAAAGGGGGGTTAGTTCACGTTTCGGAACCGCTACGGGTTCCTTGTTCACAATGAATAACCGGCCAATTAAGATGCAGCTTATGTAGCTTTGACCAGTCGACGTAATGATCTTGCGTAAGCCAGGTGAAGATTTCCCTTGGTTGTGTTGATAGTGTTCGGCGTCGACTGTACTATCAGGGATTCCAAGTGCAGCCAGCTGCACTGATAGGCTTCTTTCTGTAGCAATGATTTCCACGTCATCCCAAGCAATCTCATGCCTTACGCCTTAATGGCTTACGCCTCATTACAAAGAAGAAAACACACACCCAAAATTGAAGTCTCTATACTCCTTTAATTCATCCCAGCATGGCTTTAGGAAAATGTTTCTGCATGAAACTTCACTGTTGACATCCACTACCAACATTTTCATTAAAACTGACCTAGGATATGACAGTGTGTGCATTCGTCCAAATTTCACGACAGGTTCCAATTAAAGCATGGCACACTTGACCCTGATGCACATTTGGCTGAATAAAAAGCTACCCCTCAAACCTTAATCAGCATCAATCTATGGTCCTTCAAGGATCGGTACTTCGTCCCAGGCTGCTCTTAATTACATTAATCGCCTTCCTCCGCAACATACTGAAATCCGTCACATCTACTGAGCCTCTCACTCTGGCCACTGCTTCTAATAATGTTGCGCCCAAGTGAAGTTCGCGGTGCTGTGTTTTGTTTGCTGCATCCGGTCGCTTTATGGGAATGCCCATTAAGTCCTTTTTCTTAGGCCCTCCGTACAACCGCACAAAAAGGGGTCAGTGAACCCAGCGGGAGAAGGGAGGCGCCGAATGGCGGGGGATTACAGGAGACGTCAAACTCCCCTCATGGACGGAGTCGTTAGGCGGCATCCTGTGTGCACGTGTGTACGGCGAGGCTGACCCGCGCCACAGTGCGTGGCTCTTTGTACCATGTCTGCAGCGGCATGCTTTGACATATTGTCACGCTAGCTGCAGGCATGAGGAGCGACGACGAGGAACAGATGAGTTGAAATGGCGTTCCTCGAACTTGGCGGCAACCGGACGTTGGGAAAGAGAGTGTTCGCGAAGCTCGCAGCGGGAAAGCATAATTATCCAAAATCGTGATGGTGGAAAGTGTGCATATGTGTACAGTGTCGCGATGAGTTACCTTCTTTCCCCAATCATTCATTGGTTGTGTTATTCTTTCCCCAACTGCTGACTGGTGGTATTTTCCTTTCCCCAATAAGTTATTGGGTGGATGTTTGTATAGTACTTGATTGGTTATTCTCCCACCGAGGGCGGGGACATAGGGATTTAAAACCCGCTGCTTCGGCAGGACCGAGGGCTGGTTTCGTCACCTAGAACTGCGAGCCAGTCAATTGTAAATATGTTTTCTCCTTGCTTGTATCCTCCTTTGTGCTTTTAATTGTTATAAAAAGTTAACCTCTCCTAAAGTGTCCTCTTGCAATGTGATTGAGCAAAACGAATCTGCAAGACGTCAAGAATCCTACAACAATCATCATTAACTAAATTTCCCTCTACGAGATCAAGAGAGGGGAAACCAACTGGCGCAGTCGCGACAGGATTTGCTACGTCTTCCTGCTCGAGGTATCTGATGGAGGGGCGGAGGATCAAGTCGGTGGACAAGCTGCAGAGCGGTACGTCCTAAAGGAGGAACGTCAGCGTCACAGAGCGACGTTGAAAGCTTCATGAGACTGCTGGTCATTGTCAACGGGACGTAGGGGGCTCAAGTCGGCGAGGAGCTGAAGGAGCCAGGCGACCGACGTGTCGTGGAGGTGCCTAGTCCGTGAGCTGCGGAAGGAACCAAGCGTCCCCGTTGAGGTTCAAGAGAAGAACCAGGAGACCAGCAAGTCAAACGAGGCAGGACAAGTCAGCGAGCTGCTGTGAGAGCCGGGGCTCAACTCAACTCATCCGCATCAAGGAGCCCGCTGTCGTCACTCAGGGCGACGTGACTACCGTGGCAGAGGAAAGCAACCTGCGAGGTAGGAGACCTTTCTGCTTCCTCCGAATTCACCATGTCGGTGTAGTGTTTTCGTGCTATAGATGATAGCACGGAAAAGGGAGATGGCTGCCGTGCGGTACGATCGGGAGGGCATGATGCGATGTTTGGAGACTGAGCAGAAGGCAGAACAGCTGCTTGAAATTGGCAAGTTGAAACTCGAAATTGAACGAGAAAAGATAAAACTTGCACAGATGCAATCTAAATTCAACCAGAGAATGAAATCTGATAAAGGAATGTTATTGGCAGCAGTTCAATGTTTTGACTGCATGGAATTTGGGCATCTAATGATTGACTGTCCGAAATCGAAGCGAGAACAGCATGTTCCCGTATTGAGAGTGACCTGTGGGCCAATGGCTATAGGTGCGAAAGCTGCAGCGTTTAGGCAGCAGGGCCCAACCGTGTGTGCCGTGCCAGGAGAGATGGCCGAGGGCATAGGGGCGTTAGTCACGCCTTTGAAGCGCTGCTTGTCAGAGCAAGCCGAGATAGACGAGACCCAGGAGGCTCATGAGTGTTTTGTTTGTGAACAGAAGTTCAGCATTGAGCCAGAACAGGTTGGCGCAAACTCTGGGGCAGCTGTAACGAAAGGCGAAGGTAAGCTGGCTGTCAAAGATGAATTGGTAAGCCAGCCGGAGCGGACACTTTGCGCAGTGACAGCAGATGTAGCTGACGGTGTAGCGAAGTTGGTGACACCTGAGACGCACTCGCTGTTAGACCAGATAGAAAGAGAGCGGCTACATCAAGAAAATGAGAGAGCTGATTTGGAAGAGCATTTCAAAATTCGAGACAAATCTGAGACGCCGGTAGAGCTTGAGGCCAATTCGGTAGCTGCAAAAGTTTCTGCAGCAGATTGTGAGCTAACAACGAGCGATGAGGCTGCATTTGATGCCGAGGAAGGAAGGAATGCGCGTTTGATCACTGCAATGGTTTTCGAAGCTGATAAGGAATTGCAGGATTCGGATAATGCGTCTGTCCCTGTGGGTATCGACGTGGAGGAGACACAGTATGCTTCATCGCCAGAAGTGGGGAAGCAGGCTGGTGAAGGTAGTTGTCAGAAAAGAAGGCGTGACAGCACGATTTTCTTTGAAGCGAATGTCGGTGGGCACCTGTACGAAGAGCTAGCGCTACGTGAATCTCAATGCAAAACTGCATATGAAGTAGCCGATGGGATGCCTGAGCATACTGTAAAATTCAAAGAAGTGGAGAATGCAGACGCGAGGGCAGTAGCAATCTTCGTGGCCCGCGAGCAGCAGGTGTGCTCTATTGATCCGACGGCGGCGGCAGCCTTTAGAACCGGTGTTTTCCCGGATAATTCGGAAGTTGGGTCCAGTCTTCTGGGCAAGGCTCAAAAGAAACAAGTGTTGTTTCGAGATGTAGGTGGCTAGAATTTATTTCTGCCAGTTTGGGGCACCGATCTGACATGGTGAATTCTGGAATGTGCAGATTGGTCTCCAGCCTTGTGTGTGCGGGTTGAAATATCCGCTGTGTGCGCGCATGTGTGCGTGCTGGTGTACTGACCGGACAGCCGGCGCATGTGTGCGTGTTGGTGGACTGACCGGACAGCCGACGTACGCGTGTATGCGTGTGTATGTACTTTTGTTGTTGGACACCGTGGCTGAACTTTAATGTCCCACTGACAACAAGTGTCCGTGTGACATTCTTGGTTGGGAGGAGTGAAGTTCGCGGTGCTGTGTTTTGTTTGCTGCATCCGGTCGCTTTATGGGAATGCCCATTAAGTCCTTTTTCTTAGGCCCTCCGTACAACCGCACAAAAAGGGGTCAGTGAACCCAGCGGGAGAAGGGAGGCGCCGAATGGCGGGGGATTACAGGAGACGTCAAACTCCCCTCATGGACGGAGTCGTTAGGCGGCATCCTGTGTGCACGTGTGTACGGCGAGGCTGACCCGCGCCACAGTGCGTGGCTCTTTGTACCATGTCTGCAGCGGCATGCTTTGACATATTGTCACGCTAGCTGCAGGCATGAGGAGCGACGACGAGGAACAGATGAGTTGAAATGGCGTTCCTCGAACTTGGCGGCAACCGGACGTTGGGAAAGAGAGTGTTCGCGAAGCTCGCAGCGGGAAAGCATAATTATCCAAAATCGTGATGGTGGAAAGTGTGCATATGTGTACAGTGTCGCGATGAGTTACCTTCTTTCCCCAATCATTCATTGGTTGTGTTATTCTTTCCCCAACTGCTGACTGGTGGTATTTTCCTTTCCCCAATAAGTTATTGGGTGGATGTTTGTATAGTACTTGATTGGTTATTCTCCCACCGAGGGCGGGGACATAGGATTTAAAACCCGCTGCTTCGGCAGGACCGAGGGCTGGTTTCGTCACCTAGAACTGCGAGCCAGTCAATTGTAAATATGTTTTCTCCTTGCTTGTATCCTCCTTTGTGCTTTTAATTGTTATAAAAAGTTAACCTCTCCTAAAGTGTCCTCTTGCAATGTGATTGAGCAAAACGAATCTGCAAGACGTCAAGAATCCTACAACAATCATCATTAACTAAATTTCCCTCTACGAGATCAAGAGAGGGGAAACCAACTGCCCATCATTTTCTTTTCCGTGCATCTTTATGCTATGTCTGTAAGTTCTGGTTATTACTCACCGGCTAATTTCTCTCAGGACTCGAGTCTGCCATGACTACTTGGCTCAGGCAGATGCACTGCTTTAATAGCCTGCTGTTCCATCACGAAATTCACAAACATTAATGATTTCATTCATGCTTACTTCTGGCTGTACCCATGCACTGCGCATGTTACATTATTCTCCGCAATTCATCGCCAGAGTTGCTTACCGGACAGCATCAGCAGTTCAGACTGCAATGTTCCAGACACTTCTTGCAGACATGAGGTGAATAACAATAGCGAGGACGCACCTTTTGACTGCCATTTTCTCACTCCTTTTACACTGCAAGTACCAGGCAATTTTTGTAGATACATCCATGATCGCTGCTACTTTCACTGAAGGAAATGTTTAGTATGTAATGTCCGATATTTTAACAAAACTTCTGTTTGGGCTAGATGGTGCATAGATTATATTGAAATGAATTCAAGCGCACAGGAACACGCACACAAGAAGAGGAACACACAGGACAGGCGCTAACTTCATCTGGCAAGCCGACACGGCGTTCCTGTGGTGTTCTCTGCACCGAAGAAACTCGCCCAACTTTGTTCACGCATTTCGTGTGCGGAAAAGAAGAGTGGCTGCAGGAAGAAGCACTCAAAGAAGTATATCGACTGCTGTTCCGGTGTCGTTTACGAGATACCTTTGACCTGCGGTAGGGCTTACATAGGCCAGACTGGGCGGTGTGTCAATGACCGGGCGGGGGAACATTTGCGGGCATTAAGGGGTGGAGGGACACATTTGGCAGACCATTGTGCGAACTGCAGAGCGTGCGAGCCGCGGCTGAAGGAGATAAAGATTCTTGGCAGAGGTGGTGATAAGACGGCATGTGAATTATTAGAAGCCTTTCACATCAGGAAGAGGGGGCATGACTGTGTGAGTGACACGTCAGTTAATCTTTTGCAGGCAGAATACAGATACCTTGAGCACGCATTGTGATATGACGATCTGTTTCTTTACTGCGCATGTCTCGTTTTATGCATATATTTTCGCTCTCTTACCTGCAAATAAATCAGATGAAGTTAGCGCCTGTCCTGTGTGTTCCTCTTCTTGTGTGCGTGTTCCTGTGCGCTTGAATTCATTTCAATATAAATGTCCTATATATAGGTGTTTTCAAAGAATTAGATTACTAATTGCCACGCCTCCCCACTTTCCCAAGACCTGCCTCTTCCCTCAGCTGGTATGAAGTCTACTGTTGCCTGACTGTCTTGGTCATTGTTGCAAACAAGTTAGCGTTTACAATCTCTGATGTCACCTAACCTTTGGATTAGTATATGTTAAGAGTGACTCCATGTACGTAATACCTTTTAGGTGATAAGAGACAGTGTACACATCGCTTTTGAAGCACTATACCTCTGCAGTCTTTGAGAACATGTGTAGACCCTGGATCCTCAACCACTGTCTGACATTGCTTGCAAGGTTTTACTTCTTGAAACGTTTCGTCACATCTGATATATGTGGATGGAGGTCTAGCTCTCAGGCTGGCTTGACTAGTGTGCAATGTTGTGAGGAGCCTTTTTGGCCAGGCAGTTCGTGAATAACCAAACGTGTACAAAAAAAAAAATTCCCCAAAAAATACTGAGGTAAGACACATCATTGCATACTATACGCGTCACGCAGAATTATGCACTTATACTAAGCGATTAGGAAAGCAACTCGAGCAAAACAATATAATAATAATAAACAGATAAATAATTTCAATGACATCAAAACAGCATGAAATGAGCTGTTTTAAAGCAAGTGAGAGAACATCTAAAGCAAACATTCAACACGCAAGAGGCCATCAGTGTTGTATCTGCAAAGATAAGCACCTTCAATTCCTTTTTTTCTCTTTTTGCCTTTGTCTCTAAAACCCGTCCCCAGCACAGAGTAGCATGTCAGTGCTGTTTCTACACCGGCTACTAAATTCTCTGCATCCCACTGAAGAGCTTCTCTCTCCTTGGCTAAGGTGGAGCACCAGTTTTCAAGCAAGTCCTGGACTGGCACACACTGTCCCTGGCCATTAATTCGTTTATTCCCTTCTTCACAGGTTTCTCCCACTCTCTTCCCAAATATAGGCCAACTCTTCACCCAAAGGATCTGTCACTATTCGTCATCCTGTACAATGCTGACTGGCAAACGATTTCATGTTTGTTTGTTTTTTCCCAACACTCAGGCTTTTTTTTTTCCATGTCCCCTTTTTATTTTTGCGTTTAGAAATGAATCGCCAAAAGACCATTAACACCTACAAACTCAGCCAACAGCTCTCCGTAACCATTTCTTTGGACCATACCATAGTTTCACCGACTACTGTTTCGCCTGTAAACCCACTTTAACATCGTCAACCATCAAAATATATTCTTAACCTTGTTTCTACTCAGTTCCCAGCTATTTCGACACCTTTGTAGAACCCTACGACTGTTCCATCTTTGTTTTGTACCATTTTGAAGTGCAAACACGTACTTCCTTAATTTTGGTGCTTTTTTTGAGCTCTATTACAAAGATTGCTGCTGCATCTATGTTTCCCCGGTCTTCTTTGTCGGTTAATAATCCTGGTCTGTGCTTTTTCTTGTCAGGAAGTAGTGTTCAGCACAGAATGTGCCCTTTGTTCAATGCTGTCTCACCAGTCCTCCTAAGCGTTTTGGAGCACTAAGGCCTGAAGTTGCCACAGTCAATGTTTGTGTTTGTCCTTTCTTTTCATACCTGTAGCCATGAAATTTCAACTATGCCTTGCAAAACTGAGTCACATTCCATCTATTTTTATAGCACTACAGCTTTACAAGACTGGCTCATGTCACTGCAGTAAATTTACTATGCTCTGTTCCTTTCTCACGTTAACTACTGTACTCTAGTATGGGCAACAACAACTAAAACAAATATGAACAAGCTTCTTGTCTTGCAAAGAAAAATTATTCGCCTCATTGTAAACTTAGAACCAACGTCAAATAATAACATCACTTAATATGATCCGTGTGGACAATATTTATAAATATTGCTTGTTACAATTAACTTATTCCGGTTCGGCAGGTATGGGTAATTTCTTGGTAAAACTTGCACCTCTTGAACATCGCACTGCAATAGTAAACACCAGATGCACTGACACATGGTCCCTACCACATTTTAGAAACGACTACAAATTACAATCCTTGGCTCATAATTCCCGTTTTTCTGAACAAATATAAAGACATTGCTGCTTTTAGTCCTAAGCAATTGAGAGCCTACTTTGTGCAAATATAATCTATCCATACATGTGTTCTTAGTTTAAATATTATACTCACATTTACAAACTTTCTGCCTTGTTGAGCTTTTTCCATTGATTTTATTATTGATACACTTTTTTATTTTGTTTTCATATCTTGCTAAAGTGGCGTATGCATTGTATAACACTTTTCAATGAACTTCTGGAATTGGCTGTTTGCTCCTGCTATGTTGTGCACTGGTTTCCTGGGCCTTTGTCGAGCTGTTTGTACAGCTTTTGCCCAGGCGACCATCCACTTGTTTGAAAATAAATTTGATTTCATTTGATCCCAGTACTACCAGGATAATTTTTCATTCTACTGCCAAAATAACTTGCCCAGACAATCATCACAAACTTCAAGCTCACCTTCACAGCGTTTCACTTTGACGTGAGCAGCAGTTGATACAACCCAATATTCACAGATGTAACGCTATGCCTGTTTGTGTACGAAGTCTATGCAAGTTGGAACAGTTGGTTACTGCATAGAATATTGGCAGAAATAAACGCACCACGCGAAACGCGGCCAGCACGAGTATTACTGAGGCAATAAAAATAAAAACGTCACAAAATCAACACACAGTAAACACCATCAGGTTTTTCTTGAAAAAGGAAATTTTCTGTTTTGATTCCATTCTCCAGTCGCATAACCTACCTTTCGGCACTCACTTTCACTAATGCCACAGCATTCGCACTTCTAAATTTCTACAACTATGGAAGAAGGTGAGAACTATCTATAAACTCGCGAAATTATTTGGAAATTTCGAAGCCCTCCGGCTGTTCGAGATGCCCGAGCGCAGCTGGGGCTTGTTACGAGAACAGCGGAGACCAGCTGTTCGCATGTCGCGAGACCGCTCTCAAGAAGCGAGGAGAACGAAAAGCGGCACAACCAAGATTTGCCGAAACGCTGTGGACGCTTGAACCAACGTTACTTCAGTAACGCTGGCTTGAACTGCCGTACGCAAGACGCGATCGGAACAGCTGCATCCACAGCATGGACCCTGCACCACTTGCCTTGTATTCCCAGAACAGGCAACTGCAAAGCGCTTCAAAGAGCCAAGCCGACGCAGCACGGTTCAGGGTAGCTCCGAACATTGCACGCACTTCCATGCTCGCCGAAGACCCGTACCTGACCGGTTGCACTCCACCGTCGATTACAACGCACTGACATGCTGGCTAAAGCAACGATGGACAATGGGGATTGTTTTGTGGTTTTACGCCACAAAAAGAACTGAACCCACACAGGTTTTGCCACCAACAGCCACAAAATGCCTCACAACGCGGCGACGCGGGCAACGCGGCTTCGAAAAACCAACAGCGCGCTTCTCAAACGTAAGCAAAAACTTGGCTTGGATTGGCTCCGTGTTTGGCTTTCTCACTCATTCCTCTTCCTCTGCGCATGCGCAACGGAGACGCGTCTAGCGCGTCGTCTGCATGCACGGGGCAGCTAGAGCAGCTCTGGCTGTTGTTGTTGTTAGCCTTTGAAAAGATGACACACTGGCACGGAGGAAGGAAAAGCACATTTCTTCTTCCTCCATGTCAGCATGCTTACCACGGCGCCGCAGCCCCAACGCCGTTCGTGGCACTGCGCGAGGCAGCAAACTTCGTCCGTTACCAGCACTGCGTCTTGCCATAGCGGGCCTGGTGATCCCTATCTGAAGAAATTCTTCGGGAAGGAAGCAATGGGGATAGGATATGCACCATCTCGTGAGGCATTTGCGGACGTTCACCGGGACCATGCCTTCATCACCATAGCTTTCCGATCTGGTACTCTTGCAGTCTAAATGGTGTACATGCGAATTATTCCGATGTTCCGCAATTAAGAGCGTTCCGCAATTAAACGCGCGCCGTATAATGCTTCTCTAATCTGAACTATCGCGTGTTGCGTAAATCATAGAAAATCGAAAAAAAAAATTCTCTCAGTCTAACCGCACGGGGGCTCAAATTCGTACAGAGGTTGAATTTGGTGGTCAAATTTGTTTTGTACTACATTTAGGTTGGGTACTTGCCTGATTCGGTCAGAATTATTTGGAAATCCCCATCGTCTGCGGCGACGGGAAACGAAAACCAAAAGGCTTCGCAGGATGGCTAGATGGATGGATGGATAGGAGCAATCCCTTTGAAACGGGGTGGTGGCAGTTGCCACCATGCTCAGCTTTTCTGGTGGAAGCGATGGAAACGGAGGCTAGGACCCCAATCAAAAGACCACCTTCCCCGAGCGGACAGGAGAACAGTAGACGAGTAGCAGTAGCCTCGAAGTCTGATACGCCGCAGCACATTAGAGCCCCGAGTAAACTCAGGACTGACTTAAATGCAGTCACAGAAAGAGTAGACATCTTGGAGGATAAGGTGGACACCCTAACGGGCAGAATGGACGCACTCATGAATAGGGTGGACGCCATGGAGTTTCCTTCCTGCATGGTGGACGCCTTATCCAGCGAATTAAGGGCGTTCCGAAATCAGGTAACCATGTCATTCCAACGAGTGATGGAAAAACTAAGCGAAATGGAGGCGCGCCTTCCTCCGTTGCCTGGTCAGCAGCCAGTACAGATGATCGCGGCGCAACATATCATGGCCCCTCGCCAACAAACTGAAGTGTGGCAGTGGAACTGCAGAGGCTTCCGCCGTAAGTGGGGGAATGTAAGCATTCGAGTCTCCCACTATCTCCGGACGTGTAGCGCCAGCTGGGCGATATCACGAGAGCTAGAAGGGGAGAACCACGGCCACCTGGATCGGCGCGCGCGCGTGACCTGAGCGGCCGCGTGAAAACGGAGACGGGACTGGAGAGAGGGCGGCAGAGAGAAAGAGGGGAGCAGCAGGGAGAGCGACTCCGACCGTCATGTGATGGAGATCATGTATCCGAGAGATGCCTTGAATAAACGTGTTCAGTTGTAACGGGTGTGATCGATCAAGGCGACCAGCGACTGACATGGCGACGAGGATTATTTAGCGAACCTTCAAGCGGACCTTCAAGCGGACCAACGGCAGCCGAAAACGTTATACTGAACTCCGAGCAAGTGAATGAGAAGCTGCAAGTGCACCAGCAATGGCGACCGGCGGGGAGAACGCTTCGAACCCCAGAATCTCTACGCCGATACCGAACGAAGCTGGAAACGGCACACGGGAGTTGCAGACAACACAACCTCGGACCCCGGGTATTTTCGGAATGCAAACGCCGCTTAGAAATCCATCCGAAATCGGA
The DNA here is from genome assembly GCF_055824585.1 of Amblyomma mixtum. Taxonomy (NCBI): domain Eukaryota; kingdom Metazoa; phylum Arthropoda; class Arachnida; order Ixodida; family Ixodidae; genus Amblyomma; species Amblyomma mixtum. The sequence continues at coordinate 146,882,250 of NC_143018.1, forward strand.
CTGTCGACAACGCCAGGCGCACCTCGTAGAGAAACAACGATGCAATCCGGAACTATAAGTGCAACGACGGAGCTCGCTGTGCTCAACACTACGTTGCAGATGATGGCTCGACTCCTGGAACGGCAAATGACATCATCTAACCTGGTGAACGAAAGCACGGCGCTGCAAATAACAACAACGCCTGATTTGACAGGAACGCTACCGACTTCGGTACTGAAAGAGAAAACTTTCGAGATTGGAAGACATCAGTGGAGTCGATGCGATATCGTTGCTCGTGGACCGATGCAGCAACCTTGAATGCAGGAATATCACGACTCCGAGTGCGCGCATCATCATGGCATCAAACCACAGGCAACCAGTACAACGACTGGACAACCTGGGTATCAGCGCTAAAAGATGAGTTTGACAAACCACTACTCTTCTGCCAATGGGTTGCCTCAGTTGACGCAAGAGTGCAACGAGAAAACGAAAGCATGACCGACTGCATGTACGCCCGGCTCCAACGCATCAAACGTGGCACATATGGTCTTTCCGACGACGATGTGGTTGACTGGCTCATTCAGGGAGTGCGACAAGACAGTGCGAAGCCCATGCTCGCTGCCTTCCACGATCTCCGCCGCGGAACCATAAGCGAGTTCTTGCACTACGTTCAACAACTTGATCGACGAGATGCTGGACTATCGCAGGATAACACCAAACACCAAGCCTCCCCCAAGACTTCAAAATTCCCTGAAAAAAATTCGGTGGAAGCCCCGAGCTCAACGTACCCGAAGACCCAACGTCTACCGCCAGACACCTGCGCAAGATGCAGAACGAAGGGACATCGAGCCAAAGATTGCCCCCAACCAGACACGAGGACCGAAGAGCAAAAGAAGTCTACAGCGCGCCGCAGAGAGGCAAGAGCAAGCGAAGAGCACACCAACTGCATTGTCAAAGGAGAATCACCAGGAAAACTAATTCTCCTACCGGCAAAAATCAACGAGATCGAAACGTCAGCGCTCTGGGACACTGGTTCAACAGTCTCCTTAGTGTCTCACGCATTTTCCACACAGCACAACCTCGAAGTGGCACCAGAAAAAGACATTCTGCTCAAAGGACCTTTCGGAACATCCTACATACCAGTAGGCGTCACGCAAGCACGCATCACGATCGGGAAAACCTCAGCAACAATCGAGGTGAAAGTCGTGAAGGACCTACCCTACAACGCAATTGTGGGAACCGATTGGCGCGAGTGCGTACCATATGACTACATTGGACGATGCGCAAACGGCATTCACAGCTTGAAATGGATTCCAAAGGAGATCGTGAGGGGAGCAGAAGAAAACATCGTTCCGCAGAAGCTACCGCCCAATCGGGCGAAAGGGACAAATACGACACCGACCGAAGACAAAACTGTCGAACACTCCGAAGCGACTAATGACACCTGCAAATACCCGATATCAACGACATGCGGAGCAGTCACGGACGTCAAAACTGTAAGCAGCAGCAAAGAACTTCCATCCAGTGAAGAAATCTTTCAGCTCATCACGCAAGTGAAACCTGAAGACTTCACCACAGATGAAACAGGCAGGTTTCAAGCCATTCTACTTGACAACGTTGAAGTGTTCACAAACCCTGAGAATGACCTCGGACTGTGCACTCACGTGGAACACACAATCGAGCTCTCCGACGACAAACCCATTCGCATGCAGCCGTACACTGTTGCGAAATGTGAGAGGACTCGAATGTTGCGACGGTGAATATTGATGACAGTGAAGACACGGAGACGAATTCTTTGGCAAACAAACAAGGAAAACTGTAATTAACTTTAAGGCATAAATACACAGAGTGGTAGGACGGAACACACAGCACAAACGTCTTTCTTTCTTGCCGTCCAAGAGGCCACTGTCTTGCCGAGGGGGCCCGGCCCTTCGTTCCTGGCCAGGCCGTTTCGCGCCCAAACCCGCCTCGCAGGCGCCGCCGATGAAACCCGATCCCGGGCCAGCCACCGGCGCTCAAACAGGGAGCGTCCCCGCACTGTCCGGTCCCCTTTGGCCCCCCGTCGCGCACACGGGCGTAGGGAAACACACACACACACACACACACACAAACGGAAAGGAGGGCACACGGGCGACGAGAAACACAGGCGCGTGTAAATGGCGCCGTTCGGGGAAAACGCACACTCCCAGTTCCCCAAGAAGAAAAAAAAGGAAGACACAACATACACCGCCAGTGAAATCAACAAAAAGTTCATACGGCAACAAACGCAAGAATGGCTGGACAAAGGGATCATACGTCCATCGAAATCGCCTTATGCATCACCCGTCATCGTTGTTGATCAACCTCATCACGAATCAACTCCTAAACGACTGTGTGTAGACTATCGCTACCTGAACGCAAAAACTGTCAAACACGCATACCCGATGCCGAAAGTGGACGCAGCAGTCCGCAAAATTTCTGGATCGCGGTACTTCACAAAAATTGACGTGAAAAAGGCCTTTCTGAACATTCCGCTTCGTGAGGAAGACCGAAAAAAAGCCGCATTTGTGACAGAAGATGGTCACTATGAACCGACTCGTATGCTCTTTGGACTATGCACGGCACCCTCAACAATGCAGAGCGTAATGAACGAAGGTCTAAAGCCGCTGATCGACAAAAACCAAGTCATCGTCTACATGGACGACATCTGTATCTTTACGGGCACGTCGGAACAGCACATCAAGACGGTGAGTCAAGTGCTGAAAACTCTACAGAACTTAGGACTCAGAGCAGACTTCAAAAAATGCCTATTCGCAGTGCAGTCCATCCCTTTCCTTGGTGCGATAATATCTCGCGAGGGAGTAACTATCGATCCGGGAAGAACCGCAGCTATATCAAGATATGGCAAAGCGAACACAAAAACCGAAGTACGATCTTTCCTCGGGCTGACATCGCATTACCGAAAGTATATAAAGGACTATGCGAAGATCGCCAAACCCCTAACAGAACTAACGAAAAAGGACTCCTTGATAACGTGGACTACTGAATGTCAAGAAGCCATGGACAAACTTAAGGAATGTTTGATCAGAGCACCCATACTAGCTACCTTCGACCCATCGCTTCCAACCGAAGTGCATGTCGACGCTTCATACACGGCATTTGGTGCAGTCTTGTCCCAAAAACACGGAAACGAAACACGCATAATCGAATATGCAAGCAAGAAAGTGCCGGAATCGGATAAGCACAAGCACTCAACAGAGCTTGAAGCAATTGCAGTGCATTGGGCCGTCACCGACAAGTTTCACCATTACTTACAAGGACTCGAGCACTTCGACATCTACACTGACAACTGGGCTGTCTCGCACATTATGTCAAAGAAAAATCCGAACAGACGTTTTGCACGCATTGGGCTTGACCTGATGTCTTACAACTTCAGCATCCGCCATACATCAGGAAAGACAAACGTAGTGGCCGACGCCTTATCAAGAACGCCAGAAGACGCGCACGGAATTTTCATTCTCATAGCCGACGATGATCGACTAAACAAAACGCAACGAACCGATCCGAAACTTGCATCACTCATTCAGCAAACGCAGCAGCCGCAGGCAAGCAAGTCACAGTACAAGCTTGTCAACGATAGACTCGTACACGTGACGAATAACGGAGAAAAGGAGATTCATCGCATTATAATACCCGAATCGCTGAAACAAGATGTACTCCAATCGTACCACGACAACGATCGTCATGGCGATGCTACTCGGACACTGTCTAAAATACAGCGACGCTACTTCTGGAAAAACATGAAGAACGAAGTTGAAAACTACGTGAGAGGATGCGAAGCCTGCCAAAGATTCAACTCGCAGACGGGAGTGCAAGCTGGTTCACTAAACCCCCGTATGCCATCCTCCAACCCATTCGAAACCATCGCAATGGACCACGTTGGACCCATCAATTCCCAGGACTCCAACAAATATTTTATAACCGCTGTTGACGTGACAACGCGATTCATCGTAACACGTGCCGTACCTGATAAATCAACGGAACATGTGCTACGTTTTGTCGAGGAAGACATCGTTGAACACCGAAGACCGTGATAACAGACAACGACAAAGTTTTCACGTCGAGAGCAGCAAAGAGATACTTTGCCGAGAAAAGCATCACGCACGGCCTGACAGTACCTTACGCTCCGGAAACAAACGGTCTTGTCGAAAGAGCAAACGGTAAAATCTTGTCCGCACTGCGAAAAAACGTGAACGGCAACATCGACCACTGGAGCGAATACATGAGAGAAACAACATTTCAAGTGAACAACCAACCTCACTTTGAATAAAACTCTCTCCATTCGAACTGCTTTTCAACTACGTCCCACGCAAGCAACTGGGCAACGAAATGAACATCCCGCAGGACCCAACTGACGACATCGAAGCAAAACGTGCGCAAGCCAATGCCACATTAACGGCCTATCTACGCAAAATGAAACGGACGCACGACGCTAAACACCGCCTATCGAATTTCGAAATAGGTGACGAAGTATGGTACCAAAAAGGAGCAAGAGATGCCAAGCTGGGACCTCTCTACGACGGGCCATACAGAATTCTTCATGTAAACAAAGACACGATTGCGATCGCTAAGGAAGAAAACGGCTACGAAGATACCCGACTTGCCACAGCTAGACAACTGAAGCACTACCATGTGCAAGAAAGCGCGGTGACACCATCGCCTGAACTACCGGAAGCGCGAGAATCGTTCACGCAAGACTCATCGCGCTCAAGAGAACTCGAAGAGGCACCGGAAGACTGTTCAGATCGCCGAACGCGCCTAAGGAAACCGCCCAAGTGGCTCGAAGATTATATTACCGAATAATACGCAGCAGCGACAGGGTCTACGCCATTGCGAGGACGCAATGTTAGGGAGCCCGGTCGTGTAAGCATTCGAGTCTCCCACTATCTCCGGACGCCTGGCGCCAGCTAGGCGATATCACGAGAGCTAGAAGGGGAGAACCACGGCCACCTGGATCGGCGCGCGCGCGTGACCTGAGCGGCCGCGTGAAAACGGAGACGGGACTGGAGAGAGGGCGGCAGAGAGAAAGAGGGGAGCAGCAGGGAGAGCGACTCCGACCGTCATGTGATGGAGATCATGTATCCGAGAGATGCCTTGAATAAACGTGTTCAGTTGTAACGGGTGTGATCGATCAAGGCGACCAGCGACTGACAGGAACTTGCAGCTCCACATACAAAACATAAAGCGTCCGCCAGACGTTATTGTGCTACAAGAAGCTAGCGGCGCAGTAAAACTTCCGGGCTACAAAGCGTTCCTACCGTCGGGATATGACGTCAGTACCGTCACGAGCGCGTTCACCGCCACGCTGGTGCAGCGTAATGTCACGGCAATACAGCACAACATCGACAGCTCCAAGGAGGACTATGTCCTATTGGAGATAGTGCCAAACAATCGAGATGATGAACATCTCTTTATTCTAAATCCATACAGCCCGCCGAGATACAGAGGGACGGGTATTCCGGAACTACTGATTCGAAGCCTAAGGTTGGCAGCCAAAGCGCAGCTACTAGTGGTCGGAGACTTCAATGCCCCGCACCCGGAATGGGGATACGTTAAAGCCAGCCCAAAAGGCAACTTAGTATGGCAAGCGACCCAAAACCTGGGTCTTTCTGTATTAAACAACCCGCAGGAATGCACGAGGATAGGCAATAGTGGCAGTGTAGACACGTCACCGGACCTAACCCTCGCTAGGAACATACTGGGAGCCGAATGGCTCAACACGGGATACACACTAGGTAGTGATCATTACTTATAATTGAATTGCGCAACAACTTAGACAGGACACAGAAAGAAACACATACAACAGTTCACGAGCGCATGTTGCATGTGTTTCTTTCTGTGTCCTGTCTACGTTGTTGCGCAATTCACTTATATACTATGCAGAACCAACTAGCCCGACAACACGCTCTTCTGGAGTGATCATTACATTTTCGCCACGACCTTCAAAATGGCTAAGCACAAAAAAGCAAAGAAGAAGACAAAGATCACGGATTGAAAGAGAGCAGACAGCCAAAACAGAAACCACGAATCTCGATGATTGGATAGAATCACTTAAGGACATTACGAAAACCACAGCGGAGGTGCCGATAGAAGAGGAGGGCCAAATCTCAGACTCGCGGCTGCTCCATATGTGGGAAGCACACCGCAGCCTGCAAAACAGACTGAGGAAACACAAACACCTCCCAGCAAACCACAAACCTCCCATAGATGTCCAGATTAAGTCTGAACGTCTATGTACCAAAGCAAAATCTCTCAGACGTCTTATTTACCAACCTTTTTTCGCGGAAAAGCTGGAGACGTGCCTATGACATTACATCTACCTTAACCTAGACTCCTCGTAGATATTACTTGTAACGTCCTGGGAATGCAAGTGAGATGTAAATTAAGAATTCCTTATTTTTCAATCGTTCGATATTTCGCGTTGCCTTACTGCATTTAAATTTGTAAATCGCTGTTGACCACAAATTGGAGGCATGACCAGCGCTGCCTGTGTTTTTGTGTGTTTTCGTGCTCGCTTCACGGCAATATTATCCTACCTAGAAAGAAGAAAAATACGGGAAGTAGTAAAGACAAATCTGAATGCACACGCATCAGGTTTCTGACTCAACTGTACGCAGTTGGTTTGAAATGCCAGTCACTTTGGTCAGGATTCGCATTGTTATTTCATTACTATTATTACATTCAAGTTATACCTTGTGCTACAGCCTGCAAGCTATCTCAACCACACTGAAAAGTGAGGACACACTGAAAAACTTTTTTGTTATTCAGCAGCCAGGACTATAATAACCAGTTTTTCTGATTAAGCATGTTTTATTCAACTTATCCAACTATTTAAAGTACAAAAATTGGTTCAGTTGAATTGTTGGGAGTTATTTTTTCCCAAAAATGTGGTAAATCTGCTAATCGCGCTAGCAATGATAACGAACTATTGGAATGTTGAACTGACGAAAGCTTTGGCATTTGTGTAGCTGAATGTGAGACCTCATATTTCTTGAGAATAAACTTCTTGAGTCCCACTTTTTATCATCATGTCCACTGCAGGCCAAAAATTTCTCCAGTTAACCCTGTGCCAGCGGCGGCCCCCTTATCCCAGCAAACTTCCGAACCTCATCTGCCCACCAGCCCTGATCCTCTCTGCTGTTCTTGCGTTCTCTCTGAATCCAGCCCGTTACCCTAATGATAATTGGTTACCTTGCCCTCATGCTACATGCGCTGCCCATATGCCTGTTCTGTGCCGCGGGCAGGCGGCGGCGGGGATAGCGCGGTGAATTGTCTACGCCGCCATCGCGTTGTAGTTCGTATCGTATTTTATCAATAATAGCGCAAACTGCACATGGCGATTGCAGCTGTGAAAAAAAGTAATATGCTACAATTTAAAAATTATTAACTTATTTTTCGTGCCACAGCAAGCATACTACTAAGTATAAAAAAGAGACGAAACAAAATATGCGTCAGTTTCGCACACTCCGCACGAGGCCAGGGTCAGCCATGGCGGCAGTGGTAGAGCGCACGGCGTGTGCGATTTCTCATCGTGTTCCGTGGGAACGTTGTGTTTGAAGAACCTCGACACAGAATTAATTATTCCCTTATTATTGCTGGCGAGATTGTTCAACAGTTCTTTCCTTGATGGAGCTGAAGGAAGACAGTTTGCTTGCTTTTACTACTCGGCGAAGTGGACCAACGAGTTGTGGGCGATTCCTCTGCGCGGGGACGCACAGGCAGTGACTGAGGCAGGTCTTTGTACAAAAAGGTTTTATCTCACATTGCAGGGGGGTCGGTCGTCGTTGGGGTAGCGGGGTCAGGTGGTCGTCTGGCAGGGCAGGTGTCCAAAGGCGCTGGTCCATAAGAGAGAGCGCCAGCCTTCGTAAGAAGGCTTCCTCGCCTAGCCTCGCTCTCCTCGCCCCACCACTCGGGAAGAATGGTCCGAGGCTACCCGCGGTGAGCGGCGCGGGATTTGAGCTGCCCGCGAGTGGACCCTACAGAGTGGACCCCTCAGTACGAATTAGGACTACAAGTCGTTTTCACCGGCTGGAATCGTGACTTTTCCTCGTGCATACGCAGTCTCAGTTTACTCATTGAAGTGTATTTTATGCTATTTTTTGCGTTCGTAATGAAAAAATGGTAACGAATTTATCGGCACGTTTTATTTTTACGCTCACTCGTTTGGCTGTTTTGCCAAACTCGCTGTGAATTGAAACAAATGCTGGTGATGTATGCAACTGACCTCTATACCGATATGTGGGCATGCGTTCGGATGGTGTGCCGAAGTGAGTGTGCAAGCACACTCCGCTCAGCACGACTGCCTTTTAGTGCTGCAAGGGCAACCTTTGACGCTTCATATACTTGCGTCGGTAAAAATGGCGTAAATTACTGTTGTGGTTGCTGTGCTATTCTCTTGTCACCTATAAAAGTGAACAATTATGCTTTCTTTTGCAGCAACCCTGACTTATTGGGCTCGGCAGAAGAGTATTGATGCACCGCAGCTGTAAACCTGACGATTATGCTCAACGAGAAGATTCAAGATTCAGTGAAAGCGCCGAGCGCAATAAAACACTGACGCACTCAAAAGTCATCTGCAGTGTTTTGGGCTCCCGTGATGGCCATGTACTCGCTTACTCAACTGTATTTGAGCTAGCTGGAGTGCTTGGACGTCCCGACGACTCCGTAGGGAAGTCTGTGGCTGGGATGCAGTAGGTCTCCGTTCCATCTGGAATTGTGTTGTGTTTTATGGCACATAGGCAGCTAAGGCCATCATGCGCCAAGCTCACCATCTAGAATTGTAACAGGTGTCAGCTGCATCTCGTATTGCAACTGGTTCCAGCCGCAACTGGTTTAAGGAACAAATTTCCAGTTGCAACAACTGGAAATGTGTCCCTTAAAACAGTTGGACTGGAACCAGTTAGAAATTTTCACCTGGATATTGATCTATGTATAGTCATATTCTCTTTATATAGATAAACGTACTAAAATGGATGTCTAGTGGAGGTGTCTAATGTCCAGCGTAAATATCTCGCTGATGTCTATGTGTCGTTTTATGGTTTACGGGGCTAAGACCGCCAAGGAAACGTATAGCGAAACTAGAAAGACATATAGAAACCTACACCCTGGAGCTTCAGGACAAGCAGTGGGGTCACATGTGTGACCGCATGAATGAACAGCTAGGATGCAAAAAGACCTGGCAAATGCCCAGACATCTACAAGATCCCACACAAACAAAAACGACGCAGAGAAGTCAGCTCGCTCGACTGATCCACAAATACGAAGGCACCACGGAGGATTTCTTGCTAGAACTCCAAGACAGATATTTCAGCAAGGCTCCTTGCTCTGAACTTCCACAATACACAGGGCTCCCGAATCCAGATCTAGATGCAGAAATCGCGGAGGCAGAGGTTCGCTTCGCCATGGGACAACTACGCACCACGTCCGCGCCAGGCCCGGACGGGGTCACAAACAAAGCGTTAAGGAACTTAGACGCAAAATCGGTCACGGCAATCACGGGCCTCGTGAATAAATACTGGGATGAGGGCGAAATCCCACCAGCCTGGAGACATGCAAATATTACTTTTATTCCGAAACCAGGGAAGAAACTTGACATAGTCAATCTGCGCCCCATCTCGCTCACCTCCTGCGTAGGCAAGATCATGGAGCGTGTAATCCTAAAAAGACTGTAGGAGTACACGGATGACAACGAGATCATACCCCCAACCATGCTAGGCTTCAGAGAAAATTTATCCACGCAGGATGTCATGCTGCAGCTGAAGGCAGACGTGATAGACCCTGGGAGGGGAACGGGCACCAAAGCAGTACTCGGCCTGGACCTCAACAAAGCCTTCGATAACGTGGCACACGACGCCATTCTGCAGAACCTATCAGACATTAAACCTGGAGAAAAAAACCTTCCGATACATCCGCTCATTTCTCAGCCATAGGTCCGCGATAATAACGGCAGGCGAGATAGAGTCATCGCCTAGGGGGCAGAAGGCTAGGGGGCAGAAGGACGCCGCAAGGATCGGTACTGTCCCCGTTTCTCTTCAATATGTCTCTCATAAAACTTCCGCCCAGACGAGAGGCCATACACGGGCTGCGACACACATTCTACGCAGACGACATCACCCTCTGGACCACCAGCGGGAGCGACGGTCAGATAGAGGAAACGTTGCAACGCGCGGTAGATACTATCGCGGAGCTGGCAGGTCAGGCAGGTCTAACATGCTCACACTCAAAATCGGAGGTACTGGTCATCAGAGACAAACCCAGAGGACCCGGTGCCAGGCGACAAGCGCTCCCACCCCCACTTAACGTGTGCGTGGGGGGACTTATCATTAAGGAAGTGCAGTCAATAAGGATCTTGGGGCTGTATCTACAAGCCAACAAGAAAAACAAAGAAAGCCTGGAAAAGCTGAAAACATCAGTTAATATGTCAATTAGGTTAATCAGAAGGATCACCAACCGCAAAAGGGGAGTCAAAGAAAGATACCTCTGTAGGATAGTGCAGGCATTTGTTCTGAGCAGGATGGTGTATGCACATCATCATCATCATCATCATCATCAGCCTGACTACACCCACTGCAGGGGAAAGGCCTCTCCCATGTCTCTCCAATTAACCCTGTCCTTTGTCAGTTGCCGCCACTGTATCCCCGCAAACTTCTTAATCTGATCCGCCCACCTAACTTTCTGCCGTCCCCTGCTACGTTTGCTTTCTCTTAGAATCCACTCCGTTACCCTTAAAGGATTCTGAACTTGTCTTTTTGCCGCGGGAACTCGATCTACACGTTCCTAGCATTCTTAGAAACTGCAACTTATTGCCCTGTATGACCGATTTCCCTAATTAAATCGAATTAACGTCCGGCTCCCGCCCTTTTTTTTTGAATTCTGCCTCGTACGATGGGCGGAGTCGACCAACGCGTGAAGTTCCTTTCAGCCAGCTCCGTGGAGGCTTTGCTTTCGCTTTATTTTGTTTTTTAGGTTTCCATGAATAAATAGTTTCATTCGCAGATAATATAGCCGCAAAATAAGCCCGCAGAAATAAAAATACGCGTGGACTATTTGCTACTACGGACTACTACGTATTACTCCGCCGATGGCAGAGCGGCAAGCCGCCACGGGACTGGGTGAAAGGCACTCCACGCGTTGGTCGACTCCGCCCACCGTACGAGGCAGAATTAAAAAAAAAAGGGCGGGAGCCGGACGTTAATTCGATTTAATTAGGGAAATTGGCCACACAGGGCAATAAGTCGCAGTTTCTAAGAATGCTAGGAACGTGTAGATCGAGTTCCCGCGGCAAAAAGACAAGTTCAAATTCCTCTTCAGTGCACCTTTAAGGACCAGCGGTTATCTTGCCTTCGCATTACATGCCCTGTCCAAGCCCATTTCTTCCTCTTGATTTCAACTAAGATGTTATTAACCCGCGTTTGTTCCCTCACCCACTCCGCCCTCTTCCGATCTCTTAACGTTGCACCTATCATTTTCCTTTCCATACCTCGCTGCATTGTTCTTAACTTAAGCTGAACCCTCTTTGTTAGCCTCCAGGTTTCTGCCCCATAGGCGAGTACCGGTAGGATACAGGGGTTGTATACTTTTCTCTTCAGGGATATTGGTAAGCTACCATTCATGATCTGAGAGAACCTGCCATATGCGCTCCACCCCATTCTTATTCTTCTAGTTATTTCCTTCTCATGATCCGGATCTGCTGTCACTACCTGCCCTAAGTAGACATATTCTCTTACTACTTCCAGAACCTCGCTACCAATTGCGAACTGCTGTTCCGTTGCTAGGCTGTTGAACATTACTTTGGTTTTCTGCATGTTATTCTTAGCCCCACCGTTCTGCTCTGCCTGTCTAACTGATTGATCATGCTTTGCAGTTCTTGTCCTGAGTGGCTTAGCAAGGCAATGTCATCAGCGAATCGCAAATTACTCAGGTATTCTCCATTAACTCTTATCCCCAACTGTTCCAATTCCAGTCCACGGAATACCTCCTGTAAGGAGGCAGTGAAGAGCATTGGCGAGATCGTGTCTCCCTGCCTGACACCTTTCCGTATTGGAATTTTATTGCTGACTTTATGGAGAACTATAGTAGCTGTGCAATCTTTATAAATATCTTCCAATATTTTCACATAACACTCTTCTACACCCTGATTCTGCAATGCCTGCATGACAGCTGAGGTTTCCACTGAGTCAAATGCTTTCTCGTAATCAATGAAGTATATAGGGGTTGGTTATATTCTGCGCATTTATCTATCACCTGATTGATAGTGTGAATGTGGTCTATTGTCGAGTATCCTTTACGAAAGCCTGCCTGATAATTTGGTTGACTAAAGTCCAAGGTTGTCCTGACTCTATTAGCGATTACCTTAGTAAATACCTTGTAGGCAACGGACAATAAGCTGATTGGTCTGTAATTCTTCAAGTCCTTGACGTGTCCTTTCTTATGAATTAAGATAATGTTAGCGTTCTTCCAAGCTTCTGGTAATATCGAGGTCACAAGGCATTGCGTATACACGGTGGTGTTGTGCTGGCGCCCACATTTCGCTGGCTGGCCTCTCTCGAAACAAGTGCGCGCGCCTGCCGTCGCGCAAAGCAGGCCAAGACTCTCTCGGACATGTCGCGGCTTGCAGCGTGAATCATCCCGCCTCGCCGGCGCCCGGCGTGGACCCTTCTTCCTCCCCCTCCTCTCCGTCGGCTCGAACACCTGCGGCGCTTCGCCGGCCGCCCGTTTCTGTCTGCAAGCCTTCAACGGCCGGGCGCCTCTCGACCATTGGTCTAATTTGAACGGTGGCCAGTGCCGTGACCTGATTGGAGGATTTGAACGGCTGGCTGCCTCAACGGACACTGGCCGCTTTCAAAACGGAGCCGCGCTGAACCCGCGCAGGAGACGGGCAGCAGAAGAGCCATCACGCCGGAGCTACGCTGGCCGCCGGGGCCGCCCTTCTTTGAGCTAGCCCGTGGTGCTCTTGGCCCTTGTATCTTGTAAAAGCCCTTGTACATGCTGTACATAAAAGTCCTTTGACTCACCGTCGCCTCGACCGTTTCTTGGCTCGGAGGCCTAGTCCCAACAGTGGTGGCAGCGGTGGGATGTCCCAGTCCCAACAGTGGCTAGTTTTTGTAGCACAATCTCTCCTCCGTCCTTCAACAAATCTGCTGTTATCTGATCCTCACCAGCTGCTTTCCCTATTTGCATTGCTCCTAAGGCTTTCTTTACTTCCTCCTTCGTTACTCGCGGGATGTCCCATTGCTGTGCTCGACTGCCTCCCTCAGTAACTTGATGATTGCATTCGCTACTGTATAGATTTGTGTAGAACTCTTCGGCTAATTCAACTATCTTATCCATATTACTGATGACATTGCCCTGTTTGTCTTTTAGCGCATACATCTGCGTCAACACGTTTTGGCGGGCTAGTTGGTTAAGCATCTTGAATAAAGCAAGGTTTCTGCATCTGCTTTCCTTGTATCTGCAATCAACTTTCACTGAGTAGAACTCATCCATCTTCATTAAAAAAAAAACGGCATATGCATAGGCTCCTATATCGCCCCCATACTCAGTGACATTTATCTCGCCAGATGCGACCGTGCTCTCAACGAACACCTTGGGAAAACTAAGCTCGTAAAAACAATTACATTTGTCGACGACTACCTTGTTTTTGTTAAGTGCTCTGGACTGGAGTTTGAAACCGAGGTGTCTCGTAGTCTGTCCATTTTTTCTGACGCTCTCTCCCTCCTTGAGATCACTTATGAAACCCCTGTTCACAACCGCATCAAGTTTCTAGACCTTGGCCTGTACTTCACTCCTAGCCACGTTTACTGGGCTTTCGAACCTCGAGGTAACAAGCCCCTTCTTCCCTATGGTTCTTGACATTCCAAGCTCATTAAGAGGGGTATCATAGGGTCCTGTTTGAACAGCTCATTAAAAAAATCCTGCCACCACAGACTGCACTCCAGCGTTTCACACCATTTAAAAAGGTTGCTCTCGGCAGGGTACCCCCTAGAACTTATCACGTCAGTAGCTGAGTCGGCCCTAAAGAAGAGCAAGTCAGAACCAGCTACACGAGACGGCCAGAAATCGGACAACAACCGCAAACGTGTCGATGTGATTCCGTATCTACATGGAATTTCACACTCCCTGAAAAAAGTGGGGAAAAAAAGCAGGTGTCGTGTCGATGTTGTGTTTTCAGCGCCTGATCGTCTGGCTGGTTTATGCCGATCCGTTAATGAGATCAAAGGAAAAGTGGTGAAGTGCACAACTAAGCACCAGTCACGCTTCGTCCCTTGTGATAAGGGGGTTGTTTACAACATCCCTCTGCCCTGTGGAGGGCAGTACGTTGGACAGACGGGACGATGTATCAATAAAAGGCTGAGCGAACACAGCTATAAAGTCTCAAAAGTAGTTTCCGGTCACCTCGGCATTCATTGCCGGGATTGTGAATGGGCAAAGACAGAAAAAACAGTGCGTACCTCTATATCATGAAACCAAGGTCATTGCCAAAAATCGGGAAAAAACTGCGAGGGAAATTATCGAGGCCTACAACATATTCAAGCAGGGAAATGCATGTACGAGGGGGTACCCAAAAGAAACCGGACTAAATTTTTTGGTCGGCAAAGCTTCTGTGGTACCACGTTTTGCCACTAGGAGCGCATAGAACGAACATTCCAGAGTTAGTAAGCCGATTGCCGTCGTGGAAGGAGGTCGGACTAGTTTAGGCAGAGTTTTTGAGTGACGACTGTTTTGTGTGAATGTCGTTTTTGCAATGGCTGATTTTCGTGAACAGCGTGCGCCGGTGAAATTCTGATTTTTGCTCGGAAAAAGTTGAATGGAAACTGTTGAAATATTAAAAAAGACGTAGAAGGACGATGCTATGGGGACAACTCAAGTGTTCCTGAATCCAATCCTGAATCAAAGCAACAATCATGCCAATGGAAAACTTCAAATTCACCTCGCCTCAAGAAAGCTCGTCAGGTGAAACCAAACCTCAAAACAATGCTGATTTGTTTTTTCGACGTGAGAGGAGTCGTCCATTGAGAATTTGTTCCGCAGGGTCAGACAGTTAGCCAGGCTTTCTACTTGGATGTTTTGAAAAGATTGGGCAGCAGTGTGCGGTGGAAGCGGCCAGATTTGTGGCGGTCGGGTGACTGTTTTTTCCATCATGGCAATGCCCCTGCTCACACAGCCCTGTCTCTACGACAATTTTTGACCAAAAATGGCATGACCCTTATTCCTCAACCCTCATACTCTCCCGACCTTGCCTCGTGCTACTTTCTTTGTTTCCTAGAATGAAAAAATAGGTGAATGGAAAGCGTTTCGCTGATGTTGCTGAGGTAAAGAAAAAAACGACGGAGGCACTGTCAAGCATCACAAAAGATGAATTTAAACAATGTTTTGAAAAATGGAATGAAAGATTTGACAAGCGTATCGTTGCAAGTGGGGAATACTTTGAAGGAGATTGAAGGTCTGTGCTTAAAATGTGAACAAATAAGTTCAAACAAAAATAAGTCCGGTTTCTTTTGGGTACCCCCTCGTATAAGCACTCCTTCGCTAACACTACTGCAAAAAGAGCTGTCACTCCTGGGGGCTGATAATCTCCGCTGATTTCTAGCCCGCTTGTGTTGCTGTTGTCACATTTATGTTTAGTTTTTTTGTTTTTTGCACTTTGTAAACCTTTCCCTCTCTGCCGACATCTATGTATTTATACTTGTGTGATCAGCAATAAACCCTCAGTTGTTAGTCAGCGCTGTGTCGTCCATTTTCTTGTCTTTTGCGCTCGTCTTCGTTCGCGCTGTTTATTCAAGAAGCACACATCTGGTTTTTACCTATGCCCAGTTTTCTCCTCACTGATTTTAAGCTACCACCGTTCCTTAGAGCATGCTCGAGTTTCTCCATACTAAACTTTCTTATGTCGGCTACCTTGCGCTTATTTATTAACTTCGATAGCTCTGCTAGTTCTATCCTGTCAGTGGAGTTAGACGTCCTCATGCTTTGGCGTTTCTTAATCAGATCTTTAGTCTCCTGCATCTAGCTTAAGGTATGCACTACCACACCTTAAGCTAGATTCCGCGGAGAAAGGCAAAGCCGAGGCGATAAGTAGGCAAGCGTACAAGGCAGCCTTGGGACTGCCGAACTTCACGTCGACAGAGCGACTCTTGGGATTAGGAATACTCTAGAGGAGCTCAAGGAGGCCCATCTCACGATGCAAACAGAAAGACTTAAGCGCACCAAGGCAGGCAGAACCATACTAAAGCGCCTAGGCATAGGCGTGGAACCTCCACCCGCGGACGCGAAAACACAGATACCCAAACTCATTAGGAAGGGACCGAGGATCAAACCACTACCAAAGAATATGCACCCTTCCCACCACGAAGGAACGCGGAAAGCTAGGGCACTCGCTCTGCACAAAAAATACGAAACGGACGCAGGAGCTGTCTATATAAACGCGGCACAATACACATCAAGCGGAGCGTTCGCACTGGCGGTGGTGGACGCGCGCGGGCGGCTGCCCAGTGAACCACAAATATCCATTCGACGTACCAGATAGATCCAAATGTCATGTCCTAAAAGGGGCGTCTATTAGATGTGCATCATAAGGATCACCGGCACGTTTGGACGCGCTAGACGTCTATAGGACGTCAATAATATGATTGTTTTTTAAGTCTAGAGCACGTCCACGAAGCATGGACACTAGATGCCTAATATATGATCTCGTGCATGTCCACCAAGCGTGAACAATAGATGTGCAAAGTATGTTGATGTCCACCAAACGCGGACATTGGACGCGCCATATATCTTCGGCAGCTTTAGTGCCACATTCGAACATATAAGAAAAGCCTGAATCCTAAGATGTGCGCCATGGAACGAATTCATTAAAGTTTTCTTTCATCGGCAATTACTCAGAGCTTTTTGGCGATAATGCAAAACATTGATAATGCGAAACATTGCCATTGTTTGTGATGTAACCAAGACGTAGTGGCGGTTCTGTGACCTGTTGTCCTTGAGCTACTTGAGCAGAGCGCGAGGCGCATGCAGATTACACTCATGTATGTGCTACGCCTTCGATCTCGGCGCTCGCGCACACTTTTGGTTTCCTAAACTTAATTATTGGCTTCGGCAAAACATGCACATATTCATGTGGCTGAATATGCAGGAATGTGGCTTGTAGTGCTACTGTGCTATAAAAGGGTCATCTGTCACTTCGTTATTAAGTTGTAACGCATACTGTTGTACTGCATACGCCGGTGCATTTGCTTGCAAACTGAGTCGTTCGAACTAGGAAGACTAGGCAGACAGCTTTACAGTGAAGGCAATGGAGGCGAAACGCAAAAGGCGCAGTTGCGGTCCTGTGTCGACTGCGCCAGTTGCGATCCTGTGTCGACTGCGCCAGTTGAGTTTCCCCTGCAGGTGGAGATGTGAGGAAACATTTGATGATTATGAATTGATGGTTCGGACTCGCAAACAATCACATTACTTTACGGCTGGACAAGAAGGTTAACTATTTATTAACACATAAATAAGCAAGGAGAAACAAGCAGGGAGAAAACTATTTACAACATGACTGAACTGTTGATTACACAAATCAGCCCCACTTCTCTGAGAGCGTTCCGTTTTAAGCCTTCTGTCTCCGCCCTTGGCGAGGACAGCAACCAATAATAAAACAGGCGACACTTCTCCCCAAACGACGCCCAGGGAAAGGACAACAAAGCCTCCGTCAGCCAGTCAAAGACTGGGGAAAGGATGCCAGCCAACCAAATACCTAGGAAAGGAGAGGTTCCGAGCACGCACACAAAAAGCACTGAACTCGCCGCGTTCCGAACCTCCGCCTTCCTCTTCATTTCCCCTCCCGCACACGTGCATACGAGACGCACGTATGCCACGGGAACAATCACCGAAGGCTCCTTACAAAACAAAAAAGGAAAGCTGTCGCCGAGGGGTCCAGCGTCCAGTGGCAACCAAAGCCCAACCACGGGCCTCCTCCGAGCATCGGACGCTCACAGACCCATCGGCGCCGCATCGCGTACCGATCGGCCACCGTACACCTGCATCCTCACAGTGATCCGCAGGGGCGCGAGAAGGTTAAAAAAAAACAACAAAAAACATGCACTGGCCGCAAACACACCGACTGCTGACATTCAAACAGTGCACCGTAGAACGCTGCGCTCTAAAAAGTATCTGTGGGGGGGGAGGCAAACCGGAGACAGAACGAGCGTTCTGGCGACGATGCCGCCAGCAACAATAGAGCAGCCACCGACATGCGTCGCGTCGTGCGTCCGCGGTTCCATGCCCTGGGCTGCACTGGGCTGGATGACACCGCAGAAAGTTCAGCGAACTTAACAGCGCCCGTGTGCTGTGCGGTGTCAGTGCGCGTTAAAGATCCCCGTGGTCGAAATTATTCCGGAGACCTCCACTGCGGCACCTCTTTCTCTCTTCTTTCACTCCCACCTTCCTTCTTTTTCTTTGGTGTGGCTCAGTGTCCACTGAGATATATGTGAGACAGATACTGCGCCATTTCCTTTCCTCAAAAACCAATTTACCATTTTAGTTATCTAAGATGGTGGTGGTGGTGTTGAAAACATTTATTACGAATGAGCAGGAGGTATGTTTGGATCAGCCCGTAAGGGACCGATCCTTACAAACACTAGGTGGAGGTCCCTAGTATGGGACCCCAGTGGCGGTTGCCGCCGCCCGGGCGCGCCCGACTAAGGCTTGTTGGGCCTGTAAGTCGTGGCAGCCGAGCAGGGTCGCCTCCCAGTCCTCCCGGGTTGGGTTGGGGATGGGGGGAATAGCGGGGTTGGAGGGGCAGGCCCACACCATGTGATAAGTGTCAGAAGACACTGCACTACAGTGTGGGCAGCTGCCGCTAAAGGAGGGGTCAAAATGTTTTAGCGCTGCCGGGCACAGCAATGTATTGGTGAGAAGGCGGAGAAGGAGCCGCTCATCCGCCTTCTTAAGGCCTTTACATGGGCTAGGGTAAAGGCGATGACAATTTTGATAATATGTTGTAATATCTTTGAATGTATAGACCGGATTAAAATCGGGTTCCTGATCGGACGGGGATGAGAAAACAGCCCGGTGAGAGAGCGCGCGGGCGGCTGCGTCTGCTGCCTCGTTTCCTGCCAACCCCTGATGAGCAGGGGCCCATATGAGGTAACGGTGTGCGGGGTCCGTATCCCGTATGCAATTTTGGTATATTCGATAGGCTAGGAAGGGAGTGCAGCCTTGTTCGACGTTCCGACAGGCCCCTCGCGAGTCGGTGATTATGTATTTTGAATTGGAATGTGAGGCCGCGAGAGCAATCGCGACCTCTTCTGCTTGTGTTGCACTGCGGGCTCTGAAAGTTAGGCCGTTAACTGTGTTGCTTTTGTGAACTACCGCGGCCGTGTACCATCCCCCGTGGTGAGGGCCGGAGGCGTCCACGTAGTATACACCTGTTTTGTTGCCATAATATCGGGCTAGCGCTTCCGCTCGTGCCAGGCGCCGACCATTATGGTCTTCATGTGACATGTTTGCTGGAAGAGGCCGCACGTGGAGGGCACGTCTCCACAGTTACGGGATGCGAAACCTGTCTTCCATTGGAGGGGTGTGTTGGATATGGAGTCGAGCAAGAAGGCGGCGAGATAGCAGACGACGGCGCAGGCCGCGACACGCGACATTGCTGCTCTGCAACGCTGGCTATGTAGCTTTTGTGGCCATCCAGTGGATGCGACAAATATCCAACTGCGAGGTTCAGTGCACATCCATTACTAGGGGTAAAGAAACACTTTTGGTGATCTATAGAATATCTTCAGTGTGTTCCATGGAAAAATTAGGATATCCATTAGAAGAACATTATATGATCATGGATATCCCCTGGATGCGACAAATATCCAACCATTTGATCTAATGCACATCCTATGCTAGAGGTACCGATGCATTTCTGATGATCTATGGAACATCTCCGGTGCATTCCGTGCACTAATTGGGATGTCTATAAGAAGTACACAATATCCAGCACTAGGCATTCTTAGGATGTTCAAAGGACATAAGTGGTTATCTGGGTGCGGGCCTCGGGGTCGGTTGTTACAAATTCTTCGGAAACAGCAGGAGAGGCGGCTGTGGCGCCAGCCATAGCTAGCACTGACGCGGAAACGTTCTTCTCGGATTCCAAATTGGCCGTCCGTAGTTTTGCGGGGGGCAGAATCTCGAATGCGGCACAGCGAATACTGAAACTGACCAGGGAACCTTACAAAGAAATTGAGGTGATATGGGTGCCGGCTCATTCGGGGAATCGGGGAAACGAGGCGGCCCACAACATGGCTCGAGGTTTCGTCAACCGAGTCGGTGGGTCGTCCGTATCCATGGATTACTCGAAGGAGGCGCTGGCATCTTTTCATGATATTACAACTGATTACAGATTGGAAAGACACAAATTTCCACCACCTGACAAAACGTTGGATAAGGCACAAGAGACCACCTGGAGGAGACTCCAAACGAGGTCGTTTCTTACCCTCTATCTATTATCAAAAATGTACCCGGATGACAATATCCCCGAGTGCAGGTTCTGTGGCGAAAATGGCAATGGCACATGACACATACTATGGCAATGTAAAGAAGAACCTCCACCGGAGGATTTAGTACGAATTCCTTCTGTTGAGCGATGGGAGGCCGTGCTGGTCAGCTCGTACCCCTCAGCCGCTCAGATCGCCGCCATCTAGCGCGGACCGTTTGCATCTGCATTTTTGACGGAAAAAATGTTTTTCAATCCAAATTTCTTTATTATTTTTCTGTGTTGGCAATTCTCATTAAGATTCGCCATCATCTTTACCTACGGTTTCCTACAATTCTAACCTTATGCCACATCTCTGCTTTTCAGCCACCAATCCTCCAATCGCTTTTTGCTAACTTCCACTGCAGATTTATTTACATGACCATTGTTATCTTTAAACCCTAGGGCCTCAGAAAGAGTGACTGTGCCTGCATCGACATCCGGATGGATACCATCACATTTGATTATGAGGTGTTCAATTGTTTCCACAGAGTGAGTGAGTGAAAAACATTTATAGCTCCAAAAATCAGATTTTAGCGGTGGGCCGATGTCTTCATGTCTTCGGCCTCTTCACAAGGTCGGCGCTCCTATTCCAGGGCACCGCTGAGTCTTGCTGCTTCGCAGGCGTGCTGCACCAGTGCCCTTTGGGCCGTTAGCTCGCTGCTGGTCAGCAGGCCCTCCCATTGTTCCGCATTCGGGTCATTTAGCTTGTGAAATGCTCTGTTCCGTTCGCATTCCCATGTGATGTGATATAGCGTGGGGTTTGCTCCGCACCACGGACATGTGTCCCTGTATTGTGTAGGGAACATATTATGTAGTATGTATAAATTGTGGAAAGTCCCTGCTTGCAGTCTCCGCCAGCAGACCGCCTCGTGCTGTGTTAATGATGTGTGGGGTGGTGGGTATTTGAATATCCGCCCTCTGTGGTAGTTCAATATTTCTGCATACGTTGGTTCCACCGTCATGGGGTCCTCCAGGGTTTCTGACTGCCCTGCTCGGCTCGTGATCTCGCGAACTAGGCTGTCTACCCTCGAGTTACCTTCTATCCCGGTGTGTGCCGGTATCCAGAAAATCCTGTGTCTTAAGGTCTTATTTGGAAGCTTTGCTTCGAGGAGGATGCTCAGCGCTTCCTTGCTTATTTTGCCCTGTATGTAGTTCCTGCATGCTGCTTTGGAGTCTGTTAGGATTATCAAAGACTTGTTCCTACGGTAACCTTCGGCCGCCGCTAGAGCTACGGCAGCTTCCTCCCCCTCCGTTACCGTACAGTTTCTTAATGTCGCGCTGCTAATTGGTTCCTCCATGTGGTCTACCACTGCTGCCGCGACTCGGAACTTTCTGGTCCTGTGGTCCCATGGATAGAGGGCCGCGTCTGTGTATACTGTGTTTTCCATTGTGGCTAGGTTCCGCTTCACATAATCTGCCCTGACCTGCCTTCTAGCGGCATGGAGGTTGGGATCCATGTTTCTCGTCAGAGGGCTGATGTCCAGTGTCTGGCGGACCTCGTCTGGAATGCTAGCTGTTCTATCTACAATCCCTTCTACATTGTGCCCTAATCTCTTTAGGAGCTTGCGGCCGGTGGCTGTCTGCTGGAGCCTGGCTATTTGCGCACTTAGCTGGGCTTCCGTTAGTTCTTCGAATGTGTTGTTTAGGCCCATTTGTAGCAACTTTTCATTTGATGTGTTTCTTGGCAGGTGGAGTGCCGTCTTGTACGCCATTCTTAGCAGCGCCTCCGTCTGTTCTTTGTCTTTCTTGGTCATGAGGTGGTATGGCAACGAGTACGTGACTCTGCTGACTATCAGGCTTCTGACGAGCTTGATCGTGTCGCTTTCTTTCATCCCGCTTCTGTTCTGTGATACCCTCTTTATCATGCGGCTTATTTGTTCTGTTGACTTCTTGAGTAGGCTAATTGTGTAGGTACATCTCCTGCTTCCTTGGATCCACATGCCCAGGATGCGTATCATATCCCTTTGTGGTATATTTTGGCCTTCTAACTTTACTGTCAGTTCCTCCTTGGTAGGGTTGGACCCTACCCTAAGAAGATCCGACTTTTCCGTGGAGCAGGCTAGGCCCCTTTCCCTCACGTACTCTTCTACACACGTTGCTGCTTCTTGCAGTCTCTCTTGCTTTTGTCCTAGCGAGCCTCGATTCCACAGATCTACCACACACTGCACATGTGTCATCTTCTTCGTTAAATTTCTTTTTGTAGCTGCGCGTTCTAAGACACCCTGATCTAGCTTCAAAAAGTAGGGCACTGCCTCTTGAGTTCTCATAGAAAAATTCTTTCCTGATCTGCCTTTTCCAGTACCGATATAGTTCTACACTATGTTTATTTTCCATTGAATTCATCCAATACCACCTCCAATGCCACATCCAATAATTCATCCAGATACCACAGCAGCCTTTCTTCCTCCATGACAGCAGCGGTATCTGTAGCGCCATCTTGTGTCCAGCGGAGAAACCCAGCTGTGCTAAATTGGTGAGCAAATCATCTTTGCTTGGTGCTGTCTGCTGCGAAGCAGCGCGAGACCACCGAAAATGCGGTCGTACAGCGATCAAGAGAAGGCCATGGCCTTGACTTGGCTATGCGAGTCCAAGTCCTCCTATGCATAAAGCTCCTATGTCGACCCCCCCCCCCCCCCAAATCCCCCCCCCCCCCCCGGCCCCGGTAGAGGGCTCGCTTCTCCAGTAAGTGCGAGATGGCGCCACAGGTACCAGGGCTGCGAAGCCTTTCGGTTTTGGTTTTCCGTCGTCGAAGACAATGGGGATTTCCAAATACTTCTGACCGAATCAGGGAAGTACCCCACCTAAATGTAGTATAAAACAAAATTGACCACCAAATGCAACCTCTGTGAGAAATTTCTACCCGAAACAAACGCGCGGTATTGCCGAGATAATTTTTTTTCGATTTTATCTGATTTACACAACAGTCGGTATAGAGAATTGTGCGAACTAACTTTCGCAAGGAAATAGCATTCTGTCGGCAGAACTGTTTTATGTGTTTGCGGTGCTTGCCTGAATCGATAAAAAAAAAGTCGGATATATTCGCGTCGTCTGCGGTGACGACGAACCTTTCTAAACTTGTGCGACTCACCTCTTCACACCTCCAGTACACTATTTCTTAGTCAACCTGCAGTCTTTTTAAATGCCAGTTGGTCTCGTTTGCATACTCCGCAGATATGTTTCGTGCAGTCTCTCCTTGATCCCTTAACATTCATTTCACAGATCTCCATCCAATATATGACATCTCTCCTTCTGTCAAGATTGCATTCGATGACATTTTCCCATCGAATGTAATGCTGCAGCCCTTTCCTCTCCTTCACGGTTTGTTGCAGGAACCTAAAGTCATTTCCTTCTCATATCCTCATTGCTACCGATGCCTCGCAGGATCGTGAAAAGGCAGGTGTGGGCATTTTTTCACCTACATTGGGATGGTCCTTTTCTCTCCGTCTTCCTGACTTCACTCCAATTTATCTGGCCGAATTATTAGCAGTAAGCCTTACGTAAATTAGATCCTCCCGTTTGATGACGATGATGATGATGATGTATTCGGGCTGAATGGCACATACCCACGGCGGGGGATTGGCCAGGGTGCATAGCGGATACAAACGCACTCGTGTACAGGGAATGGAGTATATTTAAATCTAAAATTTGGGACACAGAGCTAGAATTTGTACAATACAAAAAATACGGAGAAAGAAAAGTTGTGAATACACATTCTAGCAGAGGAATCTACCAGATGAAATTATATAATTGTGAATAGAATCGAACACTGGTTTCAGGGCATATCCCTTGGCGCTTGCCCCGAAGGATAAGAGAATCGGAATAGATAGAGGAAGCCCAAGCCGAGCGAGGGGGATCTCCAAGCAAATTCTACGGAGAGCAGCGAGCCGCCGGCAGGAGAGGAAAAAATGTTCTATAGACTCAATTTCGCCACAAGACTCACAAAGGTTGGATATCGAAAGCCCCGATCGGCATAAATAAAGATTTAGCCGCGGTATCCTGCAGCGCAAAAGGGTCATGGACACCTCACATTGCCTCGAACTGCACATCCGCACACTTCAAGGAAATGCCAGGTGTTGAAAATCCGCTGCAGCGAGGAGAGGCTCATGGCTCAAGGTGTGGAAACGCTGGAATCGCTGAAAGCGTGCTAGAGTCAAGTAAATAGTATTTGGGACGAAAGGGACAATAGGACCATCAAGGGCAGACTTTGCTAAAAAATCAGCCCTCTCATTAGAAACAATGCCAGAGTGCCCAGGGACCCAGTGAAAGCGAACTTCTGAAACATGTGGAGGAATAAAAAATTGAAGGGAACGCCTCATAGGAGTATCTCTCGAGGTTTCGAGCGCTGCCAAAACAGAAAGGTTGGCTGAGAGTATAATAACCCGTGTGATACTGCAGGGAATCCTTATTAAGGCCAACTCAATGGCCAGAAACTCAGCTACAAAAATAGGGGTATAGTCAGGGGCCCGAAATGAGTAGCTCCAATCAAGAGCCCTTGAGTAAATACCAATAGCGGCCTTTTCATTTTGCTGGGAGGCATCTGTATAGACGGCAATATGGTTAGGAAAATTGTCTAGGTACTCCTCTATGAGCCCATTTAACATATTGGCGGGCAGGTTCTTAGCATTCCTTGGGAGGGTGTTGTCAAAGAAGACCGCCGTGTCAGCCCGCCTGTGGTTGACCAGTACTAAAGATCTCACTGATACAGAAATATTTGACAGCAGGGAGTTAGTGAACCCCACCTGAGGGAGCTTATACCGAGGCCAGGGAGTACCAAAGAAGAGAGTTGGGTTCGTTGTAAATATAGGGTTAGCCAATCCAGGAACAGGCTCCAAAGACCTTAAAAATGTCCGCACAGTGATAAGCTCAAACCGGGAATTGAGATCAGGTATCCGCGCCTCCAAGTACAACACAGCATTAGCTACTGATTTAGGCAGACCTAAGCAAAGGCGCAGAGCGCGTCGCTCCATAACAAACAGGGGTTCACGCTTGTACTTTGGGCACCCAGAAAAGAGAACGGAGCCGAATTCAAGGATTGGCCGTACATAGGTCTTATAAAGAAGTAGTAGAGTGTCTCGTCGCATACCGAATTTTTTGTTGCTGATCCTCACCAACCGGCCGAGGGCACGCTCACCCTTAAGCGCAATGCTTTTAATGTGTGGCCGCCAGTCTAAATGCGGGTCATATATTATACCCAAGTATTTTGTTGAATCAACTTGCGGGATGAGGATAGAGTGATACGACAGAGAGATGTAAAGAGGGATTGCCTGTGGGAAAACAAGGACGGCACACTTGTTCACATTTAAAGTTAACTTTATGCTGTCTAGCCAAACTTCCAGAGCATTTAAATACTCTTGCAGTAATTGGTACAGGATTTGAATGTCTTTGGCAGAAGCGAAAAAAGCAATATCCTCCGCATACACATAAACTTTGACGGCAGGGTGAATAGGGATATCACGCATTAGTGTAGTCAAGAGTTCGACGGAAATCCGTCTGGTCAGGCATGGTGATGCAATGAAGTGAAGTAGCAGTCACTGACCATAGTCGAAAAAAGAAAGACGTTTCGAAACCCGTACGGGTTTCTTGTTCACAGTGAGCAGGACAAGAGCGGTGGCGAATTTATATCCGTCTTTCCGGGTTTCGAAACGTCCGGGTTTCCGTATATCCGTATATCCGGGTTTCGAAACGTCTTTCTTTTTGCGACTATGGTCAGTGACTGCTACTTCACTTCATTGCATCACGCATTAGTATGTTAAACAATAACGGTGAAAGAACGGAGCCTTGTGGGACACCTCTAGACTGGGCGTATGTTGTAGAAGTTAACGTACCCTTAGAACAAAAGAACGCTCTATTCTTTAAGAACTCTCCTATCCACGCAAACAGGTACAAAGGTGGTTGTACATTAGCCAGTTTATGAAGCAAAATGCTGTGTTCAACGCTGTCGTAAGCTTTTGCAATATCTAAAGTAACCAGAGCTGATACCTCATTTTGCCTCATAGCAACCTTAATACGGCTCTCCAAGTCTATGTGCGCGGTCCAAATCGAACACCCCCGGCGAAAGCCAATCTGAGCCTCGCTAAAACCTTGAAGACTCTGAATATGACTCGTGAGGCGGCTGAAGACTACCCGCTCTACAAGCTTAACCAAATTTGATGTGAGAGCAATCGGCCGAATATTGTCGAGATCAAAACCTTTCCCCTGCTCTTTCAGCAGTAAAATAATTTTCGCTGTTTTCCAATTTTGTGGAATCCAGGCTTTTTCCAAAGACCAGTTCACAATCTGCAAGAGGTACGGGGCAAAATCTTGCATTAGGATTTTAAGCATGTCAACTGTTACTCCGTCAATCCCAGGGGCAGCAGATTGCAGGCAATTAACTACGGACGCTAAATCCGATACAGATACCTTAGTGAAGTCTCCACCCAAATGAAACGGAGTTGATGGAAAGGTAGTGCGAGCTCGAAAACGCACAGCAAGGCCTTGAGCTATGGACTCTAGTATATCTTTTTTGTCCCGAGCTGGCAATACTGTGGACTGAGAGATGTGAGAAAAGGGCAGCACATGAGTACGTTCCATGAATCTATAAAGAGACTTCCGGTTGACAGGATTAGACAGATAGGTGTTCAGGCTGGCATTGTACTCATCCTTAGCCTTAGATATTGTTCTTTTAAAAGAGGCTGCAAAGAATTTGTAATTTATCCAGTTCTTTGGGCACTGGTTGTGCGTTAGACTCTTCCATGCAGCTTTCCTTCGACGATAGGCTTTTTCGCAGTCGTCATTCCACCAACTGGAAGGAGTCTTATTTACAACGCCTGACCGGACTGTAAAGACTGCTCGCCGAGAGGCGTCTAACACTGAATTTAATACCAGAGGGCCCCGTTCAGATTTATCGGAGGGGGAAACAGACGAGAGGGCCTCACCTAGGAGGTTCTTGAACAGTGTAGTATTTATAAATTTTTGTGGCGAACCAGTCGCCCTGACTGGACTGCACGCAATAGTGAAAGTGATTGAGGAGTGGTCACTGGACGTACCGCAGTCAACTGTACACCACGAAGATATCGCTGTACCATTAACTGCTAGCTTTAAATCAATAGCTGATCGAGAATTAGCCCTCATGTAAGTTATGGCGCGACTATTGTAACAGCACACGCCGTTTGCTGACATCCAAGACCAAAGTAATTTCCCGCTAAAGTCTGATCTGAAACCCCAAATTACATGATGAGAATTGAAGTCCCCAGCTAGAACTACTCGTCTGCTGATGCGCAGTAACGCATCGAGCTCATCCGTCCTACGGACTCCTGCGGGGAAGTAGATATTTGCCACCGTAACAGGGGCGCACTGCGGAATAATGATTTCAACGGCAAGTATCTCACAATCAGGTCTCATAATTTTGTGAGACACTTTAGCACGATGATACAGTTTCGTTGAAATCAATGTTAGTAAGCCCCCACCCCTGCCGTTTGGGCGATCATTTCTAAAAACGGAGAAATTTTTAATTGCAAATGGGCGATTAGGATTGAGCCACGACTCCTGTATTAAAATAATGTCTGGACTATGTTTTAGTATAAGCTGCTGTAAATCGGGGAAAGAAGATGATATAGAGCGATAATTCCACTGGAGAACAGATATTCCCGCCATGATTATTGCTTTAAAAACGTAGCCGCAACAGCCTCTTTCAACACATCTGTTTTCTTTGAAATTCCAGGCGAACTTTTCTTAGTCTTACCATGATGATGGTCAGATTTCGATGGAGAAGAGGAAGCACGACGCTTCTGAGATGGAGTAGTCATTTCAACATCTGACTCACAAGCGTTAGAGAGGAGGACTTGGTCAGAGTCATTTACATCCACGGACGTGGAGGTAGAAGGGGTGGTGGGCTGAATAGCAGCAGTGGCAGAGGAGGAAGGACAGGTAGACGAGTTGAGGTTACTTAAAGCCGATGAAGCAGCCTGCGCGGAAATGACCTGGGACAAGGCGTCGCTGAACGTACTGATCATGCGGTCAAGTACGCCAGCAACAGCCTTCTCCACCGCAGCAACAACGGACTTAGTTAAGGCTGCCTCCACATCAGCAGTGGACGTGCGGGCAATACTTGCACTGCCGTCTGTCAAGGCGGGCGTATGCATCAGCGCGCGAGCACCTTTCACGCTGTCAGCACCTGTCCGTTTCCCAAGTCGACGGAGTCTATCTGTTTGCTCTTCCTTATCATCGTCCACTGAGTCTCGGGTTCCCGCTCCATCTAAATTCGGCCGGGGCACATGCGCTTTCAACTTAATGAGCATCTTCTGCATCCTTGGAGTAGCAAAGACTGGCGCTCGTGCAGACTGGAGGTCTCTTTCACGCGTTTCCGATGCCGGGTTCCTCTGCTAAATTTCTACCTTCACAGATCTGCTCTGGCGGTTTCTCCACTGTGCCCATTTTGTGCCGAGCCTGAGGCAGTGGATCACTACCTGCTGTTCTGCCGCCGCTTCTCTTCTTTGAGGAGGCGCCTATTAGAAATTCCGTCTCACCACTTGGGTCTGCCTCTGTCCACTGCGGTTGTTCTTTCCTTTGGCGCTTCTTGGCTTGGACGAAGCAACAGGAGTGTGCGCTGTGCTGTACAAAATTTTCTTCTAGTAACAAAGCGACTCCCATGCTAATTAAATTTTTTTAATATTTATTTTTATCTGGGTGCGTTGACTAACGCCGAAGGTTCTGGTGCGCCACACACAGCTGATTAATTCACGGAATCCTCGTTGATACCGCTTTTATCTTGCTTTTAGTTCCGCACCCCCCCTTTGGGCACGTTTTTTAAAACTTTTACATTCTTCACGTTTTTACATTTGTTATATTTTTATGGTTTCACCTGATAATTTTCATCTGTCTCCTTCATAGTTTTTACCTTTCCCCGCCCTTTTGGCTACTTTTTCATAGTTTTTGTTAATGTTACCTACCTGACCACTGTTACGCGGCCCTTTACACTGTCTTTTTATCGCTTATAACTTTCTTTTGTTCCCTGTTGTGTTTTTGTGTCATCCTGTGACGCGACCACACTGATTGCCGGTTATCGCTGAGCAGCCCTGTTAACCACCCCCTCATGTTTTATATTTAAGGGTCTTTCCACCAGAATAAACTTTCAGTTGTGAGTCAGCGCTCGTGTGTGTGTCATTTCTTCGTGTGTCCGTGTTTCGTCGCGCTGCTTCTTCCTTCAAATTTATTTATAGTTTTATGATTTTCTAAAATTTATTTTATTATATTATTTTTTCTCTGCACAGTTGAGCCATTAGTAACATGCGTTGCATTCGAATTTGCACTTAAAGCCGTTGTCCCGTCTTCGATCTCCCAGCTAACAGGTCCCCTGTCATTGCATTGCGTTGCGTCGTCCAATCTGTCAGCCTACACCCTATTACTTACTGCTCCCTTTACTCTAAAAATGCCCCTCTTTCCAGCTGTTCACTGCCTGTGTCTTGGCCACTCCTCCGCAGTGGGTAAGTGCCATTTTATTTTAGGCCAACCAACCAGCCAATCGATGACGAAGCACTGGCGGCGCTATCCCATTAGTCGATCAGCCATGGAGATTCGGCATGAATTGGGTAAATTGATTTTTCGGGAAAGGAAATGGCTCGGTGGGCAGCTGAACTGCGACGTAAGGCAAGAGAGAAAGGTGGGAATGAAAGAAGAGAGAAAGAGATGCCGTACCCATGCAAATATTAAAAAGAAAGCAAATATTCCTAAAACCACATCAGCAGGGATAGACGAAATTCCAATTAAGCTGATTAATGAACTTGTCCCAAGAAGAAAGGAAACGCTGATAAAAGCATTGGAGACAGTCATTACAAATAAGCAAATTCCGCACAGCTGGAGACAGAGTAAAATGAATTTGATTTATAAAGGAAAAGGAGATAAGATGAACATAAAGTCCTTCCGTCCGATTGCGATAACGTCTGTTATGTATAGGCTGGAAATGCAGGCGGTGAAATTAAAAATGCAGGCATGGGTAGAAGGTAATCGGATACTCGGAGAACTTCAAAATGGGTTCAGAAGGGGTAGGCGTTTAGATGATAGCCTGTTCGTGCTTACCCAATGCATAGAAATAGCTAAGGCGGAAAACAGACCTCTGTTTTTAGCCTTTCTGGACATAAGCGGTGCATACGATAACGTGAACAGGGAACTCCTGTGGAGCATATTGAAAGATTTAGGTATCGGTCATGAGGTAATTGATTTTCTATAGGAAATCTACCGAGATAATAAAATTGAAATTACATGGGAAATCTACCACAACTGTGGGGGTGCACAAATGATTAAAGCAAGGTTGTCCTCTATCACCGCTGCTGTTCATGCTTTATGTGGTAAATATGGAAAGAAGGCTGCAAGAAAGTAATCTAGGTTATAATCTGTCGTATAGATTAGGCGGAAATGTAGCTGAGCAGCGACTCCAGGGTTTAATGTATGCGGATGATATTGTATTGCTAGCAGATAGCCAGGAATATTTACAAACTTTGGTTAATTGTTGTGGAGACGCTCTAGGATTCAGTTTTAGCGCAACTAAGTCAGGTGTGATGATTTTCAACGATACAACTGATCAGGTGCTTACAATACAAGGCCACGAAATACCCAAAGTGGCCGAATACAAATACCTCCGGATATGGCTGAACGAAGGGCAGATATACACGGAAAAGCATGAACAGTCTCTTAGGGCAAACGGACGAAGAGACGCCGGGATAATGAAATGTAGGCGAATTTTAATACCAATTTGCAGCACAGTTAAACAAAAATAAAGATAAAAAAGCCGAGCATGGTGGCAACTGCCAACACTGCATTTCAAAAGGGGGCACTCCTATCTTCCATTCATCCATCGCCCTGGCTTGCTGCAGTCTGCTGGCTGTGACTTGTGTTTACGACTTGTGTGCGCTGTTCTTTGGTCTTGTTTACGCCCATGGAACTGGATGTATCACTGACGTACTAATCATGACTGACACAAAGGAGAGAAGACATGCTTCGTGCCGCTGCGTCTAAGTGGCTACCGGTCGAACCCAGACAAGGTTTCTATGTTCTGCGTGCCTTCGGGGCGAGCACGGCTTGTGGAGTGGAAGCGGCTCATCAAAAGAGCACGCTAACCCTGTCTTGGAGAAGCATTCTGAGGACAGTTACGTCGAGAGAACGTTCAGAGTTGCAGTGCTGGCACCGTCAACGTACTCACCAGAGGGAGACCGCGCCTCTGGAGCACTTATCACTAGTAACCAACTTCAGATGTTTTGTTCTTCAGTTATTAAGCAATTAGTTCAGTGCTGTGCTTATTTTGTCAGAAAGTTTGGGTAGCGACTCCAAATTTTTTACTTGTTTATTATTGCTGTGAATTAGTGTACTTTGTGCTATATGTAGACTAGAATCAGTAATAGAATCATTACATTCTTTTTGTTTTTGCCTAAACTTTTATTACAAACAGGTGCACAAGCTCACAAACATCTGCATAAAGACTATCCTTCTCTGAATCGAACTGTGACTTTTAAGTAAAATGCATGACTAGTGAGTCCAATTCAGATTGGTTGTGTTGATCGTCACAGATTGGAGACAGGTGCCGTGTTGGGAAAGAGTAAAAGTGTCCCTGCCTTTCTTTTGCATACGCGTGACGCCATTAAATGTCGATTGAATGACATGTCAGCATAGCAGTCAGCACGGTTGAACTGCAGAAACGTCAGCCTATCTAAAAGTATGGGGCCTGCCCAGCAAACCAAAAACCACTCAGAGACGTCTAGCTAGACGTCTCTGAGAGGTTTTTGGTTTGCTGGGCACGAAACACAAAAGTGCTTGTAGAAATCTATAAGTCATCTACACCAAGACGTTTCGACATCTTATAGAAGCATAGCCAAGATTTTATATAGCCGTCCAAAGTCTTGAAAACCTCCTGTAGCCTAGGCCAATGTAATGCTATCTGTCGGCTACCAGAGGATTTTGTTGACATCTTGTAGACTTCTAGCTGATACCTTGTTTAGCTGTAAAGAAGTGTTTTAGCTCTTCTGTAGCTGTGGTATCCGATGCTAGTAGTTGGCTAATAGAGGTCTTACCTAGCTGTATATATGTAGATGTATTTTAGTTACTTTGAATTGTCATATAGTGGAGAGTACAGTCCGGCGAACTACAGTCCGGCGAAACACAGCGAGAATGTCTTCGAAACGAAACTCTATGTTTGGGCTGACTTGCGCCCGCAAAGAACTGAATCAGTCGGTGGCGGCGTAGCAACTAGCGTGCTCGGCGGTCGTCGAACAGAATGCCTGCCGCTATCGGCCGTGCTCTTTTTAAAGCTGATAGTGCACCTTAGAGATAAAGCGTGGAAAGTTACTAGAACATTCTGGCACAAAGTAGAATTGGCTCCGCTTGGATGGGATCAATCGAGATAATTCTAGGCGCGTCTTGCGTCACAAACGAAGCGATAAAGCGGCGTGCGGGCCACCTTGAAGCATGAACAAATAAACATAACAAACAAACGCTACAAAGATTCGCGGCATTACTCCCCTCTCAAAGAAGCATCGACTCGATGCTTCAGAACATAATGCGGCTATAAACAATCAAAAACGAATTGTGCAAAAACAAACACCGAATGTGGAAACACGGCGTCCTTTAGCTTGCATGATAGGGCTTTAGGCGTACGACATGGACTACTTCTGGTCGTACGCGGCGTCGCTGGGATGCAGTCATTTGATCAGGGACGACTTCATAGTCCAATTCACCTAGCCGACGAAGAACCTTGTACGGGCCGAAATAGCGGCGCAAAAGCTTTTCACTCAATCCTCGGCGGCGAAAGGGCGTCCAAACCCAGACTCGGTCCTGGCTTGTATACTGCGTTGCGTCTTCGTAGGTTGTAGCGTGTGGCGTCGGTCCGCTGCTGGTCTTTGATCCTTAATCGGGCAAGTCTTCGGGCTTCTTCTGCGCGTTGTAGGTAGGCGGCGACGTCGACGTTATCTTCTTCGGTAACGTTCGGCAGCATGGCGTCCAGCGTGGTCGTGGCCTCTCTGCCATGGACGAGCCTAAAAGGCGTCATCTGGGTGGTCTCCTGCACTGCGGTGTTGTAGGCGAAGACTACGCAAGGCAAGATGACGTCCCAGGTCTTGTGTTCGGCATCGACATACATCGCGAGCATATCGGCGATGGTTTTGTTGAGGGGCTCGGTCAGTCCGTTGGTCTGCGGGTGGTATGCAGTTGTTCTCCGGTGGCTGGTTTGGCTGTAATGGAGGATGGCTTGCGTCAGTTCCGCCGTGAATGCTGTTCCTCTGTCAGTGATGAGCACATCGGGGGCGCCGTGTCGCAGAAGAATGTTTTGCACGAAAAATTTCGCGACTTCTGCTGCTGTTCCGTTCGGTAGCGCTTTTGCCTCGGCGTAGCGGGTCAGGTAGTCGGTAGCTATAATGATACACTTATTTCCAGATGTTGACTTCGGGAAAGGGCCAAGCAAGTCCATGCCGATCTGCTGAAAGGGCCTTGAGGGGGGTTCAACGGGGTTCAGAAATCCTGCTGGTCGGGTTGCAGGGGTCTTTGATCGCTGACAATCTCGGCAGGTTTTCACATAATGTGCGACATCAGCAGCTAGTCGGGGCCAGTAATACTTGTCTTGAATGCGGCGGAGGGTGCGAAAAAACCCGAGATGTCCAGCTGTCTCCTCGTCGTGTGAAGCCTGAAAACTTCTCCGCGCAGACTTACAGGTACAACAAGGAGGTAGGCTGTCTTGTTCGCTGCAAAGTTTTTCTTCACGAGGACATCGTTCTGTAAACAGAACGAAGACAATCCTCGCTTGAACGAGGGGGGGGGGGGGGGGGGGGTGAAGAAACCTTGCCTTCTATGTATTCGATGAGGTATTTTATGTCGGGGTCTGAGCGTTACTGTTGTGCAAAAGAGCTGGAGCTCATAGGTCCCAGGAAGGCGTCTTCATCGTCGTCCGGCGGCGGTGCATCTACAGGGGCTCGTGACAGGCAGTCGGCGTCAGAGTGCTTGCGTCCGGACTTGTAAACGACGGTTACAACAAACTCCTAGAGCCGCAGGCTCTATCGAGCGAGGCAGCCGGAGGGGTCCTTCAAACTGGCGAGCCAGCACAGTGCGTGGCGATCGCTAACCACCTTGAACGGTCGTCCGTACAGGTAGGGGCGGAATTTCGACTTAGCCTAGATGATACCAAGGCACTCCTTCTCAGTTGTCGAATAATTAGCTTCGGCTTTGGACAGGGAACGGCTAGCGTACGCGACGACCTTCTCCACTCCGTCAATTTTCTGAACGAGGACAGCGCCTAGGCCCACACTACTTGCGTCGGTATGAATATCAGTCTCGGTGTTTTCATCGAAGTGCGCGAGGATCGGCGGGGACTGTAAACGACGCTGAAGTTCCTTGAAGGCTTCCACTTGCGGCGCTTCCCATTTAAATGGCACGTCTGCCTTTGTCAGGTGGCTCAGTGGCTCGGCGATGCGCGAAAAGTTCTTCACAAATCGTCGGTAGTATGCGCACAGTCCTCGGAATCTGCGCACAGCTTTCTTATCGGCCGGTGGTGGAAACATTGCGATAGCAGCGGTTTTCTGCGGGTCTGGCCGTACTCCCTCCTTGCTAACGATGTGGCCTAGAAACAGCAGCTCTTCATAGGCAAAGTGGCACTTCTCTGCTTTCTAAGTTAGGCCGGACGATTTGATTGCGTCTAGTACTGTTTGAAGCCTTTTTAGGTGTTTCTCAAAGTTCGAGGAGAAGACAACGACGTCATCTAAATATACCAGACAAATCTGCCACTTCAGGCCTTCCAGCACCGCCGCCGCGGTGGCTCAGTGGCTATGGTGCTCGGCTGCTGACCCAAAGGACGCGGGTTCGATCCCGGCCGCGGCGGCTGGAATTTCTTTGGAGGAGAAATTCTAGAGGCCCGTGTACTGTGCGATGTCAGTGCACGTTAAAGAACCCCAGGTGGTCGAAATTTCCGGAGCCCTCCACTACGGCGTCTCTGATGGCCTTAGTCGCTTTGGGACGTTAAACCCCATAAACCAAACCAAACCTTCCAGCACTGTATCCATTACT
This sequence comes from Amblyomma mixtum, assembly GCF_055824585.1. Lineage (NCBI taxonomy): Eukaryota > Metazoa > Arthropoda > Arachnida > Ixodida > Ixodidae > Amblyomma > Amblyomma mixtum. Next base: position 146,917,792 of record NC_143018.1, read on the forward strand.
CGCTGAAATGTGGCTGGCGCGGAACAGAGACCAAATGGCATCACCTTGAACTCGAAGAGGTCATCTGGAGTGATGAATGCGGTCTCTTCGCGATCTCTTTCATCGACCTCAATTTGCCAGTAGCCGCTCTTGAGGTCCATCGATGAGAAATACCTGGCGTTGCAGAGCCGGCCCAGTGTGTCGTCGATGCGAGGGAGGGGGTAGACGTCCTTCTTTGTGATGTTGTTCAAGCGCCGGTAATCAACGCAGATCGAAGTGCACCGTCTTTCTTTCTCACTAGAAAGAAGGGAAAACAAACAGACGCAATATTCATAGATTTCCGTAAAGCATTCGATAAGGTGTCGCATAACAAACTAATTCATAAATTAAGTTATTACATTAAAAACGACAGGATACTTGCATGGATTAAAGCTTATCTCTCGAACAGATGTCAGTTCGTCACTATGAACAATATTTCTTCTAGCAGTGTTCGGGTTATGCTGGCGTCCCCCAGGGATCTGTTTTGGGACCACTCTTATTTCTTTTGTTTATTAATGACATTGTGGCAGATCTTTCAGTTCGCGTGAGGCTGTACGCGGATGACTGTATCCTGTATCAAATGGTGTCTTCAGTTGACGACCAGGTGCGTCTAAATAATGACCTAGCGAAGGTGGTTGCGTGGTGCAACAAATGGCAGATGTGCATTAATTTTGAAAAAACCGTGTTCATGAAAATTACAAACAAGAAAATGTCTCTTCATTTTGTGTACGGTACTAACAGCATATCACTATTAGAAGTGACAGAGTATAAATATTTGGGCCTATGGATTACTAACAACCTTTCGTGGTCAAAACACATAGACGCTGTAGTAGCAAACTCAATGCGGAAACTATTTTTCTTGAGGCGCTCCCTAAAGTCATCCCCACCTAGCGTTCGCCTATTGGCGTACAATTCCCTCATCCGTCCGTTACTAGAATATGCCGTAATCATTTGGGACCCTTTCACGTTGACAAACATTCACAAATTAGAGCGAATACAGCATAAAGTAGCTAGATTTGTTTTTAACTCATATGGCCATGCATCTGTAAGTGAGCTCGTGAGGCGAAGTGGGTTACCCCCCGTCACTGAGCGCAATCGTGTTTGTCGATTAAAGTTTTTTTTCCAGCTTATAAAAGGACATTATAAAGTTGATACCTCTAATTATTTTTCTTACTCCTCAGGTTATAACACGAGACAAAGGCATGCACTAACAATCACCCCTTTGAACGCGCGAAATAACTGCTTTAAATATTCTTTTTTTCCAAGGACAATTACTGATTGGAACAAACTTAATAGCGAGACTGTTAATCAAAATTCTTTACTTCTGTTTGAAAAGTGCCTGTAAATGTTGTGAATTTGTGTGTGTTTATATGCTTGTATTTTGTTTTGTCCCACCCTGCTATGATCTGTACAAGACCGCAGTATCTATAAATAAATAAATAAATAAATAAATAAATAAATAAATAAATAAATAGAACAACAGGTGCCGCCCAGGGGCTCTTTGAAGGCTGAATAACGTCGTCGCGCAGCATTTCTTCCACTTGGTCCCGGATGGCTTGTCGTTCTCGCGGCGACACTCGGTAGGGGCTCTGGCGGAGAGGTCGGGCGTGCTGGTCGGTTGTAATGCGATGTTTGGCAATCAGCGTTTGTCGGACCTTTGGCGATGACGAGAAGCACTCGCGTAGCTTCGAAGGAGATTGCGGATCTGGTATTGTCTGTTCCGGGGCACGGCTGGGTTTATGTCGAAGGTGGGCGAATTCTCTTGGTCAGCCGAATCTTCTACGGATGGGTCGGAGAGCGTGAAGAAGTCTCGTACGTCGGATATTTCGTCGAGGAATGCAATCGTCGTTCCTCTGTAAACGTGCCGGTATCCTTCGCTGAATTTAGTCAGCAGTACTTCGGCTTGTCCTTTGCGGAAATATGCGATGCCTCTTGCGATGCCGATTCCTCGGTCGAGAAGCAACTGCATGTTCCCCTCGATAATGGCTTCTCTGTTAGTCGCTTCCGTGGCGCCTACGGTGACGGTGACGCTTGAGCGGGGTGGGACAGTCACTTGTTCCTCCAGGACACTAAGTGCAATGTGATATTCCGGAGTTCTCATCGACGGAATGGCCTCGTCCGTGGAAAGTGTGATCAGCTTGGATCGCAGGTCGATGATCGCCTGATGCTCATTGAGGAAATCCATGCCCAAGATCACTTCGCGGGAACATTGCCGTAGCACTACAAAGGTCGTGGGATAGGCATGTCCCTTGAGAGTCACTCGCGCTGTGCATCGTCCTGGTGGCGTAATGAGGTGGCCTCCTGCGGTGCGAATTTGTGGGCCGTCCCAAGCGGTCGTTACTTTCCTCAGCTGCGCAGCGAATGGTCCGCTCATCACCGAATAATCGGCTCCCGTGTCGACTAGAGCGATGGCTTTCCGGCCGTCGATAACCACTTATAAGTCGGATGTCCTGCCTCTGGAATTGTCCTCGGTGTCGGGTTACGGCTTCGTCGGGTACGTGAATCGGGGATGGGGCGTTTGGTCGAAGATTTTCTTGATGGCTGCGCCGTTTTGAAGGTGGTTCGCGTCGTGGTCGAGGTTGTCGTTGTATACGGCGTCGGCGTAGTGGGTGCGGCGTCTTCATACGGCGTGATCGCTGGAGGATCTTCGTCGTTTCCTCGGCAAACAACCTGACCTCCACAGGTTGCTTTATTTAGTTTCCCCTAAGAGGGCTAGGGGACCTTCCTCGGACAGCCGCGGCGTAACTTCGGCCAGGTGATGTAAATCGTGGGGTGGACGGCGACGGGGAGCGGGAAAAACGGCTTAATAATAAATACTTTATTCACACCAAAGAAACAATACAAGACGCGGACGCGCCAAAGCCTCAATTGGGCTTGTAGGGCGCCGTCCGGCAGCAGCAACAACCTGTGTTACCAAATCAATTCATTGTTTTGTGTACTACATTAAAACATATGCACTAGAGCTGTTCAAGCTCGGCAATAGCATCACGTAACTGTCTGCGAGTGTTCAAGTTGAAAACATTATCAGGCATCTCATTGAATATACATGGGATATAATATGACCTCATAGACATACCAAAATGAGTTCGCACTGCAGGGACAATATATCGAGAAACTTTTCTTAATGGGATTGGTTTAACGTTGTGGAACCGAAATTCAGAGTTCCAGAAATATCTGAGTACAGTGACTTGTTTGAACACAATGTCAAAGGAAGGCAGACCTGAAGAAAGGAATACACTTTGCTGTTTATGGGGTATTGAATAGATGACACTCTTAGCCATATTCTTGAGAATACGGTTTATCCTATTTTTCCATGTTGCAGAACAGTTGAAGAAACAGCACATGCCATATCTCAGCAGAGAATACCCCAAAGACTGTGCAATTAAACGTCTTATGGCAAATGGCAGGTAGGCCCTTAGAGCATAGAGCAAGCATGCGACGCCTCTAAGCTTCTTACTGAGGTGTGCCATGTGCGTGTTCCAGGATAAATCACTGTCAAAGTAAATGCCAAGGTATTTCACGGACGGAACACATGTAATGGGGTAGCAAGAACATGCAGTGCAACTGGAGCTGTGCAAAAAAACCGCAGCGTTTTTCGGGATTGGCTTGTGTGCATTTTTAAAGCACACTAGATGAGTTTTTTGGGGGTTTATATCAATCAGGTTACATTGAAACCAATCATATAGATTAGTAGCGTCCTGTTGAAGTTGACGGAGTGCGCAAGAAAAATCTGTATTAGATGAGATGAGGAGGGTGTCATCTGCATATTGATAAATCTGTGATGAAGTTATAATGCTGGGGAGGTCATTAACATAGAGATTAAATAAGAGGGGTGATAAGATGGATCCCTGGGGAACACCACTATATAAGTCTATAGTTCTGCTTTGCACAGGTCCAAGTTCCACCATTTGAGATCGCTGAGACACATAATTTCTTAGTAACATTTGAAAAGGACCACGAAAACCATAGCAAAACAACTTTTCACAGAGAATATCATGGTGAACAGTATTAAATGCCTTCCTGACATCAAGAAAGAGACCAAATGCCACTTCATTTTGATCAAAACTAGAATGAACGGAATCCGACATCTTTTCTAATAACGTTTGGGTACCAGAACCAGCAACAAATCCGTATTGATGTGGGCTAAGCACGTTATGCCTCAGCAAAAATGCTGACATTGTACATAAGACGTGTTTTTCTAAAATTTGTGATATACACGACACGATAGATATTGGGCGATAATTCGTGATATCATTTCTTTTGCCACCCTTGTAAAGTGGTATAACACGCGCTTGTTTAAGAGAGCATGGTAAGAAGCCACTTTCAATCATATCATTTAGCATAAAAAGAAGGACACACTTCAAGCTTTGGAAGTTTCTGGAAAGGTCGCTGATAAATATTCCATCAATTCCAGCCGATTTGTTATGCCGTAGACTGGAGATTATGCTGAAAAGATCTGGCTCTGTTATGTGTGGAAGAAATGCTGAGTCAATCACAGAAGAAGGAAGTAACGGCGAACGTGATGTGGCACGGGCAATGCGCTGTTCTTTAGAAAAAAAGTTATTAAAATCATTTGCCAAAGAGGATGTCAAGTGACCAAAACTATGCTCTATTGCGTCCTTGACCGGTCTACGCTGACGCCCGCGCAGTTCGTTCACGATAGCCCAAGTTTTGGCCACGTCATGGTGGCAATTGCGAAACTGGCTAGCATAGTAACGCCTTTTAGAGGACCGAAGAAGAGCGGTTACTTTGTTCCTAGCAGCCCGAAATTCATTTCGTAAGTTTGCATTTTTTGGTGAAGCGCGACATTTTGACCACAGCGCTTCTTTGCATCTAATGGCTGCGAGAATGTCAGCTGTAAGCCAGAAGCAATTATTATTTCGTTTTTTGGCAATGATACTTTTTTTGCAGGATTCTTTTAAATTTTTAAGAACCAAAACAAAGTTATCGTAGGCGGTATCTTTGTTATTTCGTGATATAAATGAGTTCCAGTCGAAGGATGACACCTTACTGTCAAATAGTTTTCGATCTAGTATAGTCATAACACACCTGCTATCATTAGGTTTCTGTGCAGAATCGACCTTAGCAAAGTGGCATAGCGTAAAGTAATGATCCGCTAATTTCTTTCGAATGACAGCTGCCATAACATAAGACAAGTCCGACGCGCGTACGTTAACGTGGTCTATGCAAGTTTTACACAAACTGTTGTTTACGATCTCTTCTCTAGTAGGATCTGAAAGTAGTGTTTCTATACCATGATCCGCAAGGGCATTTAGCTTGAAGACACGTACTCCCCTCTACGCAGGTAGTCGTCGATTTCCCGTGGTCGCTGGCCGGGGAGCTGTCGAGGGGCGTCGATGGCGAAACCTCGCAGCCCGATGCGTCTGTACGGGCAGTGGCGAAGTATATGACCGGCTTCGACGCAATGGAAGCACAGTGGGCGGTTGTTGGAAGTCCTCCAGGCGTCGCACTTCCTGGGGCTTGGGCGTCGTTCGTAGGCTGGGCGGGCGAGGGCAGGGGTGCGGCGTTCGGGAACAGCTGGTTCACGTCGAAGAGGCGGACTTCGGCTCTCGCGTTGGGGCTGAGGACTGGGTAGTGCAGCGGCGTAGGTTATGGCTGGAGCTTCAGCAGGAGGCGAAGATGACGGGGTGCCAAGCGCATGCTGCACTTCTTCGTGTACGACTTCCTCAAAGGTAGCTGCTTGAGGCTGATTGGAAGATGGTAGTAGGCGACGCAGCTTTTCCCGTACAACTTCGCGGATAACATCCCACACGTTGCCTCCGAATGCTGTGCCATCCGAGAGGGCAGTCGAGGTCATTTGGGGCTGTCGAGGAAAATGACGGGCTCGTGCCTCCAAGGTTTTCTCAATGGCGGCTGCTTCAGTGGTGAATTCCGCGACCGTCGTCGGTGGATTGCGGGTCAGACCGCCGAAAAGTGCCTCTTTAGCACCACGCATCAAAAGCTCCACCTTCTTCTCCTCCGTCATGTCAGGATCGACACGTCGAAAAAGGCGCTTCATGTCTTCTACGTACGCGGTTACCGTCTCATTGGGATGTTAGATGCGTGATTGTAGAAGCAGCTGAGCTCTTTCTTTCCTGATGATGGTCGTGAAGGCCTTCAGGAACTCCAGCTTGAATAATTCCCACGTCGCCAGCGAAGCTTCGTGGTTCTCGAACCAAATTCTCGCTGGTCCTGCCAAGGCAAAGAAATCGTGGGAAATTTTAGTCTGGTCGTCCCAACTGTTCAAGACGGCGACGCGCTCAAACTGTTCCAGCCATTCCTCGGGATCATCGCCCGGTGAAGCGTTGAACGTGGGCGGCAGTCAGGGCTGGTGTAAAATAAGGGGGGCTGGTGTCGTAGCCATGGCTGAAATCGAAATTGAGGGGTCCTTCTTCGCTCGCGTGCGGTCCGGTAGCAGTCCGAATTCCGGTGGACACCTCTGGAGACGACGGCTGCTTCGCCCTTCGCCTGCGGGGGGGGGGGGGGGGGGGGGACGGCTTCTGCGGCTTTCGCGTGATCTTCGAGACGGCTCGGGCTGCTCTGACGGCTCCCAGGGGGTGAGGGCGATAGGGACATTCGTTAGCACCTCCACCAGATGTCACGTAGTGGTGACTACAGTCCGGCGAACAGAAACACAGCGAGAATGACTTCGAAACGGAACTCTTAATTTGGGCTGACTTGCGCCCGCAAAGAACTGAATCACTCGGTGGCGGCGTAGCAACTAGCGTGCTCGGCGGTCGTCGAACAGAATGCCCGCCGCTGTCGGCCGTGCTCTTTTTAAAGCTGATAGCGAACATTCCAGATAAAGCGTGGAAAGTTACTAGAACATTCTGGCACAAAGTAGAATTGGCTCCGCTTGGATGTGATCAATCGAGATAATTCTAGGCGCGTCTTGCGTCACAAACGAAGCGATAAAGCGGCGTGCCGGCAGCCTTGAAGGATGAACAAATGAACACAACAAACAAACGCTACAAAGATTCGCGGCAGTATCGGGGCTAATGTAATGCTGTTCAACGAAAGGCACTTTACCAAGAGCCCATCCTTGATGCCTCACAAGCAAGAAGAACTGAAGAAAGTACAAACGTCTTCCACGCTTGGGAGACAAAATGTGCATTGAGAGTGTGTGCGAAAACTTGTTGCTTTGCTGTCTCTTGCCCCGCTTGTCTGACATTTGGTTTGTTGTCTGCAGACTGTGGGAATCCTGGCTTTCCGCCGTCGCCTTTGCGCGGCTCTGCCGGCCTCCCGCGTTGTTTCTCCTCTTTCCCTTGCTCCAGCCTCAGGCGGTGGAGAGGCGGCTGGGTGACTAATCACTGTCATTTAGCCACAGCTCCGCCCCGGCTCCCCAAGGGCCTTTGCCATTGGCGCCTTTTGGCGGGAATTTGGGACCCGCTTTGGGCGGCCGCGCGCTGCGCGACCGTCCGAGCGGGGCCCAGAGAGGGAGATCCCTCCGAGACAGCGTAAGGTGCGTACGTTACTGTTTGTCCCTGCCGGCCTTTGCCGCTCGGACGAGTGCATATAGTCGAGCTCGCCCGCACGTGTCCTCTGACCTGCAGCGGCTCGAGCCTGTCCAGCGGGGTCCAGCGACCTCCGACAGGCGTACCTTGCGTTGTTTGCCCACTCTCTCTCGCAACCGGCCCAACGGTCGACACGAGAGAGAGATCACAGCACTGCCGCGGGGACATTCTCCTGCAGCGGCGTGCTAGCGGCGCGCATTGCTCGAGTCGCCTCGTGCGCGCAGCGGAGCCTTGCTCCTCGCGCGCCCCGGGACGGGGTGACTATTGAGTGTGTGTGTATCAGCTGAAGGACGACGTGAATAAACGTCTCCTTGGTGAACTTGGAGGCCTATTTCTTTGCGGCAAATCGCTCTCCTCCCAGCGGAGGTTGAGTGCACCGCATCGGTGTCCCAGTGTGTGTGTGGTGACGGCTGATCGGGGCCCTTGGCTCGCGCGAAGCTCGAACCCGCGGTGGGTGGTGGCCTGTGTCCACGTAGGAACCCACAACTGGCGCCCAACGTGCTAAGTCATTGGCGCTTACGCCTTTGATGGCACATTAGCCGAGCAGGTCGCCTTGCCGATCACGCTTGCGCACCATGTCTAACACCCCCAGCGGGGCATTCGGCAGCTACATGTCGGCTCCCTACGGAGTTGTAGCGTCGTTTTATCCGCTGGTTGCTGTTCCTACGAATAGCTAGACACCGTGGTTGGCCGCGGCCCCCATTGGGGTTTACGGCGACACAACCCAAAATGTCGACCACGCGGCTCCCATTGGAGCTGTACCCGGAGCACCCTGCGGTGCATCCGCTGGTCACATGCCTCAGCTGTGCACGCTTTCCGCCCAGTGCGAAAGCAGTTTGTGTCACGCTGCCGCAACCGGCAGTTTCGAACAGCAGCAGCCGTGCCCCGCGAGCAGTCAATTCTGCTCTGGGAACGGCGAGGCGCTGGCCCGGTTCCCTGTGGAAACCACGCCGCTCATCGAACTAGGAGCCTTGCCTCCCTCGTTCGTGCAGCCCGCCCAAGCCTCCACTGAGGCAGGGGTGCAGTGCGCTCAGTTGGCTGATGCGGCTCCGCGAGCCTGCGGGTCGGCTGGCGCGCTGGGCTCTCCTGATACAGCATTACGACTTTTCCGTGCAGTGTCGAAAGGGGAGCACAAACGTGGTAGCTGACGCGCTATCCCGTGCCCCACTCGCCAGCGGCGCCTTGACGCCTGTAGGCGGAGGGGGCGAAACAGCGGACGAGCCGCCGGGCGGCAAGGAGGGGGAACCCGCAAACGGGTTAACCCATTCCGCTAACCAGGCGAGCAGCGCTTCGCAAAGCGGACGAGAGGCAAAGCTCTTCGTGAGCGCCTCGGAGGTGCCGATGCGAACGGAAATTTTGGCTGCAAACCTTAGTGGGGACGAGACCATGCTCCCCTCTGGGATGACTGGAATCGTTTTCAGCCGTAAGAGCACTGAAAGCCCAGCAAAATGACCCCTTTTGTCGCGAGGTGAGCGACGGTCTCAGGGAGACGGAGCGCCGTGACGCTACTTGCATTGTAGCGGGCGCAGGGGGGCAGAAGCCAGCGTGTGTCGCGGCGAACCCCGGGGATTCATATTTGCTGGACCATGACGGGCTCGTGCTGAAATACATAGCCACCGATGACGAGTCCATCGACCCGTTCTAGGTGGTTATCCCCAAAAGTCTGAGAGGCTCACTGTTGAGATTCTCTCATGACGAACCACTGGCCGGTCATTTGAGTGGCTCCAAAGTTTTTGCAAAACTGAGCCATTCGGTGACGTGGCCCGGCATGAAGCGTGACATTTTCCGCTATTGCCGTTCCTGCCATGTCTGTCAAGCGGTGAAGTCACGGGGTGGCAAGCCGCCTGGAATGATGAAACCGATTGACAGTGTGCGTCCGTGGCAGATGGCCACCTGCGATTTGATGGGGCCTTTCGCCAGGAGCAAGCAGGGGTTCATTGACCTGAAGGCCTACGCGTCACGGTCTGATGAGCTTGCGCCGGTACCCATTGGTATCAAAGGCAAGTGTAAAGGCACAACTGGTGCTGCGGAACGCAAGCGTACGGAGCACCGGTACAATCTGAGGCGACGGTCACCTGTGTGATTGATGCCGGACGGCGGACTTTTCCGCAACCGAAGGCACGCAGCCTCAGCTAGCTGGCGAGCTTTCTTGTCAGGCCCTACCCAGGTGAAGCACGGTGTGTTTTTTTCTGTTGTTGTTTTGGCAGCATGCTCAGTTCCAGCCTTGTGTGTTTATCAGTTTATTTATTTGTTTGCTTGCGTCAGTTTCTAGCCACTTTCGTTTTCCGCTTCTTCGTCTGTTTTCGTTCTAACGTACCTAGATGTACATAGGTAACATGCGTTTGTGTTGGCATTCAGTAATTTTTTTTTACCAGACTTGTACATAGGCAAACTTCAGCCCGCTAGTGCTTGCTCTTCTAGAGGCAAAGATGGGTGTCGTTTGTATGGCGCGCCTCTTCTCATTTCCGGCCCGACTGTGGGTGGTGGGCTCGTTAAGGAGCCGTGTGTCGTGGTGCGAGTTTTGTGCGGCCCGTATGGAGGGGAAGTTGGCGGGGCGTTTGGGGCGATGGGGGGCGGAAAGTGCACCCTTTGACCCTCGCCGCGGCGCCTCTGGACGCTTCTGATGAGGGGGATCGTTGTCGACCAGCGTCCGCGTACGTGCCGGTGTATGCGTGGTTGTGGCTGTGACTGTGTGCGCGCGTAACCATGAACCAAGGCGACGCCTGTGAGTTGTGCCGCTGTTGTTCTGCGTGAGCGCGAGGATGAGAAGGACCCCTCGCTGTGGCCAAGGTTACACATCAGGACGCCGCCGAACGTCCTCGCCCGTTTCAGCCGGCGTGAAAGGGGTGCACTAACTTTCTTGTGCCCGAACGTGATGTCGTGTCCAAGGGCGCGAGGTCAGTGCTCTGCCGCGGCCCCGTCGTCATCAACGCACCATACATCAACGGAAAGAAGACCGCCATCAGTCGTCGGCCCTCCCAACCCGTTCAACTTGAAGTCTGCGAGCGGTGAGTCGCCGACCGGCCCAATTTGCCGCGCCATCGAACTTTGAGGCTGGCATCCACCTGTAACATAGCTGTACAGTTGTATTCACATCTTCTTGGGTACCGTGTATATTATCTGCAAGCTGTTTTGATTTACTGAAGCGTATGGCAGTGTTTGTTTGTTTGCCTTGTTTTCCTTTGTCTTCTTACGTTGTTCTGGCTGGGACTGAAGTGTAGCTAGTTTTTTTTGTGTGTATTCATTTCTTTATTTTGGAACTGAAGTGTAGCTAGTTTTTTCTTTTTTTGTATTCATTTCTTTATTTTGGAACTGAAGTGTAGTTTTTTTTGTGTATTGATTTCCTTATTTTGGCCGCGTGCTTTGCCGATGGGTAGGAGGGCATTTAAGGAGAGGGGGATGTGGGAATCCTGGCTTTCCGCCGTCGCCTTTGCGCGGCTCTGCCGGCCTCCCCCGTTGTTTCTCCTCTTTCCCTTGCTCCCGCCTCAGGCGGTGGAGAGGCGGCTGGGTGACTAATCACTGTCATTTAGCCACAGCTCCGCCCCGGCTCCCCAAGGGCCTTTGCCATTGGCGCCTTTTGGCGGGAATTTGGGACCCGCTTTGGGCGGCCGCGCGCTGCGCGACCGTCCGAGCGGGGCCCAGAGAGGGAGATCCCTCCGAGACAGCGTAAGGTGCGTACGTTACTGTTTGTCCCTGCCGGCCTTTGCCGCTCGGACGAGTGCATATACTCGAGCTCGCCCGCACGTGTCCTCTGACCTGCAGCGGCTCGAGCCTGTCCAGCGGGGTCCAGCGACCTCCGACAGGCGTACCTTGCGTTGTTTGCCCACTCTCTCTCGCAACCGGCCCAACGGTCGACACGAGAGAGAGATCACAGCACTGCCGCGGGGACATTCTCCTGCAGCGGCGTGCTAGCGGCGCGCATTGCTCGAGTCGCCTCGTGCGCGCAGCGGAGCCTTGCTCCTCGCGCGCCCCGGGACGGGGTGACTATTGAGTGTGTGTGTATCAGCTGAAGGACGACGTGAATAAACGTCTCCTTGGTGAACTTGGAGGCCTATTTCTTTGCGGCGAATCGCTCTCCTCCCAGCGGAGGTTGAGTGCGCTGCAGCGGTGTCCCAGTGTGTGTGGTGACGGCTGATCGGGACCCTTGGCTCGCGCGAAGCTCGAACCCGCGGTGGGTGGTGGCCTGTGTCCACGTAGGAACCCACAAGACTAAAAGTATGTTTGCTTCAGCAGAAGTCTAGGTACCAGGCAATTAATTCATGAGATAATGCAGCAGTTTCTTTTCCAACAAAATTTTGCATATCAAGAGTGCAAAAGAAACTGCTGCGTCATTTCATGTATTGACTGCCTGGTAGCTAGACCTCTGCTAAATGCAAACACTCCTTTAATCTGTAGACAACTGGCCAAATGCGAAGGAAGAAGGACAAGAGAGCACAGCAAGAAGTTTTCTCATACACCCTCAATACACATTTTTTCTCCCAAGCGTGCAAGAGATGTGTACCTTCTCTTAAACTGAGCTCTTATTGCTCGTGAGACATCAAGATGAGCTCTTCGTAAAGCACCTTTAACTTTGCTGCTGCGTAAATATAAGTAAATTGTACAAACCTGACAGTCTTGCAATGCTTACTGCAAGATGAAAGCTTTGGGCAGGCAAACTGTGTTAATTAATTTCATTCATAGTAGAACTACAAGTAAAATTCAGACTAAAGAAAAAAAAGAGCCAATGTAGTTGGTTTTTAATGCAGGCTCTGTTCTGAGCGCAAAAAAGAGCAAGAAATGGCTTCAATCAAAGAATCAAACATTTTATTGCCTCAGTAATACATACCTGCTTCTTAGGATTAAAAAAAAGTTACACGTTGAATCAAAACACATGACAAATACCTAAAGAGAACAAAAAGTGCCACATGGTAGGGACAGTTGACCGCTGTCTGCCATATACATGGTAGGCATCAGGCCCACGTCTCCCATGACGACTCCAACACAGACGTTTGCAGTAGCACTCCACAGCGGGCATAAAAAAGGCCATGATTACTGGGTGAACAGAAAAATTAATGTCAATTTTCAGCACTCAATATTTTCTTCTCACTAAGTGCATGTAAACAGACGAAAAATACACAAGACAGCCAGCAACTAATAACTGTATATCTTTCACAAGGGTAGAAACTTGGGCGAGTCGGTAACTGTGATCCATGGTACGAGAGGTAACGCAAAACGGGACAAGGGACAGAGAAAGACGCACACAGCACAGGCGCAGACTTCCGACTGACAGAGAAACCTAGGCGACCAAGACGAATGTGAACCGAGGGCAAACAGGCGCATGTGCCCGAAAAAAATGAGAGGCAGAATTTCCGTCATTCCCTACATTCATTGCCAGACCCAAAATCTCAAGAAAATTGGGACAAAGCGAATGTTTTTCAGCCCCTGAAAAACTAGGTGCGCTATCACAAAAAACTTTGCCTACCGATAAACGTCCCCAAAAGCTGCAGTGCACCATTAATCACAGGAAAAAATTCGTGAAATGGACTGAAGGCATTCTTTTGACATCCCACTCTCCTGTGGCAAGCGGTATGTTGGTCAATCTGGTCGTTGCTTGAATGAGAGAGAGGCTTCGTGAACACAAAATCAACTTGAAACCTTTTAATGGCAGTAATCTGGTTTTGCACTGTAAGGAGTGTGGTTGTGTGCAATTTTTGGATAAGTGCCCGATCGTGGCCAGAGCCTGGGATCAGTTAACACGTGAAATTCTCTCTGTCCCTTGTCCTGTTTTGCACTACTTCTGATACCATGGAACACTGTATACCGTAGTCGAGGGTTTGACGGCATACCGTCTGGTCAGGAATCATGGTGATGAGGATTGCTGGTCACTGGCCAAAGTCAATAAAGATAGAAAAACGTTTCGGGAGCGCTACGGCTCCCTTGTTCACTATGAAGCAATCGGCGCACGGATCCGTCCTTTTGTAGCACTCAGTAGCGTTTTTAATGATTTAGCATAGATAGGATGTAGAGTCCCGTCATTCCTGTTTAGTGTGTTAGACGATGTCTGTATGATAAGCGACTCAAGATTCTGCCGTGCTGATGTGTTCTTTTCTGTTGTCAATATCTTTACTTGATTCCAGTTAATCTCGTGGCCGGATTCTTGCACATGCTCGGCGATGGCGTTAGATGTTACTTTCTGGTTTCGGACGTCGTTCTGGTGCTCTCTCAGGCGTCTCCTAAAGTCCTTTGTCTCACCAATATATATTAATTAGCAACCGGCGCAGTCAATTTCATACACTATGCCTGGAAACCTTTCACGAGGGAGCCTGTCCTTCACGTTCACCAGTTCTGTTCGTACCTTGCCAGCGGGGACGTGCGAGATGTTGACACCATGCTTGCGGAAAATCAAAGGTGCACCACATCAAAGGTGCAGACGTCTCTTCAGAGAATGCTTGCAAAAATCTTCGAGGGCCTTCCACCATCCATGAAACGCCTCTACTATCAGCTGCTATGTACGAACGGCTCGGCACCCGCCATTTACGGGCTTCCAAAGGTTCACAAAGAAGGCACCCCTCTACGCCCAATAGTAGACTTCAGGAGGTCTCCCGTGCACTCGCTGTCACAGTACCTTCACGGTGTTTTGGCTCCACTGGTTGGAAAGACAGAAACGAACGTCAAGAACTCGTCCGATTTTATCAACAAGGTAAAAGCCATCGTCCCTGAAGACAACGACATGCTCGTGTCCTTCGACGTCTGCTCACTATTCACCAGCGTTCCGGTCAATCTGGCCGTTGAAGCTTGTAGGCAACGCCTTGAAGATGAATACTCGTGGCAAGATCGGACCCCTTTCGACGTAGCAGAGCTATGCGAGCTATTGCGCTTCTGTCTCGCTAACACCTATTTTACGTATAATGGCACCTTTTACCAACAGACTTTCGGCACAGCAATGGGAGCAGCAATTTCGGTGACAGCGGCGATCATCACGATGGAAGTCATCGAAAAGAAAGCCCTAACTACTTTCCAGCCGCGACCAAAAATATTTCTAAGATACGTGGACGACTGTTTCTGAGTCCTGGAGCGCAAGCACATGGCCCTTTTCCTGGACCACCTGAACGCCATTGAACCCTCAATCAAGTTCACTGTTGAGGAGGAAACCGAAGGCTGCCTCCCATTTCTGGACACCACGGTAACCCGTACTCCGACTGGCCTTTCATTTAATGTTTACCGCAAACCTACGCACTCCGGAAGATACTTACATTTCAATTCTGTGCACCCTGTCGCTCACAAACGGTCTGTGGTTGTCTCTCTGATCAACCGTGCCAGACAAGTCTGCAGTAAAGATGGCAATCTAAAGAGCGAAATGAAAATAATAGAATCCGATCTGCGAAGAAACGGCTATCCTCTTTCCTTCATCCGGAGCACCGAAAGAAGAATGCCAGCGAATCAGCCTGCCTCCGAAGAAATCGAGAGCACAGAAAAACCAAAAGAAAAACGAGCTGCTCTCCCATACATAGCGGGAATTAGCGAAGCGCTTGCACGTATTTTCCCCAAGCATGGTGTCAACATCGCGCACGTCCCCGCTGGCAAGGTACGAACAGAACTGGTGAATGTGAAGGACAGGCTCCCTCGTGAAAGGTTTCCAGGCGTAGTGTATGAAATTGACTGCGCCGATTGCTCATCAATATATATTGCTGAGACAAAGAACTTTAGGAGACGCCTGAGAGAGCACCAGAACGACGTCCGAAACCAGAAAGTAACATCTAACGCCATCGCCGAGCATGTGCAAGAATCCGGCCACGAGATTAACTGGGATCAAGTAAAGATATTGACAACAGAAAAGAACACATCAGCACGGCAGAATCCTGAGTCGCTTATCATACAGACATCATCTAACACACTAAACAGGAATGACGGGACTCTACATCCTATCTATGCTAAATCATTAAAAACGCTACTGAGTGCTACAAAAGGACGGATCCGTGCGCCGATTGCTTCATAGTGAACAAGGGAGCCGTAGCGCTCCCGAAACGTCTTTCCATCTTTATTGACTTTGGCCAGTGACCAGCAATCCTCATCGCCATGATTCCTGACCAGACGGTATGCCGTCAAACCCTCGACTACATCATACATAAGCTTTAGACACATTTAAAGTAACAAGCGCTGCGTACTGGTTTCGGCGACGAGCTAACTGTATGCGGCTCTCCAGATCGGTATGGGCACACCATATAGAGCATCCTGGCCTGAAACCTATCTGGCAAGGGTTCAACAACCCAGTCGCTGAAATAATGGACATTATTCTACCATGCAACAACCGCTCAATTACCTTCACGAGATTCGAAGTTAAAGAAATTGGCCTTATATTGTCTAACACATAACCATCTCCCTGCTTTTTAAGCAACGGGGTAATGTTTGCTAGACGCCACTCATTTGGAATCCATGGCCCCTTAAGAGAGTAATTTATAAGTGCCAGTAAGTCGGTGGGAGATTCCTCAAACGAAAATTTTAGTCATACAAGAAGTCACTCCATCAGGGCCAGGGGCCACGGGTGGAAGGCGGGATACAGTGTTCGAGAGCTCAGTGAGGGTGACCTCATCGAAATCGTCCAAAGTGGCAAGAAATCTCTGAGCAGAAGGAAGAAGATCCGTAAACCGGCGTTCAAGGCCTCTGCCTATCTCTTCCAGGGACTGAGCAAGTTCAGCCGGTGACTGAACTAGGGAGAGAGCATTCATGGTGGTCGAGATTAGTTTCCTGGATTTTAGGTAATTGAGTAAAGCACGCCTATTACCAGATTTTGAAAGGAATTCGTAGTGTTGAGTATCGTACAACTGTTTTGCACGAGATACGGTGCGCTTAAACGTAGCTGCAATGAGCTTATAATAGATCCAGTTTTTGGGACACTGATAATGGAGAAGTTTCTTCCAAGCAGCCTTTCTGCGCCTATAATCTCGAGTGCACTCTGCGTTCCACCAAAGGCATGGCGATGTTCCCTTACGTGCCTGGACCAAGAACTCCGATTTTTTACGAGATCCATCCAAAATTGGACAAATGCGGATGGCATTATCTCCACTGTTAGAATGAGATAATTCCTGAAGGTCTGGTTTGAGGACATTTTTAAAACTGCCGTAATTTATGAATGTGCGCCGTGTGCTGTTAGGAGAGGTCAACTGGCACATAACTTGGAAACTGATCGGAAGGTGATCACTAGAGACCGGATTTTAGGCAAATGCCTATTTTTTTCAACGCTTCGTAGGCGCTCCATTTTTACATATGAGCACGAATTAGGTGTTGACAATATGTTTAATACTGTTTTTATAGTGCCTAAAATGCCTATTTTGGGTGTCAGTGCCTATAAATGCCTATTTCCGATGTCGGTGCCTAAAAATGCCCTATTTTACAGAAAAAGGGCCTTAAATACGCTGTGGTTTTGCTTTCAGATTCTTTTTGCTTTCGAATCCATTTCGGTTTTGAGTACAACACACACGTGGCAACATTAGATGACCTCGTCATTTGGCTGGGGTGAACACTGCACCTACGCCGGCTGCGTACACACTACCAACCACGTATGCCCAAAATATCGAAGCAACCTTTTTCCTAATTTCTGCCATTTTATCGTGGCAGCTTGTTGATAAATTTCGCTGTTAAAGTGGTAGTTGACCAGATGGCACTACATTTCGGAAAGTATACGGAGTAAGTTGTAGGTGCGTCCAAATAATTCCCAGTTGGTTCCAATTGAAACGAACTGTAAATTGTTCCATAAACCTGCTGGAAACAATTTAACTGATTAAAATTTCCCCAGCCCCCAGATTAAAAAGTGCCCCAGCCGCATGCCATCTTCATCAAATGGCATTTGGCGGTAATCTTGTTGGAGCAGGCCACAGCAGACAGCTGGCAGTCGTGCGTGCATACGAAAACGCATTCGTGCACTCAAACCATAGAGTGAATGACTGAAAAAATGTTTATTTAATGCTTGCATGAAGGCCACTCTTCCGGCATCAGAGGCATAAATTTGAGTCCATCAACCTGGAGATAGCGCTTGTCTGCTACTGCTTCCATATAGCTTCAACAGTGATTTCTAATTGGATGATGTTTATTTTACCATGGATCCTCCTGAATGTACGTAGGCCCGTGCAGAACTATGATTCTTTTCGGCATATTCCGCATCAAGCCGCACTGTGTGTAACATTTTCTAGCATGTCGTATTTATGGTTTCCAGGCCCTTCTAATGGCAAGCACCATTTGATAGCCGCCTGGCTCCAGAAACGTCAAGCCACAAACTATAAAACACTGTTTACACAAATGACAACATATTTATTAATGTTGAAGCATCGTGTATGCCTGCAATAAGTAAGTTCAATTCTTGTGTGAGCGAAGACTGAACTCATTTGTAAGATGCTTTGAATTGACAGTGTTTCTATCAATTTCTAAATACATAGTCTCCTGTTAAGGTGTTCATTGTTTCTAGTTTTGAACACGACAAGCGAATTGTTTGTTTCGAGGTACACCTTAGTGTTGTAAAAGGGTTGGTAACCGTCCCTTTTGCTCTGCTGAAGCATGTGTATTGTACGAAAAGTTGCACGACAGCCTTAAAACAAAAACGGCTTCTAATGTTCGCACCTTGCTTAAGGCCCCAAATCTTTCCTGCTGTGTTTTCTTTTATTTTACGGCAGATATTGCGCGCTGAAGCTCGGAACTGTGTGCACTTTTGATAAAGTTTATAGTGCCTATTTTTCTTCGTTAGCTGCCTAAAATGCAATTTTAGCCGCCTATTTATGGCGCCTAAAACGTGCTTTTTAGTGCCTAAAAATCCGGCCTGTAGTGATCACTATTGGAGGCACAGTCAACTGGCGCCAAGAGGACACAGTTATTGCGGGTGAAGAAAATGTCAGGTCTAACGCTGAGCGAGACTGACCACGGACAAATGTGGGGAGACCCAAATTTAGACAGACGAGGTTATTTACACAAGCCCAGTCCCATAAGAGCGTACCGCAGCGATCTGTTCGAAACCCCCAAGAAACATGATGCGAGTTGAAGTCTCCAACAATTAAAACCTGCTTCCTGCAACTAGATAAAAACGAGTCAAGAGGCCGAAGGTCATGCACACCTGTTGGAAAATATACATTAGCCAGAGAGAGTGGCTGATATCCAGGAATATTGAGATCAAGAGCCTGAATTTCGCACTGCCTGTCCATATAGTGAAATGACACAGTTGCCCTGTGGGAAAATTTTGTAGATACGAACAATAGCAAACCACCACCTCTTGAGGGCTGGTCAAGCCTGAAAGAACGATAATTTTGTAAATTGAACCTAGAATCTTTAGTGAGCCACGTTTCCTGAGGAGCAATTAAATCTGGACTTAAGTTACTCATTAAACAAACTATATCTGTTGAAGCGGAAAGAATAGACCGGCAGTTCCACTGCAACACCTTCAACGACCCGATGTCGCCGAAAGGGCCGCAGCGGAGACCGCCTGATCCAAAATACGGCCTTTGGGTGTAGATTTAGGGTGATTATATTTTCTCTTCGACTGAGAGCAAGACGGACTAGCACCACTTAACGGAGACGGGCTGCGCTTTTGAGCACGCATCTCAGTCTCCATGTCAACGCACTCTTCAGATGAGATTTCTGTCGCACTGTGATGTGGATAACTGGATGGAGGAATATACGAAGGCTGTGATTGAGTCTCACTCAGTGGATTGGAAGCCAAGGGCACAAGGTTGGGGAGGTGCACCCAATGGAGAAGTGATTGTGCCACAAAGAGGAGCAATAGAAGCTTGCAACAAAGTGGACATCTGGGATGCCATGACCTGCGAAATGCACGCGGACAGATTTTCAACTATACGATCCATGGCACTTGCCATTGCTTTCTCCACCGCCGCAGCAATCGCTTGCGACAAGGAGCAATCCACAACGGTTGCATGCCGCGCTGCCACACTTGCGTAGCGAGATGTCCTATCTTTGATGACCGCACCTGCCTCACGTCTTGAGCACCTGCGCTTGTCAATCAACTCTAGCACTTGAACTTCCTCACCCAGCGCTGGGCATTCGGAATGGCTTACTGAGTGTCCACCACCACACAAACAGCATTTCTCGTCTTGAGAAGAACACCCAGCGGGGTCGTGGCTCTCTCCACACCCCCAGCAACGGAAACTCGATTTATAGCCCCAGGCGCTATGGCCAAACCTCCAGCAATTACGGCACTGAAGAGGCCAAGATGTAAATTCATCCACACGGAAAACCAAAGGCCAGACCTTAACTTCAGATGGACAGGTCATCCCCGCAAATGTAGCAATAACTGTCTCCGTCGGTATCTTTGTTCCATCCACTACACGACTGCATCGGTGAATGGCGATCACGCCAGCCGAAGTGAGCCTTTCTAATGTCTCAGACGCGCTTAGCCGTGGGTCTACGCCACGGACTAGCCCTTTCGAACACGCCAGATGAGGAGGTATGAACGCGCTCACCGGGTGATTGGCAAACGAAAAACACTTGAGTAGGTCAGCCACGCATGCCTGGTCTGGCGATCTGCAAACTACCCCGCCGCGGCCGAACTGGCGGACGTCAGTGATCCTCATGTAATGAGGGGCGGTCGATTTAAGGGCAGCCTGAACAGACTCGAGGTTATTCAGCTCGATGTAGCCCTCATCCGCGGGAAATGCTGCTTACTCCGCCACGGAAGAAACAATCAAAAGGCAGCTCATCTGGGGAGAGACAAGCTGACCAGGGGGAGTTCCCCTGGCCTGGAGAGCTTGTGGACATCAGCCCACGTTCCCGCGTTCAGTCACCCTGGAAAATAGGAAGAGAACACAATAAACATGCAAAGCCCTGCAAGAGGCACCTTCGCATCAGTTGGCAGCAGCGGTTGCGGCCGGGAGCACGCATTCTGAACTGTTTCTTTTCGCCTGTACAGGTTCTATGCCCTCTTAAATAGTCGGATAAACACTCGGCCGTAGCTTCTGCTGCCAGATTCCTGTTCATGCACATACATTTTTTTTGTGTGTTCCCGTGCGGACTGTTTCACTCGCGATCTTGTTTTCGCTTATCTCCGTGTTGCACCACGCTCTGGTGGTAGCAATGACAGGAAAGCAAGAGCTCTCTAAACTTTTTGAAGACCTTAAACGTGAGTGCAAGAATGAATTTAGAGAACTGCGCGAACGCCTGGAAAGAGTCTTAAGGAAAGAAATCAGAAATGAAGGGATTTTTGGAATTTGCGAAGAGCTATGAGGAAATGAAAACATCTGTTAGTGAGCTGACAAACGAAACCTCTGATCTAAGAAGCGCATTGCAGAGTCTGGAAATGGACCGAGATGCCCTGCTCGCAAAACTCAAGGATCAAGAAGGAAGGCTGATGCAAAATGAACAGCATGCCAGGTGTTTCAACATAGAAATCAAAGGTGTACCAACGGATCCAGCAGAAAACACCCTGGATGTAACCAGAAAACTTGCAGATGCACTTGATGTACCTTTCGAGGATTCTGATGTTGAAATTTGCCACCGGGTTAGGACAAGTGGAAACGCTGATAGTCCTAATATTGTGGTGCAGTTCACACACAGAGCCAAGCGCGACTGTTTCCTAGAGAAAGCAAGAAAAAAACGGCTGACAAAAGAGGATATACAGTTAGAGTAGCAGCCTAGTACTCCGATTTACATCAATGAACACTTATCTCCTCCCATGTAATGCTTGTTTGGAGCGGTCAACAGCAAAAAGAAAGTACTCGGCTGGAAGTATGCCTGGTATCGAAACGGCAAGATTTTCGCCCGGAAATCAGAAGGCAGTCTCATTGTCCCCATTTGCCATCTTGATGATTTGCAGAAAATGACTCAGGAACAACAAATGTGTTCATCTTTTCTGGTGGCTCCTTATTTAAAATATGGGTTATCTGCCTGTATCCGTGTTGGAAAGAACGTGGCAACAGCATGATGTCCAGAACAAGAAGAACGTGCGTTTATTGAAGCGTGCCGATTATATAGCCCGCAAGTGATAACAGGCAGCTCGCACCGCGCATGTCAGCGACAGAGACGCACCGTCATATACGTGCCTGATACATCTTTTCGCGGGAACAAACAAAAACAGTTGCAGCAACCGGGATTAGTTAAGCGCACTGTTTAAATCCCTCTTCATAGCAAAGGCGTTGCGGGGCTCTCCTGTCCGGTACGATCTCCTTAATGCTGGTGGCTGCACGGTCCCGGAAGCGAGCTTCCCGCTGTAGTGGCCGCGCACGATGGTTCCCCAGCAGTCCTTTGTGGCCCTCCCGAGGCCTGCGATGCGAGGCAGGTACCAGGTGACGAAGGCGAGGCAGGTACCCGGGGGTTGTCGATTGGCCTACTTGTGTCGCCACCGTCGTCACTGCTCGTCTCGGCATACCGCTCTCGCGTCTCTACGAGATGTCGCCGGTTACGTCGCAGAACTCGTCCATCTTCCTTTGGAAGCTGGTACGACCTTGGAGCCGGAGCGCTTACTACCCTCGCCTTCCGGGCCCACGTTGTAGTTCCTCGCAGCCGTACCACGCCGCCTCGAGAAAGCTGCGGCAACGGTTTGCCCTGCGTTTTCTGGCGATGCTTCTCTACCTTGCTGCGCGGCATTTCTTCAAAGTCGGGAAGGTCGGATCGCAGGCGTCTCCCTTGCAAAAGTTCCCCCGGGGACCGGCCGTCTTCGAGTGGTGTTGATCGATAGGCCAGCAGGCCTTGCCAGAAATCGTCCCCGGAATCCTGGGTTTTCTTCAAGATGCGTTTGACCACCTGCACACCTTTTTCAGCCAGACCATTTGACTGAGGGTAATGGGGACTCGAAGTCACATGTGTAAAGGCATAGTTTTGTGCAAACACGGCAAAATCGTGGCTCGAAAATTGAGGACCATTGTCCGTGCACACTTCTAGTGGCACGCCACATCTTGCGAAGATAGCGCTGAGTGCAGCAATTGTAGCCCTTGCACTAGTGTCCTGAAGTTTCTGCACCTCTGGGAAGTTAGAAAATGCATCGTAAGCAACCAGGTACGAGTCTGCCGCAAAGAAAAAGATGGCCACTCCCACCCGGTACCGTGCACATCGGGGAGTGCCGCATGAGGAGCGGTTTTTTGAGTGTGCGTAAGCGAATTTCCTGCAGGTTGGACAGCTAGCTGCCAGAGAAACAATCTCACTGTTAAGGCCCGGCCAGAAAACAATACGACGTGCCCTCTCTTTACATTTTTGCATGCCAAGGTGTCCCGCATGAATTCTAGACAGAATTTTCTTTCGCATGCTCATTGGTACGACCATTTTGGAGCCTTTTAAAAGTATTCCATTAACCACAGAAAGGTCTTGTGTAAAAGGCTTGAGTTCACCCTCCACTGGTTGGCCCCTTGACAGACTTTGCACCACGGCTTGCAGACAGTCGTCGCACGCCGTTTCTCTCTGCAGTTCGCGCTGCGTCGTTGGCGTCACCATATAACCCAGGGATTCGACTCCGTGAATTTCCACTTCATCCATGCGAGTGTCTTGGCGGCTGCTGCTGTTGCCATCAGCCGTGGATCGTGATAACATATCTTCTAGAACCAAGTTCTTGCCGGGAATGTACTGCAAACAGAAGTCGTACATAAACAAGCGCAAAAAAAATCTTTGCAGTCGAAGTGGCATGTCATCGATTGCCTTTCCCGCAATTGATAAGAGTGGCTTATGGTCAGTTTCTATTAGCAGTTGTCGCCCGTAGACAAACTGATGGAACTTTTCGCAACCAAAGCAAATGCCAAGGGCCTCCTTTTCAATTTGAGCATACCTCTGCTCTGCTTGTGTCAAAAAACACGGGACGCGTATGCCACGGGTCGCGATTCATCAGAATGACGTTGCAGAAGGGCCGCCCCTACCCCGTTCCGCGAAGCGTCGCATGTAATCTTTGTGTCCCTTCGAGCGTCAAAGATTGCGAGCACGGGAGCGGTAGTCAAAACTTGCGTTACGCTTTTCCACTCTCTAGCGTGGTTTTCAGTCCACTGAAAATCGGAGCGACATTTGATAAGATCCCTTAATAACGCTGTTCTTTCCGACAGCCGCGGCACGAACTTCCCAAAATAGTTGAGGACACCCAGCATACGTTGAACCTCCGCTTTGCTTGTTGGTTCTGGCATGTCAATAATTGTTTTAACGAGCTGTGCGTCAGGAGATATGCCATTTCCGGTTATTATGTCACCGAGGAACTTTACTTCGGTCACATTGAACTTGCACTTCTGCGCACTGAAAGTCAACCCCGCTTTTTCGACCACTTTCAGGACAGCTACTAGTCGGTCATCGTGCTCTTGTCTCGTTGAGCCCCACACCAGAATGTCATCAATATATACTAGCACGCCTGGCAGCCTGTCTAGAACTTGCGTCATTGTTTGGTGAAACACTTCCGGTGCAGATGATATTCCAAACGGCAACCGCAAAAATCGGTACCTCCCAAAAGGTGACGAGAAAGTACATATCTTTGATGTTTCTTCGTCTAGCGGTATCTGGTGGTACCCCGAGTTAGCATCCAAGCAACTGAAGTACTTCGCGCCCGCCAACTTAGCTTCCAAGTCTTCTCGTCTCGGTAGGGGAAAATGCTGCCTCTTAATGTGCCGATTGATCTGCCTGGGATCCAAACTCGCAAACCGCCATCATTTTTCTTGACGACAACCAGTGGACTTACCCAGTCAGTAGGCTCATTCACTTTCACAATGATGTTGGCTCGTTCCATTCTTTCGAGTTCCGTTTTGAGAGGCTCCTCCAGCGCCAGAGGCACCCGCCGGGCTGGCTGCACGACCGGTACTGCTCCAGGTTCCAGGACCATGTGATATGGCTGGTTCAAGCAACCAAGTCCTTCGAAAATATGCCTATAATTCTTGAGAGAACCATGTTTAGGAGGCGTATCTATAACATTCACGGCACGCTGAACCAGTCCCAAAGCTTCACTGGCGTCCAGTCCGAGTATAGGCTGACGACCGTCTTTCACAATGAAAAGCTTCAGTACCGTGTGGGAATTTCCAACGCGTACAGTTTCCGACACTGTCCCAAAGCACGTAATAACGCCGCCGTTATATGCCCGTAGTACTGTGCTCGTCGGAGTTAGTGCTCTAGCTGAAGGCAGTTTTCGATAGACTGAAAACGGTAAGAGGCTCGCTTGCGCCCCTGTGTATTTTGAAGGCAATTTCCTGACCGCCGACTTCAGCATTTACAGTCCACTCATTCGTGCCACTTTTAATTCCTACGTCTAGTACGTCAAAGTCGTTCTCCGGAAGTGTGTCGACTTCACTCACTTCTTTTGACTTCCTATAGCAGACAGCAAAGTGGTGAAACCTACCACACACGTAGCACCATTTACCAAATGCTGGACAATGCTTCGGTTTGTGCTTGCGATTACACTTTCTACACTGCCATTGCTCCCCGTCGCACTTGGGCTCTTTACTCTGTGCATGCTGCAAGTCTGTGCGCCGCCTTGAAACAAAATTCACACAACTCTCTTCTTTACGCCACACCTCTTTTTGTTGTGCTACTGATTCTGCAATTTTGCACATCTCCTCCGCTGTTACCAACGTCAATCCTTTCTCTTGAAGCATCTTCTCCCGTAATCTAGGACTGCTGGTACCAAAGACGATCTGGTCTCTTACTATTGAGTCGTGTAACGTCCCAAAGTTACATGGTGAAGCTTGCTTCTTCAGGTCACGTAAAAATTTTTGGAATGGCTCTCCTTCCGCTTGGTTCCTCGTGCGAAAAAGATACCGCTCATGCACCTCGTTGCTCACCTATCTGCAGTAGGCGTCGAACTTTCGTATCAAGGTGCTGTAGTCATCTTTGTTCTCGCCCGACTCGAACTTAATATTGTTGAACACATCGAGTGCCTCGTCACCCGCGATGCTCAGCAGGAGCGCAGCTTTCGAAGCCTCACTTCTCGGTCGTCCTTGACTGCCGACGCTTGCAGGAAAATCTCAAATTTCTGCTTGAAACGCTTCCATGATGCCGAGACACTCCCTGCCAGACGCAGCGGTTCCGGTGCGACCAGCCGTTCCATGCTTCGTCCGCCGTCGGTGAAGCTAGATCGTCTTAGCCACTTCTGACACCATGTATCCGAGTTGGAAAGAACGTGGCAACAGCATGATATCCAGAACAAGAAGAACGTGCGTTTATTGAAGCGTGCCGATTATATAGCCCGCAAGTGATAGCAGGCAGCTCGCACCGCGCATGTTAGCGACAGAGACGCACCGTCATATACGTGCCTGATACACTGCCGTCCGAGGTAAAAGATTTTATGTAAGATAAAAAACCAGCAATGACATTTTTTCATCAAAACGTTCGATCGCTTGCACATAAGACAGATGAACTGACCATGTTAATACATAGCTTTAGGATACCGATTACAGTCATCATGTTAACCGAAACTTGGTTAACGCCTACGTCACAATTGTTCCGGCTTTCTGGTTATCAGTCGTTTTTCTGTTGTCGACATGATAAGCGAGGGAGCGGTGTAGCGCTTTTGCTCAAAGATGATATTGTTGCTGATCCAGTCGACGATTTCACCGCTATAACCTCTGATTATGAGGTATTAACACTACAAAACCGTACAAACTTGTTCTCTGTTGTGTACAGACCACCATCAGGCGATGCCACCCGCTTTCTTGCTTTTGTTGAAAAGCTTTTTAGTTATGCAACAGAAGAAAAAATGAATCTAGTTTTAGGAGGCGACGTCAATATAAACATGCTGTCATCTTCTCCGCTGCAAAAGGATTTCCAGACTCTAATTACAACTTGCGGTTTTTCGAATACAATTTCTAGAGCAACACGCGTGACTGTTGACAGTGCCTCCTTATTGGCTGTATTCATATAAAATATAAATATTCATTCGTTAAAGGCCGACGTTCTGTACACTGATATCAGTGACCATCTAGGCATCATTTTACTAGTAAGTAAGATCAATCATTTGATTCAGAAAACTAAGGAACCAGTTTATGTTCAGTCAATCACGCCATCAAATCTGGAGGCTTTTCGCCACGCCATTGCTCAGCAAACTTGGGATAGCCTTTATTGCGCACAAGACAGTGACTCTGCATATTCCGCTTTTATTAATATTTTTAAACCATTATATGATACACACTTTCCACGCAAAAAAATTACAAGGCCATCGAAAGCGCGGAAACCTTGGCTGACCCCTGAGCTTCTTGACATGATTAAACAAAAACATTTTTTATATGCCAAATTTGTGAAATCTAGGGATGAAGCCTTACTTAAGAAGTTTAAGAAATACAGAAACAGTTTAACAAAAAACTTAGAGCTGCCAAAGATGCTTATTTTTTAGCAATATTTAGTGACCCTGCTAACCAGCGAAGTGATGTACTTTGGCGCAAATTGAAAGCTTTGTTACAGCCTAGCTCCTACTGAGCTATTCCTGATATATTGAAACATGATGGGCAGCAAATTTCTGGAGATGCAGTACCAGACGCATTTAATGCAGTTTTTACTCAAGCACCGCAACAGGACATAGAACACAGCCTCACTAACTACGCTCAGTTTCTTCCAGTAAACAGGAATGGAGCATCGCTTTTCCTTGCTCCCACTACCTCTCTTGAAGTTTTTTCATGTATCAGAGCTACAAGCAATAGCAAGTCACTAGATGCCGATGGTATCCAGATTCGACCTGTAAAGTTTGTGCTCGATATTATAAGCCCTATTCTTGCCCATGCTTATAACATAATATTATCAACAGGTACCTTTCCTAAGAGGATGCAAATCACCCGCGTTGTTCCCGTCTTCAAGCGCGGTGATAAAACTGCACTGAATAATTAGCGGCCTATATCAATAGTTCCAGTATTTTCTAAGGGCATTGAGAAGATAATGCATGAGCGATTAGTCTCATTCTTCAACCGCCACCATTTGATTGCAGACTTTCAACGTGGTTTTAGAAAGCATCGCTGTACGGAAACAGCCCTCCTGAGCCAAAAAGAAATAATTTTAGACGCGTTCAGGTGTAAGCATATGGCATTAGGCATATATATATAGACTTCTCTAAGGCTTTTGATTTAATTAATCATTCCATCCTTCTTAACAAATTAGAAATGTATGGTGTGCGTGGAATCGCCAACTCGCTTTTGTCATCTTATCTGTCCCACAGGTCCCAGTATGTAGATGCCAATAACGCAATATCTTCACGGAAGGCAGTTACCACTGGTGTGCCGCAAGGAAGCATTTTGGGCCCACTTTTATTCTTAATTTACATAAATGACATTGCAAGCTGCACAGATAATGCTACATTCGTTTCGTATGCCGATGACACAACCATTTTTATTACAGGCAACGTGGAAACAAATTTAGAAATAAAGGGTAATAAGACGCTGTCTGACTTAGAACGCTGGTCCGCGATAAACAGCTTAAAAATCAACCCGAAGAAAACAAAAGTAATCTTGTGCACGCCTAGAGGTAAGATGTTGACAAATATGAATTTGTGTCTGGACAGTGAGCAGTTAGAGATAGTGGACTCCGTTAACATCCTTGGGGTGCATTTTTCAAAGCACCTTACCTGGAATGAGCATGTTGATCACCTATAATCAAAATTGTCATCTGCCATTGGTGTCATTGCTCGTCTGCGTCCCATTCTCCTGACCAAGGTAAAATTAATGTTGTACAATGCACTGGTGGTATCTGTCATGCAGTATTGCATCGTGGTGTGGGGCACAACTGGCGTGACAAACTTGCAGAAACTACACTTGCTACAAAAAAGAGCTGTACGTTACATAGCTGATGTCCATTATACATACTCCACAGAACCACTTTTTCCAAAATATGAAATTCTTCCTGTGTTTTGTTTTTATAATTACAGGTTGATGTTGTGCTACAAAGGTTTTGTAAAGTTTGGCATTGATTATATAATTCATCTGGCAAAACTCCAAAAAAACACAAATATTCGTCAGACCCGACATAAAGAAATGTGGTTTGTACACACCCCGAGAACCTCCGATGATGAACAATCTCTATCTTATACATTACCTTCGCTGTTAAACTTACTAGACCGACAAAATTTTGATCCCTCCAGAAACCGAAACTGTCGCATTAAACTTTTTGTCAACTTATTCATTTCCAAGACTAAACCATGCCTTCCAATTCGCCTAATTTTGTTCACCACTGTTGCTTATGTGTGTTGATGTATCTGTATTAGCTTTTGTTGCTTTTCCGATTGATTGCCGTCTTGTTTCATTCTGTATTACCCGTTGCTTGTGATATTTTTTCATTTTTGTGTAAGACTGGCCGTCATCCTGCTGTCATGCCAACTAACAAGGGGTCGGGACCTCGTCAAGCTGTTCGAGCTTTTAGTCCCGTACTCCTCCTTTTCTAAGGAAATAAAATGAATGAATGATTGATTGAAATCAAGCAGAAATTCGAGAAACAACTCAGCACCGCCTGGTACTTAGCCGCAACCCAACAGGCGGCATTGGGCATTGGGATACGCACTTCAGAATGCCCTATTCTTCCTCGTTTTTGTTTTCTAGCCGCAGAAAAATTGATAGTACACTGATGGGAGCGAGCACAAAAAAAAAATTGGCTTATTATTGTAGATTTTTTCCATGGGGAAAATAACGAGTGGTCAACTCGCGGTTTTAACTAGAATTTAGAGTTCAAACTGCCATTAATAATAAAAATTCTGATTTGAAGTTGATTACTGCAGGTGTACCACAAGGAAGTATCCTGGGGCGCCTATTATTTTGTATTTACATTAATGACCTCATCAACATTAGCAGTGTAGTAAAGTTTGTCATGTATGCTGACGACACCACCATGCTTCTTACCGGATCAAACCCCGCTGACATAATTAAAGACGCCAACCAAGTACTCGTAGAATTATCATCCTGGAGTTGTTCAAATTCAGTAAATATAAATACAAAAAAACTAAAGCTGTTTTTTTTTTCAGATCAAAAACCGTATATTGGGCAAGTTACTTGCTTTAAAGCTGAATGATTCAGTAATTGACATCGTGCCTGCAGTCAAGTGTCTCGGAGTATTCTTCGATGAACACATGTCATGGAACTTGCAAGTGGAATCAGTTGCTACAAAGGTTTCTCGCGTGTCTAGTATTCTTTCAAAATTACGATCATATTTACCAAAATGCATTAAACTTCTAATATATAATTCATAATTTTTATCAAGTCTAAACTACTGTCACCTGGTATGGGCCACTACTACTGTTTCAAATAAAAATAAACTCTACATTCCTCAAAAGAAAGCAATTCGCGCCATCATGAACACTCCATTTGACAGTCACACACAACCACTTTTTGCTTAATTAAACTTACTTCCTATCCCGGACATGAACGATGCTAACTTGTTCAGGCGCTATGAAGCTGGCATAAAAGAGAATAATACCGCATTAGTTAAGATTGCAAACCTAAAGCTAAAAACTAGCATACGTACTACACGACAAGCTGCAACCTGGGAAATTCCGTACTCACGAACAAATTATGGACTTCAAATGTTGCGTCATCTCGTTCCCTCATACTTAAAGGTGCACTGAAGAGGAATCTGAACTTGCCTTTTTGCCTCGGGAACTCGATCTGCTTTAGTAAAACAAGCTTCTGGGCAAGTTGGTTACTTTGCTTCCACATCACTGCAGCGTAAAGAAGACGAGCACAAAGGAAGAAAACACTTACGACACGGACAAACGCTGCACTCACAACTGATTTTATTTCGCCAGCAATGGGAATTATAAAGATTCCGATGCTAATGCGCGCAGGAAAGTACACATGCCATGAATAACAAAGATACATTATACATCAGATACATCGTGTGGCAGAGAAAAGATCACATTCCGCTTTGTACAAATGAATAGAGGTATCGCTTACACAAAAATCACCCTTTATCTTTATATGGTACGCTTCTAGTAGTTCACGTGCAGTTTGATCTTTGCTTTTTCCTAGAATCTTTGCACCGTCAAAATGAGGCGAACAATCCTGGCAAGACCTGCAATGTTTTACTAAGTTAACATCTTCATCGTTCTTAAAATTCCTTTCATGCTCCCTCAATCGATCATTGACACATCTGCCAGACTGGCCGACATAGGCTTTTCCGCATGACAGTGCAATTTCATATACCACTCCTGACTGGCACTGTACATGGGGCTTGGTATGCTTTTTCCCGCATCCAGATTTTGTAGCCTCCTTACCGGAGATACGAGGGCACAGTTGGCCAAGCTTTTCCGGAGCCGAAAAAACGAGTGGCACCCCAAACCTATTCGCTACTTTTTTCAATTTATGCGAGACTGCGTGCAGGTAGGGGGAAACTTCCGGACGCACAGTGCGCTCAACTTCCCTCGTCTTCGTGGACGTCGTGCTCTTCTTTACCTTTTTCAGGAGGGTTTCGGCAACAGCCGTCACGATCGACTGAGGGTAGCCCGAGTCCAATATTCGTGCCAATTGGCCGTCAAAGCTGGTCTGCAATTCATGTTCGCACGATTTATCTAGTGCAGATTCTAGGCATAAGTTCACAATGCTTCTCTTTATTATTTTAGAGTGTGCAGAATCATAAGGTAAAAGTCGTTTTTGCACACGTGGAGAGTACCGCCAACACACGTGATCCCCACCTAACTTTAAACGAATATCTAAAAACTGTAGACATTTCTCTTTTGGAACTTCGCAAGTGAAAGTCAATCCCTTTCCATGCTGTTTAAAAGCGTCTAAAATCTTGTCAGCAATAGCGCAGTAGTGTAAAGGGCTCTGCTTGTCCAATAAGATAAAAAAATCGTCAACATAACGGTACACTTTTGTGACCTCGTCCGGTTTAAAAACAGTTGCTAAAATCTCGTCAATACTGGCTAAAAAATATCACTTAAAATGGGTGCTACGCAAGACCCAATGCATATTACTTTGGTTTGTAAGTAGTGCTTGTTGTTAAAAGCGATAAAAGTTCCTTGAAGGTAAAATTCTAAAAGTGTTAGAAAATTGTCAACCGCCCAATTGTCAATTGGGCGGAGTCGACCAACGCGTGAAATGCCTTTCAGCCAGCTCCGTGGAAGCTTTGCTTTCGCTTTATTTTGGTTTTTATGTTTCCATGAATAAATAGTTTCAGTCGCAGATAATATAGCCGCAAAATAAGTCCGCAGAAATAAAAATACGCGCGGTCTATTTGCTACTACGGACTACTACGTATTACTCCGCCGATGGCAGAGCGGCAAGCCGCCACGGGACTGGGTGGAAGGCACTCCACGCGTTAGTCGACTCCGCCCACCGTACGAGAGAGAATTAAAAAAAAGGCGGGAGCCAGACGTTAATTCGATTTAATTACGGAAATCGGCCACATTGGGCAACAAATCGAAGTTTCTGAGAATGCTCGGAACGTGTAGATTGAGTTCCCGAGGCAAAAAGACGAGTTCAGATTTCTGTTCACTGCACCTTTAAACAAATGTAGGTAGAAGTTTCTTTTTTTTCGGTTTTATTTTTGTTACGAATTTTCTATTTCTTAAGTCATTGTTTAGTTTATATTCCAGTCATTCTCTTGTTGACATTTCATGCAATATTCTATGCTATTCAGAACTGCCTTCATAGTAGATTTGTTTCATACATATGCCTGTATTTATATTCCTAATAACTGTACCAAGTCGCTTACCTTCTGTGAACTTTCATTTGTCTTCCTTTTTCTTTTTTTTTCTGAGAGCTGTGTACAACTAACATAGAACAATTTTCTCTTGCTGTATGCCATGCTGCCATGTAGAAAACGGCCGTGGGCCTAGTCAAGCCCATAAAGGGGCTTTTTTTCCACGACCCTCAGCATTTTTGCGATGCTGAAATAAAGATTTGATTTGAAATCAAGTTAGGGCAGAGCAGACGGTGACGCCATGTTGTGGTCAAACTCTGCAGCTTTGCTTGCCTCCGCTCGTAGCCAGGTTGGAGTGATATACCACTTAAAGAAGGCTATTTTTATTGCCGGAATCTTCAGGCGCCTTTACTTTTTTTTTTCTTGCCAACGCACTTTGTGAGATATTTTAGATTCTATATGTGCTACACTGTTGTGTGAATGTGTTTTTCTGCCCTCCCTGCCTGGACCCAAATGAGGGTCTGCAGTATTGTGAAAATAAAATAAATAAATAAATTATAATCGGATGCAACTCAAGTCTGCAGTGAAGTTCCACCCACATTCAGGACCGCCGAAGAGAATTCCTCCGTGACAGAAAGTGAACCTTAGTTAAGCCTATTCATGCTGCCTAAGCAAGACGCTAATCAACAGACGAAATTATAAGCTCAGTAATTTTGATAGCTCTAATTTGTTTGATACGGCCAAAGACTGAAAACTGATTTTGATCACTGTTGTGATTGGCAAGAGCAGTCACACAGTGAAAAGGCCGCGGACTGTGGCCCACTGTTTGCAACTGCAGCTTTTTGTAAGTTGTATCCTACTATAGTCCCCGTTTGTCGCAGTTTTTAACAGTGCTTTTCACTCATTTGCACGATGTTTGGTAAAGTCAGACTGCCACTATTCTAATAATGGCGCTGCAATCGTCAGTGCTGCTACCAGCGAAAAAATCGGGACGGGTATGTGTGATAGGTACCATCAGTATTACTTTGTGGATGGTTCTGAAAACCCCCAAAAGCTGCAAACTATATTTTGAGGAAATCTATGCATACGCTTTATCACGTTATTCTCTGCCCAGGCGGAGGGTAGTCCTTGTTGCGTCGTCAGTAGTAGTAGTAGTAATAAACATCTTTATAGAAGGGGTTGTGAGAAAGAATGAGGAGGGGTGTTGGAAACGAGTGGGAAATATTCACGAATTGTTGTTGTAGCGGGAGCGCATATGTAATGATAGGGTTTACAGACGCCGAATACCACAAAAAATGAAACACTCATAGTTAAGAAAGTACATTTTAAATTGTTCTCTCGTGTTTCTGAGCCCCGCAGCCGGGTAGACGTTCATTTAGGTAAAGAACGTTCGAGTACAGCAAAGAAAATGTGGCCAATAAAAGTCAACAGACCGACCCTTTGAAGCCTCCACGCCTTCTTTTGTTTGTTGAACACTCAGATGATTTTTGCTGGCGCCCTATGCCTCTTTCATGCGGAAGTTTTTCAACTTACACAATTAAGCTAGTATCACAGGGGTCCCCTAGGCATTAGGAAGTTACCAGCCGGTGCAACTATCAGCGACGAAGCAGCCCGACGTGAGCGTGTTTTCTTCTGCCCAATCGACAGCGTCGGTCTAGCAAAGCAAAGTGTTGCACCAGTTCTCCTAGCGAGACTTCAGTGTCGGGGATCAGTTGGCGCTGAGCGTCTGAACTGTGCTAGAATTTCCTCGCACACTGCAGACTGCGTACAGACTCCTCATTTGCATGTTCTTCTGTCATTGCCTGTCGTGAGCAGCTGCCGGAAGTTCAGTGCAGTAGCGAGATTTGTGCTGCCCTTGAAGGTGGCCAGCGAGGTCCACCAGGTGTGGTTGCAATGCAGGAAGAAGAAGAAAAGAAAGCACGTTTGTCGGGATTTGGACCGCGCACATAGACTTGGAGAGCCGTATTAAGGTTGCTATGAGGCAAAATGAGGTATCAGCTCAGGTTACTTTAGATAATGCAAAGGCTTACGACAGCGTTGAACACAGCATTTTGCTTCATAAACTGGCTAATGTACAACCTCCTTTGTACCTCTTTGCGTGGATAGGAGAGTTCGTAAGGAATAGAGCGTTCTTTTGTTCTAAGGGTACGTTAACTTCTACAACATACGCCCAGTCAAGAGGTGTCCCACAAGGCTCCGTTCTTTCACCGTTATTGTTTAACATACTAATGCGTGATATCCCTATTCACCCAGCCGTCAAAGTTAATGTGTATGCCGATGATATTGCTTTTTTCGCTTCTGCCAAAGACATTCATATCCTGTACCAATTACTGCAAGAGTATTTAAATGCTCTGGAAGTTTGGCTAGACAGCATAAAGTTAACTTTAAATGTCGACAAGTGTGCCGTCCTTGTTTTTCCACAGGCAACCCCTCTTAACATCTCTCTGTCGTATCACTCCATCCTCATCCCGCAAGTTGATTCAACAAAATACTTGGGTATAATATATGACCCGCATTTAGACTGGCGGCCCCCTCGGCCGGTTGGTGAGGATCAGCAACGAAAAATTCGGTATGTGACGAGACACTCTACTACTTCTTTATAAGACCTATGTACGGCCAATCCTTGAATTCGGCTCCGTTGTCTTTTCTGGGTGCCCAAAGTACAAGTGTGAACCCCTGTTTGTTATGGAGCGACGCGCTCTGCGCCTTTGCTTAGGTCTGCCTAAATCAGTAGCTAATGCTGTGTTGTAGTTGGAGGCGCGGATGCCTGATCTCAATTCCCGGTTTCAGCTTATCACTTTGCGGACATTTTTAAGGTCTTCGGAGCCTGTTCCTGGATTCAGATATAGCACCTGTCTTACTGC
This sequence comes from Amblyomma mixtum, assembly GCF_055824585.1. Taxonomy (NCBI): domain Eukaryota; kingdom Metazoa; phylum Arthropoda; class Arachnida; order Ixodida; family Ixodidae; genus Amblyomma; species Amblyomma mixtum. Next base: position 146,952,659 of record NC_143018.1, read on the forward strand.
ACATTCCATTGCATACTTTTTTTTTCTCGCTGGTTGTCACAAAATTCGGCGCATTTTAGAAACCAAGAAAGAAAAACCGCCGCGCGCACGGCGTCTCGCCGGCGCGAGCCCAACGGGACAGAGGGAAAGCCCCGCCGAGCGCGTGCCTCTCTCCACCGCCACGGCGTGTGCCGAGGGGATGAGTCATCCACGCCGATCTCTCTAGAACATCCGAGTCGCTTCTCCGGCTGACCGGGGGAAGAGGGGGAAGCCTTGCGTGCGCTAAGACATGTCCCCCTCTTCTGCACTCCGACGTCGGCGACCCCGCCACGACGGCGCCACGCTAGAACACACTGGAACCTTCGCGAAACGACTCCTGACTCTGACCAATGGGGACGCGCGGCCGGCGAGAGAAAGAAAGGGAAACTGCACTGGAGATGCTGCGTGTATGTGCGCGCCTACTTTCGCGCGTAGAACAAACAGACGTGAGAGCGAGCCTATAAAAGAAGGACGCTGACAGCTATCAGTCAGTCCGGACAGCCGTTTAAGCTTCGGAGAAGCGCGCCCGTTCGACTCCCGGGGAAAACACCACTCGGCCAGCCACGGACCCACGAGGCAACGTTCGCCAGTCTGCGGGACGGCATCGTCATGGAACTCTGGTCGTCGGACTACCGCAGTGCCCGGTGAACAAATTGTGTTTTGTTTGTTTACCTCTCTCTCTTGTGTTAGTGCACTTTAGGTGCAATATTGCCTTAGTATTGCATTCTCTCTCGAGTTTAACTTTTCACGAGTTGTATTGTTTATTTAATCACTTTGTATGTGTCTGTACTAGTGATTGTGAAATCCTCTGTATCGTCTCATCGCTGTATAAACCTTGTTTTGTTTTGTACACCTTTGGCTCCGACCCATTCTCTGGCTTGCGACCAGCGAAAGCTGGGCACCGAACGCCCAAAAACCTCTTGTCACTTGGTTGCTGGTCTCCGCTGAGTTTGCCACGCTGAGTCGAGGGCATCTCCTTCGAGTCCGAGACCGCTACCCCCACACGCTCTAAGGGTGTCTGGGAGCTTTTCACGTAAATGTGCGCGAAGTCTGGGTGACAATATATTCTGGCGTCCGCGACAGGACGATTGGTGTTTGTAAGCACAGAGAACGGAGAAAGAGTCGGAAGGAGTTTACGAATCGTAAACGAGTGTTAGCAGCAGAGCGATATTGTGAGGTGCCGCGCCGAAGCGGTTAGTGATGTTCACCGTGTAGAGGTATTCATTGCCTGGAATGTAGAGTTCGGTCTCCAAATATGAGCTTCAAGGAGCTAAAGGAGCTAGTAGAGGTCGGTCTCCAGATGGGGATGACCGGAGCCGAACTTCGAGAATGGGTGGACCAGGAAAGAGAGAGGGCTCGAAAAGAAAGAGAGAGAGAAAGACAGCGCGCTAGAGAAGCCGCTGAGAAAGAGAGGCAAAGGAAACGCGAAGAAGAAGAGAGAGAAAGGAAAAGGCGCCAAGAAGCGGCCGAAAGAGCGTTTGAAATAGAAATGGCAATCATTCAGAGGAAGATTGCTGAAATTCGGCGTTTGAACGACGTCAGGAAGCCTGTGGAGCTTACCCCCGTAGAGGCCGGGTGGAAGAGAGAGGAAATTAATTCCTCGGCAACCACGGAAGAGGTTGTAGCTAGCTCCACAAGTCAAAGTTTGGTTGTGGAACAGTCTGTGCCTGCAGCTGCAACCACAGAGAGTGAAGAACACACCGGAGTGTCGCTTCCTCAGGAAACTGAATGCGTAGCTGCTACCGAGGTAGTAGGCACTGAGATAAAGGCCGACCTGACGCTTCAGTCAGAGGGAACTCTAGGGCAGCCGCCTGAGGACGAAGAAGCAGTTCGGATCTTTATGGAGGAGTCCGAGTGCAACACGTGCGAGTCCTGCAGTGCAGACCACGAGAAAGAGTGGTTAAGGGGCACTGAGGAGAGCGCACTCAGAGAAAACACGGAAACCGTTCCGAGTGAACCCTCGAGCAGCGAGGAGAGCTTTCCCGTAGAGGAAGGCGAGGAAATTTCTGCCTATGAGGAAGACGAGGAAATTCTTCCCTCGGAGGAAGGAGACAGTGCAGTACAAGGAATGGAGCACCACTGCACTGAAACTAACGAGCTCAGGAAAGTATCAGAGAAAGCTGAGGAAGCAACACTGAGCGAAAGTGAGGAGAATGAGTCATCAGCGGCTAATGAGCCATGCTCAGAATGCCCCTCACAAGGGAGGCTCCAAAAGAAGAAAAAGGATTTGGAAGAAGAAAGCTCAGCCCTCGAAGAACAAGAGAGCTGAACCAGTGGTTTCATCGCGAGAGGCTGTCTCGGATGATGCAAGTGAAAACGAACCGGGCGTGCTCCGTAGAAGAGATTGGAAGAAGGAAAAAAGAAAGAGGAATGAGTCGGACACCACCAAAGCACGTGAAGCAGAAAAGCAGAAGCCCTGGAGAAAATTCAGGAAGAAAATGGGAAGGGACAGAACCAAGCTGAAGACAGCCGCGCCGAATGCAAGCGAGCTGCCCGAACATCGCAGCAAAGTCAGAAAGAAGCTCAGAGGAACGAGCCCAGCAAGGACTCAGTGTGGAGGCGCAAACGGAAACAGAAGAGCGCACACAGAAAAGAGAGCAAACACCTGAAGCGCAGCCGTCGTAAGCGAACTGGCGTTAAATTTGCTCAAAACAGACGCGCTGGCCAGAGGAAAAGATGAAGGGCTCGAAGACTGGCCGCAGAACCAGACAGGAGTACGAGTTGGAAGCGGAGCCAAAACCGCGTTCGCAAGAGAAGCCTCAGCATGAGGCGGAAGAAGACTAGAACGCGCGGCAGGAAGAAAAGTCAGAGTCGCGTGCGTAAGAGAACTAAAAGCGTGACTGAAACCTTGAGCGAAACAATCCTGTTCCGAGCCCGCTCGGTAGGCCAAACTTGGAAGTTTAGGCGAAAGTGTGCCTTGTATTTGTGTGCTCCATGTTTGTAGCCTTGTGTTAATGTACTGCCCAATCGCGGCGTGTACTTATGTGCATTGTGAACATTGCACTGTGTTGTGTATGTGAAAACATCATGGTAGTGGTGTATTTTCACATGTAGTTTGTGAGCGCATGCATGTGCGCGCGAATTGTACCGCCGAACTGCGGCGTGTTTTGGAGTGCAATCTGTCTATTGTACTGTGTTATGTATGTGAAAGCATCAAGGTATTGATGTATGTATTTTGGCATTCGCCACTGACTTTGTGAGCGCATGCATGTGCGCGCGAATTTTGTGTTTTGTGAATATTGTTACACAATATTCTTAAAGGAAGGGGCAGTGTCACAAAATTCGGCGCATTTTAGAAACCAAGAAAGAAAAACCGCCGCGCGCACGGCGTCACGCCGGCGCGAGCCCAACGGGACAGAGGGAAAGCCCCGCCGAGCGCGTGCCTCTCTCTCCACCGCCACGGCGTGTGCCGAGGGGATGAGTCATCCACGCCGATCTCTCTAGAACATCCGAGTCGCTTCTCCGGCTGACCGGGGGAAGAGGGGGAAGCCTTGCGTGCGCTAAGACATGTCCCCCTCTTCTGCACTCCGACGTCGGCGACCCCGCCACGACGGCGCCACGCTAGAACACACTGGAACCTTCGCGAAACGACTCCTGACTCTGACCAATGGGGACGCGCGGCCGGCGAGAGAAAGAAAGGGAAACTGCACTGGAGATGCTGCGTGTATGTGCGCGCCTACTTTCGCGCGTAGAACAAAGAGACGTGAGAGCGAGCCTATAAAAGAAGGACGCTGACAGCTATCAGTCAGTCCGGACAGCCGTTTAAGCTTCGGAGAAGCGCGCCCGTTCGACTCCCGGGGAAAACACCACTCGGCCAGCCACGGACCCACGAGGCAACGTTCGCCAGTCTGCGGGACGGCATCGTCATGGAACTCTGGTCGTCGGACTGCCGCAGTGCCCGGTGAACAAATTGTCTTAGAAGAATTTGTTGTTGGGCTAGTTGGTAGTTATTCATAATTAAATTCAAAGGCGCCAAACCATACGCACACACACACACAGGAGAAGAAAGACGAGACAGGCGCTCTGTCTCGTCTTTCTTCTCCTGTGTGTGTGTGTGCGTATGGTTTGGCGCCTTTGAATTTAATTATGAACAAATTGTGTTTTGTTTGTTTACCTCTCTCTCTTGTGTTAGTGCACTTTAGGTGCAATATTGCCTTAGTATTGCATTCTCTCTCGAGTTTAACTTTTCACGAGTTGTATTGTTTATTTAATCACTTTGTATGTGTCTGTACTAGTGATTGTGAAATCCTCTGTATCGTCTCATCGCTGTATAAACCTTGTTTTGTTTTGTACACCTTTGGCTCCGACCCATTCTCTGGCTTGCGACCAGCGAAAGCTGGGCACCGAACGCCCAAAAACCTCTTGTCACTTGGTTGCTGGTCTCCGCTGAGTTTGCCACGCTGAGTCGAGGGCATCTCCTTTGAGTCCGAGACCGCTACCCCCACACGCTCTAAGGGTGTCTGGGAGCTTCCCACGTAAAAGTGCGCGAAGTCTGGGTGACACTGGTCCTGCATGTATATATATATATATATATATATATATATATATATATATATATATATATATATATATATATATATATATATATGTGTGTGTGTGTGTGTGTGTGTGTGTAGGGGTAGGAGGCTCGTCAAGCTACTGAGTTTGTGGCTTTTTGCTCCTACCCTAGCATTTCTTTTCTGTTGTTCAGGACAAAAAATGCTGAATAAAGTTGATTGATTGATTGATTGGCTAACCCTATATTTACAACGAACCCAACTCTCTTTTTTGGTACTCCCTGGACTCGGTATAAGCTCCCTTAGGTGGTGTTCACTAATTCCCTGTTGTCAAATCTTTCTGTATCAATGAGATCTTTGGTACTAGTCAACCACAGGCGGGCTGACACGGCAGTCTTCTTTGACAACACCCTCCCAAGGAATGCTAAGAACCTGCCCGCCAATATGTTAAATGGGCTCATAGAGGAGTACCTAGACAATTTTCCAAACCATATTGCCGTCTATACAGATGCCTCCCAGCAAAATGAAAAGGCTGCTATTGGCATTTACTCAAGGGCTCTTGATTGGAGCTACTCATTTCGGGCCCCTGACTATACGCCTATTTTTGTAGCAAGTTTCTGGCCATTGAGTTGGCCTTAATAAAGATTCCCTGCAGTATCACTCGGGTTATTATACTCTCAGAAAACCTTTGTGTTTTGGCAGCGCTCGAAACCTCGAGAGATACTCCTATGAGCCGTTCCCTTCAATTTTTTATTCCTCCACATGTTACAGAAGTACGCTTTCACTGGGTCCCTGGGCACTGTGGCGTTGTTTCTAATGAGAGGGCTGATTTTTTAGCAAAGTCTGCCCTTGATGGACCTATTGTCCCTTTCGTCCCAAATACTGTTTACTTGACTCTAGCACGCTTTCAACGATTCCAGCGTCTCCACTCCTTGAGCCATGAGCCTCTCCTCGCTTATTTTCAACACCTGGCATTTCTTTGGAGTGTGCGGATGTGCAGTTCGAGGCAATGTGAGGAGTCCATGACCCTTTTGCGCTGCAGGATACCGCGGCTAAATCTTTATGCCGATCGGTGCTTTCGATATCCAACCTTTGTGAGTCTTGTGGCGAAATTGAGTCTACAGAACATTTTTTCCTCTCCTGCCGGCGGCTCGCTGCTCTCCGTAGAATTTACTTGGAGATCCCCCTCGCTCGGCTTGGGCTTCCTCTATCTATTCCGATTCTCTTATCCTTCGGGGCAAGCGCCAAGGGATATGCCCTGAAACCAGTGTGCGATTCTATTCATCTGGTAGATTCCTCTGCTGGAATGTGAATTCACAACTTTTCGTTCTCCATATTTTTTTTGTTTTGTACAAATTCTAGCTCTGCGTCCCAAAACTTTAAAAATACTCCATTCTCTGTACACGAGTGCGTTTGTATCCGCTATGCACCCTGGCCAATCCCCCACCGTGGGTATGTGCCATTCATGTAACAAGTGAAGGCGGGCTAGTTGGTGGTTGACAATGGAGTGCATATTGCAACCGCGCTAAAACGACGCAGGACAAGAAAGGAAAGCACAGGACAAGACGCGGAACTTCAACTAAAGTTTACTACGGGAAAACCACATTTATACAGGAAACGTAATCACACCAGATAAACAGCCGAAACCATCAAATAACACAGGCACGATGGCGCGCGTGGCACAAGTTCACATCTAGGTAGTTTAACTCTTTCTTAGATAAAGATACTGAAGTGGAGCTGATGCAACGGTCATTTTCTTTTTTTATGCAGTAGGCTTCAAAGATTTCCCTGCTAAGCTGGGTCGTCAATTTTTTCAAGACAATTGTATCGCGGAACCTGGGTGTGCAATTATTACAATGGCGACAATGTTTCGCCAGTTCCCCGCCTCCCGCCAATGATTCAACAGCGGCGCGATGCTCCTGAAGTCTGACATTCAGGCATCGCGCCGCTGTTGAATCATTGGCGGGAGGCGGGGAACTGGCGAAACATTGTCGCCATTGTAATAATTGCACACCCAGGTTCCGCGATACAATTGTCTTGAAAAAATTGACGACCCAGCTTAGCAGGGAAATCTTTGAAGCCTACTGCATAAAAAAAGAAAATGACCGTTGCATCAGCTCCACTTCAGTATCTTTATCTAAGAAAGAGTTAAACTACCTAGATGTGAACTTGTGCCACGCGCGCCATCGTGCCTGTGTTATTTGATGGTTTCGGCTGTTTATCTGGTGTGATTACGTTTCCTGTATAAATGTGGTTTTCCCGTAGTAAACTTTAGTTGAAGTTCCGCGTCTTGTCCTGTGCTTTCCTTTCTTGTCCTGCGTCGTTTTAGCGCGGTTGCAATATGCACTCCAATGTGCCATTCAGCCTGAGGACATCATCACCATCATCATCCTTCCGCCATGCCTTCCCCATCGTGGCTGTCGTATGATTATCCCTAAGTGGAAAATTGCTGAGCCTGCATTTTCGTGGGTACAGATAGAACAGTGCAAGCCTTAAGCCAGGGCTTGGTCAATGCCAGGAATTTGGGCAAGCGCTATTATCTCCCTTGGCTACCGCCTTGTGGCGCACGGCTAGTACGCAAGGCTCGTAAGATAGTACGCTGACGTAATCCGTGAAACAAGCAATAGAGAAAATGATTTAGTGGCTTCCGAACAGCACGTGATAAGCTGCTAGCTTCAGCGGCGCTGCCTGTACGCTGTCTCGACTTCCTGGTAATGAGTCGCACCGGCGGCAAACGCAGACAGCCAAATTTGCTCAGGCGCACATGCAGTCTTCGCGGGCGGTGACATCACGAAACTTTTCAGAGGCCCAAGCCTCTGGGCCAGCTGTAGGAACCGCACAAGTCACGACAGTTGCATACAAAAGGTTCCCTGCCTTGACGCCGGTCGAGCGGCCTGCACGGATGGATCGCGATTGAGCGTTGGGTGTTTTCTTTTTTTTTTTCTCCAAGCCTGGCCTTTCTTCTTGCAGGGCATTTTTCAGTGATACCGGCACGTGAAGTGAGCCCGGAGGGAGAGGTTTACTTAGAGAGGACGGCGGAGACGTCGGCCGGTCGGATCATTATCTGGCCTGCTCTATTGTGCACTGGTGGAGGGGAAGAAGAGAAGAACGAGGTCATCGAACTCTAAGGACGGACCTTTGTACCATCAAATAATAGAAAGGACTGCGGTTTTCATTCGCTTCCGCTGAATCTCAGTTCTTCAGAGTGCCCATAAAATCCATCCGAATATTATTCGTGGCTTCGGAATACATCTTCATTCAGCGGATTTGCGACAACAGCATCCTCTCCGCACCCGAATCCGAAAACCACGACGCCACTCGCTTTAACGTGGACTTGGCAAAGGTGCACGTGTGCCTGATAGCTCAGGACTCAACTGGCCTACGTTGTCTCTGGGCTGAAGGTGAGCGAGATGGATTCTTTGTCCAACCGTGCAGACTGAAAACCTCGGGAAGCAGCCATTTAATTCATTTTTCGTTAAAATATGGGCACTGACAGATAAATTCGACAGTGGCACCCAGCCAAGCTTCATGCAGTCAGTGCGAATTAACCAGATCCACATTTATAAATGAGTCTAGCTGTGTGACCATGAAACGGAGCACTCCGCAGTTAAAGGGCCATTCTTTTTTAACATATTGAGTCGATAACCACATCCAACTCCTCAACTCCCCAACTCTATCTGCGACATGAAATCGCTTTTAAATATCAGCTAGAAGTATTTTAAAACCGCGAAAACCAGGAAACCGAAACTGAGTTTCTATCAAACTATGACGTCCAGACAGACTAGCCTATGACGTCACAGATACTGTGACAAATTTATCGTAAAACATTGATTGGCTTGACTGGCAACTGCGAGCGACAGCTTGAGTCATTATTTGTCTGAAACGGCGGAAAACATGCTCGAAATTTTATCCTCCAGCAGACGCAGTGGAGAACATCGACGACCGAACAAACTGTGACATCCCACTCGCAAAGCTGCCCGAAGAAATCGGCCCTACTGAGGCAACTAAATGGGAAATTTCAAAATAACTTTGCGCTGTGACGCAGCGCCGCCCGGATGAAAAATTTGGCACAGGAGACTAGGAGGCAGCGATGAACGTGCACTTAAAACTTCAGTCAAATCCGTAGAGGTAGAAAAAACTCCGGAGTTGCCCTTGAAAGCCCTTGTTTGGGGAATAATGCCTAGAAGCAACGGTTCAGAGAGAGAGAGAGCAAAGAGAGAGGGAGGAGAAGGAAAAGCGGTGCGGCTAAGCAGGGGAAGGTACCAGTTTGCGGCCCTTGAATGGGGAGAGAGGAGTTCGTCCGAACACGTCGAGGACCGCGGGCTGGTTTAACGCGAACCGCTTTGACGGGAACTCTAGGAACACAGTTTATCTGATTATCATCGAGCCAAGAAAGAAAGAACCCAGCTGAAAAGCACGGCAGAAAAGTTTCTGTCGTCACAACAGATTTTTTGTAATGTTTTCGACCTAAAAATTTGTAGTAACAGAATTTTGCGCAGTTGCTGCAGAAAAATTGCTACAGAATTACGAACTGCAGAAACGCATCGCAGAAAAAACTACAGTACTATAGAAAAATGCTGCAAAACAAATATTTGTTATGACATAACTAAAAGATATTTAGTGGTATTTTTTACACGATTTTTTTCCTTTTTTTTAACTGGAAAAGATCAAGTAAAAAACAGGATATCAATTGTTGGTGCAAGTGGCGCGTCTCTTCCTTCGCATGCCCATAGCATGTCATCACAAATTCAGCGAGGCACATTTATTTCTGATCATGACATTACATCTGAAGAGCCGCCGCGGTGGCTCAGTGGTTATGGTGTTCGGCTGCTGACTCGAAAGACGCGGGTTCGATCCCGGCTGCGGCGGTTGAATTTCTTTAGAGGAGAAATTCTAGAGGCCCGTGTATTGTGCGATGTCAGTGCAGTACGTTAAAAAACCCCAGGTGGTCGAACTTTCCGGAGCCCTTCACTACGGAGTCTCTCATAGCCTCAGTCGCTTTGGGACGTTAAACCCCATAAACCAAACCAATTACATCTGAAGGTGTTTTCACAAATTTTGACACATATTTTTAGGGCACTTAGTGTCTTCAAGCCACTCAGTGTGTTGAAACCACTTAGTCTGTAAACCAAGCCGACACTTCCGTCCCGAACAACATCGCTGTCCAGCTCATGTTTTGCAGCAAAACAGAAATCTGGGCGAGTTGGTAAGTATTCATGATATTGTTCACAGCGCAACAAGAACGGGAAAAACGAAAGACGATAGAGTAACACAAACAAGCGCTGACTATCAACTAGTTTTTATTGCAGAAAAGAAGGGGTATATATAGAAACACTTATCAGGCACACAGACGTTTTCTGGAAGGCACGTGGGAGTTCAGATACCTTAACTCCCTCTCGGATAAGGCATTCGAAGGGCTGCTGATACATAGACTGCCTTTTTGATGAATATAAAAGGCCTCCATGATCTCTCGTGTTACCTTATCGCCGTGTCGGAACTGTATGCGCGTGTTACTATAATCCGGTACGCATTTGCACTCCTTGCACATAAACGTCTGTGTGCCTGATAAGTGTTTCTATATATACCCCTTCTTTTCTGCAATAAAAACTAGTTGATAGTCAGCGCTTGTTTGTGTTACTCTATCGTCTTTCGTTTTTCCCGTTCTTGTTGCGCTGTGAACAATATCATGAATACTTACCAACTCGCCCAGATTTCTGCTTTGCTGAACGTTATTTCTAGTACAGTGGGCTCTAATAATGTGTGTAGAAGTTATAATCTATCTAACCCATCCGTCTTAGTATCCCTTATGGCCCTCTGCGTGTGTAGGGCTAGGGTTCTTTCTTGGCACATTAGACATGCCTCATGCCCCCAAGACGTGCAGGCTGCGGTCGGGTTCTTTGAACCTTCAAGCAGTCACACGAGAAGATTGTGTAGGATCTATAAGTCCGAGTTGTGGCGGCAAGCAAGAATCTTCAAGGACCAGCTGCGTGTGGCCTGCAAGCGTGGACGGGATTTTCGGGAGAGGTGTGCAACGTCGGAAAGGGTCACTGATTTCTTATGGAACGTCGTTCGGCCAACACTGCCTAGGGGGAAACATGCCAACGGGGAGCAAGGAAGGTTCATCGACCTCAGTGGCAAGGACATACCGGAAAGACACAAGGAAGTGTTGAGGATGGGACCTAAGTTCGCCTTCGAACCTCGTCTGAGGCCCGCAGAGAAGTTGGCGTGTTCGAGGAACATTGTTCGCATGGCACCAGAGGACATGCGCCCCCGTTTTACCGTGGATTGCGTTGACGTGCTGTAGAGAACACATGGTAAGCAGCGAAACAGCGGGAGCATGAAGGATGTCGTGGAATTCTTGGCGGAAAGCGGTTTGAGGTTGATGACATCGGATAAGGAGGGATGTTTTGTTGTTCTTCCTGCGGGGGCCTTTGCGGAAAAAGCGTCGGAAGCCCTGCGGAGGAACTTCAGACAGCATACCTTCAAGGCTTCCAAAGTGAAGAAGCAGGCAGTGGAATTGCTGAGACGCCACAGCTTGAACAAGCAGGCAGAAGCAGTGAGCAAGTCGACGGGTCTGCAGCTGGAAGTTTTTTTCACCGCTAAAACACACAAGTCAGGCTATCCTTTTCGTTCCATCGTCTCTGAACGGGGGACTTGGCAGCATGTCGTCTCAGGGTATCTTCAGAGACAACTGGCTTCTTTGAGCGTGTCGGACCCCTTCGTTATTCCCAATTCGGACTTGCTGGTAGAATTTCTGAAGGCAGATAACCCCGGTAACTGCATGTTTTTCAGCATTGATGTGGTGGACCTGTATTATTCCCTGCCACATTCTGAACTCATGGAGTCTGTTAAGACTTGCATTACACAGGACAATGACGAAAGTGCCTTTATTGATAAATGCGGTGTTTCAATTGAAAGTTTTTTAGAGATTTTGTCTTTTTATCTGTCTGCAACAGTGGTCGATTGGGAGGGTGAGGCTTTTGTGCAAGCGTCGGGGGTTTGCATAGGCTCTAGAGTTGCTCCGGTGTTGGCCAACATCTTTTTAGGTAGGGTTGATAAGGCAATTGAAAGGGCATTAGATGAGTCAGTTGTTCGGGTGTTTCGATATGCCGATGACTACTTGGTGTTCACCCGAACAGGCAGCTTGCCTAGGAGTCTGGTCGACGTTCTTAAGATTTTTAAGGAGTGTGGACGTGGGCTAGAGTTCACGACTGAGGTTCCCCGCAACAGTGAACTGCAGTTTTTGGATTTGGCACTGTGTGGGGAGGAAAAACACGTGTGCTGGTGGTATCGCCCGAGGACAGCCAAACCCTTGCTAAACTTCCGGTCTGGTCATTCTAAGCTCATAAAAGAGGGCATTGCCGTTTCTTGCTCGCAATCAGCTCTCCGGAAATCTTGCCATGAGAGAATGGGAGAGAGCATTTTGGCGCAAGCAAGCAGGTTGCGTGTGAATGGGTACCCTAGCCAACTCATTTCTAGAACAGCGGAAAAGCTTCTCAGGCAGCTCAAGAATGGCGTTCAGCCGAAAGAAGGCAAAAAGAGGAAAAGGCCGGCTGTGGTCCCATATGCACACTGCTTATCACATGGGCTGAAGAAAGTTGCAGGCAGATACGACATTGACGTCGTCTTTTCTGCGCCCAGGAAGCTAAGCACGATGTGCAAGCAGATCAGCCAGAGGCTAGAAGGCAAGAGGGGTGCCTGCCAGGTGCGGCATTTGTCCCCGGCGGTACCCTGCGAAGTAGGGGTGGTTTACCAGGTTCCCTTTTCATGCGGGGCTATGTACATCGGCCAAACAGGCAGGTGTGTGAATAAGCGCCTGTTGGAGCATGAAAATACTAGAAAAAATGAACCCCTTTCCCACACAGGCGCCCATTGCAGGAACTGCCAATGCGAGCATATGAAAGATCATGCTGAAAGGAGGGCAAGAGGTGACCCCCTTGCACAGTCTACGTTTATGTGTAAGGAGTGCAAATGCGTACCGGATTATAGTGACACGCGCATCCTGTTCCGACACGGCGATAAGGTAACACGAGAGATCATGGAGGCCTTTTATATTCATCAAAAAGGCAGTCTATGTATCAGCAGCCCTTCGATTGCCTCATCCGAGAGGGAGTTAAGGTATCTGAACACCCACGTGCCTTCCAGAAAACGTCTGTGTGCCTGATAAGTGTTTCTATATATACCCCTTCTTTTCTGCAATAAAAACTAGTTGATAGTCAGCGCTTGTTTGTGTTACTCTATCGTCTTTCGTTTTTCCCGTTCTTGTTGCGCTGTGAACAATATCATGTTTTGCAGCACTAAGCTACAGATACACAGCGGCCGTGCAAAGGTCTCCAAGCCAGCGAAGAGAAAAATAAAGAGGAAGCCTTTGCAAGGATAACTTCTGTCCAAAGAAATGATGAACACCTTCCACCGACGATGAAGTCTGGGCATTCGACACCCACGACAACCAAAGCGTTCACCACCAGAATGCTACTCCTGACAGTGAAGTCGGGAACGACTTGACCGCGCTTTGAATTTACGGCCATCCTCCAGCAGAAACCATCGCAGCACATCGACTGCATCGCTCCCTAGGGGTGTTGAACTGCTCCTTAGGGCTAGCATTTTGCTGTCCTCGTTGCACCCAGACTGGCCGTGTTCTCGCGAGGCGGTCTGTCGCCGAATGTCGTTGCGTGTAGGCCTAAGGCGCATGGAAATCTGATCCTCCATTGGATGGACTGTTTGAACTGGACCGGTAGCCCTGTTCTTCCAAGACAAAGGCCTTTCATCTGTGGCGGAACGACTCGCATCGCCTCCTGCGCAGCTGTCGACGCCTGTTTCAGTTCCCTTGACATGAGACAGCCCTGTTGCAAAGCGAAGAATGCGGCAGTTGGAATCAGACACAGTAGCTCGTTTTTCGGCATGCGCAGAAAGCGAGATATTTTCAGACGCACCTCTCGTATTTTCGAGCCGTGGACTTTCTTCTGGATGATGCATGCGCAGTGTTGGTGATGGCTGAGCTGAAATTCCGCCAGTGGTTGAACCCGCTGTCTCCAGGCAAGCTTTAGGTGCAGTGGAAGACGTAGTGCTCGACGCAGGCAAAGCACCTCCTGCGTTGGCCGCAGGAGTCTTGGAAATCCCGGCGAACACGGAGGAGCTGGCAAGTGCCTGAGCACCTGAGTCATTCGTGTGTCCTGTAGGCTGCTGCGAGATAACCCCTCGGCTCATGGCGCTGAAGGATGACCCATGGAATAGGCTCCTTCCCGGTACGGCAGCTATGGCGCCCTCACCTTGAGAACGCCTACTTCGCTTCGTTGCAGCCAGTGCATCATCGTCTGGAAGCTCCTCCAGGGGCCGCTTCCGGTTTTCCTCGGTCGAAGTGGCCGGAAGTTCACTTGGGGGGTCCGGATGTGCTGGCCCCGACGAGGTGGCCGAGCCTCGCGAAATCGAGCTTCGAGCTAGGCACGCAGTGGACGAAACCTCGCCGCCGGTGCCCTTCGCAGCCACTGCAGCCTCACAGCATGAGCGGTTAGCTTGGGAAGTCTCAGGCGCGGGGGTCGCACCAACGTACCTTCGTGCAGAGTCAGAACAAAGCCACTCTACCATCTTCTTCTTTTTCTTCTTCATCCTCTTTATAATGGCACTAGCCGGCGCGTGGCAGTCTGTGGTCCTCCTTTTCTTTCGTCGTCTACACCTGCACCTTCTTGTTCGTCTGGCACGTCCTTCTCGAAAATACCATGGCGTATGGTGGGACAAGGAACCGGAAAAAAACGCTAGAAAGAGAAAGTAAGGTCAAAAGTAGAAAATTGGTTTATGAGGCTTTGTGGTCGCAAAGCGACTCAGGCTATGAGATGCGCCGTAGTGAAGGGCTCCGGAAATTTCGACACACTGGGGTTCTTTAACGCGTACTGATCGTGCACAGTACACGGGCCTCCATCTTATGAAGCTTTTTTGTGGCATAGACGACTCTGAGATTAGGAAACTTGGCACTAAGTGCGTTAGCTAGGATCAAATTCTGATTATGTTTGTCTGTGAATAATCAATAAGTGTTGCCTTCTTGAACGTTTGCAGTTCTTGTTTTTCCGCTCTTCGGAGATGCCCGCGCACACTTAAGCAATTGCATCCTGATGATTATGACGGTGAATATTTATGGCGCAAGGGCATCTGGGGCCAATGAGCGCCACGGCACAATGTATTTTTCTTCTACCCAAGGTGGGGTCGAACACCGATTTCCAAAGCATTTCACCCTAAATAAGCCGAACACCCGACCAGGGGAAAGCTTGTGGCCATTATAAGTAGAAAACCAGCGGAAAGGACGCGTTCACAAAGAGGAGAAGCACACAGGACAACGCTGGAAACACAAATGAAAATTCTTTACTTGGCGAATCGCTAACATAAGAACAGGGCGCAAATGCGCGAGAGCAGCCACAAACGTTAACAAAACAACAAACACAAAATTGATTAAGCGACCAATGATTGCATGTGGCGACCTATGTCCCATTCATGAAACTGTACCCTTTTGCCGTGAGCCTAACAGAGCTTTCGCTGACGCACGTTTGCTGGAGCTACCCTCCACGGACTAAGAAAAGCCTGCTGCCCTACTCCTCCTCATATTCTAAACTTGTGAAGAGAGGCGTTGCCTACCTTTGCCCCGGTAATGCTCTGCGCAGGTATTGTACACACAATATGCAGAAGAGTTTCTTAGGGCAGTGTCGTGTTTTGTCGGGGACAGCAGACGAAGGCCAGGTGGGTGGAAAACCGAACGTGGTTTATTCCATCACAGCTCGTAGTGGAATGCCCGGTGGCCGAGCAGCGCGGCTTATCTTATAGCCAGCTCTCGCGATCGTCGCGCCGCCGCTATCGCTCTAGCCGCGACGATTACACAACAGGCAGCTTGACCGCTTGAGGTCAGCGGGCTACCCTGAGGACGTCCTCGTTTCTATTGCTGAGACCTTTACCAGTAAGTTTAAGTCACAGTGCAAAAAAGATGAAGTGCCTAGTGAAGAATCCACACCGGCTGTAATGCCATACCTGCATAAAGTCTCACATAACGTTAAAAAGGTAGCCATGAAATACGGTGTTAAGGTTGTCTTTTCTGCGCCCACCAAACTGTCGTCGCTTTGTTCACGTATCTCTAAAATTAACACAAAAAAATAAATGTAATGTCAAGCACTAGAGCATGTTCACCAAATGCAGAACCGATGTTGTTTACTCGCTTCCACTGTCCTGTGGCAAGGCCTATATAGGTCAAAAGAGCTATTACTGGGGCTAGTTCGAAATACATACTTGAAGGAATTGGTGAGCGCTAAAAACCACGCAAAAAGGACAAACACACAGGACGAAGCGCTTCGTCCTGTGTGTTAGTCCTTTTTCCGTGGTTTTTAGCGCTCACCAATTCCTTCAAGTACATAGGTCAAACAGGTCAATGCGTTAACGACTTAGAACCCTTCAAAATCAAGCAGTTAGGAACTGAATGCGTCAGCGACAGCTCTGTTAGGCTCACGGCAAAAGATTACAGTCTCATGAATGGGACAAAGGCTGCCACATGCAATCTTCGGTCGCTTAATCAATTTTGTGTTTGTTGTTTTGTTAACGTTTGTGGTTGCTCTCGCGCATGTGCGCCCTGTTCTGAGTTTGGCGATTCACCAAGTAAAGAATTTTCAGTCGTGTTTCCAGCGTTGTCCTGTGTACTTGTCCTTGTGAACGCGTCCTTGCCGCTTCGTTTCTACTTACCATGCACCAACTGGCCCAACAAGCTACGCTTCTTCAATACTTGTGCCCATTGTATCATCAGTGGGTACCCTGTGGCACTGGGGATCGAACCGCGCACCTCCCGCACACGAGGCGGATGCTCAGACCACCAGGCCACCGCTGCCGTCGAATGGCATTCTGTATAAATCTGTCAGTTGTAAGTCAGCACTATGTCTCATCGGTTATTTCCTCATCCTTGTGCTGTTCCACTGTTTCACCTTGACAAATACACATTTAAACATGGCGACGACAGGATGACGTTTTGAGAACTATTCATCGCTCTTCCCAAAAAGGCGTTTTTGCAGTCGCTACACGAAGACACGAAGCAGCTACTTAGACTCCTAAGACGAATAACCAGCAAATCTCACGGAAATGAAAGAATAAAAAGAATGACTTAGTGGCTTCCGAACAGCACGTGATAAGCTGTTACCTTCAGCGGCGCTGCCTGTACGCTGTCTCCACTTCCTGGTAACGAGTAGCACCCGCGGCAAACGCAGACAGCGAAACTTGCTCAGGAGCACATGCAACCTTCGCGGGCGATGACATCATGAAACTTTTCAGAGGCCCAAGCCTCTGGGCCAGCTGTGGGAACCGCACACGTCACGACAGTTGCATACAAAAGGTTCCCTGCCTTGACGCCGGTCGAACGGCCTGCACGGATGGATCGCGATTGAGCGTTGGGTGTTTTCTTTTTTTTTCTCCAAGCTTGGCCTTTCTTCTTGCACAGCATTTTTCAGTGATACCGGCACGTGAAGGGAGCCAGGAGGGAGAGGTGTATTTAGAGAGGAGGGCGGAGACGTCAGCCGGTCGGATCATCGTCTGGCCTGCTGCTATGCACTGGTGAAGGGGAAGGAGAGAAGAACGAGGTCATCGAACTCTAAGGATGTACTTTCAAATAATAGAAACGACTGCGGTTTTCATTCGTTTCCGCTGAATCTGAGTTCTTCAGATACCCGTAAAATCCATCCGAATATTATTCGGGGCTTCGGAATACATCTTCAGACAGCGGATTTGCGACAACAGCATCTTCTCCGCACCCGAATCCGAAAACCACGACGCCACTCGCTTTAACGTGGACTTGGCAAAGGTGCACGTGTGCCTGATAGCTCAGGACTCAACTGGCCTACGTTGTCTCTGGGCTGAAGGTGAGCGAGATGGATTCTTTGTCCAACCGTGCAGACTGAAAACCTCGGGAAGCAGCCATTTAATTTATTTTTCGTTAAAATATGGGCACCGACAGATAAATTCGACAGTGGCACAGAGCCAAGCTTCATGCAGTCAGTGCGAATTAACTAGATCCAAATTTATAAATGACTCTAGCTGTGTGCCCATGAAATGGAGCACTCCGCAGTTACAGGGCCACTTTTTTTTTAACATATTGAGTCGATAACCACATCCAACTCCTCAACTCCCCAACTCTATCTGCGACATGAAACCGCTTTTAAATATCAGCTAGAAGTATTTTAAAACCGCAAAAACCAGGAAACCGAAACTGAGTTTCTACCAAACTATGACGTCCGGACAGACTAGCCTATGACGTCACAGATACTGTGACAAATTTATCGTAAAACATTGATTGGCTGGACTGGCAACTGCGAGCGACAGCTTGAGTCATTATTTATCTGAAACGGCGGAAAACATGCTCGTAATTTTATCCTCCAGCAGACGCAGTGGAGAACAGCGAGGACCGAACAAACTGTGACATCCCACACGAAAAGCTGCCCGCAGAAATCGGCTCTACTGAGGCCACTAAATGGGAAATTTTGAAATAACTTTGCTCTGTGACGCAGCGCCGCCCGGCTGAAAAATTTTGCACAGGAGACTAGAAGGCAGCGATGAACATGCACTTAAAGCTTCAGTCAAATCCGTTGAGGTAGAAAAAACTCCAGAGTTGCCCTTGAAAGCCCTTGTTTTCTGGATTGTATTGTAAAAAATTTATTGCGTCGAGAGCAGGTTGCGGAGGCACGTACTAGATGGCCGCTAGCCCAAGGCTAGCGGCGACCTCGTTGGCCCGCTCGATTGCCCGCACTTGGATCTTGGGGTCCGAGCTGACCAGCACGGCCTCCCACCGCTCGGGAGAAGGGAGCTGTATCAACTCCGCCGGAGGCGGATCATCTGCGCAATTCCACATTTATGGCAGTTTGGATCGTACTGGCCAGGGTACATGAGGGCAAGCAGAGCCGGATTGAGAAGGGAGCGCATTTGAAGACGGCGCCAGGTAACTTCCTGCGCTTTTGTTAACGACTTGTGGGGAGGGGGATATGCGCGCCTCTCCAGCCTAAGTGATGGTTGATGTCATGAAATGAGATTAACCCGTCCCTCGTGAAATTCGGGTCGGAGGGCGCGGTCACTGCCCGGTCGACGAAACCTCGGGCTGCCGCGTGAGCCGCCTCGTTCCCCGGATTAGACGAGTGGGCCGGGACCCCGATCAATTCAACTTCTCTAATCGGAAGGCGGGTGTTTTGAAGGATGCGGAGTGAGGTAGATGTGATACGGCCCCTCGCGAAATTGCGAATGGCTGTTTTGGAGTCGCTGAATATCAGCGCACGCCTGTTCGCTATAGCTAAGGCTATTGCCGCTTCCTCCGCTGTCTCGCAGGAGGTGGTTTCTATCGACGCGGCCGCCAACGGGGCGCCGTTCCCGTTCACCGCGACCACTGCAAACGCTTTTCTCGAGGTTTGTCGGTATTCCGCTGCGTCCACGTACGCCACGTTGTCGTGTCGGCTGTATTTGGTGTGTAGTGCGCGAGCTATATTGGCAGAAATGACACAACAAATTATTGAAAATTCATATGAATAACATGGAATTGACACCCGAAGTGAACAAGGTAGCCGTGAGGCTCTTGGCGCAAAAGCTTCTAGGGGGTCAATACCAACACAAACAAACACACATTCAATGGTAGGCAGTACACAGGAACGCAACCTTTCACATTGCTGTGTTTTTTATTGACTTATTGTTCATTTATTCCTATTTTTACATATATTTTTCAGTAGAAGGTAACTTTGACTACATTGCAACTACAAGCCTGAAGACAAGCGGCATGAAGAATCTCAAAGAAAGAAGCAAACGAAGAAAAAAAAAGAATAATAAATAAACGCCCCTGATACGCTGGCACGTTCCCTTGGCTGTGGACGCTGGTGGTGATCGTATCTTTCTTTTTCACTTTCACTTCTTTTTTCTATGCTATCACCCATCCCCCCACTACTCCCCCCACTCCTTTTCCTTTTTCCTTTTCCTTTCTCCCCCGCGGTATATTATTGGAGCAGGAGAGGTTGTCTTTTACAACCTCACTCTATACTCTGTAGTGCGCGAGCCCTCGCTGCGCGTCGGCTTTCTGGAACAATGCGCACAAGCAACGGTTCAGACAGAGAGAGCAAAGAGAGAGGGAGGAGAAGGAAAAGCGGTGCGGCTAAGCAGGGGAAGGTACCAGTTTGCGGCCCTTGAATGGGGAGAGAGAAGTGCGTCCGAATACATCGAGGACCGCGGGCTGGTTTAACGCGAACCGCTTTGACGGGAACTCTAGGAACACAGTTTATCTGCTAACATCGAGCCAAGAAAGAAAGAACCCAGCTGAAAAGCACGGCAGAAAAGTTTCTGTCGTCACAACAGATTTTTTGTAATGTTTTCGGCCTAAAAATTTGTAGTAACAGAATTTTGTGCAGTTGCTGCAGAAAAATTACTACAGAATTACGGACTGCAGAAACGCATCGCAGAAAAAACTACAGTACTATAGAAAAACGCTGCAAAACAAATATTTGTTACGACATGACTAAAGATATTTAGTGGTATTTTTTACACGGTTTTTTCCTTTTTTTAACTGCAAAAGATCAAGTAAAAAACAGGATATCAATTGTTGGTGCAAGTGGCGCGTCTCTTCCTTCGCATGCCGATAAAGTGTCATGACAAATTCAGCGAGGCACATTTATTTCTGATCATGACATTACATCTGAAGAGCCACCGCCGTGGCTCAGTGGTTATGGAGCTCGGCTGCTGACCCGAAAGACGCGGGCTCGATCCCGGCCGCGGCGGTTGAATTTAGTTGGAGGAGAAATTCTAGAGGCCCGTGTGCTGTGCGATGTCAGTGCACGTTAAAGAACCCCAGGTGGTCGAAATTTCCGGAGCCCTTCACTACGGCGTCTCTCATAGCCTGAGTCGCTTTGGGACGTTAAACCCCTTAAACCAAACCAATTACATCTGAAGGTGTTTTCAGAAATTTTGACACATTTTTTAGGGCACTTAGTGTCTTCAAGCCACTCAGTGTCTTGAAACCACTTAGTCTCTAAACCAAGCCGACACTTCCGTCCCGATCAACATCGCTGTCCAGCTCATGTTTTGCAGCACTAAGCTACAGATACACAGCGGCCGTGCAAAGGTATCCAAGCCAGCGAAGAGAAAAATAAAGAGGAAGCCTTTGCAAGGATAACGTGCGTCCAAAGAAACGACGAACACCTTCCGCCGACGATGAAGTCTAGGCATTCGACACCCACGGCAACCAGAGCGTTCACCACCAGAATGCCACTCCTGACAGTGATGTCGGGAACGACTCGACCGCACTTTGAATTTACGGCCATCCATTCGCTACAGGCCTGGGCGCTCCCCATCGTGATCCCAATCTGGCTCTGGGATGTCCCCCAGCAGCAACGGTGTCGGGTTTCCTTCCTGCACTCGGATATACGGCTCTAGGTCTCGGATAAACTCCTCCATGCTGGAATTCTGCTCGAATGGACCCCAAGGATCGGCATGCTCCCTGTCAGAGGAAAAACGACGTGATGAATGCTCTAGAGGTGAACTCGCTGGACAGCTCATGTCCATCGCTGAAAGTGGCCGGGGGCTCAGATTAGGCGAGTGCCAGTCGTTGGTGTCTCTTGTGGACGAAGATGGCACATCACTACAAGCAGCATGAGATTGGCAGGTGCCGCTTTGATCATGCAGCTTCTTGCTCGAGCTTGGCGTTTTCGCTCCCGGCCGCGGCGTCGCAGCAAGGTGAAATGATGCGCGAGACCATTTGGTTTTCTTCC
The DNA here is from genome assembly GCF_055824585.1 of Amblyomma mixtum. Taxonomy (NCBI): domain Eukaryota; kingdom Metazoa; phylum Arthropoda; class Arachnida; order Ixodida; family Ixodidae; genus Amblyomma; species Amblyomma mixtum. Next base: position 146,973,921 of record NC_143018.1, read on the forward strand.
GGCGTCGGAATCGAAAGTGCTGTTCCCCAGAGGAGCTGATGCCATCGCGTTTGCCATGTAGCTTTTGTTCCTTGTTCTTTCTTTTTTGAACCACACGCTGTTTTTGAACGGCTGGCTTTCGCACACAACACCCGAGGCGCCAGGTGTGTCGTAGTTGAAGGCCGCTTCCTGTGGAAACGCCCGTTGTAGCGTTGAAGTCGAGGGGGCGTTACTAGATGTGGGTATAATACTGAATTTTATATCTCCTTCATGCGCTTGCACTGACCAAGGCAAAGTCTCGGGATTTTTGCGTTGCCCACGAGTCACGGGAAACTCGCTGCCTCGCGGCTCTCCTTGACATCTTCCTTCGATTTCGCTCCACTTCCGTTTTTTGGTCGACGAGTCGGACGATGCGTAGTTGAGGTTTGCTCTATTGCTTTCAGGCTGGTCATCAGCGTCACTTACTTCCTTCGTGGACTCTTGAGCAGGCTCCACACATTCTGGTTGGTTGACTATCAGCCTACTACATCCGCCAAGCAGATGAATATTTGTCAGTTGAGCCCCTGGCTGATTCTGCAACGTGTCATCATCCATCTACATGCTTCTGAATATGGTCAGTAAATCGTCCTCCCCAGACACACCGTCCAGCGCTGTAACGACGTCACCAGCTACGAGACCTCCAGCAGAAACCATCGTAGCACATTGACTGCATCGCTCCCTTGGGGGTGTTGAACTGCTCCTTAGAGCTAGCATTTCGCTGCCCTCGTTGTACACAGACTGGCCATGTTCTCGCGAGGCGGTCTGTCTCCGAATGTCGTTGCGTGTATGCCAACGGCGCATGGAAATCTGATCCTCCATTGGATGGACTGTTTGAACTGGACCGGTAGCCCTGTTCATCCAAGACAAAGGCCTTTCATCTGTGGCGGAACGTCTCGCATCGCCTCCTGCGCAGCTGTCGACGCCTGTTTTAGTTCCCTTGACATGAGACAGCCCTGTTGCAAAGTGAAGAATGTGGGAGTTGGAATCAGACACAGTAGCTTGTTTTTCGGCATGCGCAGAAAGCGAGATATTTTCAGACGCACCTCTCGTATTTTCGAGCCGTTGACTTTCTTCTGGATGATGCATGCGCAGAGTTGGTGATGGCTGAGCTGAAATTCCGCCAGTGGTTGAACCCGCTGTCTCCAGGCAAGCTTTAGGTGCAGTGGAAGACGTAGTGCTCGACGCAGGCAAAGCACCTCCTGCGTTGGCCGCAGGAGTCTTGGAAATCCCGGCGAACACGGAGGAGCTGGCAAGTGCCTGAGCACCTGAGTCATTCGTGTGTCCTTTAGGCTGGTGCGAGATAACCCCTCGGCTCATGGCGCTGAAGGATGACCCATGGAATAGGCTCCTTCCCGGTACGGCAGCTATGGTGCCCTCACCTTGAGAACACCTACTTCGCTTCGTTGCAGCCAGTGCATCATAGTCTGGAAGCTCCTCCAGGGGGCGCTTCCGGTTTTCCTCGGTCGAAGTGGCCGGAAGTTCACTTGGGGGGTCCGGATGTGCTGGCCCCGACGGGGTGGGCGAGCCTCGCGACATCGAGCTTCGAGCGAGGCACGCAGCAAACGAAACCTCGCCGCTGGTGCCCTTCGCAGCCACTGCAGCCTCACAGCATGAGCGGTTAGCTTGGGATGTCTCAGGCGCGGGGGTCGCACCAACGTACCTTCGTGCAGAGTCAGAACAAAGCCACTCTGCCATCTTCTTCTTTTTCTTCTTCACCCTCGTTATAATGGCACTAGCCGGCGCGTGGCAGTCTGTGGTCCTCCTTTTCTTTCGTCGTCTACACCTGCACCTTCTTCTTCATCTTGCACGTCCTTCTCGAAAATACCTTCTCCTTCTCGTATGGTGGGACAAGAAACCGGAAAAAAACGGAAGAAAGACAAAGTAAGGTCAAAGGTAGAAAATTGTTTTATGGGGCTATGAGGTCGCAAAGCGACTCAGGCTATAAGAGACGCCGTAGTGAAGGGCTGCGGAAATCTCGACCACCTAGGGTTTTTTAACGTGTATTGACGTTGCACAGTACACGGGCCTCCATCTTATGAAGCTTTTTTTGTGGCATAGACGACTCTGAGATTAGGAAACTTGGCACTAGGTGTGTTAGATAGGCCTTCCAATTGCTATCTCAAAACAAGAACACGAGTATTTGGTTTCTTCAGGATCAAATTCTCATTATGTTTGTCTGTGAATGATCAATAAGTGTTGCCTTCTTGAACGTGTGCAGTTCTTGTTTTTTTCGGCTCTTCGGTGATGCCCGCGTACACTTAAGCAATTGCGTCGTGATGATGATGACGATGAATTTTTATGGCGGAAGGGCATCTGGGGCCAATGAGCGCCATGGCACAATGTATTTTTCTTCTAGTCAATGTGGGGTCGAAGACCCATTTCCAGAGCATTTCACCCTAAATAAGCCGAGCACCAGACCAGGGGAAAGCTTGTGGCCATTATAAGTAGAAAACCAGCGGAAAGGACGCGTTCACAAGGAGCAGAAGCACACAGGACAACGCTGGAAACACAAATGAAAATTCTTTACTTGGTGCGTACAGTGTCATGAATGGGACATAGGTTGCCACATGCAATCTTCGGTCGCTTAATCAATTTTGTGTTTGTTGTTTTGTTAACGTTTGTGGTTGCTCTCGCGCAAGTGCGCCCTGTTCTGATGTTGGCGATTCACCACGTAAAGAATTTTCAGTCGTGTTTCCAGTGTTGTCCTCTGTACTTCTCCTTCTGAACGCGTCCTTGCCGCTTGTTTTCTACTTACCATGCACCAACTGGCCCAACAAGCTACGCTTCTTGAATACTTGTGCCCATTGTATCATCAGTGGGTACCCTGTGGCACTGGGGATCGAACCGCGCACCTCCCGCAACACGAGGCGGATGCTCAGACCACCAGGCCACCGCTGCCGTCGAATGGCATTCTGTATAAATCTGTCAGTTGTAAGTCAGCACTATGTCTCATCGGTTATTTCCTCATCCTTGTGCTGTTCCACTGTTTCACCTTGACAAATACACATCTAAGCATGGCGACGACAGGATGACGTTTTGAGAACTATTCGTCGTTCTTCCCGAAAAGGCGTTTTTGCAGTCGCTCCCAAGTGGCTAAAACTGTCTTGAACTAAAAGTCATTTAAATATTCAGTCCGTCAGAAGAATACTATTATCACGCATGCTCACTCCCGTTGTTTACAGTATACTGCTTCTGTTGCAGAGGTGTTTATACCGACTCATCGACCACAGTTCAAGGAAATAAAACGTTTCGCAGGGAAAAACATGCGGTAACGAAGACGTGACCGCCTCTTTCGAACTGGGTGTTGAGAGTCAATCTCAACCCCCCGTCATTTCATTCATGAAGGTGTAGTAAGCAACCACTTTAATGCTTAGATGTAATTCCATGCTTACATCTAAATGTTTTCCGAACTGAAATTAGCCTGTGCGGCAAAATATGCCACGGGCTTTCGTTAATTGCAGAACAAAGGTCTCTACTATAGATTTCCAGTCAGCCTGCGCTGCGCGAGCCAGACATCCCTATCCCCAGGAATTTTTTAATTATATATTTCAATACAAGGGATGAGACCTCATCAACTTAAGTTTTCTCCGTAATCCAACTTTTGGAAACGCTGCACAACCTCGCCAAAGAAATAGACGACTAAACAGGATGAAATACGTTTTTCCTGAACTTTTCAGAGGTTTTCAATTGTGTCTGCCATCACAAATTGCTAGAGAAGGTCATATAAGGATGGCCCAATTCTGTCAGTGCTTCGCGAATTATTTACGTGGCCATCGGCAGTTTGCACAATTCAGCAACGAACCCTTCTACTATAGCCTCGGTCCGGTATGGTGTACGCAGGTTGTTTTATTCCGTATTCTGTTCCCTTTGGTTGTGAGAAACTTATTAAAGCAAGTAGAAGCCAAAATTAGGCAGTTCGCACATGACTGCGTGCTGTACCGAAAAGTCAAAAGCAGACAAGATGAAATAAGTATAAACAAGAATGTTGGTCCGTTAGCTGAACGGTGCACGAAGCGGCAATTGTCAACTGGGACGAGACAGCTTCAATTAATTTTTTATTTTTTTATTTTTTATTTTTATTTCGGAAACCCTCAGGGCCCGGGTCGGGCGTTACAGAGGGGAGTGGAATACACAACATAATTAAGATAAAAGCACAGGGATATATATATATATATATATATATATATATATATATATATATATATATATATATATATATATATATATATATATATATATATATATATATATATATATGGGTGTCAAAAACAGTGCAAAAATAGTAAGGAACACCAGAAGGTAACAATAAACATCCAAGAATTCAATTCAAGTACTACAAGTAAAAAACACCAAAATATAACTGTAGAACACAATAAAAGTAGTAATACGGGAGTAAAAATAAATAAACAGTGCGTAACGATTAATCAGGAACACCAAAATGAGCTTTTAAGGCATTTTTGAACAATGTAACATCAGTAATAGACACAAGATCTTCGGGAAGGTGGTTCCACTCTGTTATTGAGCGCGGGAGAAATGAATTATGAAAAATATTTGTGTGGCATGCGAAAGATCCAATTTTATGACGATGGTCAACGCGATGTGACACATAAGAGGGCCGGTGGAGTAAAAGATTGTGAAGTGTGTCGTGGTAGTATATTTTATGGAGCAAACAAAGTCGCTGTATCTGACGTCTCAAGGAGAGTGGAGGTAGGTGTAACGTGTTTTTCATGTTAGTTGTGCTGGCAGTACGATGATAATTACTGAGAATGTAGCGAGCAGACCGATTCTGAAGAGCTTCGATGGTTCTTACCAGATGATCAAGGCGGGGATTCCATACAGAAGCAGCATACTCAAGCTTTGGACGGATAAGTGTTTTATAAAATTGTAATTTAAGAGATGAAGAAATGTTCGCGAAATTACGTTTCAGATAGCCTAGAGATCTGTTAGCGTTGCTAGTTATATTTGATGTGCTGTTCCCATGATAATTTGGATGAAAATAAGACGCCCAAGTATTTGTAAGGTGTTACCTGTTCAAGCGGGGAATCCTGAAGAATATAAGAAGAAACATTAGAGTTAGTTCGAGATACATGCATTAAGTTACACTTGTTAGAGTTCAGAGTCATTAACCAATCCTGACACCATGCAGTTACTGCGTTAAGGTCTGATTGCAGAATCTTTTCGTCATTAGGATTGGTTATTTCGCGATAAATTACACAGTCATCTGCGAAAAGGCCAGCGCGAGATTGAATTTTGGTGGGTAAGTCATTTATGTAAATTACAAAGAGCAAGGGAGCAAGAACGGAGCCTTGTGGCACGCCGGAATCAACGGGGACATAATTGGAGTCGATTTCGTTAATCGTTACGTATTGGGAGCGATTAGTAAGAAAACTTCTCAACCATGCAAAAACGTTGGGATCCAGGTTAAGTTGGTGTAATTTAAAGAGCAGTAGAGTGTGTGATACCTTGTCAAAAGCCTTAGAAAAGTCTAAAAATATGCAGTTGACAACACCGCCGTGGTCGAGGACGCTGTGAAGAAAGTGAGTGAAAGATGCCAGCTGCGTTTCACATGAATAATATTTTCTGAAGCCATGTTGGGAGCTATTGAAAAAAGATTGAGAATCAAGATGGGTAGCGATTTGGGATGATATGATATGCTCAAGAATTTTGCATGGAACACATGTCAAAGATATGGGGCGATAGTTTTTAACATCATGCTTGTCACCATTTTTATGTGTGGGAACCACCTTCCCTACCGCCCAATCATCAGGAACCAAGCCGGTGGATAAAGATTGGTCAAAAAGTTTTGTTAAGATGATAGATGAATAAAATTTGGTGTGTTTAAGGAATTTTGACGTGATACCATCAGGACCAGAAGCAGAAGAGAGCTTCAGGCAATCAATAATCTTTTCGACACCAGCTGGATTAACTGTGATGGGAGGCATTGGCGATAGCTGAGGTATGTCGAACAGAGGTTTAGGGACGTCTGCATGACTAGAGAACGATGCTGCAAAAAAAATCGTTGAATGCAGAGGCACATTGTTCATCTGTTAACGGTAGACCATCGCTGGAGTTAATAATCGTCCTATCGCTTTCAGGGCCTTTTACTGTTCGCCAGAACTGTTGAGGATTAGAACGTAGCAGATTGGGGAGGGTGTGTTGAAAGAAATAGCGTTTGGATTCCCGTAAAGCGCGACTGTAACTAGCATTCGCGGTGCGATAGGCTTGCCATCGCTCTGATAGTTTTGAGGTTTTAGCTAGGCGGTATAAACGCTTCTTTTTATTGGCTAGTCTTCCGAGAGCTTTATTATACCATGGTGATTTGGTGCACTTAATTACTCGTATGGGGATGTGCTTGTTGATAAGCTCGGCTGTTTTGTTTTTGTACAAGTCCCAGTTTAATTGTAGGCTGCGATGTTCAAAATTGCTCAAAAATTTGTCACAAAAAGAAGATAATGCACGATTAATTTCGTCGTAATTTCCTCGGCTGTAATTCCTAACAATCTTCTTTTTTTTTCCAGCTCGGGGGGGGGGGGGGGGGGGGCAGGGAATCCCAGCGTAAATTCAAGGAGTGAGTGGTCGCTAAGTCCTGGAAGAATGCTGAGGTTTGAAATTGATTCAGGGCATGTAGTTAAGATAAGGTCAAGAGTGTTTTCAGAATGACTAGTGTATCTTGTAGGCAGTGTGACGATTTGAGAAAAATGGAACGTTGAGCACAAGTTAATAAAAGATTTAGATTCTGAATCAGTAGGAAGACTACTGGGGCCATCCACGCCCCAGGAGATATTAGGGTAATTAAAATCACCCAAAAGAAAAATAGGAGATCCAGGATACCGAACACAGATTAGATTAATGACCTCGTGGAGGTTGTTAATGAATTCGAGGTCTCTGGGTGGTGGACGATAACATACACCGACTGTGATCTTCCTGCCTTTTATGTTTAATAAAACCCACGTTATTTCTAGATTGCTTGTCACATGTATTGCGCATGAGGATATATTATAGTCTACGGCAATTAATACTCCGCCACCTGGCCTGCAATTTCGATCATTACGGTAAAAGTTGTAGCGTTTGTTACATTCTAAAATTTCATGGTCGCGTATTTTACTTGAGAGCCATGTTTCTGTTAGTACTACTACGTGGGCTGCACAAGAATCAATAAATGAACTTAACTGTTCACGGTTTTTCAGGACACTTCGAATATTAGTATACACAACAGAAAGCTCATTAAAAGGTCCACGACCCCTCTGTGACCCCTAAGGTGATAAACTAGAAGGTTGGATGACGCCACTGGGAGAAGCGCTAGAGGATAGCGCAAGGTCAGCGACAGGTTTCACAGGCTTGTTTAGTTGAGATTCAATAACGGTTTTCGTGGCAGGGTTGTAGGTGTAGCACTTCCCGTTCATGTGCAGCCTTTTATACTTCAATTGGTATGACGTGCTGCGAGTCTTGGCAAATTGTAAAAGCGTTTTTCTAGCTAGCCTAGTTGAGGGACAGAAGTCTTCGCCGACAGAAACCTTGGTCTTTTTTATCGTGTCTCGACTGGACAGAATTAGATCCTTGGTCTTGGAATGAACAAACTTGGCGATAATGGTCCTGCAAGAATTCTCTCCGGCACGTCCGAGCCGATGTGCACGCTCAATGTCATCGGAGCTTAAAGAAGAAAAGGCTGGTAATTCGGAGAGTACTGAAATTAACTTTTGTTCAGCGTCCGATGGGCTTTCTTGGGGCACTTCAGGTATGTTATAAAAGATTAGATTATTGCGCCTGGATCTATCTTCGGCGTCATCTAGGCGTGCGTGTAAGTTAGCACATTCCTGCTGGAGGGTTTCAATACTTTCTTGTGTCGCCAGCATATCAGTTTGCAGAGTGTCGATAACAGACACCTTTTCTTCCAGGCATGTTAGCCGGTCGACAACTTCCGTCAGTTTTTGACCTAAGCTATCTTGCTTATTACTAATTTCAGTAACTGAAGCTCGAAGTAGCTCTTGGCTGTTTTGCACCGCGACAGTTCTTGAGTGTACGTCGCGAAGCAGCTTTGATATTTCTTCTAGATCCATGCTTTGTGTATTAGCCCTCGTACCAGGGCCAGGGCCAGGATTTAGTTCAACATCACCAGCAATTAGTAATAACACTTTCACGACATCAGCACACTCAGATATCACAGAAATAAGCACTTCTGGGCTCGGAAACAGCAAAAGGCAACGATCTCCGGTTTTCTTGCTATAGAGAGACGGATAGCAACTGACCTGTACAATGAAGAAACGGTTGGCAAAAGTAGTCCGCATCGCCGTGCTGTCTCCGAGCCCACTGAAGGCTCCCTGTGGCGACGCTTGGTTTATATCGTCGGGCAGGGATGACGTCACTGCAGTCGATGATGTGAAGGTAGTTGGCGGGATTTTTAAAGCTGCAGCGCTGTAGATTAGACTGTCTTGCTCTGTGCTGTGGCACGTTTCCACTGGAATCCAAGGCTCGTGATAAGGCGTGAACAGGACGGTGCTTTCGTTGAAGGTGGCGTATCCAGAAGATGCCAGGAATGCGAAAATCTGCACAATGAAGAAACGGTTGGCATAAGTAGTCCGCATCGCCGTGCTGTCTCCGAGCCCACTTATACCGAAAGGTATACCGAAAGAGAAACGTAAAATCAGTTTCCTGTACGGCGACGACGGGATCACCCTTAAGATTGTTACCAAGCATAAATACATAGGCGACACTGTGTCAGCAAACAACGGATGGACTGCTCACGTGGCAAATAAAGAGATGCGAAAACTGTTGCTCCTGATAGCAGCCCTGGAGTATTCTACCAAGGAAGCCAAGCTTTTCGTTTCTGTAATTATCATACACTCCTTTTTAGAAGACGCGAGCATCGCCTGGTTCCCGTTTACCGAGGATAAGGAGAATGTCCCGCAAAAAGCTGAGCGGTTTATCTTGAACAAACATATAATGCACCGGCCCGCCGAATACATTGCTCTTTTTTTTCTCTCGTGCGTCGCTTCACCATCTGAAGTTACAGCCTCTTTTCGCGCATTACAAGCTTAAAGTAGACTCTTCTCGCGCGACATACGGGCACCGCGGATACATGCATCCCCCTGGCATTGGAACTTCAAGCCATTTACAATGCCATTGGTTTCCTTCCGCTCGTTTCCACATTCAATGCAGCTCATCTTTGCGCCGACTCCCTCGCCGCCCTTGAACAGCTTAAGGCATTTCGACGCACATTCCATACTACACTATCAATTCATCTGCTCTGCGTAAAGTACGCATGTCCTGTACCCATACACTGGATTCGCGGCCATGCTCACGATCCACGTAACATTCAAGCGAATGCTGTGACTCACACTGACACATCACACGACCCACCAGATTCCCGTCTTCCCCCAGATCCGTTCCTGTCCCATGTCTCCGATTCGCAATCTCTGCGCCAGCGAACACGCGCTCTAACACCTTCGTGTTCGCACCCTCTTCCCCGTAGTCTTACACGGCAGGAGGAGGTATCAGTGCGCCGGATTCGGGCAGGGGCGGCTCTGACCCCATCTGTCCGTCATCGGTGGCGTGATAAAGATCTGCCAACAACTGACAGGCGCCCTTACTGCGGCGCTGCACCGGACATTTGTGATGGTCGGCACCTGTTGTCGAGTTGCCCAGCCTCTATTAGAAAACGGCTCCTCAAGGAGGTCGGCCTGCGGTAGAACCGCGAAGGAGACTACGTGAAGTGGACTATGAACAATCAGTTCACCAGCAGCCTATGCGTCTGCCTCGCAGAAACTGGTCTCCACCCCTACTTCTAGCTTTCTATATCCTACATTCCACTCCCCCTTTCTCAACTTATGCCTCATGGCAGATTTCTCAAATAAAAAAAAAGTAGACTCTGCCACACACGCCCAACATTCTTGGTCAAAAATTACGAATATTGGAAAAATGTACACTAGTGGTATAGAAATATTGAAAGTAATGATCCATTCTTCGGTTATGCAGCAAAACCTTTCTTCTATAGTGTTTCCCTCGCTAGCATCGAGCAGTTAAGACTGGCGTATTAAATCAATGGCGTTGTAGGTACGAATTGCGCACAAAAGACACACTCTTTCAGTCTCTCTCGTGTGTTTTCCTGTGTGTGTCTTTTGTGCGCAATTCGTACCTACAACAGTATGCACCAACTCGCCCAAAAAGAAGTTCTTCTTAACTAAATCAATGGTGAACGCTTTTGACGATAGCAAACACGTTAACAGGAAAAAAAGCTCGTCCGTGTGGTTTCCTTCATCTTTGTCTTCCGTCCCTTTCGCGCTGTTTTTTCCACCCCCCCCCAAAAAAAATGAAAAAAAATGCGAGCCTCTAGACGAGAGATTTGCGGATATATTCATTGTTATGATGAGATCATACATTATGTGAAAAAGCTGTGTTCATAAAATCTTTTCTGCTCAAAAATGGCTTTGTCCAGGATTTTTAAGTATGTACTATCGCGCTCAATATGAGTTGCAACGCGTGGTCATCGACCGGGGTTCGTTCCGTGGTGTGCCTCCTCAAAACAGTCGCTCGGAATTCTGGGCGAAACTTTTTCCTGAGCGGGGGTGCTGTTGTTTCCTGGAAAAGCAGTTTCTCCCAGAATTCCGAGCCACTGTTTGGAGGAGGCACACGGCGGAACGAACCCCGGTCGATGACCGCGCGGTGCAACTTATATTGAGCGCGATAGTACAGCCCCAGTGAAAAATATACAGCCCACCGCGCACGGCCGCGGAGCGGATGCAGGGCCGATTGGTGGCGTCCCCGTCGCGCAAGCGCGCTGGGTGCGAGGGTATAGAGGGTGAGGGTGAAAGGCTCCCTTCTTTGCCCGCGCCTGAGCGGGGGCGCTTGCATCGAGGCAAAACGCAGAGTTACCTTCGGAAGCTGCTCCCAAGCAGGGGTCCGCGGTGCGAGCAGCAAAGCTCTCGGGGGCGCTCGAAGATAAGCCGTGGCAACTTCTTCGCGCTAGCGCGTACTATGCGCTAAGTAACTGCAGTGGCCGTGCAGATTTCGTACGTGCTTCGCCAGTGAAGGAAACGAAAGAAAAAGAAAAGGCTTCCAGCCCGCATAGCGCATGACAACAAGCCATGCGCTGTGCTCACTTCTCTTCTGACTCTTCATGAGTTCGTTGCTAGCCCTTTACAGACATTTCCATCCCTGGCTTCAAGGAGCAACCCTAAGCAACTCACTCTGCTAGGCACCTTGCTGCATTGAAAGAAATAAGTTACTATTGACAGGTCGACGAAAGGTATATAATAAGCATGAAACTCCCTACTTGCCATGTCCTGTAACCGGTGGCTGCATGCCATTGTTACATGGTGAGAAACCTGGTGCCATTTTTGCAGCGAAGCTGAATTCCTACCAAAGGATTACAAAGGAAGCAGGACAGCGCTTAAGGACACAATCTTTTTAAACGCGTATGTTCTCCGCACGCTTCTCTGCATGAATACTCTGCGCAGCAGCAGGCACGCGTACACAATTTGAGTATCTGTTTCAAAGAAACAAACGCTTGGTTTTTGCACCCACAAACTTGCCACGAATGCCGTGCTTTATCGCGCATTGCAAGGAATAATTTTGAGACCATGATGATAGCTATCTTGCATTGTTTAATAAAATATATTGTCCCAGTTGCTCGCGCAAGACGTTTCTGAAATCTCAATTCTACCAGTTTCTAGTTTCTTTTATCCAATAGTGAATTCGTAGCTGGTTGTATGCGGTTTAGCGCCCCAAAGTGACTCATGCTATGAGGGGCGCCGTAGCGGAGGGCGTCGGGTAATTTCGACCACATGGGGTTCTTTACCGTGCACTGACAACGCACAGCACACGGGCCTCTGGAATTTCGCCTCCATCTCAATGCGACCGCCGCGGCCGGGATCGAACCCGCGTCTTTCGCGTGAGCAGCCCAGCGCCGTAACCACTGAGCCACCGCGGCAGCCTAGGTGTGCAGCAGAACAAGTTGCTTAGGACTGCTGCTTGATGCTAAAGATGGAAATGGGAGGATTACGAAAGGACTAGTAACAAACACATAACAGAAGCCTGAAAGAAATTGAGCACAGCGCATGGCTTGTTGTCATGCGCTATGCGGGCTCGAAGCCTTTTCTTTTATGCGAAGCACATTACTAGAGGTACACTACAGCCCTTCGCCGTGGTTACGCGCCGTGCACACCACGTGGTACAGTGACGTCACACCACGTGACACATGACGTCACGACAGAGGAAGACGAAGGTACACTACAGCCCTTCGCCGTGGTTATGCGCCGTGACAACCACGTGACATACCACGTGACACATGACGTCACGACAGAGGAAGATGGAGGTACACTACAGCCCTTTGCCGTGGTTATGCGCCGTGCACACCACGTGGTACAGTGACGTCACACCACGTGACATACCACGTGACACATCACGTCACGACAGAGGAAGACGGAGGTACACTACAGCCCTTCGCCGTGCACACCACGTGGTACAGTGACGTCACACCACGTGACATACCACGTGACACATGACGTCACGACAGAGGAAGACGGAGGTACACTACAGCCCTTCGCCGTGGTTACACGCCGTGCACACCACGTGGTACAGTGACGTCACACCACGTGACATACCACGTGACACATGACGTCACGACAGAGGAGACGAAGGTACACTACAGCCCTTCGCCCTGGTTACACGCCGTGCACACCACGTGGTACAGTGACGTCACGCCACGTGACATACCACGTGACGCATGACGTCACGTCACGATAGAGGAAGATGAGGGTCCACTTCGCGCCGTCGCTGTGGTAATCCAGGCGCCCACCCAACGCGCGTCTCGGGTTTAGTCGGCGTTCCGCTGTAGCCATGCCGTTGTCTTCCCCCACGACGAAGGCTTCTAGTGGTTGTATTAAAATGACCAAGTATTCAACCAAGGAAAGCCATGTATTACCAAGCCTAGCCATCAATATGCTTCGCATCTGACCAGGGTAAACCAAGTTAAGCCTCAGCCATTTTTTTCTTTCGTTTCCTTCACTGGCGAAGCACGTACGGAATCTGCACGGCCACTGCAGTTACTTAGCGCATAGTCCGCGATAGCGCGATGAAGTTGCCACGGCTTATCTTCAAGCGCCCCAGAGAGCTTTGCTAGCTTTGCTGCTCGTACCGCGCACCCCTGCTGGGGAGCAGCTTCCGAAGGTGACTCTGCGTTTTGCCTCGATGCAAGCGCCCCCGCTCAGGCGCCGGCAAGGAAGTAATACCACGAACACCGCACTCACTATTGCACAGACAGCACGACTCTGTCTCCCTCGCCCGCCTGAAAGGAAAGGAGCCTTTCACCCTCGCCCTCTATACCCTCGCATCCAGCGCGCTTGCGCGACGGGGACGCCACCACTCGGCTCCGCAGGCGCTCCGCGGACGTGCGCGGTGGGCTGTATATTTTTGACGGGGGCTGTACGTTATTTTCGACCTTTCCGGAGCAACTCGTCATAAGCAAAAGCTCGCACTGGAGGGACGTTTGCATGCAAATATTACGTTTAGTTCTTCCCGTTTGCCGGGAGTCGTGTGAAAGTGGAACGCTTTAGACCTGTCGATGGTTGCAAAGTCTACTATCGAGAAATTCTTGTAAGTGCTCGCAAAATTGTTTTGTCAACAAACAAAGCGTGATGTAGATTTTTCACGTTTTAAAAATTTTCGTGCTCGTTTTAAGAATTTCGAATTTTTCTTGCGTCATATACTATGTGAAACTTCACACTCATTCCGCGTTATCATTTTATGTTTCTTTCAATGCATGCTACACTTTCAACTTTGAGCGCCTGCATAACTTCGTGTTTTAAACCCAGAACTGCAAACCCACTTCGTGTAGGCAAACCTATAGTTCCTGTAAAAATCCCCGAAGGGATTTACAATGTCATGTAATAAATAAATAATTACTGAATAAAAGTAAATTGACGCTACTTACTTCAAGTATTATATTGTCTTTCCTGCAATTTTCCTTTCCTCACTGCGCAGTGGTTCCTCTAGTCGTCTTTTGGCCTCGAAGTTGCGTCCGTCCATGCGAGCAGCGGCCGGAGGCATAGATTTGATAGTTTCCTTTTGTTGCGAAAGCAACACTGCGCGAGTCGGCGAGCCATTTCGAGGAGGTGACGAAATGCCATACTGCGCATGCGCGAGGAGCAGTGACGTCACACGGCGCACAGCTGGCGCGCCGCCGTCGCTGCGCGGGTGACCCAGAGGTGCTGCCGCCGCGCTCGCCAGTTGCGCATGTGCAGTAGCGGCACATAACTAGCGTGCAGGGGCCGCCGCCACTGCCGCGTGCTCTGCATCGCCTCTCTTTCTCTCTCTCTCTCTCTCCTCATTGCTTTTGCAATCCTAAAATTATAACCAGAGATAAACCACTGCCATTTGTTTTTTAGAGTGCTCAAAAATATTTTCCGAGATGGTCGTCAATGAACAAAACTTCCGGATTCCGAACATATGACGGAAATAACTGAACTTTAAAAGCTGACCAATGCGTGCAAGGCAAGCAGCATGAAGTACAGCATGAAAAGGTCTGATCAAGCTTTAAAGCATACGCGAAGCCTGAATGCAACCTTATATTTGTCAGCATAAATTTAAAAACCATACTGCTAAGAAAAGATGAGGAGGCAGTGCTATCAGCGAATTAAGTGATATAGTTAAACAGGAGCCGAATTACGTAAGGATTTATTTAGTAGCCGGCATTACCAGGATGCTAAGGGCTGAGGTATAGCTCGGACAATAATTGAAAATTGCGGCGGCAACGCAGGAGGAAAAAAGAGAGAGCCTCGGAAGCACTGCAGAGGGCAAGAGCAGCAGGTGAGTATCATGCTACTGCACACCAGTTAAAGGACGGTGCAGGCGTTGCGCTAGAATAATTTGCCACCATTTACGCACATTGGTTTATGGCATCGGTCGTACTAGGCGAGGGGCTGCATTGCAATAGGGCACAAGAAATGGGGTGTCAGTTACTTTAAAAATCAGAGAGATTTACCCATTACGCCTTGCTCCATAGCAATTGTACCTGGTCAGTTGCTAATAGAATCAGAGCTACGGTAGAGGTCATTGTTCCAAGGGAACAAAATTGTTTTAGCAAAGAGTACTCAAGAAAAGACGATATTTGCAGAACCTGTGAAGTTGTAGAAAATTGCGCACTAGGTAACCCAAAATATAAACTGATCAACAGAGCACACGCGTGACGGAACCAAACCCTTGAACACCCACAATGTCTGCGATCCCGCTAACTTGGTTAGAGAGGAGCATATACTGAAGCGACCTGTAATAATTACGGCTGAAGAGAGCGTTTAACGCTAAGAATGCTGCGAAAAATTTCACGGAATAGTTGGGTTTGAAATCAGCAGTTGCCGCCCGAAGGCCAACCGTGTACAGAGAAAATATTTCCATGCACGCCTTTTTGTTACACTGTGAGACGTCCATCGAAATTACTTCTGTCGAAATGTTAATTAATGATTTCGCAAAAGAACATAGATCCGATTGGGGTCCACAAACCTTTTATAAGGAAGAATGTAGATGCCGTCGGTTTGAAAAAATGCATTATTACGAGACACCGGGACGGCGTCTTGAATTCGACCTTTTAAGGCATCCACGACCGCTTCAGCAGAGGCAGTCGGGACGCATGGAGGCCAGACCGCTGCCACCGAAAAAGTTGAAGCAAGGAAATTTAAAAACGTATCTTTGTTAACAGTACACATCTCGAAATTAGGACGGAATCTATCTTCGTGGAGCAATACCGTATTGCCGACGAAAACTAGCTCTGAGGCAATGTCTCAAAGCCGCTTTAAAAAGGAGGAGGAGAGCGCATCGTAGGCACCCTGGCGTACAAAACACAGCACGCCTAAAATTCAATGGTTACACAGCCTCGGTTCAGACTCTTCGGGCCTGATACGCTAAGGGTCGTGTAGTGGGACATTCACGGCACTCCCGAAGCTGGACACCTCCGGAGAGGGGGGAAATCGGCATCACTCATTTGTTCAGATATTCTCACGAATATATTAGAGAGGCAGACAGCGGTTCGCAGCCTAATTGCTCCGTACAACTGGTTGCACGTTGCAGACTGCGCGACGGATTTCTCCTTCGCCTGGAATTCCCAAGACTGTGGGACCTGCAGTAACCTTCTTTGAACTGACCGGCTGTGGATGCACGACATTTCGTTTCCTGAAGCAACTACCGCTGCTAGCGTCACCAGGCTGCTATCACCGGAATGATTTGTGCCGCTCCTGTCACGCCCACTGCTCGTCACTTCGGCTGCGGTGGTGGCAGACAGCGGTTCGCAGCCTAATTGCTCCGTACAACTGGTTGCAGGTTGCAGACTGCGCGACGGATTTCTCCTTCGCCTGGAATTCCCAAGACTGTGGGACCTGCAGTAACCTTCTTTGAACTGACCGGCTGTGGATGCACGACATTTCGTTTCCTGAAGCAACTACCGCTGCTAGCGTCACCAGGCTGCTATCACCGGAATGATTTGTGCCGCTCCTGTCACGCCCACTGCTCGTCACTTCGGCTGCGGTGGTGGCAGACAGCAGTTCGCAGCCTAATTGCTCCGTACAACTGGTTGCAGGTTGCAGACTGCGCGACGGATTTCTCCTTCGCCTGGAATTCCCAAGACTGTGGGACCTGCAGTAACCTTCTTTGAACTGACCGGCTGTGGATGCACGACATTTCGTTTCCTGAAGCAACTACCGCTGCTAGCGTCACCAGGCTGCTATCACCGGAATGATTTGTGCCGCTCCTGTCACGCCCACTGCTCGTCACTTCGGCTGCGGTGGTGGCAGACAGCGGTTCGCAGCCTAATTGCTCCGTACAACTGGTTGCAGGTTGCAGACTGCGCGACGGATTTCTCCTTCGCCTGGAATTCCCAAGACTGTGGGACCTGCAATAACCTTCTTTGAACTGACCGGCGGTGGATGCACGGCATTTCGTTTCCTGAAGCAACTACCGCTGCTAGCGTCACCAGGCTGCTATCACCGGAATGATTTGTGCCGCTCCTGTCACGCCCACTGCTCGTCACTTCGGCTGCGGTGGTGGCAGACAGCGGTTCGCAGCCTAATTGCTCCGTACAACTGGTTGCAGGTTGCAGACTGCGCGACGGATTTCTCCTTCGCCTGGAATTCCCAAGACTGTGGGACCTGCAATAACCTTCTTTGAACTGACCGGCGGTGGATGCACGGCATTTCGTTTCCTGAAGCAACTACCGCTGCTAGCGTCACCAGGCTGCTATCACCGGAATGATTTGTGCCGCTCCTGTCACGCCCACTGCTCGTCACTTCGGCTGCGGTGGTGGCAGACAGCGGTTCGCAGCCTAATTGCTCCGTACAACTGGTTGCAGGTTGGTGCTTTCGCCTTTACATTTTCAGTCTTGGTCTTACCCTGCTGCCACTGCTGCCGAAAGTGTCTTGCTTTGTGCTGTGCCTTTTTGACTTGTTGGCCCGTGTTAGATAAGACATGGCTGGCCGCGATAAAATATGTGCGGCATGTTCGAAAGCAATTCCAGCCAAAGGCCGTGTAATGGAATGCTCTGAATGTAGCAACTTGTTCCACCTAGGAAAATGCTCTGGGGTGTCTGAAGCTGCTGCGAAGGGAAAGGCTGAGGCTTTTTTCGAGGTCTGGAAATGTGGCACATGCTATTCGTCACGCCTCAGAGGGGCGGGAGGCGGCAAGGAGGGAGACGAAGTCAATATACCTGTCATTCTCAGTGCTATCCTTGCGAGACTTGAGAAACTTGAACATCTTCCAGAAAAAGTTGACAATATTGACAAGTCGATCAATATGATGTCAGAGAAATATGATGAAGTGTTAAAAACAATGGCTAGACAAGAGGCAGAGATTAAGGAACTTCGAAAGCGAGTTGTTGTCCTTGAAAGTTGTAGTAACAGTGAGGAAGTGAATCATCTGAAGGTCACTGTGAACGATTTGGAGTGGAGGAGTAGACGGCAAAATTTGGTATTCCACGGCATTTCGGAGTCAGATGGTGAGAATTTGCTTGAAAAAGTGAATGATGTGGCCCACTCAATTGAGCTTCCTGAGCTGTGCGAAGGCGATGTAGATGCCGTACACAGGCTTCCCGCGAAACAAGGCAAAGTTCCAGGTGTGCTAGTTCGTTTCACTTCCCAGAAGCTCAGAGATCAATGGTTTTTGAAAGGCAAATCACTCAGAACGTCTGACTCAGGTCTCAATCGTAGAAAACCTGACTCGGTTGAACAGAACGCTTCTCGATTCTGCGAAGAAATGGGCTGATGCGAATGCCTACAAGTATGCCTGGCACCGGAACAACAAAGTGCTTGTACGAAAGGCGAACGGGGAACTGGCACACGTGATTCGATGCGATGACGATTTGAGGAAGTTGTTGCAGTGAGTCACTGCTCTTGGTTGTAATTAGTTCCTTCTATATGGGTGATACTTACCTCTCTCCTAATGATATTAACAATGAGGTTCAGGGCCAGACTAACCATTTTTCAGTGCTATGTTTGAATATTCAGTCTGTTCGTGATAAACATGACATTTTACGTGCATTCCTTGAACAGTTTAAATTCATGTTCTCTGTGGTAATGCTTACTGAGACATGGGTCAAAGACAAAGTTGATTGTCCTGAGCTGCTCAACTATCAGTCTTACTTCCTAAACAGAACAAGCAGAAGAGGCGGAGGCGTTTCTTTGTTTGTGCTTGATAGTGTTCAGTGTGAAAGGGTTGATGAGATTACTTCGGTTACACCTGATTATGAGGTGCTCTCAGTTTGTAGCAATAAGAACCTCTTCACTGTTGTGTATCGCCCCCCGAATGGTTGTGTTGAGAACTTTTTTCACTATATGGAGCATGTTTTTCAATTTGCCACTGAATATAATTACACTGTATATATAGGTGGTGATTTCAATGTCGATATGCATGAAAATACACCCAGAAGGTCACGACTATCATTACTAATGGAATCATATTGTCTTGTGAACGTTGTGGCATTGCCTACACGCATAACACCCAGTACGGCAACACTTCTTGATTTGCTGATTACAAATAACGCAACAAATGTGCTCTCAACCGGGGTTATTAATTATGCTATTAGTGACCACCTGCCTGTTTACATCGTATGTAATAGTGTGCCTGTATTAAAATCAAACTGTAAACAAACAAATGTAAAAATGCAGCAGATCACCTCAACTACGTTAGAAACATTTCGACGCAAAATAATGAACGTCAATTGGGAACCAGTTTTTGCTGCATTGACTGCTGACATAGCGTTTAGTTGTTTTCTGAAGATATTCGCTTCTATATATCGTAACAGTTTTCCGTACAAAGATGTAAAGAAACCAAAACGAGCTCGTAAACCCTGGATTACCTCGCATATTCTTCGAATGATTGCCAGGAAAAATTCCCTCTATCAGAAGTTCTTACAAAGTCGCAGTCCAGAATCGTGGGCAACATTCAAGAGGTACCGAAACAACCTGAACTTAACTTTAAGAAAAGCGAGGAATGCATATCACCTTAACATGTTCGCTGGTTTGACCGATCAAAAGAAAGTTTGGAATAGGTTGAATCGAGTCTTGAACCCTAACTCTACAAATACAATTGACAGTATTACAATGGAAGGCATTAGTTATAGCGGACTCGCACTCGCAAACAAGTTTAATAGCTATTTCAGTGGACTTGTTGATAGTGAACACAATAATATGACATTGGATTACATTACGAATCATACAAGTAACAGTATTTTTATAACATGTTGTGACGAAAATGAGGTGCTTAATATATATAAAGGCATGAACAATACAAACAGTGAAGATGCTTTTGGACTTAAAATGAAACCTGTTATGTACGTCTTGGACATTATCTGCCCAATTTTAACTTATATTTATAACTTGTCTTTGACTACCGGCATTTTCCCTTCGGACATGAAAATAGCAAAAGTAGTTGTTCTTTATAAAGGTGGTTCGAAAAACGATCTTGGTAATTATAGACCAGTGTCTATATTGCCTATTTTTTCTAAGGGCTTGGAAAAAACAATACATTTACGACTTTCCAATTTTCTTGAAAAATACAACGTGATAATTCCAAGACAGTTTGGATTTAGACCTAAGTCCTCTACTGAAATGGCTCTCCTGAAGCAAAAAGAAATAATCTTAAATAACATTGAATGTAAACAAATAACCCTTGGAATATACATAGACTTCTCCAAAGCCTTCGATAGGATTCATCACGAAACTCTTCTTCTTAAACTTTCTGCATACGGTGTCCGGAACAAGGCACTATCTCATATCACCAGCTATTTAACTGACCGATATCAGTACGTTTCTATAGATAATCATCGCTCTACTTATAATAAAATAAAGCATGGTGTACCTCAAGGAAGTATCCTTGGTCCCTTTATTTCTGTCTGGCACCAACGCGAATGATATAGTAGAAAAGGCTAACAGCGTGTTGGGCAAACTTAACTCATGGTCTGAAAAAAATTCCCTACTAATAAACACACGGAAAACAAAGGCGATATTTTTTAGAGCTAAAAATGTCAAATGGGCTGTACATACAGATTTAGTATTGGGTGGTAATATGATAGAAATAACTAATGTTGTAAAAACACTTGGCGTTCACTTCAATGAATTTATGCTATGGGACTACCACATCGAGCAAATGGAGAGTAAGCTAGCTCGCGTTGTCGGCATACTCAGAAGGTTAAAGTGCATGATACCTACTAGGACAAAACTTGTTATTTACCATGCCCTCTTTGACTCTCATGTTAAATATTGCCACTTGGTCTGGGGTACAACGATGCAAACTAATGTTCAGAAGGTTTTGACATTACAAAAAAATGCAGTCAGAGCAATTGCGGGTGCCACATACTTAGCACATACGAGTGCTCTATTTGCAAAATACCGCATTATGGATGCAAGGGTTATTCATCAGTACCGTGTAATTCAGCAGTACAAATCTCAGGTACATAGTGACACCACATTTTTTGCTGACCTTGCGAATCTACGGGAAAATACCGCTGTTCACAACACAAGACACTACGAATATTGGTATGTACCTTGTCCACGCACAAATTACGGTTTTCAAACTCTCAGGTATGTGTTGCCATCTTTCCTTAATAGTAACGCTTTCACTAATCTATCCATTCTTTCCGTTTCATATAACGTTGTCAGAAATATGTTCTTACAAAAGAATGAATCATATCCAACTGTAAAATAAACAAAGTGTCCATGTGCTGTGATTAAACTATCATTTGCGTGTGTGTAACAGTACCGAGACTATTCTGGTGATCTGTTATGAAGATATTGTACATATTTGTTATTTCATGCATTCTCTTGTTTTTGTTTTACTGCTGCCTGTCATCGCCGTGCCAAGCCGCTACGGGAGATGGGAGCTTTGTCAAGCCGCGTGCGCGGCTTTTTTTCCTTTCTCCTCAGCCATTGTACATGACTGAAATAAATGCACTGAACTGAACTGACTTCCTCAGGGGCGCGACGGTCACTAAGCATCAAATGAGTTTAATGATGAGAAATTAAAATGGGCGCCAGAAGGACGCCACGTGTAGGAGCGATAATTTCTCATCTGCTCTTTACCGCTACCATGCTCGAACTTCCAAGCGAATTTAACCGGATCCCAGGTGTTATACAGGCTGGCTACGGCGACGACATCACGCTCAGGACAGGCAGCGGAGGCGGTGGAAAAGCATGCACGATAGCGTGGGTGAAGATGCGCCCCACTAAAGTCACGACACCTGTTGCTACAGAAGCAATCAAGACAGGTAGCAAGGTAGACTCACAGCAATACACAAACCAATCCTGATGAAAAGAGACACAAGAGGTAGACTATAAGGGTACAAACCTCTAAATGAAGCCACGCAGCAGCTACTTAGACTCCTAAGACGAATAACCAGCAAATCTCACGAAATGAAAGAGGAGGACACCATGCGCTTGATACGGGCGTCTGTACTAAGCTGCGTAATTTACGTCTTCTCATAAATGCTGCGCTGCTTAGTTGTACACGGACAAAGAAACTGGACAAACGCTGAGGGTAAGCGCAACTTCAGCACTTAACCTCAGCGTTTGTCCAGTTTCTTTGTCCGTGTACAACTAAGCAGCGCAGCATTTATGAGAAGATGTTCCAACTAGCCCAGTCCCAAGCACTTAAGTTACGTCACCCCATCTCTCGACGTCAAGAAAGCTGAGCAGCTGGAAATAACACCTTGATCAGGATGGCGTACAAAGGCACGGGGGGCACCATCAAAAACGTATGGAAAAAAACGTTTCTCGCGCTAGGGCTTCATAACACACTAGAAGAGCACACAGCTGCTCACTTATCGCCTCAATATGAACGATTATCAAGCAAGAGATCCGGCAGAGGAGTGCTGTAGAAGCTAGATGTATACATTACGTTCCTGTGCGCGGGTTGAGAGATGGAATTAGTCAACCTCTGAAAGAACAGATAATCATTAGCCAAATACGAAGAAATATACATCCGGTCTTTAATAAAAAAAAGACCGACTGAAGGATCTAAAGCATTGCAGACAAAAGTCGAAAGACTACCCGGGATGGCCTTTGTTGATGCAAAATATGCAGCCCGATATTACGCCTTGGGTACAATCGCGCTGCCCGCACACCAAAACTTTATAACACACGCGACTAAAGCGACTAAGGTTGCTTGGGCTCCGGCTAACTAACAACTACTTGCGACGTAAAAGCAGCACACACGCTCCCGACGGACCGAGTGCTTGGTGGGGAAGATGGCTATAACATGTGCATCGAATCACTCTCAGGCAATTATAACACTTCAACCTACAAGGAACGGATTCTCCGGAGACACACAATACTTTCTCCAAGGCCAGGAAAGTGGCCTGGAGGCAGCTTCCTCCTAATACCTTCGCGCATGCGTCACTTCTGAGCACGATATACCCGGCACTCCACGCAGCTCCTTGCAATACATGCGGAGAGAAACCTTACATTTAGGTACGCAGTGACTACTCAGTCTACAACCACACTGGAGCAGTGGGAGGCTATGCTTCTCCCTTCGGCACGGTCTCTTTGGTGCGCATGGTGTGCAGTCATAAGCTGGAAGTGGGCTCTGGGGAACGTGTAGTGGCTCACACCGTTTGAAATTCGAACACCAGCGGTTGTTCAACGTTGTCACTTTGCGGTTGTCACTTTGCCGCTCGCGACAGCTGCTGTGGCCAGTGCAGTTGGAAACAACAGAAGGACATTCTGGACGCCTGTGTAGCGAGCGCGGTAAGCTACGCATAAAGCTTCGGCGTATCCTGCATCGATGAGGGGCAGCAATTACTCGGGGAAGCCGAGTGCCAGGCTGCGAGGTTTCGTGCTACCAAGAGCGGAACAGCGCTGAAAAACGGCAATAATAAGGGTGATCACTTTGATTCATGCTTCCGTCCCTCCAGTATGTATCACTTCTTGGCATGCAGCCTGGGCGGGGCTGCAGAACAAATCACGGGTGAGCCTGACCTCCTTTTAGGGAATCGGGGGAATAAAAGGCTACGTTTCTAAGAGGAGACAAATCCATCGCTTCCGCCGCGCAGTTGGCTTTTCTGGACTATCGTTTTTGATGAGCACGCCGCTTAGAAACGGCGGTAGACTAATAAATAAATAAAATGAAAAAAAAAATGAAAAACTCCGGCTGCATGGGATGTTGAAGTCCACATAGCAGGACTAGGTCGACCACATAGAGAAAATGCGGCCATTGGTTTCGCTGATGAAACTAGATAGCCAGTGCACTCTTCAAGGAGAGAACAGCCCAAATTCATGCCATTCACTGACACTCGTCTCAACTCCGCTCTCCGTGCGTCAGGCTGTGCGCTGTCTAGCTAACCACGACTTCTGTGAAACACGCCGTCTCGCGGCTCTCGTGGCCGCCGTTCTTTCACTCCACAGGATTCTTCCTTCCTCCTCAACCGGCAGGAAAATGCTTCGTTTTTTCTCCGTCTAGACATGACATCAGTCTCACTTCCCCCGCGCTCAATTCAGAATGCCCTATTCTTCCTCGTTTTTGTTTTCTAGCCGCAGAAAAATTGATCGTACACTGATGGGAGCGAGCACAAAAAAAATTGGGTTATTATTGTAGATTTTTTCCATGGAAAAAAGAACGAGTGGTCAACTCGCGGTTTTAACTAGAATTTAGAGTTCAAACTGCCAAATCAAGTTAGGTCAGAGCAGACGGTGACGCCATGTTGTGGTCAAACTCTGCAGCTTTGCTTGCCTCCGCTCGTAGCCAGCTTGGAGCGATATACCACTTAAAGAAGGCTATTTTTATTGCCGGAATCTTCAGGCGCCTTTACTTTTTTTTTCTTGCAACTATTATCGGATACAACTCAAGTCTGCAGTGAAGTTCCACCCACATACAGGACCGCCGAAGAGAATTCCTCCGTGACAGAAAGTAAACCTTAGTTAATCCTATTCATGCTACCTAAACAAGACGCTAATCAACAGACGAAAATATAAGCTCAGTAATTTTGATAGCTCTAATTTTTTTGATACGGTCAAAGACTGAAAACTGATTTTGATCACTGTTGTGATTGGCAAGAGGAGTCATACAGTTAAAAGGCCACGGACTGTGGCCCACTGTTTGCAAGTGCTGCTTTTTGTAAGTTGTATCCTACTATAGTCACCGTTTCTCGCAGTCTTTAAGAGTGCTTTTCACTCATTTGCACGATGTTTGGTAACGTCAGACTGCAACTATTCTAATAATGGCGCTGCAATCGTCAGTACTGCTACCAGCGAAAAAATCGGGGCGGGTATGTGTGATAGGTACCATCAGTATTACTTTGTGGATGGTTCTGGAAACCCCCAAAAGCTGCAAACTATATTTTGAGGAAATCTATGCATACGCTTTATCACGTTATTCTCTGCCCAGGCGGAGGGTAGTCCTTGTTGCGTCGTCAGTAGTAGTAGTAGTAATAAACATCTTTATAGAAGGGGTTGTGAGAAAGAATGAGGAGGGGTGTTGGAAACGAGTGGGAAATATTCACGAATTGTTTTTGTTGGGGGAGCGCATATGTAATGATAGGGTTTACAGACGCCAAATACCACAAAAATGAAAAACTTGTTTTAAAAAAAGTATATTTTAAATTGTTCTCTCGTGTTTCTTTGCCCCGCAGCCGGGTATACGTTCATTTATGCAAATAACGTTCGATTACCGCAAAGAAAATGTGGCCGATATAAGTCAATAGACTGACCTTTTGAAGCCTCCATGCCTTCTTTTGTTTGTTGAACACTCAGATGATTTTTGCTGGCGCCCTCTGCCTCTTTCATGCGGAAGTTTTTCAACTTACACAATTAAGCTAGTATCACAGGGGCCCCCTAGGCATTAAGAAGGTACCAGCCGGTGCAACTATCAGCGACGAAACAGCCCGACGTGAGCGTGTGTTCTTCTGGCCAGTCGGCAGCGTCGGTCTAGCAAAGCAAAGTGCAGCACCAGTTCTTCAAGCGAGACTTCAGTGCCGGGGATCTGTTGGTGCTGAGCGTCTGAACTGTGTCCTCGCACTCTGCAGACTGCGTACAGACTCCTCATTTGCAAGTTCTTCTGTCATTGCCTGTCGTGAGCAGCTGCCGGAAGTTCGGTGCAGTAACGAGATTTGTGCTGCCCATGAAGGGGGCCAGCGAGGTCCACCAGGTGTGGTTGCAATGCAGGAAGAAGAAGAAAAGAAAGCACGTTTGTCAGGATTTGGACCGCGCGCATAGACTTGGACAGCCGTATTAAGGTTGCTATGAGGCAAAATGAGGTATCAGCTCTGGTTACTTTTGATATTGCAAAGGCTTACGACAGCGTTGAACACAGCATTTTGCTTCATAAACTGGCTAATGTACAACCTCCTTTGTACCTCTTTGCGTGGATAGGAGAGTTCTTAAGGAATAGAGAGTTCTTTTTTTCTAAGGGTACGTTAACTTCTACAACATACGCCCAGTCTAGAGGTGTCCCACAAGGCTCCGTTCTTGCACCGTTATTGTTTAACATACTAATGCGTGATATCCCTATTCACCCAGCCGTCAAAGTTTATGTGTATGCGGATGATATTGCTTTTTTCGCTTCTGCCAAAGACATTCATATCCTGTACCAATTACTGCAAGAGTATTTAAAGGCTCTGGAAGTTTGGCTAGACAGCATAAAGTTAACTTTAAATGTCAACAAGTGTGCCGTCCTTGTTTTCCCACAGGCAACCCCTCTTTACATCTCTCTGTCATATCACTTTGTCCTCCTCCCGCAAGTTGATTCAACAAAATATTTGGGTATAATACATGACCCGCATTTAGACTGGCCGCCACACATTAGAAGCATTGCGCTTAAGGGTGAGCGTGCCCTCGGCCGGTTGGTGAGGATCAGCAACAAAAAATTCGGTATGCGACGAGACACTCTAGTACTTCTTTATAAGACCTATGGACGGCCAATCCTTGAATTCGGCTCCGTTCTTTTTTCTGGGTGCCCAAAGTACAAGTGTGAACCCCTGTTTGTTATGGAGCGACGCGCTCTGCGCCTTTCCTTAGGTCTGCCTAAATCAGTAGCTAATGCTGTTTTGTACTTGGAGGCGCGGATACCTGATCTCAATTTCCGGTTTCAGCTTATAACTTTGCGGACATATTTAAGGTCTTTGGAGCCTATTCCTGGATTGGCTAATCCAAGCTCAGGACTTTTTTCCTTTGTTCTCCACTGATGAAGTATCTTGATTTGTTTATTGTTTTTTCATTACCTGGTGCTGTCTACACGCTGCCTTATATATGGGGCTGCGGACTCGTCAAGTTGCCAAGTGGCAGCTTTTTTTCCGTAGCCTTCCATCTGTAGCACCGATGGAAATAAAGATTTGATTTGATTTGATTTGATTTACAACGAACCCAACTCTCTTTTTTGGTACTCCCTGGCCTCGGTATAAGCTCCGTCAGGTGGTGTTCACTAATTCCCTGCTGTCAAATATTTCTGTATCAATGAGATCATTGGTACTAGTCAACCACAGGCGGGCTGACATGGCAGTCTTCTTTGACAACCTAATCTGAACGAACAAACGTAGCGTTTCAACAGGACACTGAAAGATGAGGACAAGAGGACAGCCCCGTCCTGTCCTCATCTTTCTGTGTCCTGTTTTAACGCTACGTTTGTTCGTTCAGATTATGTATGACCAACTGGCCCCACAGTGTACTCTGTTAAACTTCTTTGACAACACCCTCCCAAGGAATGCTAAGAACATGCCCGCCAATGTTAAATGGGCTCATAGAGGAGTACCTAGACAATTTTCCAAACCATATTGCCGTCTATACAGATGCCTCCCAGCAAAATGAAAAGGCTGCTATTGGCATTTACTCAAGGGCTCTTGACTGGAGCTACTCATTTCGGGCCCCTGACTATACCCCTATTTTTGTAGCTGAATTTCTGGCCATTGAGTTGGCCTTAATAAGGATTCCCTGCAGTATCACTAGGGTTATTATACTCTCAGACAACCTTTCTGTTTTGGCAGCGCTCGAAACCTCGAGAGATACTCCTATGAGCCGTTCCCTTCAATTTTTTTATTCCTCCACATGTTACAGAAGTACGCTTTCACTGGGTCCCTGGGCACTGTGGCGTTGTTTCTAATGAGAGGGCTTTTTTTTAGCAGTCTGCCCTTGATGAACCTATTGTCCCTTTCGTCCCAAATACTGTTTACATAACTCTAGTACGCTTTCAGCGATTCCAGCGTTTCCACACCTTGAGTCGTGAGCCTCTCCTCGCTGCAGCGGATTTTCAACACCTGGCATTTCCTTGGAGTGTGCGGATGTGCAGTTCGAGGCAATGTGAGGTGTCCATGACCCTTTTACGCTGCAGGATACCGCGGCTAAATTTTTATTTATGCCGATCGGGGCTTTCGATATCGAACCTTTGTGAGTCTTGTGGCGAAATTGAGTCTATAGAACATTTTTTCCTCTCCTGCCGGCGGCTCGCTGCTCTCCGTAGAATTTACTTGGAGATCCCCCTCGCTCGGCTTGGGCTTCCTCTATCTATTACGATTCTCTTATCCTTCGGGGCAAGCGCCAAGGGATATGCCCTGAAACCAGTGTGCGATTCTACTCACGATTATATAATTTCATCTGGTAGATTCCTCTGCTAGAATGTGAATTCACAACTTTTCTTTCTCCGTATTTTATTGTTTTGTACAAATCCTATTCTGCGTCCCAAAATTTTAAAGATACTCCATTTCCTGTACATGAGTGCGTTTGTATCCGCTATGCACCCTGGCCCGCCGTGGGTATGTGCCATTCAGCCTGAGGACATCATCATCATCATCATCATCCTTCCGCCATGCCTTCCCCATCGTGGCTGTGGTCTGATTATCCATAAGTGGAATAATAATACTTAATAATAATAATACTTTATTGCGCCAAATATTAAAAAAAATGTACAGAAATCCGGCCTGCCAAAGCCTCATAGGGCTTGAGCGGCAGAGCCCGACAGGCAGCGGAACCGCGCAGACATACACACAGGCAAAAAAAAAAAAAACATTGCTGAGCCTGCATTTTCGTGGGTACAAAAAGAACAGTGCAAGCCTTAAGCCAGGGCTTGGTCATTGCCAGGAATTTGGGGCAAGCGCTTTTATCTCCCTTGGCTACTGCCTTCTGGCGCACGGCTAGTACGCAAGGCTAGTAAGATAGTACGCTGACGTCATCCGTGAAGGAAGTAATAAAGAGAATGACTTTAGAGATTTCCGAACAGCACGTGATAAGCTGCTAGCTTTAGCGGCGCTGCCTGTGCGCTCTCTCCACTTCCTGATAATGAGTTGCACTGGCGGCAAATGCAGACAGCGAAATTTGGTCAGGCGCATATGCAATCTTTGCGGGCGGTGACATCACGAAACTTTTCAGAGGCCCAAGCCTCTGGGACAGCTGTGGGAACCGCACAAGTCACGACAGTTGCATACAAAAGGTTCCCTGCCTTGACGCCGGTCGAACGGGCTGCACGGATGGATCGCGATTGAGCTTTGGGTGTTTTCTTTTTTTTCTCCAAGCCTGGCCTTTCTTGTTGCACAGCATTTTTCAGTGATACCGGCACGTGAAGTGAGCCCGGAGGGAGAGGTTTACTTAGAGAGGATGGCGGAGACGTCGGCCGGTCGGATCATTATCTGGCCTGCTCTACTGTGCACTGGTGAAGGGGAAGGAGAGAAGAATGAGGTCATCGAACTCTAGGGATGGACCTTTGCACCATCAAATAATAGAAAGGACGGCGGTTTTCATTCGTTTCCGCTGAATCTCAGTTCTTCAGATGCCCGTAAAATCCATCCGAATATTATTCGTGGCTTCGGAATACATCTTCATTCAGCGGATTTGCGACAACAGCATCTTCTCCGCACCCGAATCCGAAAACCACGACGCCACTCGCTTTAACGTGGACTTGGCAAAGGTGCACGTGTGCCTGATAGCTCAGGACTCAACTGGCCTACGTTGTCTCTGGGCTGAAGGTGAGCGAGAGGGATTCTTTGCCCAACCCTGCAGACTGAAAACCTCGGGAAGCAGCCATTTAATTTATTTTTCGTTAAAATATGGGCACCGACAGATAAATTCCTCAGTGGCACAGAGCCAAGCTTCATGCAGTCAGTGTGAATTAACTAGATCCACATTTATAAATGACTCTAGCTGTGTGACCATGAAACGGAGCACTCCGCAGTTAAAGGGCCACTTTTTTTTAACATATTGAGTCGATAACCACATCCAACTCCTCAACTCCCCAACTCTATCTGCGACATGAAATCGCTTTTAAATATCAGCTAGAAGTATTTTAAAACCGCAAAAACCACGAAACCGAAACTAAGTTTCTACCGAAATATGACGTCCCGACAGACTAGCCTATGACGTCACAGATACTGTGACAAATTTATCGTAAAAGATTGATTGGCTAGACTGGGAACTGCGAGCGACAGCTTGAGTCATTATTTATCTGAAAGGGCGAAAAACATGCTCGAAATTTTATTCTCCAGCAGACGCAGTGGAAAACATCGACGACCGAATAAACTGTGACATCCCACTCGCAAAGCTGCCCGCAGAAATCGGCCCTACTGAGGCCACTAAATGGGAAATTCTAAAATAACTTTGGGCTGTCACGCAGCGCCGCCCGGCTGAAAAATTTTGCACAGGAGACTAGGAGGCAGCGATGAACGTGCACTTAAGTCTTCAATCAAATCCGTTGAGGTAGAAAAAACTCCGGAGTTGCCCTTGAAAGCCCTTGTTTGGGGAACAATGCCCAGAAGCAACGGTTCAGAGAGAGAGTGCAAAGAGAGAGGGAGGAGAAGGAAAAGCGGTGAGGGCAAGCAGGGGAAGGTACCAGTTTGCGGCCTTTGAATGGGGAGCGAGGAGAGTGTCCGAACACGTCGAGGACCGCGGGCTGGTTTGACGCGAACCGCTTTAACGGGAACACTAGGAATACAGTTTATCTGCTAACATCGAGCCAAGAGAGAAAGAACCCAGTTGAAAAGCACGGCAGAAAAGTTTCTGTCGCCACAACAGATTTTTTGTAATGTTTTCGACCTAAAAATTTGTAGTACAAATTCAGGGGGCACTTTGACTGTCTAAAGTGCGTACAGGCGAAAGCGTTTTCCGCACCACTTTCGCTGCTTCTGTGGCACTGGTGGCGTCACATAGGTATAATTGAGTACTGATTACTAAGTGACGACAAATCACTAATCAATGTTTAATTACTGATTAATGCCTAAATACTAATTAACTGCTAATTAATTACGCTTAAGTATCGCCTTTAGGAGTGGAACGCGACAGCGTGTTGTAGCGCTGCCGGGAGTCCACGGAACGCCACCACCCGTTCGGCGCGATGCCTTGCCCTCTGAACGCAACGCTTTTTGAGGAAAGGAAATGACGCAGTAATTCTCTGTCATCTCGGTGGACACCTGAACCGCACCGTAGAGGAAGGGAGGAAGTATGAGTGAAAGAAGACAAAGAGGGCCCGTAACGAAGGAAATGAAGATTGTATTTGAGGAAAGGAAATTACGCAGTAAATGTCTCGCATATCTCGTTGGACAGCCGTCAAAATTCAGGGGGGCACTTTTTTGACCTAAAGTGTGGTCACTGATGTGCGGTTAAGATGTTAAGCTTCGCTTCTAAGAGTGGAACGCGGCAGCGTCTTCGCTGCCAGGGAGTCCATAGAACGCCATCGCCCATTCGGTTCAACGCCTGGCTCGTGGGTAAATTGGTTTTTGAGGAAAGGAAATGTACCTGTCTCTCATATCTCGGTGGACACCTAAACCTCGCCGGAAGAAAACGGAGGAGGATGGGAGTGAGCGAAGACACCGCATTCATTAGACGTGCCTTTGTTCATTCCAAACCATCCAGCTGGCATGGCCGTGTGGCTAGCATGCTGGTCTCGCACGCCGAAGACCGGGGTTCGATTCCCGAGCTCGACTGATTTCTTACTCGGCTTTATTTATTTATATGGCTTGACTAGAAAGTTAATTAGGCTAATTAAGAAATTAACTAAGCTCAGTCCCACTGACTTGGAGCATCACTATACGATCCCTTCAGTTGGTTGCATGGTTACTAGCCAAAGTACAATTGGCCCCGTTTGAAATTCGCGCACTGTGACGTCGCGGCCATTTCGACCAATTGAGAAGCGTGACATTTCTGTCGACAAGTGCTGCTTACAGCGATGAGACATTAAAGGCTTTCGCCTTAAAAGAAGTTTGTGTCGTTGCTGCAGAAAATTACTACAGAATTACGGACTGCAGTAACGCATCGCAGAAAAAACTATAGTACTGTAGAAAAATGCTGCAAAACCGAAAACTTTTTCGTTACGACATCACTAAAAGTTATTTAGTGCTATTTTTTACACGGTTTTTTCCTTTTTTTTCAACTGGAAAAGATCAAGTAAAAAACAGGATATCAATTGTTGGTGCAAGTGGCGCGTCTCTTCCTTTGCACGCCGATAGTGTCTCATGACAAATTCAGCGAGTCACATTTATTTCTCATCATGGCGTTACATCTGAAGAGCCGCCGCGGTGGCTCAGTGGTTATGGGGCTCGGCTGCTGACCCGAAAGACGCGGGTTCGATCCCGACCGCGGCGGTTGAATTTCTTTGGAGGAGAAATTCTAGAGGCCCGTGTACAGTGCGATGTCAGTGCACGTTAAAGAACCCCAGGTGGTGGAAATTTCCGGAGCCCTTCACTACGGCGTCTCTCATAGCCTGAGTCGCTTTGGGACGTTAAACCCCATAAACCAAACCAATTATACATCTGAAGGTGTTTTCAGAAATTTTGACACATTTTTAAGGGCACTTAGTGTCTTCAAGCCACTCAGTGTCTTGAAACCACTTAGTCTCTACCAAGCCGACACTTCCGTCCCGATCAACATCGCTGTCCAGCTCATGTTTTGCAGCACTAAGCTACAGATACACAGCGGCCGTGCAAAGGTCTCCAAGCCAGCGAAGAGAAAAATAAAGAGGAAGCCTTTGCAAGGATAACTTGTGTCCAAAGAAACGACGAACACCTTCCGCCGACGATGAAGTCTGGGCATTCGACACCCACGACAACCAGAGCGTTCACCACCAGAATGCCACTCCTGACAGTGAAGTCGGGAATGACTTGACCGCACTTTGAATTCACGGCCATCCATCCGCTACAGGCCTGGGCGCTCCCCATCGTCATCCCAATCTGGCTCTGGGATGTCCCCCAGCAGCGACGGTATCGGGTTTCCTTGAGGTCTCGAATAAACTCCTCCATGCTGGAATTCTGCTCGAATGGAGCCCAAGGATCGGCATGCTCCCTGTCAGAGGAAAAACGACGTGATGAATGCTCTAGAGGTGAACTCGCTGGAGAGCTCATGTCCATCGCTGAAAGTGGTCGGGGGCTCAGATTAGGCGAGTGCGAGTCGTTGGTGTCTCTTGTGGACGAAGATGGCACATCACTACAAGCAGCATGAGATTGGGAGGTGCCGCTTTGATCATGCATCTTCTTGCTCGAGCTTGGCGTTTTTGCTCCCGGCCGCGGCGTCGCAGCAAGGTGAAGTGATGCGTCGGGACCATTTGGTTTTCTGCCGGCGTCGGAATCGAAAGTGCTGTTCCCCAGAGGAGCTGATGCCATCGCGTTTGCCATGTAGCTTTTGTTCCTTGTTGTTTCTTTTTTGAACCACGCGCTGTTTTTGAACGGCTGGCTTTCGCACACAACACCCGAGGCACCCGAGGTAGTTGAAGGCCGCTTCGTGTGGAAACGCCCGTTGTAGCGTTGAAGTCGAGGGGGCGTTACTAGATGTGGGTGTAATACTGAATTTTATATCTACTTCATTCGCTTCCACTGACCAAGGCAAAGTCTCGGGTTTTTTGCGTTGCCCACGAGTCACGGGAAACTCGCTGCCTCGCGACTCTGCTTCACATCTTCCTTCGATTTCGCTCCACTTCCGTTTCTTGGTCGACGAGTCGGGCGATGCGTAGTTGAGGTTTGCTCTTTTCCTTTCATGCTCGTCATCAGCGTCACTTCCTTCCTTCGCGGACTCTTCAGCAGGCTCCACACATTCTGGTTGGTTGACTATCGGCCTACCACACTGGAAGCATGCGTTTCCGCCAAGCAGACGAATATTTGTCAGTTGAGCCTCTGGCTGATTCTGCATCGTGTCATCTTCCATTTGCATGTTTCTGAATATGGTAGCAAATCGTCCTCCCCAGACACACCGTCCAGCGCTGTAACGACGTCGCCCGCTACGAGACTTCCAGCAGAAACCATCGCAGCACATCGACTGCATCGCTCCCTAGGGGGTGTTGAACTGCTCCTTAGGGCTAGCATTTTGCTGTCCTCGTTGCACCCAGACTGGCTGTGTTCTCGCGAGGCGGTCGGTCGCCGGATGTCGTTGCGTGTAGGCCAACGGCGCATGGAAATCTGATCCTCCATTGGATGGACTGTTTGAACTGGACCGGTAGCCCTGTTCTTCTAAGACAAAGGCCTTTGATCTGTGGTGGAACGACTCGCATCGCCTCCTGCGCCGCTGTTGACGCCTGTTTTAGTTCCCTAGACGTGAGACAGCCCTGTTGCAAAGCGAAGAATGTGGGAGTTGGAGTCAGACACAGTAGCTTGTTTTTCGGCATGCGCAGAAAGCGAGATATTTTCAGACGCACCTCTCGTATTTTCGAGCCGTGCATTTTCTTCTGGATGATGCATGCGCAAAGGTGGCGATGGCTGAGCTGAAATTCCGCCAGTGGTTGAACCCGCTGTCTCCAGGCAAGCTTTAGGTGCAGTGGAAGACTTAGTGCTCGACGCAGGCAAGCGCCTGAGCACCTGAGTCATTCGTGTGTCCTGTAGGCTGCTGCGAGATATCACCTCGGCTCATGGCGCTGAAGGATGGCCCATGGAATAGGGTCCTTTCTGGTACGGCAGCTATGGCGCCCCCACCTTGAGAACGCCTACTTCGCTTCGTTACAGCCAGTGCAACATCGTCTGGAAGCTCCTCCAGGGGCCGCTTCCGGTTTTCCTCGGTCGAAGTGGCCGGAAGTTCACTTGGGGGGTCCGGATGTGCTGGCCCCGACGGGGTGGCCGAGCCTCGCGACATCGAGCTTCGAGCTAGGCACGCAGCGGACGAAACCTCGCCGCCAGTGCCCTTCGCAGCCACTGCAGCCTCACAGCATGAGCGGTTAGCTTGCGAAGTCTCAGGCGCGGGGGTCGCACCAACGTAGCTTGGTGCCAGGTCAGAACGAAGCTTCTTCTTCTTCTTCCTCTTAATAATGGCGCTAACCGGCGCGTGGAAGTCTGTGGTCCTCCTTTTCTTTCGTCACCTACACCTACACCTGCACCTTCTTCTTCCTCCTGCACGTCCTTCTCGAAAATACCTTCTCCTTCTTGTATGGCGGGACAAGAAACCGAAAAAAAAACGGAAGAACGAGAAAGTAAGGTCAAAGGTAGAAAATTGGTTTATGGGGCTTTGAGGTCGCAAAGCGACTCAGGCTATGAGAGACGCCGTAGTGAAGGGCTCCGGAAATTTCTACCACCTAGGGTTTTTTTAACGTGTATTGACGTTGCACAGTACACGGGCCTCCATTTTATGAAGCTTTTTTGTGGCATAGACGACTCTGAGATTAGGAAACTTGGCACTAGGTGTGTTAGCTAGCCCTTTCAAATGCTATCTCAAAACAAGAACACGAGTATTTGGTTTCTTCAGGATCAAATTCTCATTATGTTTGTCTGCGAATAATCAATAAGTGTTGCTTTCTTGAACGTGTGCGGTTCTTGTTTTTTCGGCTCTTCGGTGATGCCCGCGTACACTTAAGCAATTGCGTCCTGATGATGATGACGAAGAATTTTTATGGCGCAAGGGCATCTGGGGCCAATGAGCGCCATGGCACAATGTATTTTTTTTCTGCCAAAGGTGGGGTCGAAGACCCATTTCCAAAGCATTTCACCCTGAATAAGCCGAGCACCAGACCAAGGGAACGCTTGTGGGCATTATAAGTAGAAAACCAGCGGAAAGGACGCGTTCACAAGGAGGAGAAGCACACAGGACAACGCTGGAAACACAAATGAAAATTCTTTACTTGGTGAATCGCTAACATCAGAACTGGGCGGAAATGCGCGAGAGCAACCACAAACGTAAACAAAACAACAAACACAAAATTTATTAAGCGACCGAAGATTGCATGTGGCAGCCTATGTTCCGTTCATGAAACTGTAGCCTTTTGCCCTGGGCCTAACAGAGCTTTCGCTGACGCACGTTTGCTGGAACTACTCTCCACGGACTAAGAAAAGCCTGCTGCCCTACTCCTCATCATATTCTAAACTTGTGAAGAGAGGCATTGCCTACCTTTGCCTCGGTAATGCTCTGCGTAGGTATTGTACACACAATATGCAGAAGTGTTTCTTGAGGCAGCTTGACCGCTTGAGGCCAGCGGGCTACGCTGAGGACGTCCTAGTTTCTATTGCTGAGACATTGACCAGTAAGTTTAAGTCACAGTGCAAAAAAGATGAAATGCCTAGTGAAGAATTCAGACCGGCTGTAATGTAATACCTGCATAAAGTCTCACATAACGCTAAAAAGGTAGCCATGAAATACGGTGTTAAGGTTGTCTTTTCTGCGCCCACAAAACGGTCGTCGCTTTGTTCACGTATCTCTAAAATTAGCACAAAATTATATGTAATGTCAAGCATTAGAGCATGTTCACCAAATGCACAACCGATGTTGTTTACTCGCTTCCACTTTCCTGTGGCAAGGCCTACGTAGGCCAAACAGGTCAATGCGTTAACGACTTAGAACCTTTCAAAATCGAGCAGCTAGGAACTGAATGCGTTTGCGACAGCTCTATTAGGCTCACGGCAAAAGAGTACAGTGTCATGAATGGGACATAGGTTGCCACATGCAATCTTCGGTCGCTTAATCAATTTTGTGTTTGTTGTTTTGTTAAAGTTTGTGGTTGCTCTCGCGTATGTGCGACCTGTTCTGATGTTGGCGATGCACTAAGTAAGGAATTTTTAGTTGTGTTTCCAGCGTTGTCCTGTGTACTTCTCCTACTTGAGAACGCATCCTTGCCGCCGCTTGTTTTCTACTTACCATGCACCAACTGGCCCAACAAGCTACGCTTCTTGAATACTTGTACCCATTGTATCATCAGTGCGTACCCTGTGGCACTGGGGATCGAACCGCGCACCTCCCTCACACGAGGCGGATGCTCAGGCCACTAGGCCACCGCTGCCGTGGAATGGCATTCTGTATAAATCTGTCAGTTGTAAGTCAGCACCATATCTCATCGGTTATTTCCTCATCCTTGTGCTGTTCCAGTGTTCCACCTTGACAAATACACATCTGAACATAGCTACGACAGGATGACGTTTTGAGAACTATTCATCGCTCTTCCCGAAAAGGCGTTTTTGTAGTCGCTCCCAAGTAGCTAAAACTGTCTTGAACTAAAAGTCATTTAAATATTCAGTCCGTCTGATGAATACTTTTATCACGCATGCTCACTCTCATTGCTTACAGTATACTGCTTCTACGTTGCAGAGGTGTTTATACCGACTCATCGACCACAGTTCAAGGAAATAAAACGTTTCGCAGGGAAAAATATGCGGTAACGAAGACGTGACCGCCTCTTTCGAAATGGGTGTTGAGAGTCAATCTCAACTCCCCGTCTTTTCATTCATGAAGGTATAGTAAGCAACCGCTTTAATGCTTGGATGTAATTCCATGCTTACATCTAAATATGATTCGAACTGAAATTAGCTTGTGCGGCGAAATATGCCACGGGCTTTCGTTAATTGCAGAACAAAGGTCTCTACTACAGATTTCCAGTCAGCCTGCGCTGCGCGAGCCAAACCGCCCTATCCCAAGGAACTTTTAAATTATATATCTCCATACAAGGGATAAGACCTCATCAACTTAAGTTTTCTCCGTAATCCAACTTTTGGAAACGCTGCACGACCTCGCCAAAGAAATAGACGACTAAACAGAATGAAATACGTTTTTCCTGAACTTTTCAGAGGTTTTCAATTGTGTCTGCCATCACAAATTGCTAGAGAAGGTCATATAAGGATGGCCCAATTCTGTCAGTGCTTCGCGAATTATTTACGTGGCCGTCGCCAGTTTGCACAATTCGGCAACGAACCCTTCTGCTATAGCCTCGCTCCTGCATGGTGTACCGCAGGTTGTTTTATTCCGTATTCTGTTCCCTCTGGTTGTGAGCGACTTATTAAACCAAGCAGACCCAAAAGACGCGGGTTCGATCCCGGCCGCGGCGGCTGGAATTTCTTTGGAGGAGAAAATTCTAGAGGCCCGTGTACTGTGCGATGTCAGTGCACGTTAAAGAACCCCAGGTGGTCGAAATTTCCGGAGCCCTCCACTACGGCGTCTCTCATAGCCTTAGTCGCTTTGGGACGTTAAACCCCATAAATCAAATCAAATCAAATCAAATCAAATTAAACCAAGCAGAAGCCAAAATTAGGCAGTTCGCACATGACTGCGTGCTGTACCAAAAAGTCATAAGCAGACAAGATGAAGTAAGTACAAACAAGAATGTTGGTCCGTTAGCTGAACGGTGCACGAAGTGGCAATTGTCAACTGGGAGGAGACAGCTTCAATTAAGGTATACCGAAAAAAGAAACGTAAAATCAGTTTCCTGCACGGCGACGACGGCATCACCCTTAGGATTGCTACCAAGCATAAATACATAGGCGTCACTGTGTCAGCAAACAACGGATGGACTGCTCACGTGGCAAATAAAGAGATGCGAAAACTGTTGCTCCTGATAGCAGCCCTGGAGTATTCAACCAAGGAAGCCAAGCTATTCGTTTCTGTAAATATCGCACAGTACTTTTTACAAGACGCGAGCATCGCCTGGTTGCCGTTTACCGAGGATAAATGGAGAATGTCCCGCAAAAAGCTGAGCGGTTTATCTTGAACAAACATATAATGCACCGGCCCGCCGATTACATTGCTCTTTTTTTTCTCTCGGGCGTCGCTTCACCATCTGAAGTTACAGCCTCTTTTCGCGCATGACAAGCTTAGACTCTTCTCGCGCGACATGCGCGCACCGCGGATACATGCATCCCCCTGGCATTGGAACTTGAAGCGATTTACAATGCCATTGCTTTCCTTCGGCTTGTTTCTACATTCAATGCAGCTCAGCTTTACACCGACTCCCTCGCCGCCCTTAAACAGCTTAAGGCATTTCGACGCACATTCCATACTACACTATCAATTCATCTGCTCTGCGCAAAGTACCCATGTCGTGTACCCACGCACTGGATTCGCGGCCATGCCCACGATCCACATAACATTCAAGCGGATGCTATGACTCACACTGACACATCAGACGACCCACCACCTTCCCCTCTTCCCCCAGGTCCGTCCCTGTCCCATGTCTCCGATTCACAAGCTCTGCGCCATCGAACACGCGCTCTAATTCCTCCGTGTTCGCACCCTCTTCCCCGTAGTCTTACACGGCAGGAGGAGGTATCAGCGCGTCGGATTCGGGCAGGGGCGGCTCTGACCCCATCTGTCCGTCATCGGTGGCGTGAGAAAGATCTGCCAACAACTGACAGGCGCCCTTACTGCGGCGCTGCACCGGACATTTGTGATGTTCGGCACCTGTTGTGGAGTTGCCCAGCCTCTGTTAGAAAACGGCTCCTCAGGGAGGTCGGCCTGCGGTAGAACCGCGAAGGAGACTACGTGAAGTGGACTATGAACAATGAGTTCACCAGCAGCCTATGTATCCGCCTCGCAGAAACTGGTCTCCACCCCTACTTTTAACTTTCTATATCCTACATTCCACTCCCACTTTCTCAACTTATGCCTCATGGCAGACTTCTCGAATAAAAAAAAGTAGACTGTGCCACACATGCCCAACATTATTGGTCAAAAATTACGAATATTGGAAAAATGTACACTAGTGGTATAGAAATATTGAAAGTAATGATCCATTCTTCGGTAATGCAGCAAAATCTTTCATCTATAGTGGTTCCCTCGTTAGCATCGAGCAGTTAAGACTGGCGTATTAAATCAATGGTGAACGCTTTTGACGATAGCAGACACATTAACAGGAAAAAAAATGCGAGCCTTTAGATTAGAGATTTGCGGATATATTCATTGTTATGATGAGATCATAGACTATGTGAAAAAGCTGTGTTCATAAAATCTTCTCTGCTCAAAAATGCCTTTGGCCAGGATTCTTAAGTATGTACAGCCCCCGTCAAAAATATACCGCCCACCGCGCACGGCTGCGGAGCGGCTACAGGGCCGAGTGGTGGCGTCCCCATCGCGTAAGCGCGCTGGGTGCGAGGGTATAGAGGGTGAAGGGAAAGGCTCCCTTCCTTTCAGGCCATGGAGGAAAAAAAACTGAGGATTGAGCGTCCCGCGACAACCTTGAAGCCTAGTCTTTACAAGTAAAGATATAATAAAAAAAAGAAAGTGTGTCCCCTCCGTGATCGCACCAAGTGATAGCGTGCGGTAAAGTCTAGCCCCGTTGCGCGCGCGCATGCGCCGATTAGCGCGGCAGACTAACTGTAGATCAACTTCCTTGCTGTAGGCGCCCGCGCCGCGGGTCGCGCATACGCGCGCACTAAAACATACCGGGATCAAAACATAAAGGACCGGCTCGGAGAGCGAAAAAGTGAGGGAGAAAACGACTTCAAAACACTCGGCTTGCGAACGCTGGCCGCGTGACGTCATGCTCCCTCCTTAGTTTTTTTTCCTCGATGTTTCAGGCGGGCGAGGGAGACAGAGTCGCGCTGGCTGCGCAATAGTGAGTGCGGTGTTCGTGGTATTAATTCTTTGCCGGTGCCTAAGCGGGGGCGCTTGCATCGAGGCAAAACTAAAGCCCCTCAATGGGGCTTTAGGCAAAACGCAGAGTCACCTTCGCAAGCTGCTCCCAAGCAGGGGTCCGCGGTACGAACATAGAGTAATATAGAAGTAAAGAGCGGACACTCCCGTAGGCCCCAGCGGCCGACTTTTGTGCACAGCGCACCGAGCGGACCCGGGGAAACGCACTGGCCTCAGAGATGATATGTACAAGGAATCTTGGAGGCTCTACTTTCATTTTCGGTTTCGTTCTCGCATGCATAGCGTCGGTTCGTGCAGGTTTGCCCAGGTGTCAAGTGCACGGAACTTTGCATTGCTATTACATGCTATTACCCTACCGCTTGGAGTCACGCAAAAGAACGTAAATGCAACGACACAATCACACAAGATGATCTTGACTGAGGTGTGTTTTTATTATGCAAAACATGCTTGAAAAACATACTTGAGAAAACTTATTGGCGTGAAGCTTTTGCTCACGCAGGATGGCATAACCAAGCCATATTTTAAAGTTCATGAAAAGAGGCACACACACACACACACACATATATATATATACAGATATATATATCTGCCAAAAATGTTCAGTGATGACCATTACGAAAAGTGAGGAACGCCACCTTGATAAATTAATCTACAAGTTTTCACATGCTTAAAGGAATAGACACACCGTTCTTTTATCTGTGATTTATAGTTTCTAATGATGCTTATCAAAATGTTACACATGTTTACAACGGTATTTTAAACTGAATGTGGATGCTTTCGAGGAGTAGAACTGAAAGTAAATGTAAAGGAATATAACAGATGTGTGCACAGACTGACGTCTCCAGAGAAATTCAGCTTATGTTGAAAACAAGTGGCAACATTAAGCAATTAAAATGTATACCAGCTGTCTCGTGGCAAACAGAAGAATTATGTGCCTGGCTTTCTTCGAGTTTTTTCATTGTTGCCGCACCACTTGACACAGCAGTACCTGCCGCAGCCCCCACTTCCCGGTGGCATGGCCTGAGAACATAGAAAAGCCACAATTTTGCATATCGGCAAATTCCTGCGTTGAGATAAACCTAATGAACACTAACAAAAATACAAAATACACAATTTCTCACAACGCATGCTACGCGTAGCTAACCAAATTCACACAAAGGCGATATCATAGTTGAATTCACATGTCCTGAAGCCGCCGTGTGCAGCTTTAGTAAATAAAACAAACGGCCCTCGCGCCGAATGCTACACCCAAGCAGACATGGCCAACTGCCAACTGCTTGCCAATGGTTGGCACCAGGTTGGGGACTGGTCGCTGGCCTATTTTGTTGGCCAGCGAAGGTAGGGAAAAGCTTGAAGTGTGGTTGGCTGCCGACTATGTCGGTTTGCAGTTGGCAAGGTAAGTTGGCCCAACGTTTTGCGAATACCAATAGCCTATCCTCTTTTCATGCACGTCGGAATGCGACGTTTAGCCACCGTTTTTACGGCGTTAAGAAGAACTCTAGTTTGGGCTAGTTGGTTCATGATTCAACAGGAAAATGGCGCCAAAGACGTGGACAAAAGAGACAAACACGACAGGACGATGTGCGGTTTTTGCGCGGTTTTTGTTCTCGTTTTTTACACCTTTGACGCTGACCTTGGTCTGAGCTCCGCATTCATCCTTTTTCATGTTTCTTGTTGGTCATCGGTTATCATTCATATGGCTGCTGGTTGTTCGTTTCCAATTTTTTTCTAGTTTTTATACCTTTGACGCCGACTTTGGTCTCAGCTTCGCGTCCATCTTTTTTCTGGTTGGTCATCGGTTATCATTCATGTGGCTGCTGGTTTTTGGTTTCCAATTTTTAAGGTT
The DNA here is from genome assembly GCF_055824585.1 of Amblyomma mixtum. Lineage (NCBI taxonomy): Eukaryota > Metazoa > Arthropoda > Arachnida > Ixodida > Ixodidae > Amblyomma > Amblyomma mixtum. The sequence goes on from NC_143018.1 coordinate 147,015,981, forward strand.
TGCACTCAACATCCATTTCAACCTTTTTTTACCTTTGAGACTGCTTTGGTCTTAACGCTTCATTCTTCACCTTTTTTCCACGTTTCTTGTTGGTCATCTGGTATCACTCATGAGTGTGTATCGTTTTTGGTGTTGAAGAGTTGCTTGGTCATGACCGTTTTAGTGTTGTTTGCTATACTTTTGTTGGGTTTTTTTTGTTGGGTTTTTTTAGCCATGATAGTATGTTACGTGGCTGCTATTGCGCTTCATGTGCTAGATATCTTACAGTTATCTTTTCTACTGCCTGTGCGTGATTACACGGATGTTAGGGCGTGTTGGCTTACATAAAGGCGGGTTTGGTGCGAAATAAAATTCAGTTGTAAGTTGGCGCTGGTCCTGTCGTGTTTGTCTCTTTTGTCCACGTCTTTGGCGCCATTTTCCTGTTGGATTTACGGCGTTGTTGGCCAAGCTCATGGAGGAAAGAAAACTAAGAGAGAGTGCGCTCAGCCTCTGCAAGCCACCCTCCTCTGACGCCCCTGCCGAGGGCCCTTTTGCGCACTGACTCTTGGGAAATAGGCCCTCCTCCACAGTTACCAGACTGCCAACCAGCGGTGCTTTTTAGTGAACGTGCGTGTTCCGATGTAGCGCAGAAGCGCAGCGCCTGTGTTGCAGCTTTGGCAGAATGCGTACCGAGCTCGAGGTTGTCTGAAGGCTCCGCGTCTCAACACTTCTGTTGATTACACTCTTGAGTTTTTGGGTGCACTGCAGAAAACTGCAGGTAAGCTTTTCATCCAAAAGTGCGGCCGCGACCTCGACTGTTCAACTGTGGTTCACAAAGAGAATGGAGAGGAATTCCTTTCGTCGTTATACACACATACGGAGCGTTTATTTCAGCGCATGCTATAAGCGGAGAACTCGAGAGTAGGCGAGGAAAACAAGCCTCTAAAAAGGGCGCAGTGGCTTCCAGAGCGCTCACAGCGGACGGACGTGTTTAACGAGCGCTCCGGAGCGCTGCGCAAGATTCTATTTCTCGGACAGGTGGACTTCGGCCCTCCCATGGGCCCGCCGTTCTCTGCTATTCTCGAGACACAAGTCGCACCGAATGCGCTCGCGCACATACGCGGTTCGGACGTGAAATGCAGCGGTGAAGTATTTCTCTTTCTCGCTGTCGAGAGATAGTGCCGGCGGCTTTACGTCTGCCCCTGCGCGGGGTCTCCCGGCCACTGCGCACAGTCACTTACAAAAAGAAGTAAACTGTTACATAGCCGCGCGCACGTAGCGCCCCGTCTCAGACTAATCGCGCGCGCGGGGCACACTGCACTAGCGGCCGGGGTGGGGCGCCCGGCCGCGTATACCGTCCGAGGTAGCACCCACGGAGCGTTCGTGTCACGCGTGCATTACATGGCGAAGAGCAAGCGGGAAGTCAAGCCCGCCTGCTCGATGAACGCTCAGAGGCTCACCATTGTTATGTCACGGGTGCGCGCAATTCCGCGCGGCCACAGGAGCGCTTCGAGACTGTCCAGAATGATTCCCAGCGTAGGCAGCGACCATTTCGCGACGCGGCTCTGCAGAAGCGTCACAGCGAAGGAGCATGTGCTCCAATGTCTCCACTGCGCCGCAATCAGCGCACGCGTCGCTCGTTGATGGCGGCCGCTGCGGCGAGCGAGCAGTTTGCGCTCACCACGGAGCCGCAGTTGCTCGTAGAGCGAGAGAGCGAACCGAAACCGAAATCCGGCTAAGAGCTACCGCTGCCTTGTCACGTGAGGGCCTATTTCCCATGATGCTTTCCATTATATTTTTTATGACTAGGCTTCAAGATTGTGACGTCATGGTCCCTCCTAGTTTTTTTCTTCCTCCATGGCCAAGCTGAACCAGCGCGATCAGTGTATAAAATGTAGCCGAGGTTTCGTAAAAGAATAAATCAATTTTCTTAGTACCATGTGCGTAAAAACTGAAATTGAATTACTGTAGCAGCAGACACTAATAAAGATGCATATTTTCCGAGCATAATGATTACTTCTCTACGACGCCAAAGCAAGTGCGAAACTGCGGGCAACTGCCGGCAGCCGGTTTCCCCACGCGTGACCACTTTTCCGCCTTTTCTTTAAGCGTAAAGCGCCTAGCTGCCTAGCCTCGCAGTGTGCCGGTCCTGCTCAGCGGCATACTTCTGTCAAGGCAAGTATATTTCTTTTTTTCTGATCTGTTATCGAGACGGGGCTTGAGAAGGCTGTTGGCGCAAAAGGTCAAAAGCATGAGAATTGAAAACAGAAGGAGCACCATTTTTTGACATGTATAGTTTCGTGCTGCTATTTATGTATTGAGCGGTCGAAGGCTTCTCGTTGTCTGACTTGCTGTAAAAAGCGTTTATCTTTATTCGTGGCCAAGGCATTGAGCTCGACGTCTCCGCGGCGTGCTCGTATATCACTCGCGATGTAGCGTGCTCTATACATGTCGCGCTGAGAGTTAGGAAGTGCGTTAAAAACGCATTTTTTTCTGCTGTGTGTGCGCAAGCCTGTTGCGTGGTGCTGCATACTGTACACTAGCTGTGTGTGAGACCCCAATTTTCTTCTTCTCTGTGCACGTCAGGGTCATATTTTTCCGTTACTTATCGTACCGCGCAGCCGCGCATATCAGCCGCGCAAGGAGCATTTCCACAAATGCTCCTTGCGCTGTGATTTGGAGATTACAAAATTAGGGGACACTTGTTATAAGCACCGCCATTAAGGGTATGACGCGATAGCGTTTCACACAAAAAGATTACGTTTTTCGCTTTTCTAATTTTGTATTCTTTATACTCCCTAACTTTCTTTCTTTTCGTGCACCAATACTTCGCATCAGCAAACATATCAGTTTTTCATACTGAGCAACTTGACACCTTTGAACGCATTTTGTATTTTAAATTATTGCAATTAGTTAATTGAACAATAATACACTGTAGATTTCTTCATTAGCATCACCAAGCATTTGCTTTTTATTCTGAGCATTTTGACTCATTTGAACCTCGCTTATCTGGTTTCTCATTTTTTTTTTCAATTGCTGCTCTTGCTTGGTCTATTACACTCTAATCTGTCTTAATTCGTATCATGCATTGCCTTTTCATTCTGAGCATTTTAAAACCTTTCAACATCCCCGCCCCCCGTTCTTATTTTTCATTTGTTTGATTGATCAATTATTTACCATGATTTTATTAACTCGTCATAGCCTCACAAACTCCAAATAATCATCGATCACTAGAACCACTAATTTCCATGATACAATTTTGTATGCAGCCCTTGATTACCTCTGACACGAGGTGCCAACAACTACTAATATGACGCCGACAGCCTTTTGGTCGAGCGAGATGTATAAGCTATCGCTTAAACTTCGTAGGCGCCGGCAGTGCTAGTGAAACAGAGCACTAGAAGCAATTACTGTGTAGTATTTGAGACATTGTAGCTGTACTGCCTTAGTTCTTGATTTAATTAAGGCCTGAAACTTTCAGTGTTTGCAGTTTTCAGTTGCCATATTCCTCATCTGCATTTATAGGGTTGCCCAATGCTGCCAAGCAAGGATTGCAGGCTGTTGTAACAGCTCAGTTTAGATATTTTCCTATTGCTTTAATTTTTTTATGGAGTGACCAAAGCACAATGCATGGAATTATGGTAAATGCACCAAGTGATCAGTGCAAAATCAAGTGCAGGCCTGATTTTACGTTGGTAGATTCTGCTGTATTGTGGAGAGTTATCACTGGTAAGACCAAAGTTTTACTCTCATTCAGTGCATGCAGTGTTCCCTCGATATTACATATCAAGTGCCTAACCAGTGGAGGCACAAGTCATTCCTACCCCTCCATTCTCTTCCCCGTATTCTTGTTCATCTTGCTTACCCTGCACCTGATATCCCCCTCCTCCACTGCAGGCAATTCTATTGTGAAAAAAAAATACTTTGTCTACGTGCCTGCTGCATATAGCAATGCAGATTTCACGCAGTAACGGTGGGTATATATAGGTCTGTGGAGAGTTTGCTGTATGCACGGTGCTGTATGTGAGACATGTTCAGCTTCTGACGGAGTGTTCCGGTCTGTTTCAGGCTGTCACAGATCTCGCTCATTGTGGAAGGACAAGCATGACCAGGTGAAGTTTGTGGCATCATGGAGAAGATTTTAAAAGCAAAGCGTCGCCGAGAACTTAGATTAGCATCAGAAGCGGGTCTGCAGTGCTTGAATGACGTTTCAGAAGCGGCTGCTGCTTTGACAGATTCTCCAGGAACTGTTTTTCCATCAATTCAAGAGTTTCTTGCAGTTTTTTCGTGTGTCATATATATGACGTAGACACTCGTTAAACATCAGTAAAACAACTTTGCAGGGCGTGGTGCATTGATTCTAATATTTTAAATGCAACAACAACGGCACACAGGAAGAGAGACACAGGACAAGTGCTACTTACAACAATTTATTGAGGCACTCAGTAGAACGTTAAGTTGGGCGAGTTGGTATAGGTTCATGGTTGAAAAACAGCGCACAAAAGACTAGGGACAAGAGTAAAGTCCTGTCGTTGCCTTTACTCTTGTCCCTAGTCTTTTGTGCGCTGTTTTTCAACCATTGAGGCACTCCTTGAATCAGGATACGTAAAAAAGAGTGCAAGGTTTTAGATATGTATTATGGGGGTTTTTCTTGTGATAACGCTCAAAGGGCTAGAAGCAGTTGTCGCTCTCTATATAGCACCAGAGTGCCAGCCCTAGCAGTCAGAGCTGTGACCCCCAACCCGCGGTGCGGTAGGTCGCAACCACGGCGGGTTCGGGCCAGAGGGGACAAACACGAGTATGCTACTCGGAGGAGCGTTTATTGCTCCCGAGCAATACAGTGCAGCAGCAACAATACAACCGCCGTAACGAGCGAGGATGTTCCGCTCGCGTACGGGGGTGGAAAACACAAAGGGCAGAACGCACGCAAAAATGTGGGGGAAGTAGGTTCCGCTCACCTCGCGTGGTTCCTCGCTCACGGCCCGCGGCGGTCAAGTCACACACGGTGGCCGGGCGATAAGGGCAGCGGTCTCCGTGGCAGATCTCCGATCCGTGCGTGTGCACGGCTCCCGCCAGAAGACGAGCGAGCCTCGGGAGAATCGCGTCTCCTCCCGGGCTGTGGAGAGGAGGTCTCTCCGTTGTAAGAGGGGAAAGAGGGAAAGTCCCTGCAGCGGCGTCGCGGCGGGGCGAGAAAGGAAGCGGGGGCGGCGTGAGTGCCCTCCCTCGCAAACCTTCCGAACGGCGCGCGCATAGCATCGCGTGATAATTACGCGCGGCCGTTACAATGGGGCAGGGGATTCATGTGTATCCCCACATCCCCCCCTCCTTAAAACTGCCCTACGGCCAAGAAGAGACCGCGTTCACCGAAGGGGTGTACCGAGTGGGGCCGGCGAAACGCCGTTTAACTTTAAAGACCAATTAAGAAAAGATTCAGCTCACAGCCAGCAGTGCCGTCGTCGAAGGCCGTGGACGCCAGGGCAGGATGGCAGTGTAGACGACCGCCATGGACGACCGCGGAGCCCAGGGTTGAAGGGGGTCGATGACCGCAGGTCCCGTGAGTCGGCCAGGGCAGCTTTGCCGGGACGAGCGGGCGGCAGGCAGGCTCGGGGCAATTACGCATAGCGTGTCGTCCCTATGCACAGCGTACGGCAGGCCTCCCCTCAGCTGGTCGAACGCTCGCTCTTGGCTCGATGGCCCTCTTTTCCTTTCGTTGGAGGGTGACAAAGGCGCGCCGACCCATTTTCCCTCTGCCGCGGAGAACTTGTGAGGCGGGCCCAGCGGGGGACCAAGCTTCTGTTGTGGGCGAAGCCGCTGCCGCGGGGACACGGGGAACTCCAAGGCGGCTTCTCTGCCACAGTTTTCGCCATGGCAGACACAGGCCCTTGTTTCTCCGAATTCTCGCTCGCTCGTCCCGCGGCCGACCGGAAGCTGTTCTTCTTCTGCGCAACTTGGTGGCGACAGCGGGCTCTTGGCTCCGGAATGCGGCCGCCTTCCAAACGGCCTGTCTCTCGGTGTTCGAAGCTGCAACGGTCGTTGCGGCGTCCGCTGGCTCTCCTCCGGGCACGCCGTGAAGGCTGGCCTGCGGCTGCAAAGCTGTCTTTTCCTTTTTAGTTACTTTTAACGATTTACACATATTTTTTTTTCTTTCAGTTAGTCTCACCCCGCTCGGTCTTTTCCGAAGAGAAAGCGTGTGCTTGCTCCGGAAGCCGTGCTGCGAAATATGGAAGGGGTGTTCCGTCCATATTAAGCAGGAGAAATTACTCCCTGCGCGTTGGTCAGAGTTGGTTCTGCCGTGGGCGCAAGTTGTAACGAGGCGCCGGGCTCTGTTGTCGAGCCTTGCGTCTCGGTGCGGCTGCCTGCTGGCGGGGGAGGGTGTTCTCCACAGGCCACTCGTTCCCTCTGTCAAAGTAGGGTTTGAGATCGCAGACATGCACTGGCCCGCCGGTCGATCTTAGCGTCAAGTCCGCCAGCCTGTAGACGAGAGAGGAAAGTTTCTCCCGAACTACATATGGTCCCGTCCATTTCGGCGCCAGAGAAGCAGAAAACCGCTTACTGGCATCGCTCAGAACGTGACTGCGCCTCAACACCAGGTCGCCCGGTTTGTAGTGAACTTCCCGGTGAGAGCGGTCATACTGCGCTTTCTGCTGGGCCCGAGCAGTGCTCAGATTCCGGCGTGCTTTGTCCAAAGCCTCCGTCATCCTCGCGCGCAGCCCGGTCGCATAGTCAGCGCGTGCCGACCAAGCAATCGGGGTGTTGCTGCGAACCTGTAGAGTAAGTTCTAACGGGTTCGGCAGCTCCCTGCCAAGGTTGAGAGCGGCAGGTGTATGCCCAGTCGAGGGTTCACGGTCGACCTGAGAGCAAACCCAATCTCGGGGAGACAGGTGTCCCAGTCGGTGTGCGTCTCCGCAAATGCAACGAGCATGTGCTTGATGTTGCGGTTCACGCGTTCCGTGGGATTCGCCTGGGCGTGGTACGTGGTTGTTCTCCTGTGCTTAATGCCAAGGGCCGCACAGGAGTCCACGAAAAGTTTGGCAGTGAAGTACGATGCATTGTCCGTTATCAACTGCCCGGGGTAGCCGAATCGTGTGAACACCTCGATCAGCTTCCCCATGATTACGCGTGCCGTCAGCTTTCGAAGTGTGAACAGTTCCACCCATTTGCTGAAATGGTCTGTGACAACGAGCAGATATTGGTTTCCACTCGGAGTCCTGGGGTAAGGTCCCATGACGTCACAAGCCGCAATTTGCCAAGGACCCTGGCTATTGATCGGCTGCATGAGCCCAGGTGGGCGTCCACCACGTGGCTTGACCCTTTGGCACACGTCGCACGAGCGGGCGTAGCGTATCGCATCCCGCTTCATGCCAGGCCAGGTAGCGAGGCGGCACAACTTGAGGTAAGTCTTAGGGCCACTCGCATGCCCAGCGATGCACGTATCATGAAAGTAGCGTAAAACTGCTCCTCTCAACGTGCGTGGAATCACCACCTTGAAGGACTCGTGTGTATCCTTCTCGGAGGGGATATATCTCCTCAGCAGGATGCCATCGGAGTCGAGCAGATAGGAATCCATCGCGCTCACAGCATTACCAGCTGTGTTCGAGCGCCCCGCACGGACAACAATACCAGTTGCCTCCATGTGCGCCGCGGCCGCGCCGCCCGGCTCCCTGAGCCCGTCGAACACTTTTCGACAAAATGGATCCTCCCGCTGTGCCTCCAACAGCTCCCTTCTGCTGAAAACGCTCACCACTGAACTGATGCCTTCAAAGTGGTTTACGCTTTCGCCCTGGGAAGGCGGGGTGTCCCTTCCCTCGGGGCGTTGTGTGAGCTGCGCGGCAGTCGCGCTGCTCTGGCTGTCGGGCGCGGCGGAGTGGGCAGTGTTGTTACTTCCCAAGCCGTAAACGGGCGCGCGCGAAAGTGCGTCCGCCACCACGTTGTTCTTGCCCCTCCTGTAGCGCACGGTAAAGTCGTAACGCTGGAGGAGTAGCGCCCATCGCGCTAGGCGTCCGGACGGCTCGCCTAGGCGTCTCAGCCAAGTGAGTGCCGTGACCAGGATGTTGCTGCTGAGAAGCCGTATTGGACAACCACAGCAGGGACTGGATGTCAATCCCGCTCGCCGCCATGGCTAGTCTGTATGTCGGCAGTCGGTCACACAGACACTCGGTTTGTCACACCTCTGGCCCCACGTTGGGCGCCAAGAATATGGGGTCTATTCTTGTGATAACGCTCAAAGGGCTAGAAGCAGTTGTCGCTCTCTAGCACCAGTGTGCCAGCCCTAGCAGTCAGAGCTGTGACCCCCAACCCGCGGTGCGGTAGGTCGCAACCACGGCGGGTTCGGGCCAGAGGGGACAAACACGAGTATGCTACTCGGAGGAGCGTTTATTGCTCCCGAGCAATACAGTGCAGCAGCAACAATACAACCGCCGTAACGAGCGAGGATGTTCCGCTCGCGTACGGGGGTGGCAAACACAAAGGGCAGAACGCACGCAAAAATGTGGGGAAGTAGGTTCCGCTCACCTCGCGTGGTTCCTCGCTCACGGCCCGCGGCGGTCAAGTCACACACGGTGGCCGGGCGATAAGGGCAGCGGTCTCCGTAGCAGATCTCCGATCCGTGCGTGTGCACGGCTCCCGCCAGAAGACGAGCGAGCCTCGGGAGAATCGCGTCTCCTCCCGGGCTGTGGAGAGGAGGTCTCTCCGTTGTAAGAGGGGAAAGAGGGAAAGTCTCCACGGCGGGGAGCGAAAGGAAGCGGGGGTGGCGAGAGTGCCCTCCCTCGCAAAACCTCCCGAACGGCGCGCGCATAGCATCGCGTGATAATTACGCGCGGCCGTTACAATGGGGCAGGGGATTCATGTGTATCCCCACAGTATTAGATACTGTTTATCACCCATGTCCCTTCCTGCGCCTTCTTTGTGATCACACACATGCTCATCACCTTTTGTTCCCTTTTTCTTTCCCCCACCCTCTAATGACGATATAAGCAGCTGTTCGTCTGCTTCAATAAATTGTTGCAAGTAGCGCTTGTCCTATGTCTCTCTTTCTGTGTGCCGTCGTTGCTCTTGAAACATTAAAAACACTTCTTAGACGTCACAGCCATAGTTTGGCTGCCGAAACTGGAAGAGTAAGAGAAGAAATTCGAATGTACATTTTTCAGTGCCGTTAAGGGAATACCATGAACTGATCCATGCATGCTAATGTCTAAAGCATCGTTTAAAAAAAAAGAAATTAACACAGAAAAAAAATTTGATGTCTATAGTCTCAAAGTGCAAAATTTTGCAACAGTATACCTGAAGAATGAGGCACTGTTTTTTTATCCTGTTATTTTACTGCTTTCATCCAGCAGTAAGAAAAATATTCTATGACAAACAAAGCCTACATCTTTTATGTAGCTTCTCATTTACATTTTACTTGCGGGTGTTTTACTACACAGCCACGATATGGCAAGGGCAGTTCTCCCAAAAGGGAATGCATGCACAACTTTCTTTTTGATGTTTTGCTGCTATTCTCTGTACGCGGAAACTCTCCTGACAATCTTACAGGGTGAGATGTATATTTCTGGGCTTGAAAATAATAAGCATTGGTATGGAACCCTCAGTTGTATGGCCTCAAACTATTGCAAGCAGGTTGCAGTCGACCAGGTTGGCCAGTACCAATCCCCAATGCTAGGCTAACCTGGGCATGCACCCGTAATCCGAATGGAAAAGTTGGCCATACGTCCGTGGCCGGCATGTCGGCCAGTCACCGGCCAGTGTCAATTCCCGACGTAGGACAAACCTTGGCCTGCCAACCAGTAAGGTCGGCCATTTCCCGGCCAGTGTCAATCCCCGACATCGCGCCAACCTCGGCATGCCAACTAAGAACCGACCGGTAAGGTCGGCCACCTAAGTCGGCCACATGTCAGTGGCCGACACGTCGGCCAGTCTAAGGCCAGTGTCAATCCCCATGCTCGGGCCAACCTTGGCAGCGAACGTCGGCCCGACCAAAATATGGTCGGCCAAAGTAGGATGGCAGAACGTCGGAACGAGCTTTTTTGTCTGCTTGGACAGTTATGCGCTATTTCTTGTTCGAAATATGCGTATTTAGGGCTATGCCTCTCAGCGAGACACATAGAGGAGTATTTACGTGCAGACAGTACAGCAAGAATAGCGAACTGTGGTCTTACCAAGAAACAACCGTCGCAGCACCACAGCAGTACACAAAACGGACGTGCCCACGAAGCTTGCAGACGCCGCAAAAAAATACAGCCGCTCACACCGTCGGTCCGTCGCTCACTGCTGCCTGGACGTGCTTGTCCGTTGGCTTGACGCAGTTATAAAACGCCGCTGTTGCTGACGTCACTGCGGCCGTAGGCGCGCAGCGCACGTCACTGCAAGCCAAGACATGCCAAGACCGTACTCTTTTTCTTTTTTTTTTATTTGCACGTTCAGTGCCATCTGGCGGAAACGGGGAAGCGCCGAACTCGGCCGCAAAAGGGCCCGAGTGTCCGCTCTTTACTTTTATGTTACTCTATGGTACGAGCAGAAAAGCTAGCAAAGCTCTCGCGGGCGCTCGAAGATAAGCCGTGGCAACTTCTTCGCGCTAGCGTGTACTATGCGCTAAGTAACTGCAGTGGCCGTGCAGATTTCGTACGTGCTTCGCCAGTGAAGGAAACGAAAGAAAAAGAAAAGGCTTCGAGCCCGCATAGCGCATGACAACAAGCCTTGCGCTGTGCTCACTTCTCTTCTGACTCTTCATGAGTTCGTTGCTAGCCCTTAGCAGACATTTCCATCCCTGGCTTCAAGGAGCAACCCTAAGCAACTGACTCTGCTGGGCACCTTGCTGCATTGAAAGAAATAAGTTACTATCGACAGGTCGACGAAAGGTATACAATAAGCATGAAACTCCCTACTTTCAACGTCCTGTAACCTGCGGCTGCATGCCATTATTAAAGGGTGAGAAACCTGGTGCCATTTTTGCAGCGAAGGAAGCAGGACAGCGCTTAAGGACACAATCGTTTTAAACGCGTATGTTCTCCGCACGCTTCTCTGCATGAATACTCTGCGCAGCAGCAGGCACGCGTACACAATTTCAGTATGTGTTTCAAAGAAACAAACGCTTGGTTTTTGCACCCACAAACTTGCCACGAATGCCGTGCTTTATCGCGCATTGCAAGGAATAATTTTGAGACCATGATGATTGCTTCGAGCTTCTCTATCTTGCATTGTTTAATAAAAACTATAGTCCCATTTGCTCGCGCAAGACGTTTCTGAAATCTCACTTCTACCAGTTTCTGGTTTCTTTTATCAAATAGTGAATTCGTAGTTGGTTGTATGTGGTTTAGCGTCCCAAAGTGACTCATGCTATGAGGGGTACCGTAGCGGAGGGCGTCGGGTAATTTCGTCCACATAGGGTTCTTTACCGTGCACTGACAACGCACAGCACACGGGCCTCTGGAATTTCGCCTCTATCTCAATGCGACCGCCGCGGCCGGGATCGAACCCGCGTCTTTCGCGTGAGCAGCCCAGCGCCGTAACCACTGAGCCACCGCGGCAGCATAGGTGTGCAGCAGATCGAGTTGCTTAGGGCTGCTGCTTGAAGCTAGGGATGGAAATGGGAGGATTACGAAAAGACTAGTAACAAACACATAACAGAAGCCTGAAAGAAATTGAGCACAGCGCATGGCTTGTTGTCATGCGCTATGCGGGCTCGAAGCCTTTTCTTTTTCTTTCGTTTCCTTCACTGGCGAAGCACGTACGGAATCTGCACGGCCACTGCAGTTACTTAGCGCATAGTACGCGCTAGCGCGAAGAAGTTGCCACGGCTTATCTTCGAGCGCCCCCGATAGCTTTGCTAGCTTTGCTGCTCGTACCGCGCACCCCTGCTTGGGAGCAGCTTCCGAAGGTGACTCAGCGTTTTGCCTCGATGAAAGCGCCCCCGCTCAGGCGCCGGCAAAGTAGTACCACGAACACCGCACTCACTATTGCGCAGCCAGCGTGACTCTGTTTCCCTCGCCCGCCTGAAAGGAAGGGAGCCTCTCACCCTCTATACCCTCGCACCCAGCGCGCTTGCGTGACGGGGACGCCACCACTCGGCTCCGCAGCCGCTCCGCGGCCGTGCGCGGTGGGCTGTACATTTTTGACGGGGGCTTTACGTTATATTCGACCTTTCCGGAGCAACTCGTAATAAGCAAAAGCTCGCACTGGAGGGATGTTTGCATGCAAATATTACGTTTAGTTCTTCCCGTTTTCCGGGAGCCGTGTGAAAGTGGAACGCTTTAGACCTATCGATGGTTGCAAAGCCTACTATCGAGAAATTCTTGTAAGTGCTCGCAAAATTGTTTTGTCAACAAACAAAGCGTGATGCAGATTTTTCACGTTTTAAAAATTTTCCTGCTCGCTTTAAGAATTTCGAACTTTTCTTGCGTGATATACTATGTGAAACTTCACACTCATTCCGCGTTATCATTTTATGTTTTTTTCAATGCATGCTACACTTTCAACTTTGAGCGCCTGCATAACTTCGTGTTTTAAACCCAGAACTGCAAACCCACTTCGTGTAGGTAAACCTATAGTTCCTGTAAAAATCCCCGAAGGGATTTACAATGTCATGTAATAAATAAATAATTAATGAATAAAAGTAAATGACGCTGCTTACTTCCAGTATTATATTGTCTTCCCTGCAATTTTCCTTTCCTCACTGCACAGAGGTTCCTTTAGTCGTCATTTGGCCTCGAAGTTGCGTCCGTCCATGCGAGCAGTGACCGGATGTATAGATTTGATAGTTTCCTTTTGTTGCGAAAGCCGCACTACGCTAGTCGGCGAGCCATTTTGCGGAGCTGACTAAAGGCCATACTGCGCATGCGCGAGGAGCAGTGACGTCATACGGCGCACAGCTGGCGCGTCGCCGCCGTCGCTGGGCGGGTGACTCAGAGGTGCCGCCGCCGCGCTCGCCAGTTGCGCATGCGCAGTAGCAGCGCATAACTAGCGTGCCGCGGCCGCCACCGCTGCCGCGTGCTCTCCATCGCCTCTCTCTCTCTCCTCATTGCTTTTGCAATCCTAAAGTTATAACCAGATCTAAACCACTGCCAATTTTTTTTTAAAGAGTGCTCAAAAATATTTTCCGAGATGGTCGGCAATGAACAAAACTTCCGGACTCCGAAGATATGACGGAAATAGCTGAACTTTCAAGCTTGACCAATGCGTGCAAGGCAAGCAGTATGAAGAAGTACAGCATGAAAAGGTCTGATCAAGCTTTAAAGCATACGCGAAGCCTGAATGCAACCTTATATTTGTCAACACCAATAAAAGAACCGTACTGCTAAGAAGAGACGAGGAGGCAGTGCTATGAGCGAATTAAGTGATATAGTTAAACAGGAGCCGAATTACGTAAGGATTTATTTAGTAGCCGGCATTACCAGGATGCTAAGGGCTGAGGTGTAGCTCGGACGATAATTGAAAATTGCGGTGGGAACGCAGAAGTAAAAAGAGAGAGCCTCGGAAGTACTGCAGAGGGGAAGAGCAGCAGGTGAGTATCAAGCTACTGCACACCAGTGAAAGGACGGTGCAGGCGTTGCGCTAGAATAATTTGCCACCATTTATGCACATTGGTTTATGGCATCGGTCGTACTAGACGAGGGGCTACATTGCAATAGAATCAGAGCTACGTTAGAGGTCATTGTTCCAAGGGAACAAAATTGTTTTAGCAAAGAGCGCTCAACAAAAGACGATATTTGCAGAACCTGTGAAGTTTATTTATTATTTACACAGTACTGCTAGCCTCGGTGAGGCTGTAAGCAGGAGCGGGAAACAAAACAAAACATAAGTGACATGCGCAAAACAAATCAAGGCACAACACGCTGCCTTCAACAAATGAGATGCACTCACGAGCAAAAATAGATGATGGAAAGTTGCGTGCAGAAACACAAAGCAATCTCAAGAACACTCCGCAATCATCAGTTACAATCTGACAGCATTCATAAATGCTTCAGTAGTAGGGCATTCAACAATGCTGCCCGGAAGCCGGTTCCACTCACGGACAGTTTTTGGAAAAAAAGAGTTAGCGAAGGTTTGAGTGTGACAGGAATAATCTTTAAGTTTTTTGCTATGATGCGATCGGGTGGTTCGTCGGTGTACAGCCTCTATGTAATCGTGTTTTCGCATACGTAGTTTATCATGAAACAGCAAGTGCATGTATTTTAATCGATCATATTGACGCCGTTCTTGTAAATTGTCTAAACCTGCCTTTTTTACTAGAGTACTCGCGGAAGTACGCCAGCTATATGATCGGTATATAAACCTAGCTGCTTTCTTTTGTACAGATTCGAGATTGTCTATGTTGCCACGAGTGTGCGGGTCCCAAACAATTGATCCATATTCTAGTACTGGTCGAACTAAGGTTTTGTACGCTATTAGTTTAACTTCGTTTGTACATTGTCGCAGAGTTCTTCTTAAATAACCTAATTTCCGCATGGCCCTCTTCACAATTTCCGATATATGTTCATTCCACCTTAGATCCGATGTTATGGTTATGCCTAGGTATTTATAGTTGTTTACCACTGCGAGAGTGCTGCTGCCTATGGAATATGAGAAATTTAATGGCTGCCTTTTGCGTCGCAACAAAATCGCAACAGATTTTTTCGTGTTTATTGACATCTGCCAATCTGAGCACCAAGTTGCAATCCTTGCTAAGGCACTATTATGTAGAGCCTGATTGCTGGAGTTGTGAATTTCGTGATAGATTATGCAGTCATCGGCGTATAGCTTGATTTTAACGGGTAGATTATGAACTATGTCGTTAATAAATATTAAAAAGAATAAGGGCCCGAGAACAGATCCCTACGGTATACCGGATTTGACAGGCGCAGGAGCAGAGCACACGTGATCTATTCTGACGCATTGGGATCGGCCACATAGGTAAGCTTCGATCCATGCAAGAAGAGAATTGTTTTTCAGCAGCGGTTCTAGTTTTGAAAGAAGTTTAAGGTGAGAGACGCGATCAAAGGTCTTTTCAAAATCAAGAAATATAATGTCGATTTGGCTTTGAATGCCAATGGCTGTTGCGAAATCGTGAGTTAGCTCCAGGAGTGCTGTTACTGTGGAGAGTCCTTTTCGGAACCCATGTTGCCTGCTGTCGATTAGATTATTATGTTCAACAAATGTCGAGATATGATTAAAAATAATGTGCTCAAGAACCTTGGAACATGTACACAATAATGATATCGGCCTATAAGACGAAAGTAATGATGAATTATCTGATTTGGGTATCGGCACGATTTTACTGCATTTCCAATCAAAGGGAATTTCTGCTTTAGTCAAAGAAAGATTGAACATAATACATAAATATTTACTGCACCACTCGGCATACCTAACAAGGAAAGCATTGGGTATACCATCAGCACCTGGTGACTTTTTGTTTTCGATATTCAGCAGTAACGACTGTGGGGATACACATGAATCCCCTGCCCCATTGTAACGGCCGCGCGTAATTATCACGCGATGCTATGTGCGCGCCGTTCGGGAGGTTTTGCGAGGGAGGGCACTCTCGCCACCCCCGCTTCCTTTCGCTCCCCGCCGCGGAGACTTTCCCTCTTTCCCCTCTTACAACGGAGAGACCTCCTCTCCACAGCCCGGGAGGAGACGCGTTTCTTCCGAGGCTGGCTCGTCTTCTGGCGGGAGCCGTGCACACGCACGGATCAGAGATCTGCCACGGAGACCGCTGCCCTTATCGCCCGGCCACCGTGTGTGACTTGACCGCCGCGGGCCGTGAGCGAGGAACCACGCGAGGTGAGCGGAACCCTCTTCCCCCACATTTTTGCGTGCGTTCTGCCCTTTGTGTTTTCCACCCCCGTACGCGAGCGGAACATCCTCGCTCGTTACGGCGGTTGTATTGTTGCTGCTGCATTGTATTGCTCGGGAGCAATAAACGCTCCTCCGAGTAGCATACTCGTGTTTGTCCCCTCTGGCCCGAACCCGCCGTGGTTGCGACCTACCGCACCGCGGGTTGGGGGTCACAGCTCTGACTGCTAGGGCTGGCACGCTGGTGCTAGAGAGCGACAACTGCTTCTAGCCCTTTGAGCGTTACTACAAGAATAGACCCCCATATTCTTGGCGCCCAACGTGGGGCCAGAGGTGTGACAAACCGAGTGTCTGTGTGAGCGACTGCCGACACACAGACTAGCCATGGCGGCGAGCGGGATTGACATCCAGTCCCTGCTGTGGTTGTCCAATACGGCTTCTCAGCAGCAACATCTTGGCACGGCAGTAACAACTACTGCAGGTGTGTTCCCAGAGGCTGACGCTAGCCCCTGTGATCTTATATCGTTTGAGCCGAGCGGTGCTTCACACGACACACCGGCTCAGACGAGCGGCGACGCTAGGCACTTCTCGCCAAGCGCTATGCCGCCAGGTAGGGAGAGCATGGCGCGACATGTGCAATCTTGCTCATCCCACCTGGGCCCTCAGCCAGAACTACCTGGCCAGGCCCAAGAGGCTGTGTTGCGCAACGCCTTGCGCCTCATAGAGAGCCTCACGGGTATCGTGCAGAACAACCTGCAAACACCCGCTCCAGCGGCGAGTCCGAGGCTAAGGGTGGACCTTCCCAGCTACGGTGGCTACCATGATCTTGTCAGTGCCAACGAGTACCTTGAGCGCATGCTGACCTACCAGCAGGCGACAGGGCTTTCCGATGGCGAGATTCTGGCGCGTGTCGTGCCAATCTCACTGACTGATCAGGCTGCCCGCTGGTTCCGCCTTACTGGCCATCGGTCTCGCACGATGGAGGAGTTCCGAGCGAGGTTTCGCGAGGAGTTCTTGCCCGCAGATTACGAGCGTCGTCTGCGGCGCGAGTTGGAGCTGCGTACTCAGCATCCGGACGAATCGTTGCTTGAGTACGTGAGGGCGATGGACGAACTCTATCGTTTTGCAGACCCCTCAGCTTCGAACGGCGAGAAGGTAGAGCGTGTTACGCGACAAGCGCACCCTACCTTCGCAGCCTACCTACGAGGCGTACCGTTCAGGGACTTGGACGAACTCGCCTCGGCAGCCAAGCGCATACAGGCGGACATACTCGCCTCCCGCGCGTATCGGCCACCCCCGCCAGCGTCGCAGGCACTTGAGCCGCGATGCGCCTGGAACGGAGACACTTTTCGAAACCGTTCCCGGGGAGCCGAAATGGTTGCATTCAGTGACGGGCAACTGAGAAACGGTTGGGAACTGTCAGACCGAGCTCTCGACCCGTACACGTATGCTATGCGGTCAGCACACGCTGCGCGTGGCCAAGGTATGCAGAATCGGGACCGACATACCGACCCGAGGACGCTAGACCAAAGGGCATCTGCGACGGTTCGCCCGGCAGGGAGGAACGGTCAGCCGGCGCGAGGCGACAACTGCCCCGCCCGGCAATGGCCGAATACCCTCTGCTACCGGTGCAACCAACGAGGGCACTACGCCCGGGAGTGCAGACGCCCCGTGAACCGAGAGCACGCGCTTTCGGGAAACGAACGCAGCCGCCGGTAAGCAACGCTTCGCAGCCGGCGGCGTCAACAGCGGTGCTCAGTGAGTCACACGAACTCCTAGCCCCGCTGGCTTGTCGTTTGGAACCACCCAGCGACACGCCAGTACCGCTTATTGAGCTTACAGTGGCACAACGTAAGTTCATGGCATTGCTAGACACAGGAGCGAGCGCATCCCTGTTTGGCGACGAGGTATGTGAGCATCTCCGTCGGAACGGACTCCGACTGCGAGCGAGCAACCTCACGTTCCGATTAGCCAGCGGCACTGCACACGCGAGCGGTGCCGCGCGGCTTGTGGTGCGGTGGGAGAAACGAGTGAGGCGCCAGCGCTTCGCTCACCTCCCCGGCCTATCGGTTCCAATTATTCTTGGTAGAGACTTCCTCGCCAAGACGGGCATTGTTATTGACGTCTGCAACGGGGGATATAGGGAGCGAGCATGTGGCACCCTGAAACCTTTCGTTCAACCCCAAAAAGCGTCGAGAGCACATTCGCTTTCCGATGCTTCGCGCGCAGACGTACGCAACGATCGCCTGAAAAAGAGCCTCGAAACGCCTTCGGCCCGGCTGAACAACCAGCCTGTCGACCGCGCCGAGAGGAAAAGCGCGGAAGGGAACCCCTCCCCTCCCGCGCGACCCCCTGTCCCCCCTGCGGTTGCACTCTGTGCCGCGGCGGCATGCAGGCCTCCCCACCCGCTGCTGGACAACTCAGACAGCTTGTCGGGGGAGGAAAAAGCGCGTTTGTCTCTGCTCCTAACGAGTACGACGCCGTATTCACGGAGCGGCCTGGCTGCACTACGCTGGTTAGGCACAAAATTGAGACAGGCGACGCTGTTCCATGGAAGTGCAATCCTCGGCCAGTCAGCTTGGCTAAGAGGAAAGCGCTCGATAACGCACTGGACGAGCTTCTCGATACAGGCGTTGTGGAACGATCAAACAGCCCCTGGGGGTTTCCAGTGGTGCTGGTGCCCAAAAAGGATGGAACATCCCGCCTTTGTGTGGACTATCGACGCCTGAACGAGGTGACACGGAAGGACGCATACCCACTTCCGAGCATTCCCTCGATAGTGTCCAATGTTGGTGGAGCAAAGTACTTCACTACGCTCGATGCTAGCAGAGGATACTTTCAGGTGGAGATGACCCCCAGTGATCGGGAGAAAACTGCCTTCACTTGTCACAGGGGACTTTTCCAGTTTACCCGAATGCCGTTCGGCCTGGTCGGCGCGCCCGCGACGTACCAGCGTCTGATGGACCGTGTCCTAGGCGATGCAAGGTGGCACCACGCTCTTGCTTACCTGGATGACATTGTCGTGTATTCGGAAACCTTTGATGAGCACTTACGCCATCTCAGGGATGTACTGGAAAGGCTGAGGTCTGCGGGAATCACTCTGAACCCGAACAAGACCCAGATAGCGGCGACCCGAATAACACTGTTGGGGTTTACGCTAGACAAAGGACGCCTTCTGCCGTGCGAAGACAAGCTGCGGGCTATTTTGCAGTTCCCGTCGCCGGCAGACATAGGCGGACTAAGACGCTTTCTGGGGCTGATGAACTTTTATCGACAGTTTATCCCAGATTGCGCAGCTCTGCAAGCCCCCTTAACAGCGCTGTTAAGGAAAGGTGTGAAGTGGCATTGGGGACCCGAGCAAGAGGCGGCACTACGCCATCTCACTTGCGCGCTCGCGGAAACCACAGAGCTAAGGCTGCCTGACCTGAACAGGGAATTTGTGATCCACACGGACGCTTGTGACCTGGGCTTAGGAGCAGTCCTGCTTCAAGAGCACGGAGGTAGCCTGAGACCGGTGGCGTTCGCCAGCCGCTCATTAACTCCCGCAGAGAGAAACTATTCCGTGACAGAAAAAGAATGTCTCGCGATTATCTTCGCTCTGCGGAAGTTCGACTACTATGTCGATGGAGTCGCTTTCGTGATTGAGACTGATCACATGGCACTCACTTGGCTGAGACGCCTAGGCGAGCCGTCCGGACGCCTGGCGCGATGGGCGCTACTCCTCCAGCGTTACGACTTTACCGTGCGCTACAGGAGGGGCAAGAACAACGTGGTGGCGGACGCACTTTCGCGCGCGCCCGTTGACGGCTTGGGAAGTAACAACACTGCCCATTCCGCCGCGCCCGACAGCCAGAGCAGCGCGACTGCCGCGCAGCTCACACAACGCCCCGAGGGAAGGGACACCCCGCCTTCCCAGGGCGAAAGCGTGAACCACTTTGAAGGCATCAGTTCAGTGGTGAGCGTTTTCAGCAGAAGGGAGCTATTGGAGGCACAGCGGGAGGATCCATTTTGTCGAAAAGTGTTCGACGGGCTCAGGGAGCCGGGCGGCGCGGCCGCGGCGCACATGGAGGCAACTGGTATTGTTGTCCGTGCGGGGCGCTCGAACACAGCTGGTAATGCTGTGAGCGCGATGGATTCCTATCTGCTCGACTCCGATGGCATCCTGCTGAGATATATCCCCTCCGAGAAGGATACACACGAGTCCTTCAAGGAGGTGATTCCACGCACGCTGAGAGGAGCACTTTTACGCTACTTTCATGACACGTGCATCGCTGGGCATGCGAGTGGCCCTAAGACTTACCTCAAGTTGTGCCGCCTCGCTACCTGGCCTGGCATGAAGCGGGATGCGATACGCTACGCCCGCTCGTGCGACGTGTGCCAAAGGGTCAAGCCACGTGGTGGACGCCCACCTGGGCTCATGCAGCCGATCAATAGCCAGGGTCCTTGGCAAATTGCGGCTTGTGACGTCATGGGACCTTACCCCAGGACTCCGAGTGGAAACCAATATCTGCTCGTTGTCACAGACCATTTCAGCAAATGGGTGGAACTGTTCCCACTTCGAAAGCTGACGGCACGCGTAATCATGGGGAAGCTGATCGAGGTGTTCACACGATTCGGCTACCCCGGGCAGTTGATAACGGACAATGCATCGTACTTCACTGCCAAACTTTTCGTGGACTCCTGTGCGGCCCTTGGCATTAAGCACAGGAGAACAACCACGTACCACGCCCAGGCGAATCCCACGGAACGCGTGAACCGCAACATCAAGCACATGCTCGTTGCATTTGCGGAGACGCACATCGACTGGGACACCTGTCTCCCCGAGATTGGGTTTGCTCTCAGGTCGACCGTGAACCGCTCGACTGGGTACACACCTGCCGCTCTCAACCTTGGCAGGGAGCTGCCGAACCCGTTAGAACTTACTCTACAGGTTCGCAGCAACACCCCGATTGCTTGGTCGGCACGCGCCGACTATGCGACCGGGCTGCGCGCGAGGATGACGGAGGCTTTGGACAAAGCACGCCGGAATCTGAGCACTGCTCGGGCCCAGCAGAAAGCGCAGTATGACCGCTCTCACCGGGAAGTTCACTACAAACCGGGTGACCTGGTGTTGAGGCGCAGTCACGTTCTGAGCGATGCCAGTAAGCGGTTTTCTGCTTCTCTGGCGCCGAAATGGACGGGACCATATGTAGTTCGGGAGAAACTTTCCTCTCTCGTCTACAGGCTGGCGGACTTGACGCTAAGACCGACCGGCGGGCCAGTGCATGTCTGTGATCTCAAACCCTACTTTGACAGAGGGAGCGAGTGGCCTGTGGAGAACACCCTCCCCCGCCAGCAGGCAGCCGCACCGAGAGGCAAGGCTCGACAACAGAGCCCGGCACCTCGTTACAACTTGCGCCCACGGCAGAAACAACTCTGACCAACGCGCAGGGAGTAATTTCTCCTGCTTAATATGGACGGAACACCCCTTCCATATTTCGCACCACGGCTTCCGGAGCAAGCACACGCTTTCTCGTCGGAAAAGACCGAGCGGGGTTAGACTAGCTCAAAAGAAAAAAAAATGTGTGTAAATCGTTAAAAGTAACTAAAAAGAAAAGACAGCTTTGCAGCCGCAGGCCAGCCTTCACAGCGTGCCCGGAGGAGAGCCAGCGCACGCCGCAACGACCGTTGCAGCTTGTGGGGATACACATGAATCCCCTGCCCCATTGTAACGGCCGCGCGTAATTATCACGCGATGCTATGTGCGCGCCGTTCGGGAGGTTTTGCGAGGGAGGGCACTCTCGCCACCCCCGCTTCCTTTCGCTCCCCGCCGCGGAGACTTTCCCTCTTTCCCCTCTTACAACGGAGAGACCTCCTCTCCACAGCCCGGGAGGAGACGCGTTTCTTCCGAGGCTGGCTCGTTTCGCTCCCCGCCGCGGAGACTTTCCCTCTTTCCCCTCTTACAACGGAGAGACCTCCTCTCCACAGCCCGGGAGGAGACGCGTTTCTTCCGAGGCTGGCTCGTCTTCTGGCGGGAGCCGTGCACACGCACGGATCAGAGATCTGCCACGGAGACCGCTGCCCTTATCGCCCGGCCACCGTGTGTGACTTGACCGCCGCGGGCCGTGAGCGAGGAACCACGCGAGGTGAGCGGAACCCTCTTCCCCCACATTTTTGCGTGCGTTCTGCCCTTTGTGTTTTCCACCCCCGTACGCGAGCGGAACATCCTCGCTCGTTACGGCGGTTGTATTGTTGCTGCTGCATTGTATTGCTCGGGAGCAATAAACGCTCCTCCGAGTAGCATACTCGTGTTTGTCCCCTCTGGCCCGAACCCGCCGTGGTTGCGACCTACCGCACCGCGGGTTGGGGGTCACAGCTCTGACTGCTAGGGCTGGCACGCTGGTGCTAGAGAGCGACAACTGCTTCTAGCCCTTTGAGCGTTACTACAAGAATAGACCCCCATACGACAGAAGGCCCTGTTCAGAAACAATAACATTATTAATTGGCAGACAATGTAACGCTAAGTCGGGATGTGGTTTCTTACCATCATCGTTTGTGAATACTGAACAGAAGAATTAGCCGCCGCGGTGGCTCAGCGGTTATGGTGCTCGGCTGTTGACCCAAAAGACGCGGGTTCGATCCCGGCCGCGGCGGCTAGAATTTCTTTGGAGGAGAAATTCTAGAGGCCCGTGTACTGTGCGTTGTCAGTGCACGTTAAAGAACCCCAGGTGGTCGAAATCTCCGGAGCCCTCCACTACGGCGTCTCTCATAGCCTCAGTCGCTTTGGGACGTTAAAACCCCATAAACCAAACCAAACCAAACCAAACCAAACCGAACCTGAACAGAAGAATTGATTAAAAGCAGATGCCACTTGCGGTTGTGACGTTATTGTTTTGCCATTTATACACAATTTGTATGTTATTTTCTTTTTAGGACACAAATGCCGATAGAACTTTTCTGGCGCGGTGAGCAGAAAGTTCTTCATGGTGACGTTGAAATAGTAGTCCTTGTTCCTTTTTATGCATTCCTTTACCTGCGTACGTAGCACACAGAGCTTATTTTTGTTGGCCGCTTAAGGGGAAAGCCGGGTTTGCTTTCTTAACTTTTTTGTTTTTCGCTCTAGCCGAATAACTTCTTTAGTCATCCAAGGACTAGTATTTCGTACTCGTTTCGTCACAGTCGGCACAAAATCATTCACGCACTTCATAACAAGACTCTTGAAGAAACACCACAGAGCATCAACAGAGCAATCGGTAGATTCACTTAAAGCAACAAAATCTGAGAACGAACTGTCCAACAAATCTAAGACAGCAACGTCGTTGGCACCTGCGAATTGCGGGACTACGCGTATGTCTTTGTTTTTCTTAGTAGCAGGAGCGCATGCGATATTCAGCGATACCATCTTATGGTCAGATATGCCATCGTAGACATGCGTAACCGGATTTCGGCAAAGCTCACGAGTAAAAGATCTAAAATTGATTTAGCGTCTTTTTGTATGCGGGTGGGTTCTTTAACTAGTTGAGTAAAGTTGTGAAAAAAGATTAAATCTACAAATGGCTCAGAAATGACAGATAGTGGTTCAGGGAATTCACTGTCCCACTTGATGGAAGGCATATTAAAATCTCCAGCAAGTACTGTGTTGCAAGTAGCAATGTTACTAGAGCATAGGAATCCATTCAGTGCTTCAAAAAATGTGCTGTTGCTATTTGGCGGCCGGTAGATTGTACCTACAATCAAGGTAAATTCGGTTAAAGAAACCTTTAGCAGTATGTATTCGATATCGGGTATGTCGGGAAGACTGGTTACATGCAATGACTCTCGGAAAATAATTGCTACGCCACCGCCCCGAGAGTTCCTCTTTGCGAAGCATTCGGTAGCCTACGGGTGCTATTTCAGCGCTCTCGATATCCGTGTGCAGCCAGGTTTCTGTTAGGCATGCGATATGCGGCCTGTGTGTGCGCACGATACTTCCTAGGTCAACTGTTTTATTAACGATGCTTCGCGCATTTAGCTGAATACACACAAACGACCTATCCTCGGGGGCTACGGTTCATGTACTCTGTTTATCTTTCCGGCTAACTGGAACTCGGATCTTTCGTTCCTCGTCCCATTCGAACAAGTCGTTGTCTATCTTAAGCTTGTCGTATATGAGCTTGACTTTTTGGCCATTCTTTTTGTTAGAAGCGGCACTGTCCCACAGTTGCTTTCTTTTCATTCTTGTGGCTGCGGAAAAATCCTCCGAGACAGACACGTTTCCGTTCTTTAGCTTAAAGCAATTTTTTTGGATATTCATTTTCTCACGTATGATTACCGGTCGTACTTTGTCGGGTTGTTTCCCACCAATTCTGTGTATTCGTTCGACCGAACAGACGTGTGCACCTAGACTTTCTGTGAAGACATCCTTGAGGACGGATTCCTCGAGATCTTCATGCGTCTCATTTTCCTTTTCCTTTACACCGAAAACCAGAAGATTATTACGCCTTCTGCGGTCCTCCAAATCGGTAAGCTTGAGTTCTAAGCCCTGAACCTTCTTCTCTAAGCTCCGAGCTATTGAACATACTTCGGAAATAGCTGAAACCGAGTCTTCATACGTTTTAAGGCGCGATTCAATGTCGTCTAGCCTTTTTTTTTATTTGTTTCTGTCCCTCTAGAAGTTCGCCCAGTAGTTGCTCAGTTGACGGGCTCGGGTTCGGCTCGACATCACCACAAAGCATAAGCACTGAAAAAACGAAGTTGGAGGCAACGGCACACATTGTGCATATACACTCGGGGCACGTCAGCTGGAACAAGTAAGGATTGCTAGACTTAAAGGTACAGGAAGATTTACTGACCTGTATGAAAAACATGAACGGATTTGAGACGGTGCCGACCGAAGGCCAGCTGACGTGCCCACTCAGCCCAAGTTGTAGAAAATTGCGCACTAGGTAACCCAAAATATAAACTGATCAACAGAGCTCACGCGTGACGGAACCAAACCCTTGAACACCCTCAATGTCTGCGATCCCGCTAACTTGGTTAGAGAGGAGCATATACTGAAGCGACCTGTAATAATTACGGCTGAAGAGAGCGTTTAACGCTAAGAATGCTGCGAAAAATTTCGCGAAATAGTTGGGTATGAAATCAGCAGTTGCCGCCCGAAGGCCAACCGTGTACAGAGAAAATATTTCCATGCACGCCTTTTTGTCACACTGTGAGACGTCCATCGAAATTACTTCTGTCGAAATGTTAATTAATGATTTCGCAAAAGAACATAGATCCGATTGGGGTCCACAAACTTTTTAGAAGGAAGAATGTAGACGCAGTCGGTTTGAAAAAGGTGCATTAATACGAGACACCGCGACGGCGTCTCGAATTCGACCTTTTAAGGCATCTACGACCGCTTCAGCAGAGGCAGTCGGGACGTATGGAGGCTAGACCGCTCCACCAAAAAAGTGGAAGCAAGCAAATTTAAAAACGTGTTTTTGTTAACAGTACACATCTGGTGATTAGCACGGAATCTATCTTCGTGGAGCAATACCGTATTGCCGACGAAAACTAGCTCTGAGGCAGTGTGTCAAAGCCGCTTTCAAAAGGAGGAGGAGAGCGCATCGTAGGCACCCTGGCGTACAAAATACAGCACGCCTAAAATTCAAGGGTTACACAGCCTCGGTTCCGTCTTCGGGCCTGATATGCTTAAGGGTCGTGTAGTGGGATATTCACGGCACTACCGAAGCTGGACACCTCCGGAGAGGGCGAAAATCGGCATCACTCATTTGTTCAGATATTCTCACAAAAAAATTCAGGGGGCACTTTGACTGTCTAAAGTGCGTAGATTGGTTTGGTTTGGTTTATGGGGTTTAACGTCCCAAAGCAACTAAGGCTATGAGAGACGCCGTAGTGGAGGGCTCCGGATAATTCGACCACCTGGGGTTCTTTAACGTGCACTGACAACGCACAGTACACGGGCCTCTAGAATTTCTCCTCCAAAGAAATTCTAGCCGCCGCGGCCGGGATCGAACCCGCGTCTTTCGGGTTAGCAGCCGAGCACCACAACCGCTTAGCCACCGCGGCGGCTAAAGTGCGTAGAGGCGAAAGCGTTTTCCGCACCACTTTGACTGCTTCTGTGGCACTGGTGGCGTCACATGTAATTGAGTATTAATTACTAAGTGATTACAAATCACTAATTAATGGCTAATTACGGATTAATGCCTGAATACTAATTAATGACGCTTAATCTTCTCCTTTAGAAGTGGAACGCGACAGCGTGTTGTAGCGCTGCGACGGAGACCACGGAACGCCACCACCCGTTCGGCGCGATGCCTTGCCGTTTGAACGCAACGGTTTTTGGTGATTGACTCGACCCTACGCGAGATCACCAGCGCATCACTACAAGACTGTACGATAGTCGAGGCTGAGGAAGCGGCCGTCGCTCTAGCGGCAGCGGTGGTGGTGGTGGTGGTGAAAACATTTATTTCGAATGAACTGGAGGTATGTTTGGATCAGCCCGTAAGGGACCGATCCTTACAAACACTAGGTGGAGGTCCCTAGTATGGGACCCCAGTGGCGGTTGCCGCCGCCCGGGCGCGCCCGACTAAGGCTTGTTGGGCCTGTAAGACGTGGCAGCCGAGCAGGGTCGCCTCCCAGTCCTCCCGGGTTGGGTTGGGGATGGGGGGAATAGCGGGGTTGGAGGGGCAGGCCCACACCATGTGATAGGTGTCAGAAGACATTGCACTACAGTGTGGGCAGCTGCCGCTAAAGGAGGGGTCAAAATGTTTTAGCGCTGCCGGGCACAGCAAAGTATTGGTGAGAAGGCGGAGAAGGAGCCGCTCATCCGCCTTCTTCAGGCCTTTACATGGGCTAGGGTAAAGGCGATGACAATTTTGATAATATGTTGTAATATCTTTGAATGTATAGACCGGATTAAAATTAATGGTGGCGAAAAACTTTAATCAAAGAGAGCTTGAGGGTAAAAAAAAAAAAACCCTGCTGCATGGTCGGTATCCTTAGTCCGGGACACCGCACGACGAGGCCCCGTCTCGCGCCCGCTTGACCAGAGCCCTTTGGGACTCCAGTGAGGAGGGCAGTCTCCCATGCCTCTCGGGTGGGGGAGGGGGGAAGGTGAGGATTCTGAGTACATGCCCACACCATGTGAAATATATCGCAGATCTCTCCACAGTGCGGGCAGCGCCCATCTGTGTTCGGATCGAAGTGTTTTGCTATTGCAGGACAGAGAAGGGTTCCTGTCTGCAGGCGCCGCAGAGTTCGCTCCTCCGCCTTACTCAGCCCCTTGGCAGGTGCCGGGTAGAGACGGTGGCTGTCGCAATAATAAATTAGGATTTCGCGGATCCGCAGAAGCGGTTTATGAGCTTCTGAGCCATGAGAGCTAGGATGAGGAGCCCGGTGTGTGAGCGCTCGGGCGGCCGCATCAGCGGCCTCATTGCCTCGTAGACCCTGGTGGCCAGGAGCCCAGATCACTTTTGTGCGAGTTGGATCGGTGAGAGCGCGTCTTAGAATTTGCGAGGCAAGAGGTGATATTTCGCCTGCAAGATAATGTTCACAGGCTCGGCGAGAGTCTGTGATAACCGTTTTCGAATTTGGATCGGCGGCAGCGAGAGCTATTGCGACTTCCTCCGCTTGTGTTGAATTTGGGGCCCGAAAAGATAGCCCATCGACATTCATTCCCCGGTGGACTACGGCAGCCGTGAAGAATCCCGCGGGCGACGGCCCTCTGATGTCCACGTAATAGACGCCCTCTTTATAGCCATATTGCCTCTCAAGCGTGCGAACCCGCGCTTGTCGTCTGCCTTCATGTGAAGCCATGTCCATGTTACGCGGGAGCGGAGCCACCAAGAGCATGTGGCGCCACAGCACCGGGATGTTCTCCGTCCCCTCCGGTATGCATGTGTGTTGGATGTGTAAGCGGTTTAGCAGGCGGCGCCCAGGCACCGTCTGCGATAGCCGCGTATATTGGTTCACGAGGTGGGCCTCCCGCAACTCCTTATAGGAGTTTACCACTCCCAACGCCTTCAGTTTAGCGTTGGAGGTAGCCACCGGGAGGTCCAGTGCTCGCTTTGTTGCCTTCCTGATGATGGCGTCAATGCGCTCGTCTTGTTGTTTGGTGGTGCGTAGGTACGGCACGGCGTAGAGGATCCGGCTGGTCACGAAGGCATAGGCGAGCCGGTCTCTAAAAATCCTTGCAGACTCACAAACAGCATGCCGCAACTACCTACGCGGCAGAATAGGGCACAGAGCGCTCCGCATACTCCGCTCTGGGGGCCACATAACACAACGACAAACAAACGAAGAACCAATCAGGCATACGATAGTATGGACGCCGGGACATACGGGAGTAAGAGGGAACCAAGAGGCGGACAGGATAGCTCGAGGGTACACTTATTACCGAGCATCCAACGTAGGCGACCTCGAGGGGAACGAACCTGTACCCCAAGATTATTCGGCGATACTAAATTATTACAAGGGCTGTAGAAAGCGCTATCCACCACCGGACAACTCGCTTAGCAGAGAGGACTCTGTCGCGTGGAGGCAGCTACAGACGGTCTCCTACCCGAACCTACACGTACTCAACAAAATATATCAAACACAATACAATGACGAATGCCCTTGGTGCCAAGAACCCCCCACGCTGTACCACATAACGTGGGCATGCCAGAGGATAAGCGTGGTACCAGTGATAACAAACCCGAGTGCGGAGCAATGGGAGGGAGTGCTTTCCAGCGATCGCCGGGTCGAGCAAGAAGGTCTGATTCGGCGAGCAAAACTGGCAGCAGCATCCAGCGGAGCCCTGGACTAAGCGCAACCGACCTTTGAGCAAGATGGACGAAGCCCATTCAAAACCGCCGAACACAACCGAATCTAGAGCTAATAATGTTTTCACTCACTCACTCACTTGAGGAAAAGAAATGGCGCAGTAATTCTCTGTCATCTCGGTGGACACCTGAACCGCACCGTAGAGGAAGGGAGGAAGTGGGAGTGAAAGAAGAAATACAAAGATGGCCCGTAATGAAGAAAATGAAAATTGTATTTGAGGAAAGGAAATTACTCAGTAACTGTCTCACATATCTCGGTGGACACCAGTCAAAGTTCAGGGGGGGGGTGCATTTTTCTGACCTAAAGTGCGGTCACTGATATGCGGTTAAGATGATAAGCTTCGCCTGTAAGAGTGGAACGCGACAGCGTCTTGCAACGCTGCCATGGAGTCCATAGAACGCCATCGCCCATTCGGTTCTACGCCTCGCTCATCGGTAAATTGGTTTTTGAGGAAAGGAAATGTATCTGTCTCTCATATCTCGGTGGACACCTAAACCT
The DNA here is from genome assembly GCF_055824585.1 of Amblyomma mixtum. NCBI lineage: Eukaryota > Metazoa > Arthropoda > Arachnida > Ixodida > Ixodidae > Amblyomma > Amblyomma mixtum. The sequence continues at coordinate 147,045,009 of NC_143018.1, forward strand.
CGCCGGAAGGGAACGGAGGAGGATGGCAGTGAGCGAAGACACCGTATTCACTAGACGCGCCTTTGTTCATTCCAAACCATCGAGCTGGCATGGCGGAGTGGATAGCATGCTCGTCTCGCACTCCGAAGACCGGGGTTCGATTCCCGAGCTCGACCAATTTCCTACTCGGTTTTATTTATTTATATGGCCTGACTAGAAATGTTAATTTAGGCTAATTGGGTAATTAAGCATTTAACTATGCTCAGTCCCACTTACTTGAAGCATCACTATATGATCCCTTCAATTGGTTGCATGGTTACTAGCCAAAGTACAATTGGCCCCGTTTGAAATTGGCGCACTGTGACGTCACGACCGTTTCGACCAACCGAAAAGCGTGATATTTCTGTCGACAACTGCTGCTTACAACGATGAGACATTAAAGGCTTTCGCCTTAATATATTGACACTTCCTCAGGGGCGGGACGGTCACTGAGCATCAAATGAATTTAATGATGAAAAATTAGAATGGGCACCAGAAGGACGCCACGTGTAGGTGCGATAATTTCTCATCTGCTCTTTAACGTTACCATGATCGAACTTCCAAGCAGATTTAACCGCATCCCAGGTGTTATACAGGCTGGCTACGGCGACGACATCACGCTCAGGACAGGCAGCGGAGGCGGTGGAAAAGCATGCACGATAGCGTGGGTGAAGATGCGCCCCACTAAAGTCACGACACCTGTTGCTACAGAAGCAATCAAGACAGGTAGCAAGGTGGACTCACAGCAATCCAAAAATCAATCCTGATGAAAAGAGGCCCAAGAGGTAGACTATAAGGGTACAAACCTCTAAATGAAGCCACGCAGCAGCTACTTGGACTCCTAAGACGAATAACCAGCAAATCTCACGAAATGAAAGAGGAGGAAACCGTGCGCTTAATACGGGCGGCTGTACTCAGCCGCGTAATTTACGTCACCCCATCTCTCGACGTCAAAAAAGCTGAGACGAAGGAAATAACACCTTCATCAGGTGGCGTACAAAGGCACGGGGGGCACCATCAAAAACCTATGGGAAAAAACGCTTCTCGCGCTAGAGCTTCATAACACACTAGAAGAACACACAGCTGCTCACTTATCGCCTCAATATGAACGACTATCAAGCAAGAGATCCGGGAGTGCTGTAGAAGCTAGGTTTACATTATGTTCCTGTGCGTGGGTTGAGAGATGGAATCAGTCAACCTCTCAATGAACAGATAATCATCGGCCAAATACAAAGAAATATGCATCCGGTCTTTAATAAAAAAAAGACGGACTGAAGGATCTAAAGCAGACAAAATTCGAAAGACTACCCGGCATGGCCTTTGTTGATGCAAAAAATGCAACCCGAAATTACGCCTTGGGTACAATTGCGCTGCCCGCAAACCAAAACTTAATAACACAGGCGACTAAAGCGACTAAGATTGCTTGGGCTCCGGCTAACAACTACTTGCGACGTAAAAACAGCACGCACGTTCCCGACGGACCGAGTGCTTGGTGGGGAAGATGGCGATAACATGTTCATCGAATCACTTTCAGGGAATTATAACACTGCAACCTAGAAAGAACGGATTCTCCGTAGGCACACAATACTTTCTCCAAGGCCAGGAAAGTGGCCTGGAGGCAGCTTCCTCCTAATACCTTCGCGCACGCGTCACTTCTGAGCACGATATACCCGGCACTCTACGCAGCTCCTTGCAATACATGTGGAGAGAAACCTTATATCTTATGATTTATGTACGCAGTGACTACTCAGTCTACAACCACACTGGAGCAGTGGGAGGCTATGCTTCTCCCTTCGGCACGGTCGCTTTGGTGCGCATGGTGTGCAGTCATAAGCTGGAAGTGGGCTCTGGGGAACGCGTAGTGGCTCACACCGTTTGAAATTCGAACAGCAGCGCTTCTTCAACGTTGTCGCTTTGCCGCTCGCGACAGCTGCTAAGACCAGTGCAGTTGGAAACAACAGAGGGACATTGTGGACGCCTATGTACCGAGCGCGGTAAGCTACGCATAAAGTTTCGGCGTATACTGCATCGATGAGGGGCAGCAATTACTCGGGGAAGCCGAGTGCCAGGCTGCGAGGTTTCGTGCTACCAAGAGCGCAACAGCGCTGAAAAATGGCAATAATAAGGGTGATCACTTTGATTCATGCTTCCGTCCCTCCAGTATGTATCACTTCGTGGCATGCAGCCTGGGCGGGGCTGCAGAACAAATCACGGGTGAGCCTGACCTCCTTTTAGGGAATCGGGGGAATAAAAGGCTACGTTTCTAAGAGGAGACAAATCCATCGCTTCCGCCGCGCAGTTGGCTTTTTCTGGACTATCGTTTTTGATGAGCACGCCGCTTAGAAACGGCGGTGCTGTTGGACAAACTCCGGATGCATGGGATGTTGAAGTCCACATAGCAGGACTAGGTCAACCACATGGAGAAAATGCGGCCACTGGTTTCGCTGATGAAACTAGATAGTCAGTGCACTCTTCAAGGAGAGAACAGCCCAAATTCATGCTATTCACTGACACTCGCCTCAACTCCGGCCTCCATGAGTCAGGCTGTGCGCTGTTCGGCTAACCACGACTTCTGTGAAACACGCCGTCTCGTGGCTCTCGATGCCGCCGTTCTTTCATTCCACAGGATTCTTCCTTCCTCCTCAACCGGCAGGAAAAGGCTTCGTTTTTTCTCAGTCTAGACATGACATCAGTCTCACTTGTTGTTGTTGTTGTTGTTGTCGTCCACTAAATAATGGCGCTTACCCACTGCGGGGGATTGGCCAAGACACAGGCGGCAACTGATACGTGCTCAAAATGTTAAACACGAAAATAATGATGGGAAAAAATAAAATAATAATGATACTAACAGTAAATAGTAAATAAATGAAAGGAAGTCAGATGTGTACTTGAAATAAGCTATACAAATACTGTGAGATCGGTGACTGAAATAGGGAACGGGGCTAAATATTCCATGTTTCGGAAAGCTTTCGTTGCAGAGAAATATTGATCATGAGAAAGAGCACAGCTTAAGACAGCAGCCTTTTAGTGTGTGTAAGGAAGTTTTGCATGGCGGCGAGCACATTCCAGTTACTGTGTCCAAGGGAGGAAGCCCCAAGAGACAGAGCAACCCCAGCTGACAGACTTAGACCTAGCTGTTCTAACGGATGCTCTAGCAGGCGGCTCCGTAAAGAGGAGAAACGGCGGCAGGTCAACAAGAAATGATCTATCGTTTCGGGTTCTCCGCAGAACGGGCACAATGGGGAGACCGCCAGACCAGATCTATACAGGTAGAAGTTTAAGTGAGGCACGCGACAACGTAGACGCGTGAAGGAAACCTCAAGCTTGCGTGATCGCCACCCTTTACTGCACCACGGGTAAAGGAGATGCCGGAATTCGGGAGAGGAGGCGAGAGCTGATGCTGCGAATTCTTTCAAGAGCAGATACCTGCGAAACCTGGCCGCCGTAATATATGCGCTGGGCGAAAGCACATATACGACTGGGCCTTGAAGAGATGCCTTCGCCAGGGTATCAGCAACCTCATTCAAATGGATTCCTCTGTGCCCAGGCACCCAGACCAACCGTAATGAACACACGTGGGGTGTAATTAAGCATTTGAGTAAGCGAAGTGCCTGAGATGTTGTAGGCGTGGTGAGAGAGAAACACAACGATAATGAATCCGTCATAATGATGACAGAAGACAAAGAGCTGTTTAATTTGCGCAAAGCCAAGACTACTGCTAGAAATTCAGCCAAATAAATAGGGGTGTAATCGGGAAGGCGGAGTGAGAATGACCGGTCAAGGGAGATGGAGAAAATGCCAACACCGACCTTTTCTTCACACTGTGAGGCGTCTGTCGCTATGAGCACATGAGATTTAAAGCACAACAAGTAATCCTGCAATAAACCGCTGAGCAAATGAAAAGACATTAACTTTGCATGTTTTGGAAAGATGTCATCGAAGACAATCTGAATAGATATAGAGTTGGCGCATACCGGAAGGATGTCCGAAATGCGGACGTTAAGGGGTCAAGGAGGGATTGCGCAAAACATATCTGAGGGGTACGGAAACGAGACCAGGTTTCGTTGAAAAATGGCCGAGGCTGACGAAGGGAGATCAAATTGGAGGCAAGAAGCGAAGAATCGCACATTTTCACAAACGTTTTCACTGTTAAGAGCGAAAATCATAAAGCCAATGATGGAATACGCGCTTCCAGGTACAAAACGGAAGTTGGCACAAATTTTGGAAGGCCCAAACAAAGGCGCAACGCCTTCCGCTTCAGGAGAATCAAGGGGCGAAGTTTATACGCTGGCGCACCAGAAAATAAAACACAGCCGAACTATGAGACTAGACGAACGTACTACATTCTATAAATCATAACAAGTGAGTGCCTTCTCATGCCAGAACGAACACTGCTCATCCTGCGCAGCATACCGACTGCTCGGACTCCTTTCGCAGTGATCTGCTCGATATGGGCTCCCCAGGAAAGAGAAGGATCATAAATTACTCCGAGATATTTGACACTTTGCACTTGAGGAATTGGATGGTTCCGGTAAACAATAGATATATTAACTGGACGAGAGAGCGGAAAAACCAATAAAGCACATTTATTCACATTAAGGGACAGATTAATGTCTCCTAACCATTGGTCCATGAAATTCAGGTAGGACTGTAAGGACTAGTACAAAGAGGAAATGTCATTCTCTGAAGCAAAAAAGGCGATGTCATCAGCATACACATAGGTGGACACCTTAAGTCTGCAGGGAATACTGCTGAGTAAGATGTTGAAAAGTACAGGGGAGAGGACCGCCCCTTGGGACACTCCTCTCGCTTGTCGAGAGGAGTGCCCCAAGCCGCTAGCCGTAAAGGCTATGGGTCCAACCAACAGTTTGTGTACTGTTTCTGAGAATAAATAAAGAAAAAATTCAAAAAAAATTTTGCAGGATGAAACACCGTTCTGGAAGCAGTAAAATTCCCTGTCAGCAAGAAATTCAAGAACCCAAGCCACAAAATATCTCGGAAGTCCAACTGCCTGTAGTCTTTGCAAGGGCGTCCTGTGCTCAACGCTATCATACAGGGTCTGTTCTGAAAGTAGTAGGACTGATTTTTTTTCTAAATTTTATTCATTATAATAGTGCATATGATTAACATTTTTAAAAGGAGCACCATTCCGCATCTACACACTGCTGCCAATGAGTTTTCCAGTTTTCGTACGCCTCCAGAAACGCCTGAACCGGAATGCTGTTTAGCTCCCTCGTCACGGCCTGTTGAACCGCCTCTACCTATCCGTGATCCTTCTCCTTGATCGTCGACTTTATTCTCGAGAATAGAAAAAAGTATGGCGTGCTCAAGTCGGGGCTCTAGGGGGTCCGAGGCAGCGTTGCCACATTGTGCTGGGCAAGATACTCCATTACGAGGAACCCTGTGTGGCTCGGCGCGTTGTCATGGTGCAGCCGCCATTTTTTGGCGCTGGCTGGACGGACACGAACAATGCGTTTTCGCCGTCTTCTGAGGACTTCCACATAAAAAACTGCATTAAGTGTTTGTCCGGGTGGTACGAACTCTTTGTGGGTGACTTCATGCCGATCAAAAAAGCAAATGAGCATGGAATTTTCCTTGGATTTGCTCGTTGGCGCGTTCTTGGGGCGTGCGGAAGAAGGGGTGGGGCATTCTAAGCTCTGCCGCTTGCTCTCCGTGTCGTATTCAAACACCCACGTGGCGTCAGATGTCACTACGTTAACCAAAAATTCGGGGTCCTCATTCACATGATGAAGAAGATCCTGGCAGATCGCTTTCCGGCTGGCCTTTTGCTCTTCTGACAACACTCGCGGCACCAACTTCGCGCACACTTTCCTCATGGTTAAGTTTTATGTCACGATCTCAAAAACTTGGGCTTGAGGATGCTAAAGTCATCAGCAATCATTCTGATACTCATCCTACGATCACTGTTAAGTAAATTTTTAATCGCGACACATTTTCGTTGGTCTTGCTGGTCGATGAGCGTCTGGAGCGGTCGTCGTCTTCCACTGTTTCCCTACTTTCTTGGAAAAGCTAGTGCCTCTCAAAAACACCTGACCTACCCATGGCAGCATCACCCTAGGCCTCCTTGATCATGTCGTGAGTCTCTTTGCCCGTTTTATCAAGCTTTACACAAAATTTGATCGCGTATCGCTGATCCAGTAAACACTCCATGATTCTGCTTGACGAGGCGTTTCGACAGGGGTCTACAGTACAAGCCACCTGCTCTCTTCAAAAGCCGAGAGCAGACTGCCGATTTTCCCCAGCGCTCCCAATATCCCCCTTCAACGATCCTGCACGCGCAGACAACCTTTCGTCCGCCCGTTCGCCCAGGAAAAAGCCAGTCCTACTACTTTCAGAACAGCCCCTGTAAGCTTTAGACACATCTAAAGTAACAAGCGCTGCGTATTGGTTTCGGCGACGAGCTAACTGTATGCAGCTCTCCAGATCGGTATGGGCACACCATATAGAGCATCCTGGCCTGAAACCTATTTGGCAAGGGTTCAACCACCCAGTCGCTGAAATAATGGACATTATTCTACCATGCAACAACCGCTCAATTAACTTTAAGAGATTCGAATTTAAAGAAATTGACCTTATATTGTCTAACACATAACCATCTCCCTGCTTTTTAAGCAACGGGATAATATTTGCTAGACGCCACTCATTTGGAATCCATGGCCCCTTAAGAGAGTAATTTATAAGTGCCTGTAAGCCGGTGGGAGATTCCTCGAACAAAAATTTTAATCATAGAAGAAGTCACACCATCAGGGCCAGGGGCCGCGGGTGGAAGGCGGGATACAGTGTTCGAGAGCTCAGTGAGGGTGACCTCCTCGAAATCGTCCAATGTGGCAAGAAATCTCTGAGGAGAAGGAAGTAGAGCCGTAAAGCGGCGTTCAAGGCGTCTGCCTATCTCTTCCATAGACTGAGCAAGTTCAGCCGGTGACTGAGCTAGGGAGACAGCGTTCATGGTGGTCGAGATTAGTTTCCTGGATTTTAGGTAATTGAGTAAAGCACGCCTAGTACCAGATTTTTAAAGGAATTCGTATTGTTGAGTATCGTACAACTGTTTTGCACGAGGTACGGTGCGCTTAAGCGTAGCTGCAATGAACTTATAATCGATCCAGTTTTTGGGACACTGATTGTGGAGAAGGTTCTTCCAAGCAGACTTTCGGCGCCTGTAATCTCAAGTGCACTCTGCGTTCCACCAAAGGCATGGCGTTGTTCCCTTATGTGCCTGGACCAAGAACTCCGATTTTTTACGAGCTCCATCCAAAATTTGACAAATGCCGATGGCATTATCTCCACTGTTGGAATGAGATAATTCCTGAAGGTCTGCTTTGAGGACATTTTTAAAACTGCCGTAATTTATGAATGTGCGCCGTGTGCTGTTAGGAGAGGTCAACTGGCACATAACTTGGAAACTGATCGGAAGGTGATCACTATTGGAGGCACAGTCAACTGGCGCCCAAGAGGACACAGTTATTCCGGGGGAAGAGAATGACAGGTCTAACGCTGAGCGAGACTGACCACGGACAAAGTTGGGGAGACCCGAATTTAAACAGATGAGGTTATTTACACAAGCCCAGTCCCATAAGAGCGTACCGCAGCGATCTGTTCGAAACCCCCATGAAACATGATGCGAGTTGAAGTCTCCAACAATTAAAACCTGCTTCCTGCAACTAGATAAAAACGAGTCAAGAGGCCGAAGGTCATGTACACCTGTTGGAAAATATGCATTAGCCAGATGAGTGGCTGATATTAAGGAATATTGAGATCAAGAGCCTGAATTTCGCACTGCCTGTCCATATATTGAAATGACAGAGTTGCCCTGTGGCAAAATTTTGTAGATACGAATAATAGCAAACCACCACCTCTTGAGGGCCGGTCAAGCCTGAAAGAACGATAATTTTGTAAACTCAACCCAGAATCTTTAGTGAGCCACGTTTCCTGAGGAGCAATTAAATCTGGACTTAAGTTACTCATTAAACAAACTATATCTGTTGAAGCGGAAAGAATAGACCGGCAGTTCCACTGCAACACCTTCAACGACCCGATGTCGCCGAAAGGGCCGCAGCGGAGACCGCCTGATCCAAAATACGGCCTTTGGGTGTAGATTTAGGGTGATTATATTTTGTCTTCGACTGAGAGCAAGACGGACTAGCACCACTTAACGGAGACGGGCTGCGCTTTTGAGCACGCATCTCAGTCTCCATGTCAACGCACTCTTCAGATGAGATTTCTGTCGCACTGTGATGTGGATAACTGGATGGAGGAATATACGAAGGCTGTGATTGAGCCTCACTCAGTGGATTGGAAGCCAAGGGCACAAGGTTGGGGAGGTGCAACCAATGAAGAAGTGATTGTGCCACAAAGAGGAGCAATAGAAGCTTGCAACAAAGTGGACATCTGGGATGCCATGACCTGCGAAATGCACGCGGACAGATTTTCAACTATATGATCCATGGCACTTGCTGTTGCTTTCTCCACCGCCGCAGCAATCGCTTGCGACAAGGAGCAATCCGCAACGGTTTCATGTCGCGCTGCCACACTTGCATAGCCAGATGTCCTATCTTTGATGACCGCACCTGCCTCACGTCTTGAGCACCTGCGCTTGTCAATCAACTCTAGCACTTGAACTTCCTCAGCCAGCGCTGGGCATTCGGAATGGCTTACTGAGTGTCCACCACCACACAAACAGCATTTCTCGTCTTGAGAAGAACACCCAGCGGGGTCGTGGCTCTCTACACACCCACAGCAACGGAAACTCGATTTACAGGCCCAGGCGCTATGGCCAAACCTCCAGCAATTACGGCACTGAAGAGGCCGAGATGTAAATTCATCCACACGGAAAACCAAAGGCCAGACCTTAACTTCAGATGGACAGGTCATCCCCGCAAATGTAGCAATAACTGTCTCCGTCGGTATGTTTGTTCCATCCACTACACGACTGCATCGGTGAATGGCGATCACGCCAGCCGAAGTGAGCCTTTCTAATGTCTCAGACGCGCTTAGCCGTGGGTCTACGCCACGGACTAGCCCTTTCGAACACGCCAGATGAGGAGGTATGAACGCGCTCACCGGGTGATTTTCAAACGAAAAACACTTGACTAGGTCAGCCACGCATGCCTGGTCTGGCGATCTGCAAACTACCCCGCCGCGGCCGAACTGGCGGACGTCAGTGATCCTCATGTAATGAGGGGCGGTCGATTTAAGGGCAGCCTGAACAGCCTCGAGGTTATTCAGCTCGATGTAGCCCTCATCCGCGGGAAATGCTGCTTACTCCGCCACGGAAGAAACAATCAAGAGGCAGCTGATCTGGGGAGAGACAAGCTGACCAGGGGGAGTTCCCCTGGCCTGGAGAGCTTGTGGACATCAGCCCACGTTCCTGCGTTCAGTCACCCTGGAAAATAGGAAGAGAACACAATAAACATGCAAAGCCCTGCAAGAAGCACCTTCGCATCAGTTGGCAGCAGCGGTTGCGGCCGGGAGCACGCATTCTGAACTGTTTCTTTTCGCCTGTACAGGTTCTATGCCCTCTTAAATAGTCGGATAAACACTCGGCCGTAGCTTCTGCGGCCATGTTCGTGTTCATGCACATACATTTTTTTTTGTGTGTTCCCGTGCGGACTGTTTCACTCGCGATCTTGTTTTCGCTTATCTCCGTGTTGCACCACGCTCTGGTGGTAGCAATGACAAGAAAGCAAGAGCTCTCGAAACTTTTTGAAGACCTTAAACGTGAGTGCAAGAATGAATTTAGAGAACTGCGCGAATGCCTGGAAAGAGACTTAAGGAAAGAAATCAGAAATGAAAGGATTTTTGGAATTTGCGAACAAGAGCTATGAGGAAATGAAAACATCTGTTAGTGAGCTGACAAACGAAACCTCTGATCTAAGAAGCGCATTGCAGAGTCTGGAAAAGGACCGAGATGCCCTGCTCGCAAAACTCAAGGATCAAGAAGTAAGGCTGATGCAAAATGAACAGCATTCCAGGTGTTTCAACATAGAAATCTAAGGTGTACCAACGGATCCAGCAGAAAACACCCTGGATGTAACCAGAAAACTTGCAGATGCACTTGATGTACCTTTCGAGGATTCTGATGTTGAAATTTGCCACCGGGTTAGGACAAGTGGAAACGCTGATAGTCCTAATATTGTGGTGCAGTTCACACACAAAGCCAAGCGCGACTGTTTCCTAGAGAAATCAAGAAAAAAACGGCTGACAAAAGAGGATATACAGTTAGAGTTGCAGCCTAGTACTCCGATTTACATGAATGAACACTTATCTCCTCCCATGAAATGCTTGTTTGGAGCGGTCAACAGCAAAAAGAAAGTACTCGGCTGGAAGTATGCCTGGTATCGAAACGGCAAGATTTTCGCCCGGAAATCAGAAGGCAGTCTCATTGTCCCCATTTGCCATCTTGATGATTTGCAGAAAATGACTTAGGAACAACAAATGTGTTTATCTTTTCTGGTGGCTCCTTATTTAAAATATGGGTTATCTGCCTGTATCCGTGTTGGAAAGAACGTGACAACAGCATGATGTCCAGAACAAGAAGAACGTGCGTTTATTGAAGCGTGCCGATTATATAGCCCGCAAGTGATAACAGGCAGCTCGCACCGCGCATGTCAGCGACAGAGACGCACCGTCATATACGGGCCTGATACATCTTTTCGCGGGAACAAACAAAAACAGTTGCAGCAACCGGGATTAGTTAAGCGCACTGTTTAAATCCCTCGTCATAGCAAAGGCGTTGCGGGGCTCTCCTGTCCGGTACGATCTCCTTAATGCTGGTGGCTGCACGGCACCCGGAAGCGAGCTTCCCGCTGTATTGGCCGCGCACGATGGTTCCCCAGCAGTCCTTTGTGGCCCTCCCGAGGCCTGCGATGCGAGGCAGGTACCAGGTGACGAAGGCGAGGCAGGTACCCGGGGGTTGTCGATTGGCCTACTTGTGTCGCCACCGTCGTCACTGCTCGTCTCATCATACCGCTCTCGCGTCTCTACGAGATGTCGTCGGTTACGTCGCAGAACTCGTCCATCTTCCTTTGGAAGCTGGTACGACCTTGGAGCCGGAGCGCTTACTACCCTCGCCTTCCGGGCCCACGTTGTAGTTCCTCGCAGCCGTACCACGCCGCCTCGAGAAAGCTGCGGCAACGGTTTGCCCTGCGTTTTCTGGCGATGCTTCTCTACCTTGCCGCGCGGCACTTCTTCAAAGTCGGGAAGGTTGGATCGCAGGCGTCTCCCTTGCAAAAGTTCCCCCGGGGACCGGCCGTCTTCGAGTGGTGTTGATCGATAGGCCAGCAGGCCTTGCCAGAAATCGTCCCCGGAATCCTGGGTTTTCTTCAAGATGCGTTTGACCACCTGCACACCTTTTTCAGCCAGACCATTTGACTGAGGGTAATGGGGACTCGAAGTCACATATGTAAAGTCATAGTTTTGTGCAAACACGGCAAAATCGTGGTTCGAAGATTGAGGACCATTGTCCGTGCACACTTCTAGTAGCACGCCATATCTTGCGAAGATAGCGCTGAGTGCAGCAATGGGAAGTTAGAAAATGCATCGTAAGCAACCAGGTACGAGTCAGCCGCAAAGAAAAAGATGGCCACTCCCACCCGGTACCGTGCACATCGGGGAGTTGGCCGCATGAGGAGCGGTTCTTTTGAGTGCGCGTAAGCGAATCTCCTGCAGGTTGGACAGCTAGCTGCCAGAGAAACAATCTCACTGTTAAGGCCCGGCCAGAAAACAATACGACGTGCCCTCTCTTTACATTTTTGCAGGCCAAGGTGTCCCGCATGAATTCTAGACAGAATTTTCTTTCGCATGCTCATTGGTACGACCACTTTGGAGGCTTTTAAAAGTATTCCATTAACCACAGAAAGGTCTTGTGTAAAAGGCTTGAGTTCACCCTCCACTGGTTGGCCCCTTGACAGACTTTGCACCACGGCTTGCAGACAGTCGTCGCTCGCCGTTTCTCTCTGCAGTTCGCGCTGCGTCGTTGGCGTCACCATATAACCCAGGGATTCGACTCCGTGAATTTCCACTTCATCCATGCGAGTGTCTTGGCGGCTGCTGCTGTTGCCATCAGCCGTGGATCGTGATAACATATCTGCTAGAACCAAGTTCTTGCCGGGAATGTACTGCAAACAGAAGTCATGCATAAACAAGCGCACAAAAAATCTTTGCAGTCGAAGTGGCATGTCATCGATTGCCTTTTCCGCAATTGATAAGAGTGGCTTATGGTCAGTTTCTATTAGCAGTTGTCGCCCGTAGACAAACTGATGGAACTTTTCGCAACCAAATCAAATGCCAAGGGCCTCCTTTTCAATTTGAGCATACCTCTGCTCTGCTTGTGTTAAAACACGGGACGCGTATGCCACGGGTCGCCATTCATCAGAATGACGTTGCAGAAGGGCCGCCCCTACCCCGTTCCGCGAAGCGTCGCATGTAATCTTTGTGTCCCTTCGAGCGTCAAAGATTGCGAGCACGGGAGCGGTAGTCAAAACTTGCGTTACGCTTTTCCACTCTCTAGCGTGGTTTTCAGTCCACTGAAAATCGGAGCGACATTTGATAAGATCCCTTAATAACGCTGTTCTTTCCGACAGCCGCGGCACGAACTTCCCAAAATAGTTGAGGACACCCAGCATACGTTGAACCTCCGCTTTGCTTGTTGGTTCTGGCATGTCAATGATTGTTTTAACGAGCTGTGCGTCAGGAGACTTTACTTCGGTCACATTGAGCTTGCACTTCTGCGCATTGAAAGTCAACCCCGCTTTTTCGACCGCTTTCAGGACAGCTACTAGTCGGTCATCGTGCTCTTGTCTCGTTGAGCCCCACACCAGAATTTCATCAATATATACTAGCACGCCTGGCAGCCTGTCTAGAACTTGCGTCATTGTTTGGTGAAACACTTCCGGTGCAGATGATATTCCAAACGGCAACCGCAAAAATCGGTACCTCCCAAAAGATGACGAGAAAGTACATATCTTTGATGTTTCTTCGTCTAGCGGTATCTGGTGGTACCCCGAGTTAGCATCCAAGCAACTGAAGTACTTCGCGCCCGCCAACTTAGCTTCCAAGTCTTCTCGTCTCGGGAGGGGAAAATGCTGCCTCTTAATGTGCCGATTGATCTGCCTGGGGTCCAAACTCGCAAACCGCCATCTTTTTTCTTGACGGCAACCAGTGGACTTACCCAGTCAGTAGGCTCATTCACTTTCACAATGATGTTGGCTCGTTCCATTCTTTCGAGTTCCGTTTTGAGAGGCCCCTCCAGCGCCAAAGGCACCCGGCGGGCTGGCTGCACGACCGGTACTGCTCCAGGTTCCAGGACCATGTGATATGGCTGGTTCAAGCAACCAAGTCCTTCGAAAATATGCCTATAATTCTTGAGAGAACCATGTTTAGGAGGCGTATCTATAACATTCACGGCACGCTGAACCAGTCCCAAAGCTTCACTGGCGTCCAGTCCGAGTATAGGCTGACGACCGTCTTTCACAATGAAAAGCTTCAGTACCGTGTGGGAATTTCCAACGCGTACAGTTTCCGACACTGTCCCAAAGCACGTAATAACGCCGCTGTTATATGCCCGTAGTACTGTGCTCGTCGGAGTTAGTGCTCCAGCTGAAGGCAGTTTTCGATAGACTGAAAACGGTAAGAGGCTCGCTTGCGCCCCTGTGTATTTTGAAGGCAATTTCCTGACCGCCGACTTCAGCATTTACAGTCCACTCATTCGTGCCACTTTTAATTCCTACGTCTAGTACGTCAAAGTCGTTCTCCGGAAGTGTGTCGACTTCGCTCACTTCTTTTGACTTCCTATAGCAGACAGCAAAGTGGTGAAACCTACCACACACGTAGCACCATTTACCAAATGCTGGGCAATGCTTCGGTTTGTGCTTGCGATTACAATTTCTACACTGCCATTGCTCCCCGTCGCACTTGGGCTCTTTACTCTGTGCATGCTGCAAGCCTGTGCGCCGCCTTGAAACAAAATTCACACAACTCTCTTGCCGCCGCGGTGGCTCAGCGGTTATGGTGCTCGGCTGCTGACCCGAAAGACGCGGGTTCGATCCCGGCCGCGGCGGCTGGAATTTCTTTGGAGGAGAAATTCTAGAGGCCCGTGTACTGTGCGATGTCAGTGCACGTTAAAGAACCCCAGGTGGTCGAAATTTCCGGAGCCCTTCACTACGGCGTCTCTCATAGCCTCAGTCGCTTTGGGACGTTAAAACCCATAAACCAACCAACCAACACAACTCTCTTCTTTACGCCACACCTCTTTTTGTTGTGCTACTGAGGCCGCAATTTTGCACATCTCCTCCGCTGTTACCAACGTCAATCCTTTCTCTTGAAGCATCTTCTCCAGTAATCTAGGACTGTTGGTACCAAAGACGATCTGGTCTCTTACTATTGAGTCGTGTAACGTCCCAAAGTTACATGGTGAAGCTTGCTTCCTCAGGTCACGTGAAAATTTTTGCAATGGCTCTCCTTCCGCTTGGTTCCTCGTGCGAAAAAGATACCGCTCATGCACCTCGTTGCTCACCTATCTGCAGTAGGCGTCGAACTTTCGTATCAAGGTGCTGTAGTCATCTTTGTTCTCGCCCGACTCGAACTTAATATTGTTGAACACATCGAGTGCCTCGTCACCGGCGATGCTCAGCAGGAGCGCAGCTTTCGAAGCCTCACTTCTCGGTTGGTCCTTGACTGCCGACGCTTGCAGGAAAATCTCAGATTTCTGCTTGAAACGCTTCCATGATGCCGAGACACTCCCTGCCAGACGCAGTTGTTCTGGTGCGACCAGCCGTTCCATGCTTCGTCCGCCGTCGGTGAAGCTAGATCGTCTTAGCCACTTCTGACACCATGTATCCGAGTTGGAAAGAACGTGGCAACAGCATGATGTCCAGAACAAGAAGAACGTGCGTTTATTGAAGCGTGCCGATTATATAGCCCGCAAGTGATAACAGGCAGCTCGCACCGCGCATGTTAGCGACAGAGACGCACCGTCATATACGTGCCTGATACACTGCCGTCCGAGGTAAAAGATTTTATGTAAGATAAAAAACCAGCAATGACATTTTTTCATCAAAATGTTCGATCGCTTGCACATAAGACAGATGAACTGACCATGTTAATACATAGCTTTAGGATACCGTTTACAGTCATCATGTTAACCGAAACTTGGTTAACGCCTACATCACAATTGTTCCGGCTTCCTGGTTATCAGTCGTTTTTCTGTTGTCGACATGATAAGCGAGGGAGCGGTGTAGCGCTTTTGCTCAAAGATGATATTGTTGCTGAACCAGTCGACGATTTCACCGCTATAACCTCTGATTATGAGGTATTAACACTACAAAACCGTACAAACTTGTTCGCTGTTGTGTACAGACCACCATCAGGCGATGCCACCCGCTTTCTTGCTTTTGTTGAAAAGCTTTTTAGTTATGCAACAGAAGAAAAAATGAATCTAATTTTAGGAGGCGACGTCAATATAAACATGCTGTCATCTTCTCCTCTGCAAAAAGATTTCCAGACTCTAATTACAATTTGCGGTTTTTCGATTACAATTTCTACAGCAACACGCGTGACTGTTGACAGTGCCTCCTTATTGGATGTATTCATGTAAAATATAAATATTCATTCGTTAAAGGCCGACGTTCTGTACACTGATATCAGTGACCATCTAGGCATCATTTTACTAGTAAGTAAGATCAATCATTTGATTCAGAAAACTAAGGAACCAGTTTATGTTCAGTCAATCACGCCATCAAATCTGGAGGCTTTTCGCCACGCCATTGCTCTGCAAACTTGGGATAGCCTTTATTGCGCACAAGACAGTGACTCTGCATATCCCGCTTTTATTAATATTTTTAAACCATTATATGATACACACTTTCCACGCAAAAAAATTACAAGGCCATCGAAAGCGCGGAAACCTTGGCTGACCCTTGAGCTTCTTGACATGATTAAACAAAAACATTTTTTATATGCCAAATTTGTGAAATCTAGGGATGAAGCCTTACTTAAGAAGTTTAAGAAATACAGAAACAGTTTAACAAAAAAACTTAGACCTGCCAAAGATGCTTATTTTTAGCAATATTTAGTGACCCTGCTAACCAGCGAAGTGATGTACTTTGGCGCAAATTGAAAGCTTTGTTACAGCCTAGCTCCTACTGAGCTATTCCTGATATATTGAAACATGATGGGCAGCAAATTTCTGGAGATGCAGTACCAGACGCATTTAATGCAGTTTTTACTCAAGCACCGCAACAGGACATAGAACACAGCCTCACTAACTACGCTCAGTTTCTTCCAGTAAACAGGAAAGGAGCATCGCTTTTCCTTGCTCCCACTACCTCTCTTGAAGTTTTTTCATGTATCAGAGCTACAAGCAATAGCAAGTCACTAGATGCCGATGGTATCCAGATTCGACCTGTAAAGTTTGTGCTCGATATTATAAGCCCTATTCTTGCCCATGCTTATAACATAATATTATCAACAGGTACCTTTCCTAAGAGGATGCCAATCACCCGCGTTGTTCCCGTCTTCAAGCGCGGTGATAAAACTGCACTGAATAATTATCGGCCTATATCAATAGTTCCAGTATTTTCTAAGGGCATTGAGAAGATAATGCAAGAGCGATTAGTCTCATTCTTCAACCGCCACCATTTGATTGCAGACTTTCAACACGGTTTTAGAAAGCATCGCTCTACGGAAACAGCCCTCCTGAGCCAAAAAGAAATAATTTTAGACGCGTTCAGGTGCAAGCATATGGCATTAGGCATATATATAGACTTCTCTAGGGCTTTTGATTTAATTAATCATTCCATCCTTCTTAACAAATTAGAAATGTATGGTGTGCGTGGAATCGCCAACTCGGTTTTGTCATCTTATCTGTGCCACAGGTCACAGTTTGTAGATGCCAATCACGCAATATCTTCACGGAAGGCAGTTACCACTGGTGTGCCGCAAGGAAGCATTTTGGGCCCACTTTTATTCTTAATTTACATAAATGACATTGCAAGCTGCACAGATAATGCTACATTCGTTTCGTATGCCGATGACACAACCATTTTTATTACAGGCAACGTGGAAACAAATTTAGAAATAAAGGGTAATAAGACGCTGTCTGACTTAGAACGCTGGTCCGCGATAAACAGCTTAAAAATCAACCCGAAGAAAACAAAAGTAATCTTGTGCACGCCTAGAGGTAAGATGTTGACAAATATGAATTTGTGTCTGGACAGTGAGCAGTTAGAGATAGTGGACTCCGTTAACATCCTTGGGGTGCATTTTTCAAAGCACCTTACCTGGAATGAGCATGTTGATCACCTATAATCAAAATTGTCATCTGCCATTGGTGTCATTGCTCGTCTGCGTCGCATTCTCCTGACCAAGGTAAAATTAATGTTGTACAATGCACTGGTGGTATCTGTCATGCAGTATTGCATCGTGGTGTGGGGCACAACTGGCATGACAAACTTGTAGAAACTACACTTGCTACAAAAAAGAGCTGCACGTTACATAGCTGATGTCCATTATACATACTCCACAGAACCACTTTTTCCAAAATATGAAATTCTTCCTGTGTTTTGTTTTTATAATTACAGGTTGATGTTGTGCTACAAAGGTTTTGTAAAGTTTGGCATTGATTATATAATTCATCTGGCAAAACTCTAAGAAAACACAAATATTCGTCAGACCCGACATAAAGAAATGTGGTTTGTACACACCCCGAGAACCTCCGATGATGAACAATCTCTATCTTATACATTACCTTCGCTGTTAAACTTACTAGACCGACAAAATTTTGATCCCTCTAGAAACCGAAACTGTCGCATTAAACTTTTTGTCAACTTATTCATTTCCAAGAGTAAACCGTGCCTTCCAATTCGCCTAATTTTGTTCACCACTGTTGCTTATGTGTGTTGATGTATCTGTATTACCTTTTGTTGCTTCTGCGATTGATTGCCGTCTTGTTTCATTCTGTATTACCCGTTGATTGTGATATTTTTTCATTTTTGTGTAAGACTGGCCGTCATCCTGCTGTCATGCCAACTAACAAGGGGTCGGGACCTCGTCAAGCTGTTCGAGCTTTTAGTCCCGTACTCCTCCTTTTCTAAGGAAATAAAATGAATGAATGATTGATTGAAATCAAGCAGAACCTCCTTTTCTAAGGAAATAAAATGAATGAATGATTGATTGAAATCAAGCAGAAATTCGAGAAACAACTCAGCACCGCCTGGTACTTAGCCGCAACCCAACAGGCGGCATTGGGCATTGGGATACGCACTTCAGAATGCCCTTTTCTTCCTCGTTTTTGTTTTCTAGCCGCAGAAAAATTGATAGTACACTGATGGGAGCGAGCACAAAAAAAACATTGGCTTATTATTGTAGATTTTTTCCATGGGGAAAATAACGAGTGGTCAACTCGTGGTTTAGCTAGAATTTAGACTTCAAACTGCCATTAATAATAAAATTCTGATTTCAAGTTGATTACTGCAGGTGTACCACAAGGAAGTATCCTGGGGCGCCTATTATTTTGTATTTGCATTAATGACCTCATCAACATTAGCAGTGTAGTAAAGTTTGTCATGTATGCTGACGACCCCGCTGACATAATTAAATACGCCAACCAAGCACTCGTAGAATTTTCATCCTGGAGTTGTTCAAATTCAGTAAATATAAATACAAAAAAACTAAAGCTGTTTTTTTTCAGATCAAAAACCGTATATTGGGCAAGTTACCTGCTTTAAAGCTGAATGATTCAGTAATTGACATCGTGCCTGCAGTCAAGTGTCTCGGAGTATTCTTCGATGAACACATGTCATGGAACTTGCAAGTGGAATCAGTTGCTACAAAGGTTTCTCGGGTATCTGGTTTTCTTTCAAAATTACGATCATATTTACCAAAATGCATTAAACTTCTAATATATAATTCATTATTTCAATCAAGTCTAAACTACTGTCACCTGGTATGAGCCACTACTACTGTTTCAAATAAAAATAAACTCTACATTCCTCAAAAGAAAGCAATTCGCGCCATCATGAACACTCCATTTGACAGTCACACACAACCACTTTTTGCTGAATTAAACTTACTTCCTATCCCGGACATGTACCATGCTAACTTGTTCAGGCGCTATGAAGCTGGCATAAAAGAGAATAATACCGCATTAGTTAAGATTGCAAACCTAAAGCTAAAAACTAGTATTCGTACTACACGACAAGCTGCAACCTGGGAAATTCCATACTCACGAACAAATTATGGACTTCAAATGTTGCGTCATCTCCTTCCCTCATACTTAAAGGTGCACTGAAGAGGAAGCTGAACTTGCCTCTTTGCCTCGGGAACTCGATCTGCGTGTTCCTAGCATTCTTAGAAACTCCGACTTATTGCCCTGTGTGGCCGATTTCCCTGATTAAATCGAATTAACGACCGGCTCCCGCCTTTATTTTTTGAATTCTTCCCGTACGGTGGGCGGAGTTGACCAACGCGTGAAATGCCTTTCCGCCAGCCCCGTGGAAGCTTTGCTTTCGCTTTATTTTGGTTTTTATTTTTCCAAGACTAAATAGTTTCAGTCGCAGATAATATAGCCGCAAAATAAGTCCGCAGAAATAAAAATACGCGCGGTCTATTTGCTACTACGGACTACTACGTATTACTCCGCCGATGGCAGAGCGGCATGCCGCCACGGGACTGGGTGGAAGGCACTCCACGCGTTGGTCGACTCCGCCCACCGTACGAGGGAGAATTAAAAAAAAGGCGGGAGCCAGACGTTAATTCGATTTAATTACGGAAATCGGCCACATTGGGCAACAAATCGAAGTTTCTGAGAATGCTCGGAACGTGTTGATTGAGTTCCCGCGGCAAAAAGATGAGTTCAGATTTCTGTTCACAGCACCTTTAAACAAATGTAGGTAGAAGTTTCTTTTTTTTCGGTTTTATTTTTGTTACGAATTTTCTATTTCTTAAGTCATTGTTTATTTTATATTCCAGTCATTCTCTTGTTGACATTTCATGCAATACTGTATGCTATTCAGAACTGCCTTCATAGTAGATTTGTTTCATACATATATCTGTATTTATATTCCTAATAACTGTACCTAGTCGCTTACCTTCTGTGAACTTTCATTTGTCTTCCTTTTTCTTTTTTTTTTCTGAGAGCTGTGTACAACTAACATAGAACAATTTTCTCTTGCTGTATGCCATGCTGCCATGTAGAAAAGGGCCGTGGGCCTAGTCAAGCCCATAAAGAGGCTTTTTGTCCACGACCCTCAGCATTTTTGCGATGCTGAAATAAAGATTTGATTTGAAATCAAGTTAGGTCAGAGCAGACGGTGACGCCATGTTGTAGTCAAACTCTGCAGCTTAGCTTGCCTCCGCTCGTAGCCAGCTTGGAGTGATATACCACTTAAAGAAGGCTATTTTTATTGCAGGAATCTTCAGGCGCCTTTACTTTTTTTTTTCTTGCCAACGCACTTTGTGAGATATTTTAGATTCTATATGTGCTACACTGTTGTGTGAATGTGTTTTTCTGCCCTCCCTGCCTGGACCCAAATGAGGGTCTGCAGTATTGTGAAAATAAAATAAATAAATAAATTATAATCGGATGCAACTCAAGTCTGCCGTGAAGTTCCACCCACATTCAGGACCGCCGAAGAGAATTCCTCCGTGACAGAAAGTGAACCTTAGTTATTCCTATTCATGCTACCTAAACAAGATGCTAATCAAAAGAAGAAAATATAAGCTCAGTAATTTTGATACCTCTAATTTGTTGATACGGTCAAAGACTGAAAACTGATTTTGTTCACTGTTGTGATTGGCAAGAGGAGTCATACAGTTAAAAGGCCGCGGACTGTGGCCCACTGTTTGCAAGTGCTGCTTTTTATAAGTTGTATCCTACTATAGTCACCGTTTCTCGCAGTTTTTAACAGTGCTTTTCACTCATTTGCACGATGTTTGGTAAAGTCAGACTGCCACTATTCTAATAATGGCGCTGCAATCGTCAGTGCTCCTACCAGCGAAAAAATCGGGGCGGGTATGTGTGATAGGTACCATCAGTCTTACTTTGTGGATGGTTCTGAAAGCCCTCAAAAGCTGCAAACTATATTTTGAGGAAATCTATGCATACGCTTTATCACGTTATTCTCTGCCCAGGCGGAGGGTAGTCCTTGTTGCGTCGTTAGTAGTAGTAGTAATAAACATCTTTATAGAACGAGTGGGAAATATTCACGAATTGTTGTTGTACGGGGAGTGCATATGTAGTGATAGGGTTTACAGATGCCAAATACCACCAAAAATGAAACACTCTTATTTTATAAAGTACATTTGAAATTGTTCTCTCGTGTTTCTGAGCCCCGCAGCCGGGTAGACGTTCATTTAGGTAAAGAAGGCTGGATTACCGCAAAGAAAATGTGGCCAATAAAAGCCAACAAACCGACCCTTTGAAGCCTCCATGCCTTCTTTTGTTTGCTGAACACTCAGATGATTTTTGCTGGAGCCCTCTGCCTCTTTCATGCGGAAGTTTTTCAACTTACACAATTAAGCTAGTATCGCAGGGGTCCCCTCAGGCATTAAGAAGGTACCAGCCGGTGCAACTATCAGCGACGAAACAGCCCGACGTGAGCGTGTGTTCTTCTGGCCAGTCGGCAGCGTCGGTCTAGCAAAGCAAAGTGCAGCACCAGTTCTTCAAGCGAGACTTCAGTGCCGGGGATCTGTTGGTGCTGAGCGTCTGAACTGTGTCCTCGCACTCTGCAGACTGCGTACAGACTCCTCATTTGCAAGTTCTTCTGTCATTGCCTGTCGTGAGCAGCTGCCGGAAGTTCAGTGCAGTAGCGAGATTTGTGCTGCCCTTGAAGGTGGCCAGCGAGGTCCGTCAGGTGTGGTTGCAATGCAGGAAGAAGAAGAAAAGAAAGCACGTTTGTCGGGATTTGGACCGCGCGCATAGACTTGGAGAGCCGTATTAATGTTGCTATGAGGCAAAATGAGGTATCAGCTCTGGTTACTTTAGATATTGCAAATCCTTACGACAGCGTTGAACACAGCATTTTGCTTCATAAACTGGCTAATGTACAACATCCTTTGTACCTCTTTGCGTGGATAGGAGAGTTGTTAAGGAATAGAGCGTTCTTTTGTTCTAAGGGTACGTTAACTTCTAAAACATACGCCCAGTCTAGAGGTGTCCCACAAGGCTCCGTTCTTTCACCGTTATTGTTTAACAACTAATGCGTGATATCCCTATTCACCCAGCCGTCAAAGTTTATGTGTATGCGGATGATATCGCTTTTCTCGCTTCTGCCAAAGACATTCATATCCTGTACCAATTACTGCAAGAGTATTTAAATGCTCTGTTAAGTTTGGCTAAACAGCATAAAGTTAACTTTAAATGTCAACAAGTGTGCCGTCCTTGTTTTCCCACAGGCAATCCCTCTTTACATCTCTCTGTCGTATCACTCTATCCTCATCCCGCAAGTTGATTCAACAAAATACTTTGGTATAATATATGACCCGCATTTAGACTGGCGGCCACACATTAGAAGCATTGCGCTTAAGGCTCAGCGTGCCCTCGGCCGGTTGGTGAGGATCAGCAACAAAAAATTCGGTACGCGACGAGACACTCTACTACTTCTTTATAAGACTTATGTACGGCCAATCCTTGAATTCGTCTCCGTTCTCTTTTCTGGGTCCCAAAGTACAAGTGTGAACCCCTGTTTGTTATGGAGCGACGCGCTCTGCGCCTTTGGTTAGGTCTGCCTAAATCAGTAGCTAATGCTGTGTTGTACTTGGAGGCGCGGATGCCTGATCTCAATTCCAGGTTTCAGCTGATCACTTTGCAGACATTTTTGGAGCCTGTTCCTGGATTGGCTAACCCTATATTTACAACGAACCCAAATCTCTTTTTCGGTACTTCCTGGCCTCGGTATAAGCTCCCTCAGGTGGTGTTCACTAATTCCCTCTTGTCAAATATTTCTGTACCAATGAGATCTTTGGTACTAGTCAACCACAGGCGGGCTGACACGGCAGTCTTCTTTGACAACACCCTCTCAAGGAATGCTAAGAACCTGCCCGCCAATATGTTAAATGGGCTCGTAGACGAGTACCTAGACAATTTTCCAAACCATATTGCCGTCTATACAGATGCCTCCCAGCAAAATGAAAAGGATGCTATTAGCATTTACTGAAGGGCTCTTGATTGGAGCTACTCATTTCGGGCCCCTCACTATACCCCTATTTTTGTAGCTGAGTTTCTGGCTATTGAGTTGGACTGAATAAGGATTCCCTGCAGTATCACTCGGGTTATTATACTCTCAGACAACCTTTGTGTTTTGGCAGCGCTCGAAACCTCGAGAGATACTCCTATGAGCCGTTCCCTTCAATTTTTTATTCCTCCACATGTTACAGAAGTACGCTTTCACTGGGTCCCTGGGCACTGTGGCATTGTTTCTAATGAGAGGGCTGATTTTTTAGCAAAGTTTGCCCTTGATGGACCTATTGTCCCTTTCGTCCGAAATTGATATGATTGATATGATTTATTTCCGTCAAAGCGGTAGGGGCTCGAACAAAAGTGAAAAATAGTTCACTTGACGAGGTTCAAGCCCCTCTTTACAAGGCATACAACGGTCGCACAACGTATTTACATATGTAGTGATTAATTTTCCGGACACACTTTACACACATAAAAAAAATAAATGGTCAAAGCCACTGCACGAACTGAAGCAAAATAACAAAATAAGAATATTGCATTTTCATGTCGGAAGATAGCATAAGCACAATACATATATAAAGAGCAGAAAAAAAACATCATCATCATACAATTCTTAGTGAAGGTACCATCTCTATTATGACGAAAAAAAAGTCTTCAACATTGACATGCTAATATTTTCTAAATTGATGTTATGACTGTGCAGATAGTTAAGTAACGATGGAAGGAAATACTCTAGCATTTGACGGCTAAAATTTGTACGCAAAAAAGGAACCTTCCAAATTTCTGGAGACCGAGACGTCAACCTGCCTTCTCTTAATTTTAAGTTTGCTATGGATGGAATAGGAGCCTCCTCGCTATGAAGATCTTGCTTATATCTTCTGGCCAAGGTGAAATAATAAAGGCTATGTATGGAAAGTATTTTGAATTTCGTGAAAAGGCTTCTGGTGTGTGTATTTGCCTCCACACCTGCGATTAGTCGAACGGCTTTCTTTTGTAGAATTTGAATTTGATTTAAGTTTGTAAATGTAGTGTTACCCCAAACAAGAAAACAGTAGTTCACATTAGACATAAATAACGCATTAAAGAAATGAAGTTTAACAGCAGGAGGTAAGAAGTTTTTGAATTTAGCTAGTATACCTACGGTCCTTGAAATTCGAGAAACGACGTTATTTACATGCACATCCCAGAGCATATGTTTATGAAAATATACACCAAGAGTTTTAACTGTATCGAGAAGTTCTATTGCTGTGTGACCAATAGATAAATTGATAATTTTTGTAAATGTAGACTGTCTTGGGGTGAAAATTACTGCCCTTGTTTTTTTCCCATTTAGTTGTAATAAATTTAACGTGCTCCATAAACTTAAGTCCTTGAGAGTTCTGTTCATGTCTCTTTCTAGGCAATCATAACTTTGACTACGAAACAACAAGGTTGCATCATCTGCATATATGATAAACTTGGCATGCGTGGTGATATTTATGATATCATTAATGTAAAAATTAAATAGTAAAGGTCCTAGGATGCTTCCTTGAGGTACACCTGTCGAAACTCTTTTATAGGCCGATAAATGTTTGCCTATTGCTACACATTGGTTTCGATTTTGAAAATATGTCATTAATGTCATTAATGATAATGAGATTCCTCGTATCCCATATAATTCCAATTTCTTTAATAGTGTTAGGTGATTGAGACTGTCGAATGCCTTAGAAAAGTCAATGTAGAGGCCCGCTGCAATTTTCCTATCCTCAAATGCCTTCAGGGTTATTTCTTTTTGTGTTAAATGTGCCAGTTCTGCAGATCTCCCTTTACGGAATCCAAACTGGGATGCACTGATAAGATCATATTTATTTGCAAATTTTGTTATTCTCAAGTGTAATATTTTCTCTAAGCCTTTAGAAAACACCGGCAAAATCGAAATGGGCCGGTAATTATGGAAGGAATTTTTGTCACCTGATTTAAATATTGCTATTACTTTGGATATTTGCATTCTCTCCGGGAAGATACCTGTTGAGAGGGCAAGATTATAGATATGTGTAAGCTGCGGTAATATTAAGTCAAGAACATATGTGACAGGAATTATTTGAATATTGTCAATGTCAGTAGCATGGCTATTTCTGAGCGATAAGAACACTGTTCTGAGTTCGCTCTCACTTGTTGGTTCTAAGAAAAGTGTGTTTGAGTTTCTACTCACACCAATTTGAGCTTCATGATAATAAGAACTTGAAACTAAATTACAAAAAAAGTGGTTAAAAGCTTCGGCTAGATCCTTATCACTCAGTATTTCGTTGTTCACTGTGATCTCGCTGAGGTCTCTGTTGGTGGGAAAACGATTTAATAATACATTTATTTTGTTCCACATTAGTTCCGGTTTCTTGCTGCTACCGAGTTTAAATACATTATACAAGTAATTAAATCAAATCAAATCTTTATTTCAGCATCGCAAAAATGCTGAGGGTCGTGGACAAAAAGCCTCTTTATGGGCTTGAGTAGGCCCACGGCCCTTTTCTACATGGCAGCATGGCATACAGCAAGAGAAAATAGTTGTAAGTTAATTGTACACAGCTCTCAGAAAAGAAAAAAAAAGACAAAGGAAGACAAATGAAAGTTCACAGAAGGTAAGCGACTAGGTACAGTTATTAGGAAAATAAATACAGGCATGTATGAAACAAATCTACTATGAAGGCAGTTCTTAATAGCATAGAATATTGCATGAAATGTCAACAAGAGAATGACTGCAATAAAAACTAAACAATGACTAAAGAAATAGAAAAGTCGTAACAAAAAGAAAACCGAAAAAAAAAGAAACTTCTACCTACATTTGTTTAAGTATGAGGGAAGGAGATGACGCAACATTCGAAGTCCATAATTTGTTCTTGAGTATGGAATTTCCCAGGTTTCAGCTTGTCGTGTAGTACGAATACTAGTTTATAGCTTTAGGTTTGCAATCTTGACTAATGCGGTATTATTCTTTTTTATGCCAGCTTCATAGCACCTGAACAAGTTAGCATCGTACATGTCCGGGATAGGAAGTAAGTTTAATTCAGCAAAAAGTGGTTGTGTGTGACTGTCAAATGGAGTGTTCATGATGGCGCGAATTGCTTTCTTTTGAGGAATGTAGAGTTTATTTTTATTTGAAACAGTAGTAGTGCCCCATACCAGATGACAGTAGTTTAGACTTGATTGAAATAATGAATTATATATTAGAAGTTTAATGCATTTTCGTAAATATGATCGCAATTTTGAAAGAATACCAGACACGCGAGAGACCTTTGTAGCAACTGATTCCACTTGCAAATTCCATGACATGTGTTCATCGAAGAATAGTCCGATACACTTGACTGCAGGCACGATGTCAATTACTGAATCATTCAGCTTTAAAGCAGCTAACCTGCCCAATATACGGTTTTTTGATCTGAAGAAAACAGCTTTAGTTTTTTTTGCGTTTATATTTAGTGAATTTGAACAACTCCAGGATGATAATTCTACGAGTGCTTGGTTGGCGTCTTTAATTATGTCAGCTGGGTTTGATCCGGTAAGAAGCATGGTGGTGTCGTCAGCATACATGACAAACTTTACTACATTGCTAATGTTGATGAGGTCATTAATGTAAATGCAAAATAATAGGGGCCCCAGGATACTTCCCTGTGGTACACCTGCAGTAATCAACTTCAAATCAGAATTTTTATTATTAATGACCACCATCTGTTTACGGTTCTGCAGGTAAGACTTCAACAGTTGTATAAAAGTGCCACGAAAGTAATAGTGACCTAGTTTTTCCAAGAGAGTGATATGATTAATATGGTCAAATGCTTTAGAGTAATCAATAAATACACCTAATGTGCACAATTGTTTCTCAAATGAATCTAGAATAATTTCCTTTTGTGTTAAAAGAGGAGTTTCTGTCGACAAGCTGTTTATAAAACCAAACTGAGCGCTGGTAATGGTATTATGTTTTGTCACGAAAGATATCATCCGGCAGTGTATTAG
The DNA here is from genome assembly GCF_055824585.1 of Amblyomma mixtum. NCBI lineage: Eukaryota > Metazoa > Arthropoda > Arachnida > Ixodida > Ixodidae > Amblyomma > Amblyomma mixtum. The sequence continues at coordinate 147,072,205 of NC_143018.1, forward strand.
TTTTTCTAAGCACTTTGAGAAAACCGGGAGTATTGAGATCGACCTGTAATTCGAAAGATCATTTAGATCCCCACGTTTGTGTAAAACTGTGACTTTTGCAATTTTAAGTTTCGTTGGAAAGGTCCCGCAGCTGATGATAAGATTAAACAGATGTTCCAGTACAGAAGAAATTATATCTAACACGTGTTTTACTGGTGTAATCTGCAGACCGTATGCATCGCAACAGTTGCTGTTTTTTATAGACGCAAAAATGCTGCGGACTTCGTTTGCCGTAGTGGGAGAACAAAACGCGCTGTTGGATTTAGTTTTAGGTTTCAAGTAACGCATGCAATTTTGATCATAAGTGCTATTTGTTAGGGACACAAAGTGTTCATTGAAGCAGTTTGCTAATTTTGTATCGGAAATGATTTCGCCTGCCACAGTTATTTAATTTATTCGAGACTGGTGATTTAGCCCCCGACCCAAAATGAAATTTATACGCTTCCAAGTTAATTCTGATTTCTTAATAAGACTGTCATTGAACATTTTTTGCAGATAACGCTTTTTTTCATACCGTATGAGGCTATTAACTTTTTTTCTTCGTGTTTTAAATTGCCGTAGTGCATCATTGTCTTTGTGTACTAGGAATATTTTGTATAATTTGTTCTTTTTACGAATTTCTTTTAAGCATCTCTTTGTTATCCACGGCTTTTTCCCTTTGCGTGTAGGTGTACGTGTCGTGAGAGGAAAGCATTCATCATAAACATGTGAACTTTGCATGGAAGCAGTCGTGAGCTGTTTCTGGATCTGTAATCGATAGGACTTCAGTCCAGTCGACAAGGTTCATTTCATGGCGAAATGATTCCAAACTGACTGTATTTATGTTGCGGATAGTTATCGATTCTGTAGGTACAAATTTCGGTTTGTGGATGTGCAGCTTAATAACAAGAAATATGGGAAGATGATCGCTGATATGTGCCCATATTCCTCCAGACAGCAGATCTGGATCATCAATGTTAGTAACAAAAATGTCTAACAGTGTTGATACATCACTTTGAATGCGCGTAGGAGTGTGTATTAAGTTTGTAAAACCATTCATTTCAAGCAATTGGCGTAGTTTCGTTTGCTGTGCTGACATCGTAAGTAAATCTATATTCAAATCTCCTGCCAGTACTAACATAAAGGAATTTTCATTTACCCAGCAGAGAAACCTGTCAAGAAATGTGAAAAAATTTGTGATGCATCCTGCCGGAGGTCGATACAACACACAGAAAATAGCGTTATCAGTTTGAACAGTAAGTAATTCAAAATCATCCGTTATGGAGGAATAAGATTCGACAAGTGTGCAACGTATGGAATTTTTTGCCATTATCATCACACCGCCTCCTCTTTTAGAAGGCCGATTCAAATAATAGCTGGTGTAGCCACACGTTCGAAGCACATGAGCGTCATCTCTGTACCAAGTTTCCGTCATCATTACAACATCAGGTTCATAACCAAAGCTAGCGATAAGTGCAGAAATCTGGTCTTCTTTATTGCATGCTGACTGAGCGTTAATGTGAACGGAAGAAAGTTTATCACTGTTATGGAATACCTTGCACACATCATGTGGCGTAAAGTATTCACCTTCCATTGTGTGTCATTTTTTTTACTATGGAAATGACCAGGATAAGCCTACTGAATCTTTTTCAAGTCATCGACATGCTTTACTAGCAGCGTCCTCGAGGTTTCTGTTTTTCTGGCAAATATCTTCCCACTCCTCGTCCAGACGTAACGCCAGTTTTTTTCTTTCTTTTTGGCGGCAGTCATTCCCAAAAGCTTCTTCAGCTCTGGACACAAGTGTTCGTTGATGTAGACTGGGTCACTTTCGGTGAAGCCAAGATCACTCATCAAGACTCGCTCATTGCGCGCTTATTCTAGCACAGCATCACGCTTTGCTCGGCAACGAAACTGAATTATAATATTGAACTGATTTGGGTCCTTCGTCGAGACGCGATGGCACACCTCAACGTCACTGTTTTCGATAGGTTCTCCTATCTTTGTGGCTATTTCTTGAATGATGTTGGGCTGGTTTCCATTCTGAGAAAATTGTACCCCTTTGATTTCTAGGTTTTTATTTCTTGAATACCGCTCGAGTTGGATTATCTTTTCCTCACTTTCAAGCACTTTTGTTTTCAGCAATGCACATTCCGTGCTGAGAGACAGGTTTTCTGCCTTTATTTCAGCATTTTCTTTCTCAACGGCTTTGACCTTATTGGTCATGTCTTCAAAGCACCGGTTAATGAATTCAAGGCTGGTCTTTACTTCTCTGTACTCCTTTCTAAATTCTCTTTCCATAGACGCGCGCAATTCTTTGAAATCTTACCGTATTTCTTTCAATAGCTTAACTACTTCAGGTCCCATTGTAGCAGGCAATGCAACACACAATGCAACACAGTATGAGGCACTTTGGCAGCAGCAAACAGCTATAGGCGTAAGAAAAAGTGTGGAAGCAACAAAAATTCACTGCCAACCTGCAAACCGAGGAAGGGATGCACGTCTTCAGTTACACAGCTCTGTTGCTGTCGCCGCTGCCAAGTGAAGGTGTTCGATGATGGCGTCGTCTTTTAAGCCCTGATGCACCTGGCGGCCGGATGTGGAAACAAGGTGACGCAGTCGTGACGTACTGTTGAAGGCAGGTCCACGTGGTGATAGGCTGGATGATCGGCGGCGATATCGGCGGGCCAAAAGTAATCAGCAAACCGAGGAAGGGATGCACGTCTTCAGTTACACAGCTCTGTTGTTGTCGCCGCTGCCAATGAAGGTGTTCGATGATGGCGTCGTATTTTAAGCCCTGATGCACCTTGCGGCCGGATGTGGAAACCAGGTGACGCAGTCCTGACGTACTGTTGAAGGCAGGTCCACGTTGTGATAGGCTGGATGATCGGCGGCGATATCGGCGGGCCAAAAGTAATCAGCAAACCGAGGTAGGGATGCACGTCTTCAGTTACACAGCTCTGTTGTTGTCGCCGCTGCCAAGTGAAGGTGTTCGATGATGGCGTCGTCTTCTAAGCCCTGATGCACCTGGCGGCCGGATGTGGAAACCAGGTGACGCAGTCGTGACGTACTGTTGAAGGCAGGTCCACGTGGTGATAGGCTGGATGATCGGCGGCGATATCGGCGGGCCAAAAGTAATCAGCAAACCGAGGAAGGGATGCACGTCTTCAGTTACACAGCTCTGTTGCTGTCGCCGCTGCCAAGTGAAGTTGTTCGATGATGGCGTCGTCTTTTAAGCCCTGATGCACCTTGCGGCCGGATGTGGAAACCAGGTGACGCAGTCGTGACGTACTGTTGAAGGCAGGTCCACGTGGTGATAGGCTGGATGATCGGCGGCGATATCGGCGGGCCAAAAGTAATCAGCAAACCGAGGAAGGGATGCACGTCTTCAGTTACACAGCTCTGTTGCTGTCGCCGCTGCCAAGTGAAGGTGTTCGATGATGGCGTCGTCTTTTAAGCCCTGATGCACCTTGCGGCCGGATGTGGAAACCAGGTGACGCAGTCGTGACGTACTGTTGAAGGCAGGTCCACGTGGTGATAGGCTGGATGATCGGCGGCGATATCGGCGGGCCAAAAATAATCAGCAAACCGAGGAAGGGATGCACGTCTTCAGTTACACAGCTCTGTTGCTGTCGCCGCTGCCAAGTGAAGGTGTTCGATGATGGCGTCGTCTTTTAAGCCCTGATGCACCTTGCGGCCGGATGTGGAAACCAGGTGACGCAGTCGTGACGTACTGTTGAAGGCAGGTCCACGTGGTGATAGGCTGGATGATCGGCGGCGATATCGGCGGGCCAAAAGTAATCAGCAAACCGAGGAAGGGATGCACGTCTTCAGTTACACAGCTCTGTTGTTGTCGCCGCTGCGAAGTGAAGGTGTTCGATGATGGCGTCGTCTTTTAAGCCCTGATGCACCTGGCGGCCGGATGTGGAAACCAGGTGACGCAGTCGTGACGTACTGTTGAAGGCAGGTCCACGTGGTGATAGGCTGGATGATCGGCGGCGATATCGGCGGGCCAAAAGTAATCAGCAAACCGAGGAAGGGATGCACGTCTTCAATTACACAGCTCTGTTGTCGCCGCTGCCAAGTCTCGACGCGTTGTTGTTGTTGGTCGACGCGTTGTTGTTGCGCGCGCAGTAGTTCAAGGCTTTTGATTTCTTAGTAAAGCATTCGTTCTGTTTCTAAGTTTCTTAAAATTATTCCAGTCACTTGGATCACGTGTGGTTAGGAAATGTTTAAATAGTTTTTCCTTCTTTTTTGTCATGTTAATGCATTTCGTGATCCAAGGCTTGCGAGACTTCTTAGCTTTTTTAATCTGGACGAAAGGGAAAGATTGAGTATACGCAAGCGCAAAGAGGTTGAGAAACTCGTTATAGGCGTAATTGGCAGAGTTTAATCTATAAACGTTATCCCAGCTTGCCTCCATTATATTCTTCCCGAGGTTATTTAACGTTCGTTCATTGATGTTTTGCTTTACGCAACAGCCTTCGGCTTCCGCATCAGAGTGTGGTAACGGCAGTTTCGTGAACATGAAATACTGTTCTGTTTGAAATACTGTTTACTTGACTCTAGCACGCTTTCAGCGATTCCAGCGTTTCCACACTTTGAGCCATGAGCCTCTCCTCGCTGCAGCGGATTTTCAACACCTGGCATTTCCGTGGAGAGTGCGGATGTGCAGTTCGAGGCAATGTGAGGTGTCCATGACCCTTTTGCGCTGCAGAATACCGCGGCTAAATATTTATTTATGCCGATCGGGGCTTTCGATATCCAACCTTTGTGAGTCTTGTGGCAAAATTGAATCTATAGAACATTTTTTCCTATCCTGCCGGCGGCTCGCTGCTCTCCATAGAATTTACTTGGAGATCCCCCTCGCTCGGCTTGGGCTTCCTCTATCTATTCCGATTCTCTTATCCTTCGGGGCAAGCGCCAAGGGATATGCCCTGAAACCAGTGTGCGATTCTATTCACGATTATATAATTTCATCTTGTAGATTCCTCGGCTAGAATGTGAATTCACAACTTTTCCTTCTCCGTATTTTTTTGTTTTGTACAAATTCTAGCTCTGCGGCCCAAAATTTTAAAAATACTCCATTCCCTGTACATGAGTGCGTTTGTATCCGCTATGCACCCTGGCCAATCCCCCGCCGTGGGTATGTGCCATTCAGCCTGAGGACATCATCATCATCATAATCCTTCCGCCATGCCTTCCCCATCGTGGCTATGGTCTGATTATCCATAAGTGGAAAATTGCTGAGCTTGCATTTTCGCGGGTACAGAAAGAACAGTGCAAGCATTAAGCCAGGGCTTGGTCATTGCCAGGAATTTGGGCAAGCGCTTTTATCTCCCTTGGCTACCGCCTTGTGGCGCACGGCTAATGCGCAAGGCTAGTAAGATAGTACGCTGACATCATCCGTGAAGGAAGTAATAAAGAGAATGACTGAGTGGCTTCCGAACAGCACGTGATAAGCTGCTAGCTTTAGCGGCGCTGCCTGTACGCTGTCTCGACTTCCTGGTAATGAGTCGGACCCGCGGCAAACGCCGGCAGCGAAATTTGCTCAGGCGCACATGCAGTCTTCGCGGGCGGTGATATCACGAAACGTTTCAGACGCCCAAGCCTCTGGGCCAGCTGTAGGAACCGCAGAAGTGACGACAGTTGCATACAAAAGGTTCCCAGCCTTGAGGCCGGTCGAACGGCCTGCACTGATGGATCGCGAGTTAGCGTTGGGTGTTTTCTTTTTTTTTTTCTCCAAGCCTGGCCTTTCTTCTCGCAGGGCATTTTTCAGTGATACCGGCACGTGAAGCGAGCCCGGAGGGAGAGGTTTACTTAGAGAGGACGGCGGAGACGTCGGCCGCTCGGATCATCGTCTGGCCTGCTACTATGCATAATGAAATAAAACAAGGAACGGGACGAAAAACGAGGAGCGTTGTTCCTTGTGCTGTTTTATTTCATCATCCAATACCAACTAGCCCGGCATATCGTACTTCTGGCCTGCTGCTATGCACTGGTGGAGGGGAAGAAGAGAAGAACGAGGTCATCGAACTCTGAGGATGGACCATCAAATAATAGAAAGGAGTGCGGTTTTCATTCGTTTCCGCTGAATCTCAGTTCTTCAGATGCCCGTAAAATCCATCCGAATATTAATCGTGGCTTCGGAATACATCTTCAGACAGCGGATTTGCGACAACAGCATCTTCTCCGCACCCGAATCCGAAAACCACGACGCCACTCGCTTTAACGTGGACTTGGCAAAGGTGCACGTGTGCCTGATAGCTCAGGACTCAACTGGCCTACGTTGTCTCTGCGCTGAAGGTGAGCGAGAGGGATTCTTTGTTCAACCCTGCAGACTGAAAACCTCGGGAAGCAGCCATTTAATTTATTTTTCTTTAAAATATGGGCACTGACAGATAAATTCGACAGTGGCACAGAGCCAAGCTTCATGCAGTCAGTGCGAATTAACCAGATCCACATTTATAAATGCCTCTAGCTGTGTGACCATGAAACGGAGCACTCCGCAGTTAAAGGGCCACTTTTTTTTAACATATTGAGTCGATAACCACATCCAACTCCTCAACTCACCAACTCTATCTGCGACATGAAACCGCTTTTAAATATCAGCTAGAAGTATGTTAAAACCGCAAAAACCAGGAAACCGAAACTGAGTTTCTACCAAACTATGACGTCCGGACAGACTAGGCTGTGACGTCACAGATAGTGTGACAAATTTATCGTAAAACATTGATTGGCTAGACTGTCAACTGCTAGCGACAGATTGAGTCATTATTTATCTCAAACGACGGAAAACATGCTCGAAATTTTATCCTCCAGCAGACGCAGTGGAGAACATCGACGACCGAACAAACTGTGACATCCCACTCGCAAAGCTGCCCGCAGAAATCGGCCCTACTTGGGCCACTAAATGGGAAATTCTAAAATAACTTTGCGCTGTGACGCAGCGCCGCCCGGCTGAAAAATTTTGCACAGGAGACTAGAAGGCAGCGATGAACGTGCACTTAAAGCTTCAGTCAAATCCGTTGAGGTAGAAAAAACTCCGGAGTTGCCCTTGAAAGCCCTTGTTTGGGGAACAATGCCCAGAAGCAACGGTTCAGAGAGAGAGAGCAAAGAGAGAGGGAGGAGAAGGAAAAGCGGTGAGGGCAAGCAGGGGAAGGTACCAGTTTGCGGCCTTTGAATGGGGAGAGAGGAGTTCGTCCGAACACGTCGAGGACCGCGGGCTGGTTTAACGCGAACCGCTTTGACGGGAACTCTAGGAACACAGTTTATCTGCTAACATCGAGCCAAAAAAGAAAGAACCCAGCTGAAAAGCACGGCAGAAAAGTTTCTGTCGTCACAACAGATTTTTTGTAATGTTTTCGACCTAAAAATTTGTAGTAACAGAATTTTGTGCAGTTGCTGCAGAAAAATTACTACAGAATTACGGACTGCAGAAACGCATCGCAGAAAAAACTACAGTACTATAGGAAAATGCTGCAAAACAGAAAAAATTTGTTGTTACGGCATGACTAAAAGATATTTAGTGGTATTTTTTACACGGTTTATTCATTTTTTTTTTAACTGGAAAAGATCAAGTAAAATACAGGATATCAATTGTTGGTGCAAGTGGCGCGTCTCTTCCTTCGCATGCCGATAGCGTGTCATGACAAATTCAGCGAGGCACATTTATTTCTGATCATGACATTACATCTGAAGAGCCGCCGCGGTGGCTCAGTGGTTATGGTGCTCGGCTGCTGACCCGAAAGACGCGGGTTTGATTCCATCCGCGGCGGTTGTATTTGTTTAGAGGAGAAATTCTAGAGGCCCGTGTACAGTGCGATGTCAGTGCACGTTAAAGAACCCCAGGTGGTCGAAATTTCCGGAGCCCTTCACTACGGCGTCTCTCATAGCCTGAGTCGCCTTGGGACGCTCAACCCCATAAATCAAACCAATTACATCTGAAGGTGTCTTCAGAAATTTTGAAACATTTTTTAGGGCACTTAGAGTCTTCAAATCACTCAGTGTCTTGAAACCACTTAGTCTCTACCAAGCCGACACTTCCGTCCCGATCAACATCGCTGTCCAGCTCACGTTTTGCAGCACTAAGCTACAGATACACAGCGGCCGTGCAAAGGTCTCCAAGCCAGCGAAGAGAAAAATAAAGAGGAAGCCTTTGCAAGGATAACTTGTGTCCAACGAAACGACGAACACTTTCCGCCGACGATGAAGTCTGGGCATTCGACACCCACGACAACCAGAGTGTTCACCACCAGAATGCCACTCCTGACAGTGAAGTCGGGAACGACTTGACCGCACTTTGAATTTACGGCCATCCTTCAGCAAAGCATCGCAGCACATCGACTGCATCGCTCCCTAGGGGGTGTTGAGCTGCTCCTTAGGGCTAGCATTTTGCTGTCCTCGTTGCACCCAGACTGGCCGTGTTCTCGCGAGGCGGTCTGTCGCCGAATGTCGTTGCGTGTAGGCCAACGGCGCATGGAAATCTGATCCTCCATTGGATGGACTGTTTGAACTGGACCGGTAGCCCTGTTCTTCCAAGACAAAGGCCTTCGATCTGTGGCGGAACGACTCGCATCACCTCCTGCACAGCTGTCGACGCCTGTTTTAGTTCCCTTGACATGAGACAGCCCTGTTGCAAAGCGAACAATGTGGGAGTTGGAATCAGACACAGTAGCTTCTTTTTCGGCATGCGCAGAAAGCGAGTTATTTTCAGACGCACCTCTCGTATTTTCGAGCCGTGGATTTTCTTCTGGATGATGCATGCGCAGAGTTGGCGATGGCTGAGCTGAAATTCCGCCAGTGGTTGAACCCGCTGTCTCCAGGCAAGCTTTAGGTGCAGTGGAAGACGTAGTGCTCGACGCAGGCAAAGCACCTCCTGCGTTGGCCGCAGGAGTCTTGGAAATCCCGGCGAACACGGAGGAGCTGGCAAGTGCCTGAGCACCTGAGTCATTCGTGTGATCGGTACGCTGCTGCGAGATATCCCCTCGGCTCATGGCGCTGAAGGATGGCCCATGGAATATGCTCCTTCCTGGTACGGCAGCTATGGCGCCCTCACCTTGAGAACGCCTACTTCGCTTCGTTACAGCCAGTGCATCATCGTCTAGAAGCTCCTCCAGGGGCCGCTTCCGGCTTTCCTCGGTCGAAGTGGCCGGAAGTTCACTTGGGGGGTCCGGATGTGCTGGCCCCGACGGGGTGGCCGAGCCTCGCGACATCGAGCTTCGAGCTAGGCACGCAGCGGACGAAACCTCGCCGCCAGTGCCCTTCGCAGCGACTGCAGCCTCACAGCATGAGCGGTTAGCTTGGGAAGTCTCAGGCGCGGGGGTCGCACCAAGGTAGCTTCGTGCAGGGTCAGAACAACGCTTCTTCTTCTTCTTCCTCTTTATAATGGCACTAGCCGGCGCGTGGCAGTCCATGGTCCCCCTTTTCTTTCGTCACCTACACCTGCACCTTCTTCTTCCTCTTGCACGTCCTTCTCCAAAATACCTTCTCCTTCTCGTATGGTGGGACAAGACACCGAAAAAAAAAACCGAAGAAAGAGAAAGTAAGGTCAAAGGTAGAAAATTGGTTTATGGGGCTTTGAGGTCGCAAAGCGACTCAGGCTATGAGAGACGCCGTAGTGAAGGGCTCCGGAAATTTCGACCACCTAGGGTTTTTTAACGTTATTGACGTTGCACAGTACACGGGCCTCCATCTTATGAAGCTTTTTTGTGGCATAGACGACTCTAAGATTAGGAAACTTGGCACTAGGTGTGTTAGCTAGCCCTTTCAATTGCTATCTGAAAACAAGAACACGAGTATTTGGTTTCTTCAGGATCAAATTCTCACTATGTTTGTTTGTGAATAACCAATAAGTGTTGCCTTATTAAACGAGTGCACTTCTTTTTTATCTGGCTCTTCGGAGATGCCCGCGTACACTTAAGCAATTGCGTCCTGATGATGATGACGAAGAATTTTTATGGCGCAAGGGCATCTGGGGCCAATGAGCGCCATGGCACAATGTATTTTTTTTCTGCCAAAGGTGGGGTCGAAGACCCATTTCCAAAGCATTTCACCCTAAATAAGCTGAGCCCCAGACCAGGGGAACGCTTGTGGCGATTATAAGTAGAAAACGAGCGTAAAGGACGCTTTCACAAGGAGGAGAAGCACACAGGACAACGCTGGAAACAAAAATGAAAATTCTTTACTTGGTGAATCGCTAACATCAGAACAGGGCGCAATTGCGCGAGAGCAACCACAAACGTAAACAAAACAACAAACACAAAATTGATTAAGCGACCGAAGTTTGCATGTGGCAAGCTATGTCCCGTTCATGAAACTGTACCCTTTTGCCGTGAGCCTAACAGAGCTTTCGCTGACGCACGTTTGCTGGAGCTACCCTCCACGGACTAAGAAAAGCCTGCTGCCCTACTCCTCCTCATATTCTAAACTTGTGAAGAGAGGCATTGCCTACCTTTGCCTCGGTAGTGCTCTGCGCAGGTATTGTACACACAATATGCAGAAGAGTTTCTTAGGGCAGCTTGACCGCTTGAGGTCAGCGGGCTACCCTGAGGACGTCCTCGTTTCTATTGCTGAGACCTTGACCAGTAAGTTTAAGTCACAGTGCAAAAAAGATGAAATGCCTAGTGAAGAATCCAGACCGGCTGTAATGCCACACCTGCATAACGATAAAAAGGTAGCCATGAAATACGGTGTTAAGGTTGTCTTTTCTGCGCCCACCAAACTGTCGTCGCTTTGCTCACGTATCTCTAAAATTAGCACAAAAAATAAATGTAATGTCAAGCACTAGAGCATGTTCACCAAATGCACAACCGATGTTGTTTACTCGCTTCCACTTTGCTGTGGCAAGGCCTACATAGGTCAAACTAGAAAATGCGTTAACGACATAGAACCCTTCAAAATCGAGCAGTTAGGAACTGAATGCGTCAGCGACAGCTTTGTTAGGCTCACGGCAAAAGAGTACAGTGTCATGAATGGGGCATAAGTTGCCACATGCAATCTTCGGTCGCTTAATCAATTTTGTGTTTGTTGTTTTGTTAACGTTTGTGGTTGCTCTCGCGCAAGTGCGCTCTGTTCTGATGTTGGCGATTCACCAAGTAAAGAATTTTCAGTCGTGTTTCCAGCGTTGTCCTGTGTGCTTCTCATCTTTGTGAACGCGTCCTTGCCGGTGGTTTTCTACTTACCATGCACCAACTGGCTCAACAAGCTACGCTTCTTCAATACTTGTACCCATTGTATCATCAGTGGGCACCCTGTGACACTGGGGATCGAATCGCGCACCTCCCGCACAAAATTCTGTATAAATCTGTCAGTTGTAAGTCAGCACTATGTCTCATCGGATATTTCCTCATCCTTGTGCTGTTCCACTGTTTCACCTTGATAAATACACATCTAAACATGGCGACGACAGGATGACGTTTTGAGAACTATTCATCGCTGTTCCCGAAAAGGCGTTTTTGCAGCCACTTCCAAGTGGCTAAAACTGTCTTGAACTAAAAGTCATTTAAATATTCAGTCCGTCAGATGAATACTATTATCAGGCATGCTCACTCCCATTTTCAGACGTGGCAGTTGCGCGAAACACACACACACAAGACAGGTTACGGGACGAGCGGAAACTTACAACTGATTTTATTCAAAAAGCAAAGCACATATTTAAAGGAAGAAAATAGAATGCACTTTGAGCATGCGCATCGAAATTATACATCATGTGGCAATCAGTAGCATACCAAGGTCTGAACTTACATCGTCTTATCGAGAAAGGCTACCTCACTATTGTACAGTGCAACCGAAGAATCACTGATGCATGCTTGTCCTCTTTTTCTTTATGAAATACGCTTACACCACTTCACGTGCAATTGAATCTCGACTTTTGCCCAGAACTCTAATCTCATGAAGCCGCGGCCGACAGTGACTGCAGGACAGGCAATGGTTTGCCAAATTTGATGCCTCCCCCGTTGTTAGCGATGGATCACGTTCCCGTGCACGATCGTTCAAGCAGCGTGCAGTCTGGCCTACGTACGTTTTTCCACAAGTCAGTGGTATTTCGTAGACAACTCCGACGGCGCATTCTGCAAAGGGCCTAGCGTGCTTCTTGTCACAACCACTTTTCTTTGTTCCTTGATTGGTGATGCGGGGGCAGAGCTTTGCCAGTTTGGACAGTGCTGTAAACACCATTGGCCCATTGTACTTTCCTGCCACTTTCTTCAGGTTGTGTGACACCTTGCACACGTACGGCATGACTACTGGTCTTGCTTTGCCTTCAGCCCTTTGCTGCGCTTTCCCTTCCATCCTTTGCAGTAGCGTCTCAGCCACAATCGCCACGATCGCACAGGGGAACCAGGCAGATAAAAGCCTGCCGACCTGATCATTAAAAGATTAAAAGATCATTAAAATTAAAAGATCATTAAACGACCTGATCATTAATGATATTAGAGTTCTGGGCAAAAGTCGAGATTCAATTGCACGTGAAGTGGTGGAAGCGTATTTCATAAAGAAAAGAGGACAAGCATGCATCAGTGATTCTTCGGTTGCACTGTACAATAGTGAGGTAGCCTTTCTGGATAAGACGATGCAAGTTCAGACCTTGGTATGCTACTGATTGCCACACGATGTATAATTTCGATGCGGATGCTCAAAGTGCATTCCATTTTCTTCCTTTAAATAAGTGCTTTGCTTTTTGAATAAAATAAGTTGTAAGTTTGCGCTCGTCCCGTAACCTGTCTTGTGTGTGTGTGTTTTGCGCAACTGCCATGTCTGAAGTATTGAACCAACTAGCCCGACATGTTCTACTCACTCCCATTGCTTACAGTATGCTGCTTCTATGTTGCAGAGGTGTTTATACCGACTGATCAACCCCAGTTCAAGGAAATAAAACTTTTCGCAGGGAAAAATATGCGGTAACGAAGACACGACCGCCTCTTTCGAACTGGGTGTTGAGAGTCAATCTCAACTCCCCGTCTTTTCATTCATGAAGGTATAGTAAGCAACCGCTTTAATGCTTGGATGTAATTCCATGCTTACATCTAAATATGATTCGAACTGAAATTAGCTTGTGCGGCAAAATATGCCACGGGCTTTCGTTAATTGCAGAACAAAGGTCTCTACTACAGATTTCCAGTCAGCCTGCGCTGCGCGAGCCAGACCGCCCTATCCCCAGGAATTTTTAAATTATATATCTCAATACAAGGGATAAGACCTCATCAACTTAAGTTTTCTCCGTAATCCAACTTGTGGAAACGCTGCACGACCTCGCCAAAGCAATAGACGACTAAACAGGAGGAAATACGTTTTTCCTGAACTTTTCAGAGGTTTTCAATTGTGTCTGCCATCACAAATTGCTAGAGAAGGTCATATAACGATGGCCCAATTTTGTCAGTGCATCGTGGATTATTACGTGGCCGTCGCCAGTTTGCACAATTCGGCAACGAACCCTTCTGCTATAGCCTCGGTCCTGTACGGTGTACCGCAGGTTGTTTTATTCCGTATTCTGTTCCCTCTGGTTGTGAGCGACTTATTAAACCAAGTAGAATCCAAAATTAGGCAGTTCGCACATGACTGCATGGTGTACCGAAAAGTCAAAAGCAGACAAGATGAAATAAGTATAAACAAGAATGTTGGTCCGTTAGCTGAACGGTGCACGAAGCGGAAATTGTCAACTGGGACGTAACAGCTTCAATTAAGGTATACCGAATAAGAAACGTAAAATCAGTTTCCTGTACGGCGACGAAGGCATCACCCTTAAGATTGCTACCAAGCATAAATACATAGGCGACACTGTGTCAGCAAACAACGGATGGACTGCTCACGTGGCAAATAAAGAGATGTGAAAACTGTTGCTCCTGATAGCAGCCCTGGAGTATTCTACTAAGGAAGCCAAGCTTTTCGTTTCTGTAATTATCATACACTCCTTTTTAGAAGACGCGAGCATCGCCTGGTTGCCGTTTACCGAGGATAAATGGAGAATGTCCCGCAAAAAGCTGAGCGGTTTATCTTGAACAAACATATAATGCACCGACTCGCCGATTACATTGCTCTTTTTTTTCTCTCGTGCGTCGCTTCACCATCTGAAGTTACAGCCTCTTTTCGCGCATGACAAGCTTAAAGTAGACTCTTCTCGCGCCACAAACGCGCACCGCGGATACATGCATCCCCCTGGCATTGGAACTTCAAGCCATTTGCAATGCCATTGCTTTCCTTCGGCTTGTTTCTACATTCAATGCAGCTCATCTTTATACCGACTCCCTCGCCGCCCTTAAACAGCTTAAGGCATTTCGGCGCACATTCCATACTACACTATCAATTCATCTGCTCTGCGCAAAGTACCCATGTCCTGTACCCACACACTGGATTCGCGGCCATGCTCACGATCCACATAACATTCAAGCGGATGCTATGACTCACACTGACACATCAGACGACCCACCACCTTCCCCTCTTCCCCCAGATCCATTCCTGTCCCGTGCCTCCGATTCAGAAGCTCTGCGCCAGCGAACACGCGCTCTAATACCTCCGTGTTCGCACCCTCTTCCCCGTAGTGTCACACTGCAGGAGGAGGTATCAGTGCGCCGGATTCGGGCAGGGGCGGCTCTGACCCCATCTGTCCGTCATCGGTGGCGTGATAAAGATCTGCCAACAACTGACAGGCGCACTGACAGGCGCACGTCATACGGCGCACAGCTGGCGCGTCGCCACCGTCGCTGGGCGGGTGACTCAGAGGTGCCGCCGCCGCGCTCGCCTTTTGCGCATGCGCAGTAGCGGCGCATGGCTAGCGTGCCGGGGCCGCCGCCGCTGCCGCGTGCTCTCCATCGTCTCTCTCTCTCTTCATTGCTTTTGCAATCCTAAAGTTATAACTAGAGCTAAACCAATGCCAATTTTTTTTTAAAGAATGCTCGAAAATATTTTCTGAGATGGTCGGCAATGAACAAAACCTCCGGACTCCGAAGATATGACGGAAATAGCTGAACTTTAAAAGTTGATCAATGTGTGCAAGGCAAGCAGCATGAAGAAGTACAGCATGAAAAGATCTTATCAAGCTTTAAAGCTTTGCTTTGCTTTGCTTTGCTTTGCTTTGCTTTATGGGGTTTAACGTCCCAAAGCGACTAAGGCTATGAGAGACGCCGTAGTGGAGGGCTCCGGAAATTTAGACCACCTGGGGTTCTTTAACGTGCACTGACATCGCACAGCACACGGGCCTCTAGAATTTCTCCTCCAAAGAAATTCCAGCCGCCGCGGCCGGGATCGAACCCGCGTCTTTCGGGTCAGCAGCCGAGCACCATAACCGCTGAGCCACCACGGCGGCTGCTTTAAAGCATACGCGAAGCCTGAATGCAACCTAATATTTGTCAACACCAATAAAAAAACCGTAGTGCTAAGAAGAGACGACGAGACAGTGCTATCAGCGAATTAGGTGATATAGTTAAACAGGAGCCGAATTACGTAATGATTCATTTAGTAGCCGGCATTACCAGTATGCTAAGGGCTGAGGTATAGCAGAGTACACTGTGGGGCCAGTTGGTCATACATAATCTGAACGAACAAACGTAGCGTTTAAAACAGGACACAGAAAGATGAGGACAGGACGGGGCTACAACTTACAACTGAATGAAATCGATAAACGAAAGACACATCCCTTCTCGAGCAAAGACACGCATGCGCAAACTTGAAAGAATGACAAAACTGTAATAAACTAGAAAAACCAGTAAAAGAAAAAGAAAAAGAGATGAAAAGGCGTGGAATAGCCACCGGTCATGAAACTGTTTACAAACATTAAGTGCGTCTTAGAAAGTTTCTTTCTTTTTCCATTAGAGAAATAGATGGTGTGCTAATGCACGTGTCATTGCCGCGTTGTGATATTTCATGAGCTTCCAGGATTTCCCTCGCCAATTGATCTTTACCCCTTCCTAAAATCTTCGTGCGGTTCAAAGAGGGAAAGCAACCTGGGCAGCTCTTGCAATGCTTTGGCAAGTGCTCATCAGTTTGCTGACGAAGCGAAGATGCGTGTTCACTCAGCCTTACGTTTAGACATCTGCCCGTCTGCCCAATGTACACACTTTCGCAGCGTAGAGGGATCTGATAAACAATATCTGTGACGCATGAGTCGTGTGGCTTCTTGTGTTTTGTGCTACACCCTGAATTCTTGGCGCTGTCATGATCTGCCAGA
The DNA here is from genome assembly GCF_055824585.1 of Amblyomma mixtum. NCBI lineage: Eukaryota > Metazoa > Arthropoda > Arachnida > Ixodida > Ixodidae > Amblyomma > Amblyomma mixtum. Next base: position 147,088,382 of record NC_143018.1, read on the forward strand.
GCGCAAAGCTTTGCAAGCTTGAGGGGAGCTGAAAATACTACATCAATACCAAATTTTGCTGCCATTCTCTTCAAGTTGTGCGCGAGCCTGTGTACAGTCGGGGACAAAAGTCTCCGGACCACGTGTTCCTCAAACGAAGCCGATAGCTCTGCTATTAGTCGGCGGCTGGAGACCACACTTGTGGAGGTAAAAGTTAAATTTTTGTTCTGTCATCTCCACAAGTGCAGTCTCCAGCTGCTGTCTGATAGTAGAGCTATAAGCTTCGTTTGAGGAACACGTGGTCCGGAGACTTTTGTCCCTGACTGTACATAGGGCATAACTTCAAACTTCCTTTTCTGTTGTCCGGGTACATTTATCTTAGATAACTGTGTGTGTTCTCTTGCTTTGTGTAACTTTTTCTTTAGAGTTTCTACGACAGCCACAAGAACATCGCCAGGAAAGCCTGCTTCTTTAAGTCTTCGAACCTGGTTGTCAAAACTACTACCAACTTTGTGCGGACATGACTTGAGGAGCGCCGACCTGACACATGTGGCTGCTATGCCTCGCTTAATGAGCTTCGAATGAGAAGAGTCGTAAGGTAGAAGCGCTTTCTTGGACCGTGGCTCGTAAGCCCAGCAAAAATGACCAACAGAATTAAAATACAGGTAAATATCTAAAAACTGAGTGGAATCGTGAGCCGGAAGTTCTATGGAAAAATTCAGTGACTTCATGATACCTTTGAATCGGGTTAAAATCGAGTCTGCAACTACACTCAAGTCATCTCTAGACGAAAGGTTGAGAAGAACAAGGAAATCATCTACATATCTGAAGACGCGCTCATCGTTCAACTGAGACTGAAGCAAACGTCCAAACTTGGCAAGAAAAATTTCACATAGCACAGGGGCGACACTTGAGCCAATGCATATCCCACGTTTCTGGACATAGAAATGCTCTGTGTAGCTTATGATTGTAGAATTGAGGTACAGGGCCAAGAGTTCCAGAAATGATTCAATACTAACACCACATGAATTCTGAAAAGACACCTCACCCGCCTCTTCAATACACTCTCTCACAGCAATGAACAGTTCATCGTGCGGCACCGAGTAAAAAAGTTCCTCTATATCCACTGAAAATGCAGAGTTTGCACCGCACACGTCACTCCGTAGAATGTCAACTAAGACAGCTGAGGACGCGACTTTAAAAGGGTCCACAGTACAAAGGCTGTTCAGGTGACGCTGGAGGAACCTGCCTAGACGTGCCTGCCAGCTGTGTCGCTCTGTGATAATGGCTCTGAAGGGACATTCGGGCTTGTGGGTTTTTGCGTTGAAGAAAACATTCAGTGCATCTCCTTTGCAGTTGCTCACCTCCTTCCCCAGCCTGTCCAGCTTGCACTCTTTTAGCAACTGCAACGCCCTACTCTTAGCCTTAGCTGGCTTAAGAAGCGAGCGCTTAAAGTTCTTCTCAATTGCTTTTGTAGCCTTTGCATCATACATCTCCCGAGGAAGAACGACAAAGCCTCCATCCTTATCGGCTTGCATCAGAGACAGCTTTGAATCACGGAAGTGCCCAACGACTTTGTTCACCTTTGAGTGTCTTCTTGTTCTTGTTTGAGACGTGTAGGCCTTTTCGAGAGTGTCAACACACTCCGAAATGCAATGTGTTATCTCCTCGCCACTGGCCTTCTCTGCTATTCTGTGAACCGAAGCAAGCATTTCATGCTTCGGGACAGTGACCTCCAGACAGAACTTGGGGCCCTTTTCCGGAACGCGCTGAACTCCACTTGCTACTGAGGCATTCCCCAAGAACGTAACTGGAACTTTTCCTACCTGCTTCTTGGGCGTCTTCGGGGGGTTTTGAAGTTGTTTCCCCCACAACCACTCTGTCGCCGCGGTTGCATGACCTTGGAAATCTCTGAGCCTCTTGAAGCCAGACGAGCCAGCTCCTTGCGAGTTCAAACACAGCATGCGTGTCTTTGCTCGAGTAGGGATGTGTCTTTCGTTTATCGATTTCATTCAGTTGTAAGTTGTAGCCCCGTCCTGTCCTCATCTTTCTGTGTCCTGTTTTAAACGCTACGTTTGTTCGTTCAGATTATGTATGACCAACTGGCCCCACAGTGTACTCTGTTAAACTTCATTTCTTCTACATTGGGCACTTTTATTTGTTCCCGTCCCCTTCAAGAGCAATGTGCGCTCTGCGCAAGCCTTATTGCCGTTTCAACATGCCGAGCCCGATTCTTCAATTACTGCCTACGGAAACGTTGCTGCCCTCCTGAACTAGCCGGGATGTTTGGAGTCGTCGGTGCTTCCACAGGCCATTGGATGCGGATTGCGAAAATCATAAAAGCGGAGTGCTGGAGACAAGTAGGCCTTCTTCAGGACTTGCTGCGACTACTGTGTTTGAACTCGCAAGGAGCTGGCTCGTCTGGCTTCAAGATGCTCAGAGATTTCCAAGGTCATTCAACCGCGGCGACGGAGTGGTTGTGGGGGACACAACTTCAAAACCGCCCGAAGACGCCCAAGAAGCAGGTAGGAAAAGTTCCAGTTACGTTCTTGGGGAATGCCTCAGTACCAAGTGGAGTTCAGCGCGTTCCGGAAAAGGGCCCCAAGTTCAGTCTGGAGGTCACTGTCCCGAAGCATGAAATGCTTGCTTCGGTTCACAGAATAGCAGAGAAGGCCAGTGGCGAGGAGATAACACATTGCATTTCGGAGTGTGTTGACACTCTCGAAAAGGCCTACACGTCTCAAACAAGAACAAGAAGACACTCAAAGGTGAACAAAGTCGTTGGGCACTTTCGTGATTCAAAGCTGTCTCTGATGCAAGCCGATAAGGATGGAGGCTTTGTCGTTCTTCCTCGGGAGATGTATGATGCAAAGGCTACAAAAGCAATTGAGAAGAACTTTAAGCGCTCGCTTCTAAAGCCAGCTAAGGCTAAGAGTAGGGCGTTGCAGTTGCTAAAAGAGTGCAAGCTGGACAGGCTTGGGAAGGAGGTGAGCAACTGCTAAGGAGATGCACTGAAAGTTTTCTTCAACGCAAAAACCCACAAGCCCGAATGTCCCTTCAGAGCCATTATCACAGAGCGACACAGCTGGCAGGCACGTCTAGGCAGGTTCCTCCAGCGTCACCTGAACAGCCTTTGTACTGTGGACCCTTTTAAAGTCGCCTCCTCAGCTTTCTTAGTTGACGTTCTATAGAGGAACTTTTTTACTCGGTGCCGCGCGATGAACTGTTCATTGCTGTGAGAGAGTGTATTGAAGAGGCGGGTGAGGTGTCTTTTCAGAATTCATGTGGTGTTAGTATTGAATCATTTCTGGAACTCTTGGCCCTGTACCTCAATTCTACAATCATAAGCTACAAAGAACTTTTCTATGTCCAGAAACGTGGGATATGCATTGGCTCAAGTGTCGCCCCTGTGCTATGTGAAATTTTTCTTGCCAAGTTTGGACGTTTGCTTCAGTCTCAGTTGAACGATGAGCGCGTTGTACGTGTCTTTAGATATGTAGATGATTTCCTTGTTCTTCTCAACCTTTCGTCTAGAGATGACTTGAGTGTAGTTGCAGACTCGATTTTAACCCGATTTAAAGGTATCATGAAGTCACTGAATTTTTCCATAGAACTTCCGGCTCACGATTCCATTCAGTTTTTAGATATTCACCTGTATTTTAATTCTGTTGGTCATTTTTGCTGAGCTTACGAACCACGGTCCAAGAAAGCGCTTCTACCTTACGACTCTTCTCATTCGAAGCTCATTAAGCGAGGCATAGCAGCCACATGTCTCAGGTCGGCGCTTCTTAAGTCATGTCCGCACAAAGTTGGTAGTAGTTTTGACAACCAGGTTCGAAGACTTAAAGAAGCAGGCTTTCCTGGCGATGTTCTTGTGGCTGTCGCAGAAACTCTAAATAAAAAGTTGCACAAAGCAAGAGAACACACACAGTTATCTAAGATAAATGTACCCGGACAACAGAAAAGGAAGTTTGAAGTTATGCCCTATGTACACAGGCTCTCGCACAACTTGAAGAGAGTGGCAGCAAAATTTGGTATTGATGTAGTATTTTCAGCTCCCCTCAAGCTTGCAAAGCTTTGCGCTCTGGCAGATCATGACAGCGCCAAGAATTCAGGGTGTAGCACAAAACACAAGAAGCCACACGTCTCATGAATCACAGATATTGTTATCAGATCCCTCTACGCTGCGAAAGTGTGTACATTCGTCAGACGGGCAGATGTCTAAACGTAAGGCTGAGTGAACACGCATCTTCGCTTCGTCAGCAAACTGATGAGCACTTGCCAAAGCATTGCAAGAGCTGCCCAGGTTGCTTTCCCTCTTTGAACCGCACGAAGATTTTAGGAAGGGGTAAAGATCAATTGGCGAGGGAAATCCTGGAAGCTCATGAAATATCACAACGCGGCAATGACACGTGCATTAGCACACCATCTATTTATCTAATGGAAAAAGAAAGAAACTTTCTAAGACGCACTTAATGTTTGTAAACAGTTTCATGACCAGTGTCTATTCCACGCCTTTTCATCTCTTTTTCTTTTTCTTTTACCGGTTTTTCTAGTTTATCACTGTTTTGTCATTCTTTCAAGTTTGCGCATGCGTGTCTTTGCTCGAGAAGGGATGTGTCTTTCGTTTATCGATTTCATTCAGTTGTAAGTTGTAGCCCCGTCCTGTCCTCATTTTTCTGTGTCCTGTTTTAAACGCTACGTTTGTCCGTTCAGACTGAGGTATAGCTCGCACGATAATTGAAAATTGCGGTGGCAACGCAGGAGGAAGAAGAGAGAGCCTCGGAAGTACTGCAGAGGGGAAGAGCAGCAGGTGAGTACCAAGCTACTGCCCACTAGTTAAAGGACGGCGCAGGCGTTGCGCTAGAATAATTTGCCACCATTTATGCACATTGGTTTATGGCATCAGTCGTACTAGACGAGGGGCTACATTGCAATAGGGCATAAGAAATGGGGTGCCAGTTACTTTAAAAATCAGAGAGATTTACCCATTACGCCTTGCTCCATAGTAACTGTGCCTGGTCAGTTGCTAATAGAATCAGAGCTACGTTTGTGAGCGCCAGCTCATCCCCGCCGACGGAGATCCTTCGCCCGAGGAGGAGGAACACGAACTTTGAGTCCGAGCAACCCGAGCCGCCCGTGGGAGGAGAGAGTGATGTGAGGAGAGGATGAGGAGGACGAGCGCTCGCGCGTCGCGTGAAGAACAGACTCAGGTGTTGGACACGAAAGAAGCAACACGGCCTCTTGTTAACCCAGAGCTCCTTTGTAATAGAAAGACGAATAAGCGTCTTTTGAATTGTTCTTTCATCCTAACAATTCCGAAGTGGGATAGAGTCAACGTTCGCCCGAACTTACGAAGTTAACCGGCAAGCCCCACCATGCCTGTCACCCGCACCGCAGCATCTTCAACGGATATGGCAAACGAAGATGGCGGACGACCGAGCAACGATGGCGGGAACGACGACGCCGACGACTCAAGCGAAGGCAGATCCGACAACGCGGTGACAAGTGGAAGCTTACCTCCGATACCTCAGTCAACGAATAACGTGGCGGAAATCTTGCAGGCCAGTGTTCAGGCCGCAGGGAGAGAAGCCATCAATGGAATTGCCTTGCTTCAGACGCAGCGAGCAGCGGCCACACCCATCATCGGTGCGGGAGAGACAGCTCGGTTAGTGCCATCGTTTGATCCAGTGTCATCCAGCTCTCCGACAGTAGACGCTTGGATAAGACGCGTGGACGACTTGGCACAAGTCTACCATTGGTCTGACCGGCTGACATCTGGCAACACACTCGCGAGGTCTGAAGGGCCTGCAAAGACATGGTATGACTCCCTCTCTTCCGTCAACAAAACATGGCCGGAATGGAACGAAGAAATTAAGCGCGCCTTCCCCACGACAGCGGGATTCCAACGACTCCATCGGGAAATGCAGGAGCGACGGCAAAAGCGCGGTGAGCCCAACGAGTGTTATTACTACGACAAGCTCTCGAAAGCTCGCCGTTGCAACCTCACAGATGAAGCTTACATTGAATACCTCATCACGGGGCTATACGATGACGACGTAATTAGAGCAGTGAGCGTACGGACGTACGAGTCGCCGGAAGAGCTTCTTCACTGCCTGAAATGCCTCGAAGAAAGATTAGGTAACGCTGCTCCCAAAAGTTCAAAATCAAGTGGTCCCCCGAACCATTCTCGTTTCCCCGCGTATGCCAACGCCCATGGCAACAAAAGCGAAGTAATGGCGTCGACCTTGAACACTACCGACCATAAGAACGTTTCTCCGAAGGCGAGGAGGAAGCCGCCATGGATTGAAAGAGGAGAGCCCCTCTGCTTCAACTGCAGCGAGTACGGTCACATGTCCCTCAATTGCCTGGCACCACAGCGAAAGGCGAGATGCAACGCTTGCGGACGAGTGGGCCACGGAGAAAAAGACTGGAGGGCAAAAACGGAGAGAGGAGCACGCGTCGCTCAGAACGTGTTGGGCTTTGACCTCCGAGCCGCTGAAGAGGCAAACGAAAAGTACTTTATGATGGTGAAAACGAACGGCTGCGACATAGAGCATACGTCGGTCTCGGTAGCCAATGCGTAACTCTGCGGAAGGAGGATGCCAACCGAATCGGAGTCGCTTGCACGAAGTTGACCAAGCCGTTCACTATCGGGGGCTACGGGTCCGGACATGTGACACCGTGTGGGGAAACGAACATCACCCTCACGGTCGACCAAGCTACTGCGGACGTTCCCGTGCTAGTTTTGCCGGACGCGTCACAGTCCATACCCCTACTTGTGGGCCAACCTTTCACCGAGCAACCACACATCACGATTGTGAGGCGGAAGAACACAGTGCGGATTTTTGAGGAGTACAGGAACGAGGACAATATAGACGACACGCATCAGTCCATTGAAATTTCAGAGCTCCCAGAACGACCTGTGTGCCTATGGGCGAAGGAAACAACGGTTGTGCCCCCAGAATACGTGGGTTTCGTTAAGCTCTACGCCACTGGTAGCGCACCACGCTCAGGTGTCTTCGTGGACATGTAGCTCAGGTGCCAAGAAGGTCGAGAGCATTGCATACCACGCTGTGTCCTCAGCATTGACGGGACCAACGAAAAAATAGTCTCTATAATGAATATTTCCAATCATGAACTGACTATCAAAGAGAACGAACGAGTCGCACGAGCGGAAATTTGCTTCCCAGACGATGCATCGCCACGAGAGGGTGAGTCGGACACCAGGATTGTCCAGCCCTTAATGATACCGAGCTAAGAGATTCAAGTAGGTCCTGGTGCTCCTGAGGAACGTGCAAAGCTCGAACAGCCTATTTTTGAGTATCGGGATTGCTTCGCAACCACCGTCTCAGAGGTTGGCTACACAAATGCCGCTGAAATGGGCATTGAGCTAACAACGCTGGAACCAGTGAAATTTCGTCCCTACCGACTCTATTACGCCGAACGGGCACACACAAAAGAAATGATTGAAGAACTAAAGCAAGCTGGCATTGTTGTCGACTCCAAATTGGATTATGCAAGTCTTATCCTACTGGTGCGAAAAAAGACAGGGGAGAAACGAATTTGCGTGGACTACCGTGCCATCAACCTTGTCACAAAAAAGGACCGGTATCCACTGCCTTTAATTGAGGATCAACTGGACCGTCTGAGAGGGAAATGCTTCTTCACGAGGCTAGATCTTGCGTCAGGCTACTATCAAATTCTTATGACCGAGGAACCGAGACACAGGACTGCGTTCGTTACTCCAGACGGCCATTACGAATTCGTTCGTATGCCATTTGGCTGTGCCAACGCACCGGCAGTGTTCCAGAGAATGATCAACGCTGTACTGGGTCCTCTACGATACACCGTAGCTCTCGCCTACATGGATGACATCCTACTGCCCACAACGACCGTGGAAGAGGGGTTTGACCACCTGAGGATGCTTTTCGATGTCCTCCGTGGAGCGGGATTAACGCTGCGATTAAGCAAGTGCCGTTTCTTCTTCGAGAAAGTCGATTACCTTGGCTACCACATCTCTGCCAGAGGAGTGCGACCCGGAAGTTTAAAGATCCAGAGCAACGCTGACTTTCCCGAACCAACGAATGTACACCAGGTGCGTCCGTTTTTGGGTCTGGCAAGCTATTTTCGAAGATTTGTAAAAGGGTTTGCCAGCATCGCTAAACCTCTAACGCGACTCACGTCTAAGGACGCAGTTTGGAAGTGGACTCCAGAGCACGATGCCGCGTTCACTGAACTGAAGATGATGTTGACTGAAAGGCCAGTTTTGGCGCATTTCGCGTTCGACGCAAGAACAGAAGTGCACGCCGATGCCAGCAAAGACGGCCTAGGAGCAATACTTCTGCAAGAACAAGCAGATGGGCAGCTTCATCCTGTCGTTTACGCATGCCGGCGGACAAATGACTACGAAGAGATATACTACTTATACGAACTAGAAGAGCTTGCGGTTGTTCGGGCGTTAGAAAAGTTTCCAGTGTACCTAATCGGGATGAACTTCAAGGTGGTCACTGACTGCAACGCAGTACGGGCAACGATGAGCAAAAGGAATCTGCTTCCCCGTATTGGCAGATGGTGGCTGCGACTGCAAGAGTTCACCTTCGACATGGAATATCGTAAGGGGGCGGCAATGTTTCATGTTGATGCACTTAGCCGCTCTACATACGACCCTCCAGAAGAGATGGATATTGTTCCTGGCCTTCACGTCCTTGAAACATGCATAGCGACAGAAGACGCGCTCACCGTTGCCCAGCTGAATGATCCAAAGGTTCAAGCTTTGAAGAAAAGGGTAGAAAAAAAAAAGACTTATCCAAAGAAGACAGGCGCGTCAAAAACGAATACCGGTTGCGCAACGGCATAGTATTCAAGAAGAACCAAGAAACCGACTCGAACGAAGGACTGCTGTGGGTAGTTTCAAACCAGACTCGCTGGAGAATCGTCAGGACATGTCATGATTACATTGGCCATTTTGGAGTGGAGAAAACCTTGAAGAAACTTAGGGAAAGGTATTGGTTTCCCAGCATGAAGCGTTACGTTAGAAGATACATAGCATTTTGCATCGAATGTCTTTTCCACAAGACGCCATCTGGAAAGAGACCGGGCAAACTTCACAGCATTGACAAGGGCAACAAGCCATTTCGATCAATACACATCGATCACGTAGGCCCATTTGTAAGAAGTGTTAGCTGGCGCCATTTTGACGTGTTTTCTATTTGTTTCTGCGAGGACCGTCCGTCCCTTTTTTTTTACGAGCGACGTGGTGCGTGTCTTCACCCCCGTGCGAGAGTCGGTGGGCGGCAGCTGCGGCGGTGCGCGCTGTGCCCCGAAGCAGTGTTCCCGTTTCGGAGGGGCGGTCGAGGCTCGGACGCTGGACCGCTCCCACTCCCCGGCGTTTCTTGGAAGAGAGGCTCTCGCACGTGTTCGTCTTTTCTCTGTGTGTTTAAGTGTTTTCTGAGCGTATTTGTGTGTTTGTAACTGTGAGAGTGTCAACTTTGATACAGAGCAGATGCGCTTTGTGGGGCCCAGAAAGAGAGCGGGAAACGAGCGAGACGAGTTTTGTTCTTAGTGTGTGTCCGAGCGTGTGCGCGTGCGGTTCGTTGAGCGGAACGTTGTTCTTAGTGTGTGTATAAGTAGGCTTTGTACATTGTGTATATATTAAACTTGCATATTCTTAAGTGTAAATTATAGTCCGTCTTTCTATCTACATATATAAATATTTCTTCATTGTATATTAGTTAGCCGAATAAGCTAACATACTTCAGAAGTGGGATTCTTCAACCTGCGCGGCATTATCCACCTGCACGGCATTCTTCAACCTGCGCGGCATTATCCACCTGCACGGCATTCTTCAACCTGCGCGGCATTATCCACCTGCACGACATTTTCAATCTTCACGGGATCTTCAACCTTCAAGCAAACCTATGCAAGCCTGAAGAACGACGAGATCGACTACCCCCAAACTCGACGAGCGACGATGCTCTACGGAACAGCGGGACGTGAGTGTGCGAACTAAGCGAAATTACTCCGAGCGGACTGATCACGTTCGTCGCCGAAATTGAACGATTTTAACTAGTGAACGAAATTTCTGTTTCAAGAATAACTCTGCAGACATTTCAGTGTGTATCTAATTTTGTCGAACTACCCAGTGTTTAAGTTAACGAGATATAATTGTGCGTAATCTTGCTGGTTACTTTGTGTTTCGCCTCTTTATGTTCGTTGCTGTTTTAAGTTTAATTCTACTTGAGCTAGTGCAAATCGCCTCATTTTGTTGTGTGCTTAACATGTGTTTTGGAGAGTTTTCTGTTGTTTGAATCAGAGTGTGACGGATGTAAATTGCTGATTGTTGAACTGTAGTTAAAAGGAGAGGCATGGCTGAAGGAGAGAGTGCGCCTTCTATGGCAGATTTGTTAAAGATGATGAATGAGAAGAATGACATTATCAATTAGCTTCTGCAGAAATTAAGCATACCACCTCAGCCAACCGTCTCGACATTCCAGATAATGCCCGACATGAGCAAATCAATCAAAGTCTTCTCCGCAGACAGAGACTCAGAATCTGCCAGCGATTGGCTCGAAATTCTAAATGGGACGGCGACTCTACACAATTGGCCTCCAGAATTTAAGCTCGAAACAGCTAAATCACATCTGTTTGGACCGGCATTAGATTGGTACCGAAGCCGTCGAGCGCGCATCAAGTCATGGAAGGAGTTCGAAGACCTCTTCCGCCGGACCTTCATAAGCCAGTCGAGCGCGGCAGATCGATACCAGCGAATGAAGGAACGCGTGCAACAAAGAAATGAGAGCACGAGCGTGTATTTTCACGCTAAAGTACGTTTGTGCGCCGAGGCCCACCTGGACTTCAGTGAAACGCGTGAGCAGGTGTTCATTGGCCTGAGGTCGAGTCAGCTGTGCTCAATGCTGATGGGGCGCACACACGACGATGAGGACGACCTCATTCATGACATCCAAGATTATGAGAGAGTGGAAAAACAGAGACAGGAGCGACGCGTACATGAGATGGGGTTTGAGACGGGCTACACACATCCCAAGCGTGTTGCAAGGCAAGGATACCCCGAAGTTCCAAAAGGGCCTACGATGAGGGACACGAGACCGCCCCTCCGGAATGACAAGGGAGAGCCCAAGTGTTACAACTGCAGCCGTTTTGGGCACATTTCCAGGGATTGTCCTGAGCCGAAGCGCGAGGTAACATGCTTACGCTGTGGGGAGACCGGGCACACCCAGAGGCACTGCGGGCAACAGATTACCGTAGTTGAGGAGCCCAGTACTGCACGGCGAGGGCTCCTGCTAAAACATGTGACCGTCAATGGGAAGGTGAAATTAATTGGGATGGTGGACACCGGCAGTTCAAGCTGCATAATGCGTGCTTCCGCTGCTGCCCGCTGTGGCGTCGAACTCAGGGCCGAGAAAAAACCGCTTTACGGGTTTGGAAACACAAACACCCCTTCTGCGCGCACCATTGGGACCTGCAACGCAGACCTTGAAGTAGATGGCGTCGTCGCGAGAGCTGCCCCTGTTCTTGTCGTCGCGGACGAGGCGCTATCCATTGATGTGATTATAGGAAGGACCTTCACAGAACTTCCGCATGTCACGTATGGGAGCGCGGATGGCTGCTTTCGTTTTTGGCACAGGAATCAATGCCCATTCACCCACCTCGAGCCAGCTCCAGCAGAGCGGCTGCGGCTCGTGACTTCGGAAGACGCCCAGCTTGAGGGTGAATCCGTCAACTGGGTTACCCTCACTACACACAGCGACCTGACGGGACCAGTTGTTGTAAGTCGTTTGGGGCAAGACGTGCTTGTCGATATGGTAGGCGGTGAAGTCACGCTGCCACTTTGTCCGATCGATAGCGGAAGAACGGTTATCAAAAAAGGACACCTTTTTGGGCGCGCGGTGCCGGTTGACATAGCCGAAGCGGATCGAGGGTCCCCGAGCGATGTGGAATTAGAGGAAGGGAAGGAAAAGAGCGAGGAAGTGCGTTTGGTTTTAGAGAGACGACCAATTCTTGAGCACGAGGTTGACGTCGGAGAAAGCATCACCGCCGAGCAGAAAGCAGAGCTGGTGAAGCTGCTCAACGACTATCGAGACTGTTTTGCGATGAGCCTCGAGGAGCTCGGATGCACGGACGTGCTCGAGACGGACATCCAGGAGGTCCCGGGAAGTTCGCCCGTGGCAGTGCGTCCCTACAAGACGAACTTGGAAGAGAGAGACACAATGAGAAAAATCGTCCAGGAATGGAAGCAGCAAGGCATAGTGAGTGAGACCCATTCTCCGTACGCGAGTCCGGCGATTCTGGTCAAGAAAAAGAACGGAGAAAAACGGCTCGTGGTCGACTACCGCAGGCTAAACGCACAGACGGTTAAGGAGAAATATCCCTTGCCAAGTATAGACGACCAGCTCGAGAGACTGTCGGGAGCCAAACTGTACGCCGTGTTGGACCTCGCACATGGCTATTTGCAAGTGCCACTCTCCGAGAGTGCAAAGGCGAAGACTGCCTTCATAACTCCTGACGAAACAGGGCAGTTTGAGCGCATGATATTCGGGCTCACCAACGCTCCGGCGGTTTTCCAGCGCCTCATGAACAGAGTTTTGGGCACACTCAAGGGAAACGTAGCAATGTGCTACCTCGACGACGTTCTGATTCCCGCCGAGAACTGGGAAGACCTGATCATCAGTTTGAGGAGGGTGTTAGAGGCTCTTAGAGGCGCAAACCTGACCCTGCGTCTATCGAAGTGCGCATTTGGAAGGGAAAGCGTCGATTTCTTGTGATTTCGCCTGAAGGGAGGAGAAGTTCACCCCGGAGAAAACAAGGTGCGAGCGATTTCAGAGTTTCCCGTTCCGACAAATGTTCATGAAGTGAGAAGCTTCTTAGGGCTGACGGGCTTCTTTAGAAGATTTATTCACAGGTACGCGTTCATCGCTGAGCCCTTGACACGGCTAACAAGGAAACACGCGGAATTCGACTGGGGAGAAGAGCAAGATGAGTGTTTCGCAATGCTGAAGCGTTTACTTACAACTGAACCAGTTCTTGCCCTGTACGACCGGAATGCAGAAACAGAGCTTCACACGGATGCCAGCTCAAAGGGACTGGCAGCCATGCTTTTGCAGCGAAGGGAAGGTGAGGATAAATGGCGGCTTGTGTATTGCGTGAGTAAGAAGACGACCGAGGCTGAAGGCAATTACCACTCATCAAAACTGGAGCTGATGGCCATTGTGTGGGCTGTCGACAGACTGCGGTCCCTTATATTGGGAATACATTTCACCGTCGTGACAGACTGCCAGGCTCTCGTGTACCTGAACGGCCAACGCACGCAGAAGCCACAAATCGCCCGCTGGTACGACCTAATTCAGGAATTTGATTTCTCTGTGAAACACCGACCGGGAACGCAGATGACGCATGTGGATTCCCTCAGCCGAAACCCTCTGGAACCAGCCGAAGACACCTTGGGTGCAATAATGGATGACAAGCTGGAGGTATTTGCGGTTGGGACATTCGACGACCAGATACTGACTATCCAGAGAGGTGACAAGGAGCTGAGAGAAATAATCAAGATTTTAGAGAAACCGAAACAGGAACGCACGAAGGAAGAGACTGCAAGGGTTGACGGCTACGCACTCGACAACGCTAAACTTGTGAGAATCGACCGTGGAAGCCTAGTTGGCAGGTTCGTCGTGCCAAAGTCGATGAGGAAGGCAGTCGTTGTGAGGTGCCACGACCTGCAGGGACATTTTTCAACTGACAGAACGGTTGGAAAAATCAAGGAAAAATTTTGGTTCCCTAGGATGCACCGATATGTGCGAAGGCATATCGCTCAGTGTTTTGAATGAATTTACAACAAAGTGCCAGGAGGAAAGAGACCAGGACTTCTTCACCCCATCCCGCCCGGAAGGCGACCGTTCGAGGTCTTGCATATGGACCATCTGGGGCCTTTCGTGAGGAGTAAGAGGAAAAATCAATTTTTGTTGGTTGTCGTTGACAACCTGACCAAATTTGTGAAGATATTCGCCACACGAGACACGTCTGTGAAACATGTTCTTCGCGCTGTCGAAGAACTAATATATGAGAGGGGACTACCGGCGACGGTGATAACAGACCGTGGGAGTTGCTTCACATCAAAGGAGTTTGAGAAGTTTTGCAACGAGAGGACAATAAAACACGTTCTGAACTCCACTCGCCATCCCCAGGCAAACGGACAAGTGGAAAGGGTTAACCGCCCTGTGTTGCCGGTCATCACAACATTGATTAGAGATGCTGACCATCGTGACTGGGATTAACGGATAACGCAAGCAGAGAGCTTCATGAACAATGGTGCAAACAAATCCACGAACAAAACGCCGTTCGAGCTACTGCATGGCTACAGGCCAGACTTCTACGCTGCAGCCTTGCAACAGTTAAACGCAACCACAGATCCGCGTGAAGACCCAAACGAACTTCGGGCTAACGGTAGAGCTCGGATTTTGAACGAGCAGCAGCAGAGCAAGCAAGCTTACGACCGCCGACACTTCCCCGCAAAGCTCTATGAAGTGGGAGAGGTGGTTTTTATGAAAAGAGCGCCTCAGCAAACAGGAAAACCGACGAAAACACAAGAGAGATACCGTGGACCGCTTGTCATAACTGAAGTCCTGCCGTCGGACACCTATCGAATTGCTGACTTGGAAAGACGAGGCAAGAAACAATTTGCGACGACTGCGCACGTGTCGCAGCTGAAGGGATGGCCGATGACAGACAGCGGCACCAGAGATGACGACGACAGTACTTCGGGCGAGGAAGATGAAGGTAACGCGTGCGATGACGCGGGAGAGACCTGCTTGAGTGCTCGACCGCAGAGAACGCGACGACCTCCCGAAAGGTTTCAGCCGAACTAAGGAACAAAAAAAAGAGAAAAAACTACCTGAACGAGGCAGGAAGTCGCATTTAACCAATGTTTCGTCTTTTTGTGCATCTAAATGAGTGTTGCTTATTACCGTGTCAACAAAAAAGTGTTTGATGCCTGTCCATATACGTGCATTGCAGTTTATGAAAATTGTACCCCCCTGTGCTTGTTTGAGTGCTTTTGAATTTCTTCTTCTTCTTTTGCGTGTGCTTCCGTTTAACGAGGGCGTCAAACAAGTCAGGATGCCCGAGTGTTAGCGGGCGCCATTTTGACGTGTTTTCTATTTGTTTCTGCGAGGACCGTCCGTCCCTTTTCTTTTTTTTACGAGCGACGTGGTGCGTGTCTTCACCCCCGTGCGAGAGTCGGTGGGCGGCAGCTGCGGCGGTGCGCGCTGTGCCCCGAAGCAGTGTTCCCGTTTCGGAGGGGCGGTGGAGGCTCGGACGCTGGACCGCTCCCACTCCCCGGCGTTTCTTGGAAGAGAGGCTCTCGCACGTGTTCGTCTTTTCTCTGTGTGTTTAAGTGTTTTCTGAGCGTATTTGTGTGTTTGTAACTGTGAGAGTGTCAACTTTGATACAGAGCAGATGCCCTTTGTGGGGCCCAGAAAGAGAGCGGGAAACGAGCGAGACGAGTTTTGTTCTTAGTGTGTGTCCGAGCGTGTGCGCGTGCGGTTCGTTGAGCGGAACGTTGTTCTTAGTGTGTGTATAAGTAGGCTTTGTACATTGTGTATATTGCCACGTATCATTGTTGTGTTTGTTCGTTCGCGCTCAAGGCTGCAGGAAAGGGTTGTTATCACTTCTGTTTGTGACGCGAGAAGCGACCAGACTAATCTCGAATGATCGCAGCCATGAAAGGCTGCATCTAGGTTTTCCAGATTACTGTAGATGATCTTGTCCTGTTATCTGGAAGTTTCCTTGCCGGTTTTAAATTGAGCGATGCCCCGAGCGGCGGGCATTCGTAGTTCGACGATTGACGAGCACGCTTGTTGCTTACGCCGCCACCGAGTGAGTCAGTTCTTTTGCGGGCGCAAGTCAGCCCAAATAAAGAGCTTCGTTTGCAAGTATTTCTGGTGTCTTCCTGACCGCTGGACTGCCGTCACTACAACGTGACATCTGGTGGAGGTGCTGGGTAGCCTTCCAGGTATCCGACAACCCCTGCAAGTCGTGACGCCAGCCCTTTGAGTTATTCGCTGGAAGACCTGACTCCAGTCTACCACGCAGCCTCTGGAGTCTCCAGCGATGACTTACGCCGCAGCAGTGCGCCGTCCTGTACCTCGACGACGGGACCCAAGCCCCTATCGCCCTTAGCCCCATCGCCCTATCGCCCTTAGTTCCCCAACTCGCCCGTCCTACGAGCGTCGTACACGGCCGAGGAAATGCGTCGAGTGGAGAACACCCGACCAGCGCCGCCCACAATGCTTCCACTGCGGAAAAGCCGGTCACATTCTACTGTACTGCCCATACAGGACAATGGGCATCCGAGGGTTCCCTTACGACGCCCCACGACCCCGACCCGGCCAGCGACCAGCCGAAATCGAGGATTTTTTGCGTCGGGAAGGATACTCATCGCCGAGCCGCCTATCGCGTTCTCCGTCGCCATCGTCACCGCGCTAAGTATCTCCTAGCCGAGGCTACGCAGTGCGAGGACGCTTCCCCAGCCCCCGAAGGTTAAACTGAATAAAGCAGCCTCTGGAGGTGAGGTTGCTTCTGAGCGCGAGAACTAAGATCCTCCATCGACGAAAACAGAAGACCATGCCCCCTACGACGATGACGAACCCTACGACAACGATGACCCCTACGACAACGACGACCCCTACGACAACGACGACCCCTACGACGACGACGACCCCTACGACGACGACGACCCCTACGACGACGACGACACCTACGAAGACGACGACCGCTACGAAGACGACGACCGCTACGTAGACGACGACCCCTACGACGATGACGATGCCTACGACGATGACGATGCCTACGATGACGACGACTACTACGACGACAAATACGACGACAAAAATTACGATAAGACCGACGACGACAACGACACGGCCAGACTTGAAGCTTTTACCGCTGCCCTTACACCTTATTAGAACGCTAAAGGACTCTAAGTTCTCGAAGCATTCTCCGTGTTTAATTTCATTTTCAAGCATCGAGACGATGCTTCTTTGGAAGGGGGGTAATGCCACGTATCATTGTTGTGTTTGTTCGTTCGCGCTCAAGGCTGCAGGAAAGGGTTGTTATCACTTCTGTTTGTGACGCGAGAAGCGACCAGACTAATCTCGAATGATCGCAGCCATGAAAGGCTGCATCTAGGTTTTCCAGATTACTGTAGATGATCTTGTCCTGTTATCTGGAAGTTTCCTTGCCGGTTTCAAATTGAGCGATGCCCCGAGCGGCGGGCATTCGTAGTTCGACGATTGACGAGCACGCTTGTTGCTTACGCCGCCACCGAGTGAGTCAGTTCTTTTGCGGGCGCAAGTCAGCCCAAATAAAGAGCTTCGTTTGCAAGTATTTCTGGTGTCTTCCTGACCGCTGGACTGCCGTCACTACAACGTGACAATATATTAAACTTGCATATTCTTAAGTGCAATTTATAGTTCGTCTTTCTATCTACATATATAAATATTTCTTCATTGTATATTAGTTAGCCGAATAAGCTAACAGAAGCAAGTCCGGAAACGCCTACATAATTGTAGTCGTCGACTCTTTCACAAAGTTCGTATTGTTGGGTGCAGTCCGCAACACATCAGTTGCACCACCGGCGCAGTTTCTACACGATGTGGCAGGAATCTTTGGCCCACCGGCTATGGTGATCACGGACCGCGGAACTGCTTATGCAAGTGCCAAATTCAAAGCAGCGTGCGAAACTTACAACATCATGCACGTAAAAAACGCTACTGCCACTCCGCGAGCTAACGGGCAAGTCGAAAGATATAATCGCATGATAAACCCGGCAGTGGAAAGCTTGACGAGAGATGCAAACGGCAAGGACTGGGACTCTGCGTTGTCTCAGGTGATGTGGGGCATAAACAATACGCTCCACAAAGCCACTAAAACTACTCCGTTCGGACTACTATTCAACTTCAGGCCGCGAGGCATCAAGGGCGACAACGTGGAAGACGCCCTCGCCCAGGAATTTGACCATGCAGTTGAAACCAGGCGAGCCGCAGCGGCGGAGAATATCCGAGAAGACCAACGCAAGCAACAGGAGCGGTACAACAGGAAGCGGGTGGAAGCGCCGACATACAATCCCGGAGATGTTGTACTAGTTGAGCGAGAACCGGCAGCAAGTGGGGAGTCAAGGAAACTGAAAGAAAAATACAAAGGACCGTATATCATCCGAGAAAGGCTTCCCAACGACCGCTACCGCATCCAAAACGTGCCTCCGGGGCGGCAGAGGTGAAGAGCATAGTGCAGTATTGCACCGGTTGACAAGCTGAAGCTTTGGGACCGGGAATTCCACGAGACAAGTTCGGAAGAATTGGAACGCGAGGACGATTCCGACCGGGACGGTCGATGGCACAGGATGGCCGAATGTGAGCGCCAGCTCATCCCCGCCGACGGAGTTCCTTCGCCGGAGGGCGAGCAAC
This sequence comes from Amblyomma mixtum, assembly GCF_055824585.1. NCBI lineage: Eukaryota > Metazoa > Arthropoda > Arachnida > Ixodida > Ixodidae > Amblyomma > Amblyomma mixtum. The sequence continues at coordinate 147,106,840 of NC_143018.1, forward strand.
CCGAACTTTGAGTCCGAGCAGCCCGAGCCGCCCGTGGGAGGAGAGAGTGATCTGAGGAGAGGATGAGGAGGACGCACGCTCGCGCGGCGCGTAAAGAACAGACTCAGGTGTTGGACACGAAAGAAGCAACACGGCCATTTGGGGAAGCGCTACATGGCGGTTCAAGCAAGCGGACGCGCGTCGCATCGGTTCCGCACATTTTGACCAATTTCGACCGGACCGAATCATTCTCGCCCCCGGATTTTCTTCGGAACGGAAAGATATCAAGTGCTGGATCCCCAGGATAGAAATTTCAAGCGGTAGGACCAGTTTTCGGCTTTCTACCGGACTTGAAAGTTATACAGCGGGCGCCGGCCGCTAACCCTAACGGGCCAACCATCTCGACATCGTGAGAGCATGGGACGCTAACCTTGTCGACGACGCCGACGCCTAGCATCGACGCCGTTTCAACGACAGACCAAATGGCGGGGCCCAGCCAAGACAACGATGTGCCACTACAATCACCAAACGTCGTTCTCAACGAATTACAAGAGATGGATGAAGACGACTTCGGAGACGCCGACTTCGGAAGTGAGAACGAGACCCCGTCCGACTCCTCGTCGAAGCCAGCCGGGTACAACAACGATGCCAGCTGGGAGCTTGCACAATCCAAGCGCCAGAGAAAACTTCAAAGGCGAAAAGAACGCAAAGGCACGGGAACGGGCCCGGCCGCCAAACCTCACGATGAAAAATTACCGGGTGATGCGACCGGCTGCAACAACAATGGATCAAGGGAGCAGAGCAGGCCTAGGCGAAGAATGCCGCCACACCCCAGAAGCGACTACAAGATCATTATTCGACCTAAGAAAGGACTCATGGTGAAGTCCCTCACCACCCACCAAGTAGCGCGGGCCATTGTCATGGCGTGCGGCCAGCAATGCAAGGACGAGGACCTACTTGAGTCTGAGTCTGTGCTGTTGCTGTAGTTGTTTTCTACTGTGCCGCATGCTTTTCCATCGCGAGTGCTATGGGTGATCCTGTTTGTGATATATGCCTGGTTTGTAATCAGTCACTTCCAGCAGAGGGCTCGTCCCTTACCTGCTCAGAATGCCGATACGGTTACCACTTAGGCGCTTGTTCTAATACGACGAAAGCTGCCTACAAAGCAATGACAGATATCGATAAAAAAAGTTGGAAGTGTCAAACATGTGTAGTTTCAGCTGCTCGAGGCTCAAAAATTGTAACAAAGGTACAGAAGGAGCATTCTCTGACAGAAAGGATGCTAATGGAAATCAACAAAAAGCTCTGTGAACTACCGGAAATCAAACAGAAGTTAGATATCCTTTTCCAGGTAAAAGAGACAGTGGAAAGTATGGAAAAGTCTGTGCAGCATCTTTCAGATCAGTATGATGAAGTGCTGGCCAAAATGCAGCTTCAGTCCACTGAGATTGTCACTTTATCGAAAAGGGTTGAAAAGATTGAGGCACAGATTCAGTCAGAGAACACTAACACCGAAGTCTGCGAACTACGACAGCAAATAAACAGTCTGGAACAGTACAGCAGGCGGAATAACTTGGAAGTACATGGACTTGCGCAAACCAAAAATGAAAACTTGTTCCAAAAAATCAATGCTACAGCCCAGGACCTAGAGCTTCCTCAGTTGACTGAGCACGACGTTGAAGGCCTTCATAGACTGCCCGCTAAACGTGGCAAAACCCCGGCAGTTCTGGTTCGCTTTTCCTCGCGTGTAATAAAGGACCAATGGATGGCAAAGAAGCAAAGTATGCGGGAAGCTGAATCCACAGTGTACTTTCTTGACAATTTAACAGCGCAGAACAAAAAGCTCATGTGGATGATGAGGACAAGGGCCACAGAAAAGCAGTACGAATATGCTTGGCACAGTAATGGAAAGCTTTTTGTGCGCAAGTGCCAGGGTGAAACGGCAATACGGATCGCGTGTGTTGCTGACCTGGAAAATATCATCTGAGCAGGCACCGCCTCTACTTCGCCTTACTGATCAGTTTTTTTTTCATTATTTTTCTTTGATGGCATCACAAACAAAGCCTCTTTACTACAATGCTTTATCTTTTAACTCTGCGGTGCGCAGTTGTCTTGTTCACGAAAATGACAGGATGTCAGTCTTTCATGTGAATATTAGAAGTCTAAAAAATAAGCACTTTGAAATGCAATCAGCTTTGGATTCCCTGAATCACAGATTTGATATACTAGCGTACACCGAAACATGGTTCACAAATCAAAATGATGTTATCTTCTTTCGTGGCTACAAGTTTGAAGGCGTGTTCAGAGAAAACCGTAGAGGAGGTGGCGTCGCATTGTATGTTAAAGAAAACCTTGACTATGAAGTTTTATCAGATTTTTCTCTTGTCGATACCCACTACGAATCGGTTGCTATAAAATGTCATGGAACACTGATCGCTTGCATTTATCGGCCCCCATCTAGTGAAAGTGCCGAATTTATCAAGTTTGTGCGTGATCTTCTTGAATATGCTTGTATCGAAAATATCCCTGTTGTTTTGGTTGGGGACTTTAACATTGATCTTTTGACAAACAGCTCCCCGCGACGTCTTTTTTGTGAAACCATTGATGCATTTCTCTGCACCAATGTTATTCAGTCACCAACAAGAATAACCTTAGAGAGGGACTCATTATTAGATTTATGTGTTACAAATCATGAGTTATCAAGAGTGCTATCAGGTGTGCTTACATTTGATTTGAGCGACCATCTGCCTATATTCTGTTTTTTTCCTCGGGCGAAAAAAAAAAGGAAGCAAGTACCAACTCCCCAGATAGTATATCGCAGTTTCAATCAAGAAAACTTAGCTAGGTTTAGATCCATGATGGAAAGCACGGCCTGGAGCGAAGTTTACAATGAGTTAAATCCTAGTATAGCGTACAATATCTTTCTTCAGTTAGTAAAAAGCAAATATGATACCGCATTTCCTTTGACAGTGGGAAAAACTCACAAAAAGTCTCGAAAGCCGTGGGTTACGAGAGAGTTATATCGACGAATTCAAACCCGTGACAGGCTTTTTGACAAATTCATCCAATCAAAAGATCCAGTCATACTTAAGGAATACAAAAAACTTAGAAATAAGTTAGGCTCTGATATTAAAAAAGCTAAGAAACAGTATTATCAGAATAAATTTTCAGCAGTCTCCAATTGCCTTAAGAAAATATGGGATTGTTTGAGCGACCTCATGGGAAGGGCGACAACCCATATTCCCAGCACATTAACATTCCATGGTGTTGAATACAGTGGCGCTGCTTTGGCAGACAAGTTTAATGCTCATTTCCTATCCTCTGGCGAATCATCTCAGAAGCAGGATAGAAATCATGAAATTGCTCAGTATATTGCCTCTCCAATTGGTAGTTCCATATTCTTGAATCCTTGCAGCGAACATGAAGTGTTCACATTTCTTAGAAGCCTAGACAAATCCACTGCGGCAGGCGCAGATGAAATTAAGGCCGAGCCTATTATTGCTGTTGCCGATCTAATTAGCTTGCCCTTGCAGCATATATGTAACAACGCGTTAGTTCAAGGTATTTTTCCAGATGGTATGAAAATTGCCAGAGTGGTTGTTTTACACAAAGGTGGCCCTTATGACAATATAAACAACTACAGACCTATATCTGTACTCCCTTTGTTTTCTAAACTGCTGGAATATTTGATCAAAATCAGACTGTGTAAGTTCTTTGACGACAGACAAATTTTTGTTAACGAACAGTTCGGATTTCGTGAGAAGAAGTCAACAGAAATGGCATTGCTTAGTATAAAGGAAAAAATATTTTCTAATATGGATGACAAACAATTTACAGTTGGACTTTTTTTAGATTTCAGGAAGGCATTTGATTCAGTTAAACATGATATTTTATTTTATAAGCTATCTTTTTACGGCATTCGAGGAGTTGCCTTAAATTTGATCCGTACTTATCTTTCCGGTCGCGTTCAGTATACATGTTTGAATGGTCATCAATCACAACCTGGTCAATTAATATACGGTGTCCCACAAGGGTCTATTTTGGGTCCAGTATTTTTCATTCTTTATATCAACGATATAATAGCCATCCCTCGAACTCCCACAATAATTTTATATGCAGATGATACCAGTGTATTTTTTTCTGGCATGCATCTTAGTAATATTCAGGCTGAGGCAAATGCATGGTTACAAGAATTGTCTTTATGGTTGAATATAAATAAACTAGAGTTAAATGTTAATAAAACAAAGCTTATTGTATTTAAGGCACGTAACAAGCCTGATAACAGTGAAATTAATCTTACATTCAAAAATAGCGTAATTGAGCGTGTTTCTTCCTACAAATTTTTAGGCATAATCTTTGAAGAACACTTGAGTTGGACCCTGCATATTAATAAGATTCATGCCAGCATATCAAGGTCATTATGTGTATTATATAAACTTAGAGACCTTGTTCCGAAATGGCTGAAGTGGCAGTTATATTATACCCTAATTCAATCACATCTTCATTATTGTTTACTTGTTTGGGGATCTACAACGAAAACTAACCTCACGAGGCTGATAACATTACAGAAAAAAGCAATACGATATGTCGAAAACCTTGCATACAATGATCATACAGGTTTGTACTTCTCTAAGCATTCTATTCTAAAAGTCAATGAATTATTTGAGTTGAAACTGCTTTCTTATGTGTTTAACGATTTCAAACATCATCCCACTAAATATGTTCAATTAAACTCTAGTAGTGACGCGCCTTATAAATTAAGGCACGTCAGTTACAGAGTACCATTCGTAAGGACTAACTATGGAACCGAAATGCTTTCATATTTAATTCCCAGTCTTCTAAATAAACATACACAGGCCATAGAAATTATTCAGAAATCTGTTTCCCAAAAGTCATTCAATAGAAATGCTAAAGCTTACCTCTTTTCTCGCCCGAATGATTAAAATTCTTGATGTCCCTGTTTTTCCGTCAACTCTGAATTCTCGTGTTTTTCTTGTTGTGATGTGTCTTGTAAATATTTACTTTAATTATGTCATTGCAAAAGTATGCACCTTCCTCCTATTTTTACCTTGTATAATTATGTGTTGTTTTTTGTAATGAGAGTGTATGAAGCTCTTGCTTCTTTTGCCGCTTGTCGTGAGCATTGTGTCGGGTGCTTGGGCCCCGTCAGGCAGAGTGCATCTGCCTTTTGCCCCTGCATCCGAGACCTTGTTGTCTAAATAAAGATCTATCTATACTTGTAAGGCTTCGCACCGGATCCAATATCATTATCGTTAGCACCCCGCACGAGCAAACGGCACAGCTAGTGCGGCACATTACCCGTCTCAAATTTGACGGAAAGACTTATGATGTAAACGCCTACGTGGCAGCACCAGAAGACGTCCTGCGCGGCGTGATCCACTGTGTAGACCCAGGTACCCCTCCTGAAGAACTCAAAGCACACTTACGAGTCAGAACTCAAGGAGTGACCATACTTCAGGCAAGGATGCTCGGAAAATCCAAGACGGCAGTGCTCACGTTCGACGGCCCGGTCTTGCCGAAATTCGTCATATATTACGGAGGAGAAGTACCATGCTACCAGTACCGCCCCACTAGGCAAGTGTGTTACGTCTGCTTCCAGCAAGGACACCGCTCCGACGTCTGCCCCACACCGAACATTATTGTGTGCGGACTGTGCGGAGTTTCAAACCCGGCCGACGACCATGAGTGCGCGCCTAAGTGCATAATCTCTGGCGAGGCACACCGGACCGGATCCAAGGAGTGCCGAGAGAGATTGAAAAAAGCAAGACCAAAACCCACAGGAGGCAGAGGACGGAGCGACCAACGCGGGCGACCACCCAAGCGATGGCTCAGCTCAGAGGGAGAGACATCGAGGAGCCGATCGAGGTCCAACTCCTTCCCGCCTCTACCACCAGCCGGCCCACAGGAGGGGGAGAAGCAAGAGAAAAAGAAAAAGAAGAAGCTTTCCCAGACAAGCGGCGGCAAGGTGAGCTGGGCTTCTACCACTGCTTCGCACTCGGTAGGAAAGGGTAGTGACATAAACAACACAAACAACAAAGACAGTCGTGTCACAGAACTGAAGGACGCGAACAGCGATGCGCTCAGACGCGAGCTAGAACTGGCTCGAATCAAACAAAACGAGCTCGAACGCAAAGTTGAGGAACTCACAAAAACACTAAAGGAACAACAGCGGGAACTCGACACGACTAGAGCCCTTCCAAAACGACAACCACAGGCATCGAACGAAGGAGACCTTGAAACACGAATGCAACACATGATGAAGCAGATGATGCAGGATATGATGCAGCAAATCCAATCGCAAATTCAACAGATGCAAGTACAATTCCAAGGGAAAATCTCAGAGATCAGAAGCGCTTTTAGAAAACAAAAACATACCGAAAACATTAGGGAAAGGGCGTACAACCGTCCAGCGCTAACAGCTTTCGCAAGCGAACAAGGCAACAACAGTAACGCGTAAACATGATCAATACGTATCGGCAAGAACAAGAATACTTAGATATTTGGCAATGGAACTGCAGAGGCTACCGCAAAAAGCAGGCCCTCTTAAAACAATATATAAACACACAACTCACACCTCCTGATGTAATTGCGCTCCTAGAGACCGGAATAAAGCCGACCTTACAAGGGTACGAGGTTTACGAGAGTCAAAACGAAGGTAAAGCGGCCGTCCTAGTCAGCAAAACCATTACCGCCATCAGGCACGATACCATCGCCGACACCGACGTTGAACACACGCTTGTTGAACTTATTCCGAAAAAGCGAAAGGGACGCAGCACGTTCTTCCTGAACGTGTACAGCCCGCCGAGACAAAGAAAAGCCAAACTCTTCGAACTGTTTTATGGAGCGCACAAGCTGGCCAAAGAAAATGCACTCATCATCGTAGGAGATTTCAACGCCATGGACAGGAGTTGGGGATACCAGAAACAAGACATCAAGGGAAGAACATTAGTGGAAGTAGCGGAATACTTTGGCTGCAGTCTAATCACAGATCCTGCGACCCCCACGAGAATCGGGAATAGCGTGAGCACGGACACATGCCCGGACCTCACCTTCGTAAGGAACAGCAGGGAGTCACAGTGGGAAAACATGATGGAAAATCTAGGCAGCGATCACTTTATCCTCCGGACACGAATAGCATCCGACACCATAAGACGCCAGATTGGACAGGCGAAAATCACTGACTGGAACGCGTTTCGCGGGGCTTGCAACAAATCTGAAGGCGGTATCCAATCACTGGAGGAATGGAGCGGCATGCTGAGAGAAACGCGACAACGATGCACAAAAAGTCTACGGAGAACGACAGCAACGCCTGAAGTAGACGCCCACCTCCTCAGACTATGGGAAGCGAGACGCAGTCTCACCAGAAGATGGCGGAAGCAAAAACACAACAGGAAACTAAAACTAAAGATAGCAGAAATTACGGCAAAGGCGGAAGAATACGCGATGCAACTCGCGAAACAAAAGTGGGAACAACTCAGCGACTCACTTAGGGGAACTCTAGGCACGGCCAGAACCTGGAATCTCTTAAGAGCACTAATCGATCCGACCAAAATAAAATCAGAAAACAATAAAGCCATCCACCGGTTCATCCACTCGTTCGAGGGATCAGACATCGCCCTACTGGAGAAGGCACGAAAAAAATGTTTCGGCGATCACAACCCCCCGCGATACCAAGGAACGTATCGAGGAGCCGAAAACGAGAAACTCGACCGCCCCATAACTGTGGAAGAGGTTTACGCGGCCATAAGAAACACCACCAGAAACACGGCAGCCGGAGCGGACAAAATCGACAACGCCCTAATCCGCAACCTAAGCGACGACCTCATACAAGAGCTCGTCACCTTTCTTAACAAACATTGGGAGGCGGAGACGGTTCCCAAAGATTGGAAACACGCCGAAGTAATAATGATACCTAAACCTGGTAAAAAGCTTCAAATTGAAAACCTCAGGCCTATATCACTCACGTCGTGCCTTGGCAAGCTTTACGAACGGGTTGTGACTTTCAGAGTGCAAAATTATATGGAAGACAACGACTGTGTACCACATACCATGTTCGGCTTCAGAGCGAAGCTCTCGACGCAGGACGTTCTCCTCCAAATACAAGAAGATGTCCTGCGAAACGTACCTCGGACGGGATAAAATGTCATAATGGCCCTGGACATCAAGGGGGCATTCGATAACGTCAGCCACGAAGCGATCCTTACGGGCCTAGACAACCTGGATTGCGGACGCAGAATCAACGGCTTCGTCAGAGCCTTCCTGTCCGATAAAACTGCCACCATCGGCATAGGAGACCTTCGATCAGAAAAAATTCGCACTCCAAACAAAGGAACACCCCAAGGGTCAGTTATCTCACCCCTACTCTTCAACATAGCTATGATAGGCCTAGCTCGAAAACTAGAGAACATCGAAGGCATCAGGCATGCAATGTATGCTGACGATATAACAGTCTGGACAAACACTGGCTGTCTCGGAGAGAAGGAAGAAAGGCTACAGCAAGCGGCCTCTTGTGTAGAGCAATACCTCGCAGAAAGAGGACTCTCATGCTCGACCGAGAAATCGGAACTGCTGAGAGTCTGGAGAGGCAAGCAAAACCGGACCGTCCCAACCAAAGAGGACCTAAAACTCAACGTCTACATAGAAGGGACGCCCATACCCGAAAAGACAACAATAAGAATTTTGGGCATGTGGGTTCAATCCAACCAGCGCAGTACTCACACTTTTACCCTACTGAAAGCAACAACGCTACAAGTCGCACACATGATCACCCGCATCACCAACAGGCGACATGGCATGCGTGAAGAAGACACACTAAAAGTAGTCAGAAGCCTAGTAGTTAGTCGAATCACGTACAGCCTACCCTACCAGTGCCTCAACAAAAATGAAATACAACAAGCGGATGCCCTGCTACGCAAAGCGTATAAGACAGCGCTCCGACTACCACGCAACACGTCTACAGAAAAACTCATGGCCCTGGGATTACACAACACCTTTGAGGAGCTACGAGAGGCGCAGCTTGAGTCGCAAAAACTCAGGCTGTTGCAAACAACGACAGGAAGAGCGCTCCTGCAGAGGCTCGGATACCGCGAGCAGATGCGAGAAATGTCGAGGACGGCAACGATCCCCGACGAGCTTCGCAAGACCCTCAAGGTAGCGCCAATGCCAAAAAACATGGATCCCAACCTCCATCGAGGCAGAAGAGAAGCGAGGGCCGAATTCATCGAGAAAACATACGCTCCTCAAGCCACGACCGTGTATGCAGACGCGTCTTGGAGAGGAGGAGATACCAAAATCGCTGTAGCGGCGGTGGTCGATTCGTCTTTACGCGAAATGACCAGCGCGTCTCTCCGAGGCTGCACAGCTGCAGAGTCCGAGGAAGTAGCCGTTGCTCTAGCAGTGGCGGAGGGCTATAGAACCGGGCGGTCACTAACAATACTTACGGACTCTCAAACAGCCTGCCGAAATTACATGAATGGCAGGATAGGTCGTCACGCGCTCCGTATACTCCTCGCAGCGAGTGACAGAATTAAAAACCGGGAAGAACAAAACGACAAGATCCGACACAAAATTGTGTGGGTACCCGGGCACACGGGGGTGGCAGGGAACCGAGAGGCCGACAGGATAGCTCGAGGATATATTACTTTCCGAGCTTCCGACGAGACCGCGGAACTCGCGCCAGCACCCAGGGAATACTCGGCCATACTACAAAACTATAGAGGCAGAAGAATGCGATATCCCCCACCGCACAAATCTCTCAGCAGAGAGGAAGCTGTCACTTGGAGAGAATTACAAACAGGCTCTTTCCCAAACCTACATATACTAAACAAAATGCACCCTACGATATACACGAACAAATGTCCCTGGTGCGACGAAAAACCTACACTATACCACATCACATGGGCCTGTCAAAACATAGACGTGGTCCCCAAAATACAAAACCCGAGTGCGGAGCAGTGGGAGACTCTGCTGTCCAGCGACCGCTGCGAAGACCAACAAGGTCTGGTACAGCGAGCTCAACGGGCGGCAGTGGCCAGCGGAGCCCTGGACTGAGGGCAACCGACCACTGATTAGAGGCGGACGACTTCGACAGAGAAGGCTCCTGGGGGTAGAACCAAGACGTCTCTGAAGATGCCCCCAAACCGAAGGAAAAACCATTAGTGTAAATAAAGTTTTCCCTTCCTTCCTAGCAAAGAGTACTCAACAAAAGACGATATTTGCAGAACCGGTGAAGTTGTAGAAAATTGCGCACTAGATAACCGAAAATATAAACTGATCAACAGAGCTCACGCGAGACGGAACCAAACCCTTGAACACCCACAATGTCTGCGATCCCGCTAACTTGGTTAGAGAGGAGCATATACTGAAGCGACCTGCAATAATTACGGCTGAAGAGAGCGTTTAACGCTAAGAATGCTGCGAAAAATTTCGCGAAATAGTTGGGTATGAAATCAGCAGTTGCCGCCCGAAGGCCAACCATGTACAGAGAAAATATTTCCATGCACGCCTTTTTGTTACACTGTGAAACGTCCATCGAAATTACTTCTGTCGAAATGCTAATTAATGATTTCGCAAAAGAACATAGATCCAATTGGGGGCCACAAAGTTTTAATAAGGAAGAATGTAGATGCAGTCACTTTGAAAAAAGTCCATTAATATGAGAAACCGCGACGCCGTCTTGAGTTCAACCCTTTAAGGCACCCACGACCGCTTCAGCAGAGGCAGTCGGGACGCATGGAGGCCAGACCGCTGCCACCAAAAAAGTTGAAGCAAAGAGATTTAAAAACGTATTTTTGTTAACAGTACAGATCTCAAAATTAGGACGGAATCTACCTTCGTGGAGCAATACCGTATTGCCGACGAAAACTAGCTCTGAGGCAATGTCTCAAAGCCGCTTTCAAAAGGAGGAGGAGAGCGCATCATAGGCACCCTGGCGTACAAAACACAGCACGCCTAAAATTCAAGGGTTACACAGCCTCGGTTCAGACTCTTTGGGCCTGCTATGCTTAAGGGTCGTGTAGTGGGACATTCACGGCACTCCCGAAGCTGGACACCTCCGGAGAGGGCGCAAATCGGCATCACTCATTTGTTCAGATATTCTCACGAATATATTGGAGACTTCCTCAGGGGCGGGACGGTCACTGAGCATCAAATGAATTTAATGATGAAAAATTAGAATGGGCACCAGAAGGACGCCACGTGTAGGAGCGATAATTTCTCATCTGCTCTTTAACGTTACCATGCTCGAACTTCCAAGCGAATTTAACCGGATCCCGCAAGACGACGAAGTGCATCCTTGTGGAATCGCTTTCTATCCGTCTCCAGCGTTTTTTAGTGTATTTTGTGTGTGTATTGCGGGGACGCCGCCCCCGTCATACGGCGATGGATGTGGATCCTCCTGGGCATCCGACCAGACTGCCGGCTCCTTCCTCGAGTTCTTCGAGGAAGCGTTGCAGCCTTCCCAGTGACCCCGACAGCGAGGACACCATAGAGTACTTCAGCGAGGACAGTACCGAAGGCGAATTTGAGACATACCTCAGCCGCAGGACAAAAAGAAGACTATTAAGAGCCAGCTCCTCATCGAGCCAGTCCACGGTGAAGACAACTGGCCAAGCATCGAAGCATACTATTCTCATCCTGCCTGCGCATCGATCCCACAACATGAGGCGGCTTAACAGACAAGCTGTCTCAATGCAACTTGAGGCCCTTGTGCCGAACGAAATTAAAGACGTTCGCGTGAACTCGCGCAAAAACGTTGTTGCTGTTGACGTCCATCATGCGCCAGCACTCGAATTACTGCGGGCCATCACTGAACTCGGAGGCATGTCGGTCCGTACAGTTATCCCGCTCGGCGAGGACGTTTCTTCTGGCGTCATCTATGACGTCGATGAGACGATCACGCAAGAAGATCTGCCCATACTTGTGAAGCCAGGAAACGAAGGCACCGCGATTCTCCGAGTTTCACGTCTTGGGAAATCTCGCTGTGTCAAGATTGTCTTCAAAGGCGACAGCCTTCCGTCACATGTGAAGGTAGGCCTTTTTCTTCACGCAGTACGGCCATTCATACCAAAGCCCTTACAATGCACGAATTGTATGAAACTGGGCCATGTGAGCGGAGTCTGCGGCAACGCGAGTGTGTGTTCCCGGTGTGCCGAGCCTCATGATTCTGAGACATGCACAGCACAAATTCTCAGGTGTTCAAACTGCAACGGTCCCCATGACGCCTCATCTAGAGACTTCCCGCGGCTAAAAGAAGAGCGTGCTGTCCTAAGACAAATGGTCCGAGACAACTCGACGCATCGCGAAGCCGCCGCGATCGTTCGCAAGAGACGTGCCCGACGCAAGAGGAAATCCAGACAGGCTGCTGCCAATGACAGCCGCAACGACGCGCTGTTGGCGCCTCCTGCTCACCCTCCTCCACCTCCTGTTCCACCTCGCCCCAGTGTGCTCCGTCCGCCCTCTGTGGACAAGGGTGGCCAGATGTCATCAGGTTCCGATCCTTGGCCAGCGCTTCCGCCATTATCTCCTCCTGAGGCCCCTCTACGTAAGCTCTCATCGCTGAGCACGTCGGCCGCTGCAGACGGGCTCCCGGAGCAAGACCGCCAAACCCTCGTGATTTTAAAGACCGTGGTCAACGCAATTCGGCCTCTCCTACAGGCTCTGCAATCCCCAACTGCTCGAAGCGTTTTACTAGTGCTGGACTCCCTGGGTTCAGCACTTCAAGGACTTTAATCCATAATGGCTGGCCACCTTCCCTCCTTTCGTGAGGAAGTCAGAGGCGCCACGATCTTCCAATGGAACGCAAGAGGTCTGAGGTCGCAAATGTCAAGTTTTCGTCCTTACGTATTCACTAACTACTTCCCGATATTGGTAATCTGCGAGCCCAAATTATCACAAGCAATCAGGCTCTCCGGGTACGAATCTTTTTTCGCCCCGACATGCGGGGAGCGCAGCCAAGTCTTGGTATACCTCCGCACTGACATGACGTATGTTTGCTGCTCAGTTCCACCTCACAATGACAATCAATACGCGTGTTTCTTAATCAAGACAAAAACGCTAGAATTCACACTGATTGCAGCATATGTGTCACCCTCCTCTCAATTAGACTGTGAAAGGCTGAAGGCCATCATGGTAGAAACCCGTGCTCCTTGGATCATTACTGGAGATTTTAACGCCCACCATTTGCTATGGGGAAGCACCAGAATTAACGCCAAAGGAAGGCATCTGGCGTTATTTGCTTCCGACAATGATCTGTATGTTATGAATCACGGCAATCCGACATACCTGCGCGGCTGTCACTACAGCATCTGCCTGGACCTGACATTAGTCTCAAGGTCGTTGCATCGGAGTGTTCGCTGCTTTTGTGATGTGGAGACCCATGGAAATGACCACATTCCTACCTACCTCAAAATAAACGGCCTTGGTGCTTCCTCCCCAGCCCAACTCGCGCGAATTGACTGGGCAGTATTTCGAAAACATATGGAGGAGACGAGCAAAGAAGCCCTCACTGGCAGGCTGGAGCACACTATAGCTAATGCTATGAACGTTGCGAGAAGTCACATCACGTCCTAACGAAGACGCAGTGATTTTGATATTGAACTAGAACGCCTGCGTGCTCTTCGGCGGCGAGCAGAAAAGCGATACAGACGAACCAAGCGCTTAAATGATCTACGGGAGGCGAGACGTACGCAGAAAAAAATCAAACGAAGAATGGATCAGCTGGCGAACCAGCGCTGGAGGTCATTTTGTCAGCACCTGGATCCCCGCAAGCCCATGTCCCTCATATGGCGTACTGTGCGGGGCCTCCGTACGCTTCCGCAGCAAAGACAACCCTTCTATGCGTTGGCTGTCTATCAAGATCGACAGCAGTCTGAGGTAGCAACGGACTACTGCAGGAAAATTGCTGGTGTACCACTTCAAGTTCTCGGCGTGTTCCTCCTGCCTCACGGGTCTCAGCCATGGATGTCCTTTTTTCTCGCGAGGAACTCGACGCTGCTCTGGCAGGATGTCGGCGTTCGTCTTCACCAGGGCCAGATTAAATCACATATGCTGCGCTGTCCCACCTTGGCCACGACGCGCGAGAAGAGCTCCTCAAACGTTACAATGACTCTTGGCTCGACGGTGCTGTTCCTCAAGAATGGTAATCGAGTCGATTGATACCCCTACTAAAACCACTGAAATCTCCACTCGAGATCTCATCGTATAGGCCAATAGCTTTGGCCAGTTGCCTAGGAAAGGTCATGGAGAAAATGATTTTGTCGCGCCTTGAGTGGTACCTCGAACACTACAAAATATACCCCGACGCTATGGCCGGCTTCAGGCGGGGTCGCTCTTCTATTGACAACGTCGTTGATCTCGTATGCACGGTTCAACAACAGAAGCGCTTGAAACGTTTGTCAGTGGCACTCTTTCTGGATGTAAAAGCTGACGATGCTGCTCGATCGGCTCACGATACAACTAACACTGTCCGCATACCACTGACAAGAGCTGACGCAGCAGGGCACCTTCAACTGCTCGCCCGAAACCTGACTGTAACGTCGTGGTCTGCCCCTGGAGGTTGGACACCCCGCTCGCATCACTTCAACCTCTTGCTCCAAAGTCATATACCATTCGGCCTCCCCCGCGGTGATACTACGCTGTTGTGCCGCCTGTGGCTGGGAGTGGCGTTCACAAACGCCTTTTCCCATCTCATCGCAATGGCTGACTCTCCTGCGTGTGACCAGTGCGGTTGTGACGAAACGATCAGCCACCTCCTCTGTGACTGCCCTCGTTTTGAGGGAGAGCGCGGTTTCCTAAGTGCTTCTCTGCTCCGCTTGGACTCGCGTCCTTTAACAGAGTCTAACGCTCTGGGGCCTTGGACACAACCTTCCAGACAACGGAAAGCGGTGAAAGCGCTCCTGACTTTCTTAAGGGACTCGGGGTTGCATTCCCGCCTATAATCTTTAAGTTTTCAGTGCGCGCCCTCTGTCTCTGTGACGTAGTGGTCGCTGGACACTTAGACAACTCATTTCCTTGCCGCTCTTTTTCCTTTTTTCCCCTTTGTTCCCCACCCCAAGTGTAGGGTATCCAACTGGGCATCGCCTGGTTAACCTCCCTGCCTTTCCGTCCTTTTCTCTCTCTCTCTAACCGCATCCCAGGTGTTATACAGGCTGTCTACGGCGACGACATCACGCTCAGGACAGGCAGCGGAGGCGGTGGAAAAGCATGCACGATAGCGTGGGTGAAGATGCGCCCCACTAAAGTCACGACACCTGTTGCTACAGAAGCAATCAAGACAGGTAGCAGGGTAGACTCACATCAATACAAAAATCAATCCTGATGAAAAGAGACACAAGAGGTAGACTATTAGGGTACGAACCTCTAAATGAAGCCACGCAGCAGCTACTTAGACTCCTAAGACGAATAACCAGCAAATCTCACGAAATGAAAGAGGAGGAAACCGTGCGCTTAATACGGGCGTCTGTACTAAGCCGTGTAATTTATGTCAACCCATCTCTCGACATCAAAAAAGCTGAGAAGAAGGAAATAACACCTTGATCAGGATTGCGTACAAAGGCACAGCGGGCACCATCAAAAACCTATGGAAAATAACGTTTCTCGCGCTAGGGCTTGTGGGGACGCCTTCGTTCCCTGCGTTCGCTTTCCCTCAACTCACTAGTTCCTTCATGATGAAGTTTAGCGCCAAAAACGAGGACAAAGTAGGAGTGAAGACACAACACGAGCGCTTTTTCGCAACTAAAACTTTAATGGAAGAACACATAACATATATACCCATCTCGTGAAGTAAATCAAAAAGAAGAAACATACATGATATGGTCAAGATAAACCTTAGAGGGCGATACATCTGAAGAGTGCTGAGGGTGCAAAAGGTACATAAAGGGTGCAAAAACAGGAAACTTCATGGTCACAATCACAATCACGAAGGCGAAACCAAAATACCAAAAAAACCAAAAAAAGGGGGGAAAAGAAAAGATATTAATTCCACGTGTGATCCAGGTATGCCAGCTCTTTTTCGGTTAAAGAAATGGACGGTGCGCTTATGCATGAATTTCCCTGTCGCGAAATATAAAAAGCCTCGGTAATTTCGCGCTGGAGGCGTTCTCTATGATGTGACACTAGTTCACTAGTTCCCTGTGGTTAGCTGCCCCGCAACGCACTCCCTTTAGTGGGGTCACTTTTAACTAACAGGGGAGGGCGCTCGCGTCGCAGCGACAGCAGCGCCACGGATGGCGTGTTTTGCCGCTCGCGCGCGTGGGAAGGCTCTCTCTCCTCTGCTCGGCACCGGGAAGCGTGTCGGACGTTCACGCGCAAAGCTCCGCTCTTCGCCGCGGGCGTCTCAGGTTCCCCTCAGCTCGTCCCGCCCGGTCTCGGAGCTTCCCTTTGCCCTAGCGTGGGCGAACGTTCGCTCGTAGCCGTACTGGTGAGTCGGACATCCTCGATTCCTCAGTGTATTTTGTTGCTAGCTGGCGTTATTGTTGTTATAGCAATAAATGCCTTGTTTGTGTCAGCCAGTGTGTCGTTCCTTTGTTCCCGTAAACCCGTTTCGGGTCTTTCTTTTGTTGGGGGTCGTCGACCGTCACTATGGTAGTGAGGCCTAAAGCTATTCATAGCTGCCTGCACCTTGTCAAAAGTGACACGACCACCGGACCTTGGTGTTGAGAGGGGGCGCACTTTGCTGCCCACCCGTTTTTTTTAACCTCGCATGTACTGAGCATTCTCGTTCAACTCTAGAAAGGGCTTTGTTCACTCGAACTTTGCGTTGCACAGCCGCCCGACACGTTTCGCTAGCGCGTTGAGCATTGAGCCACGAGGCCCTTGTGTACGCCGTTCCCCTCCCGTGACCTACGTTAAAGGCGTGCGGAGTGTGTCGGAAATTTTGCAGATTCAGTGGAGCCACTCCGGCTCGCTGTCCTGTGCACATCGTCTAGCTGCCGCCTGCTGCGACGGAGCGGCCTGTATCCTGTTCGCCGCATCCATCCGGGGCAGCTGTGGCGAGACCAGACAGCAGCCACCTCTGGCTGCTGTTACCCTGCAGACTACTGCAGAATCCTCCAGTGAGCATG
Source organism: Amblyomma mixtum (assembly GCF_055824585.1). NCBI lineage: Eukaryota > Metazoa > Arthropoda > Arachnida > Ixodida > Ixodidae > Amblyomma > Amblyomma mixtum. The sequence goes on from NC_143018.1 coordinate 147,123,900, forward strand.
ACCTCACGAGTGAGCATGACCTCCTTCTAGGGAATCGGGGGAATAAAAGGCTACGTATCTAAGAGGAGAGAAATCCATCGCTTCCGCCGTGCAGTTGGCTTTTCTGGACTTTCGTTTTTGATGAGCACGCCGCTTAGAAATGGCGTTGCTGTTGGAAAAACTCCGGCTGCATGGGATATTGAAGTCCATGTGCACTAGGTCAACCACATGGAGAAAATGCGGCCATTGGTTTCGCTGATGAAACTAGATAGTCAGTGCACTCTTCAAGGAGAGAACAGCCCAAATTCATGCTATTCACTGACACTCGTCTCACCTCCGGCCTCCATGAGTCTGTGCGCTGTCCGGCTAACCACGACTTCTGTGAAACACGCCGTCTCGTGGCTCTCGATGCCGCCGTTCTTTCATTCCACAGTGTTCTTCCTTCCTCCTCAACCGGCAGGAAAAGGCCTCGTTTTTTCTCATTCTAGACATGACATCAGTCTCACTTGTTGTTGTTGTTGTTGTCCTCTAAATAATGGCGCGTACCCACTGCGCGGGATTGGCCAAGACACAGGCGGCAACTGATAGGTGCTCAAAATGTTAAACACGCGAATAATGATGGGAAAAAAATAAATTAATAATGATAATAATAGTAATTAGCAAATAAATGAAAGGAATTCAGATGTGTACTTGAAATAAGCTAAACAAATACTGTGAGGTCGGTGACTGAAATAGGGAACGGGGCTAAATATTCCATGTTTCGGAAGGCTTTCGTTGCAGAGAAATATTGATCATGAGAAAGAGCAGAGCTTAAGACGGCAGCCTTTTAGTGTCTATAAGGAAGTTTTGCATGGCGGGGAGCACATTCCAGTTGGAGGAAGCCCCAACTGTGGGGGCACGCCACCGCAACGATGCAGGTCACAAGAATGCCCTTTTTCATGCAGGCCTTACTGATATGGATTACCACGTCAAAGCCGCCGGGCTGTCAAGGCAGCTGTTACAACCTGGACATGGATTCCGACGTTCGGCAGCAAGTTGACTTCATGGACAACGAAATCGACGCCGTGCAGTACCCGCTTGTATCAACCTTTCCCCATCTGGCGAACCGTTTCCACATCTGGCAACCAGGAACTACGCTCAGCGCCACCGCGTTGGTTGGACTACAAATACCGCCATCACACTGCGATCACTCGGGGCACGCCACCGCAACGATGCAGGTCACAAGAATGCCCTTTTTCATGCAGGTTGGTTACTTACCAAATTCAATTTGCATTCGCTCTGATAACGCGTTTTTGGTTGCGGTGTCGTGCCCCATCGACGCTGACTGCAGTTTGCGAAGGTTCTTGTACTCTTCATGCTACCAGTGTATCAACTCATATGTCGTTTGTCTTATGCTTGTGCTAGCCGGGGATGTGGAATTGAATCCAGGACCCCCAGAGAATAACGCCCCTCAACCATCCCTCGAATCAATTGCCTTGGCTATATCCCGCATTGAATGCTCTCAAAATACTATGCTTAGTGAACTAGCGTTGATTCGCGCTGCTCAGTCGAAGGTCGAGGATTCAATATCCAGCCTTTCAGCGCAAGTTGACGCCCTGGAACAATCCACGAGCTCAAATCAGTTAAGTAGCCCGAGTTTATCAGCCGATCCTGATATGGCTAAACTTTCATCCGACATTAAGCTACTTTCAGATAAATGTGATGACGCTGAGAACCGCCTCCGACGGTCCAATTTGCTGTTTTTTGGAATCGCAGATCAACAAGATGAATCTTGGTCCGAGTCTGAATCGCGGATTATTTCATTCTGCGCGGACGAGCTCGATGTCACAATTGATAGCCACGATATTGAGCGTGCTCACAGACTTGGCCGTTTCCAACAAGGAAAAAACCGCCCTATCATTGTAAACTTTATGAGATTTAAAGACAAAGGGCGTATCCTTTTTGCCAGCTCCAAGCTTAAAAATTCTTCCTTTTCTGTCCGTGAGGACTACTCTGCACGCGTTCGCTTGGCAAGGAAGAAACTTTTTTCGTATGGTCAGCAACGAGGTGGCTCATTTAAAATCCGGTTTGATAAGCTCATCATGAACAACAAACAGTTTGTGTACGATGCTGTTAAAGATTCTGTGGTTTAAATAAATTTATAGCGCTCACCGCAGGCACACAGGTCCTTTATGCACCAATGCTTCCAAAATCGCACGCGTGCAGCCCCTGCCCCAATCGATAAATCAGTTTCCGTTTTACTAACAAATATCCGAAGTTATTTTCCAAAGAAAGAAGGCGTGGAAGCTATATTGCAAGACAACAGCACAGATATTGCGATCTTTACTGAAACGTGGCTCACACCTGATATACTGAATGACGAACTTTTCCAAGATAAGCAATCCTTCACTTGTTTCCGCCGTGACAGACCAGGGCGTAGGGGAGGCGGCGTGATGGTTCTTGTTAAAAGTATTCTGGTCTCTTCTGCTGTCGCAGTCAATAGTAAAAGTGAAATAATTTGCGTGAACGTTTCTCTTGCTCATTGCACCAATATAATAATCGCATGTTACCGAGCACCTGACTCCGATCATTCCTTCATCGACGACCTAAGTACCATTCTGCTCGACATAAATAAACAGTTTCCCAGAGCCAACCTCATAGTTAGCGGCGATTTTAACTTCCCTGACATCGATTGGGACAATCTAACCGCATCTTCCCGCCATTCCAGAGAATTTTTGGATCTTATTCTTTCGTTTGACCTCTCTCAAGCAGTCAGAACACCAACTCGGGGCACTAACATCCTAGATCTTGCACTTGCATCTAATCCTGATTTAATCCAGTCTTTATCATCCATCGCCGGTCTTAGCGATCATAGCATAGTGTTGTTCAATTTTTCAGTTCGCATCACTCCACGACAACGCTCAGTGAAATACATACGCGACTACAAAAAGGCCAATTTTTCTAAAATCAATGAAGAACTAGCCAAATTTCTTCACCACTTCGAACAGACTGCCTCTTTCAGGTCTATTGATGATAACTGGTCCATGTATAGAGATAAAAATTACCTCTTTAACTGAATCTTATGTACCCCTCGTTTGCATTCGTGGTGATGCCGGAAAACCGTGGTTTACCAACTCTTTAAGAAGTCTGTGCAATAAGAAAAAACGATTATTTAGAGAAGCTAAGGGCTCCAACTTAGCGTCTAAATGGGAAAAATATTTTAGCTGCCTGAGAAATTACACCAAGTTGCTTAAGAGCACTAAACAAAATTTTTACAGCAATGACCTACTCGATATCCTTCGAAACAACCCCAAAAAGTTCTGGACTATTTTAACTCCAGGTCGTAGCGGTTCGCATAATATATCTTTATTAGATCAAGATGGTTTTCATGTTCCAAATGAGCTTCGCTCGGACGTAATGAATGCGTACTTCTCATCTGTTTTCACCCACGAACCAGCCGTAAACATTCCTACATCACAGAGCCTAAATGTATCTGAAATGCCACCTGTTAGTATCTCAGCCGAAGGAATATGTAAACTTATTGAAGATTTAAAGGTATCAAGTGCTCCTGGGCCCGACAACATTTCTGCGAAAATTCTTAAATGTACCAAAGTAATATCCAGCCACTTCCTGCAAATCATTTTCACGCAATCTATTTCTAGTGGCCAAATTCCGTCTGAGTGGAAGATTAGCCGAGTCGTTCCTTGCTTTAAGGCAGGAAACCGCTCTGATCCATCAAATTATCGTCCCATCTCGCTAACATGCATTGCGTGTAAACTACTTGAACATATTATTTACTCCCAAGTAGCTAATCACCTCGATAGAAATTCTTTTTTCTTTCCAAACCAACACGGATTCCGTTCTGGCTACTCATGTGAAACTCAACTTTTTGAATTTACGACTGACCTCCACCTAAACCTTGACTCCTTGTTTCAAACAGATATCATCTACCTCGATTTTTCTAAAGCTTTCGACCGAGTTCCCCACCAGCGCCTTTTGGCTAAACTTTCCTCCCTTTCACTGCACCCGCTGATATTATCATGGATTCGCAGTTTCCTAACTAATCGTTCGCAATACACCGTCATCGACAACCATCCTTCTACCGTTACTAAAGTTACCTCCGGAGTGCCTCAGGGCTCAGTTCTTGGGCCGCTCCTGTTTCTTGTCTTTATCAATGACCTTCCTGCTGGCATTTCATCATCCATCCGTTTGTTCGCAGATGATTGCGTTCTTTACCGCCGTGTTAGCACTACGAACGACCAGTCATTGCTGCAGGACGACCTGAACTTGATACAAAGTTGGTACTCTACCTGGCTCATGAAATTGAATAAAACTAAATGCAAGTTTATGCACGTGTCCCGTAAACGATCTAACCTGCACTTTTCATACTCGCTAGACAGGACCGCGCTATCTGAAGTTGAATCCTACAGATACATCGGCATAGAAATAACAAGTAATCTTAACTGGTCGAAGCACATTACGTCCCTGGCTGCTAGCGTTTCTAAATCACTAGGATTCATCAGACGATCGCTCACATTTTCTCCCCCTAAGGTTAGACTAATCGCATACGAAACTTTCATCCGCACTAAACTTGAATATGCATCGAGCATTTGGAATCCCCATCAAGAGTATTTAGCACATATGTTAGAGGCCATTCAAAATCGAGCAGCTCGGTTCATAACATCAAATTATGATTCTTGGTCGAGTGTACTAATATCAAATCCTCCGTTGGTTTACCTTCCTTGGCATCCCGTCGTAAGATAGCAAGGCTCTGTCTATTTCATAAACTTTATTATAATTTTCCCCAACTGCGTGAGAGCCTAATTTTGCCCCCTTTAAGATCATCGCGACGTTTGTTTAATTGCCGTAGTATCCAACGCATTCATGGTTCAACCAATGCGTTCAATTCCTCGTTCTTGCCAGCTGCCATAGCCGAGTGGAATGTCCTTCCTGACAGTGTTGTGAATGAAGTTAATTCCCTAAAATTTAAACAGATGTTAATTGATTTATTCCCCAAATGATTCCCGTTGAAGGCCCTTTTTCTTTTCTTTTTCTTTTTTTTCTTTTTCTTTTCTTTTTTTCTTTCTTTTTCTTGTGTTTACCTACTTACTCGCTTGTTTTTCTTTTGAAGTGTTCACAGCTGTATCTATATGTGTCTAAGTTTATGTTCCAACTTTGTTCTTTGTTCTTTGTGACTTGATTACTGTTCGACCCCCCCCCCCTTATGTAATGCCCCCTGGGGCCCTTTAAGGGTAAATAAATGATGATGATGATGATGAGACAGAGCAACCCCAGCTGACAGACTTAGACATAGCTGTCGTAACGGATGCTCTAGCAGGCGGCTCCGTAAAGAGGAGAAACGGCGGCAGGTCAACAAGAAATGATCTATCGTTTCGGGTTCTCCGCAGAACGGGCACAATGGGGAGACCGCCAGACCAGATCTATGCAGGTAGAAGTTTAGGTGAGGCACGCGACAACGTAGACGCGTGAAGGAAACCTCAAGATTGCGTGATCGCCACCCTTTACTGCACCACGGGTAAAGGAGATGCCGGAATTCGGGGAAGGAGGTCAGAGCTGATGCTGCGAATTCTTTCAAGAGCAGATACCTGCGAAACCTGGCCGCCGTAATATATGCGCTCGGTGGAAGCAAAGATACGACTGGGCCTTAATGAGATGCCTTCGCCAGTGTATCAGCAACCCCATTCAAATGGATTCCTCTGTGCCCAGGCACCCAGACCAACCGTAATGAACACACGTGGGGTGGAATTAAGCATTTGAGTAAGCGAAGTGCCTGAGATGTTGTAGGCGTGGTGAGAGAAGAACACAACGATAATGAATCCGTCATAATGATGACAGAAGACAAAGAGCCGTTTAATTTGCGCAAAGCCAAGACTACTCTAGAAATTCGGCCAAATAAATAGAGGTGTAATCAGGAAGGCGGAGTGAGAATGACAAGTCAAGGGCGATGGAGAAAATGCCAACACCGGCCATTTCTTCACACTGTGAGGCGTCTGTCGCTATGAGCACATGACATTTAAAGCACAGCAAGTAATCCTGCAATAAACTGCTGAGCAAATGAAAAGGCATTAACTTTGCATGTTTAGGAAATATGTCATCGAAGACAATCTGAATAAATGAAGGGTTGGCGCATACCGGGAGGATGTCCGAAATGCGGACGTTTAAGGGGTCAAGGAGGGTTTGCGCAAAACATATCTGAGGGGTACGGAAACGATGCCAGCTTTCGTTGAAAAATGGCCGAGGCTGACGAAGGAAGATCAAATTGGAGGCAAGAAGCGAAGAATCGCACATTTTTACAAACGTTTTCACCATTAAGAGCCGAAATCTTGAAGCCAATGATGGAATACGCGCTTGAGTGGGCTTGCTGGCACGGAAATGATGGGCCACACTTGCCTTCGGAATTTTCCCTTCTTGCTTGTACAGCTCCTTGGCCTCTGCTGCGCTCGCTTCCAGGACCCTGCCGGTGTGCCACGCCATGTACCGATGCCCCTCGTTGACAGCGGTGGCCGTGCTCACGTTCCAGCCTTGGAACGCCTTCCCTGGGAGCAGGAACAACATCTTATTTATTTATTTATTTATTTATTTATTTATTTATTTATTTATTTATTTATTTATTTATTTATTTATTTATTTATTTATTTATTTATTTATTTATTTATTTATTTATTTATTTATTTATTTATTTATACATACTGCAGCGCAATTTATAGCGCTATGGCAGGAGTGGGAAAAACACAAAATGCAAGGAAACAAAATGCAGCACAATGTACAAAGTGAGCACTACAAAAAGTTAAAATCACAAATGAAATATCAAACAAGAAAGGAACTGTTAACGACAGGGTAAGAATACACAGCTATTATGCGTCTTCAACGGCAGTTACAAAGTTTTGAAATGGACAAGAACGAATGGACCCAGGTAGAGAATTCCAGGCTTCTATTGAGCGGGGAAAAAAACTGAATTTGAACAAATTAGCATGCGCAAAATACAGTATCAAATTAAGCTCGTGATTACTTCTTGTAGATGATGATGGTGCAAAGTTAATGTAGTGGTTAGCTGAGAGCCTTACTGAGGAATTGACGACACAATGTAAGAATTTTAATGATTCAATGTGGCGACGGGCAGACAGCGTGGTTAATTTCAATGAGAGAAATGTAGAAGAGGGTGAGAAATCGCGATCATAACGATGACAAATAAAACGCACAGCTTTCTTCTGGACTGCTTCTAACCTGTTAATTTCGAATTGCTTGTACGGGTTCCACACTACAGCTGCGTAATCAAGAACAGGGCGTATTAGAGATTTATACAACAGTAGCTTTGTGTCTTTTGGTGAATTGGGTAGCGTGCGTCGTAGATAACCTAGTTTTTTTAGTGCTTTATTACATACGTAATCAATGTGATTAGACCAAGACATGTTATGCGTGAATATGACACCAAGATATTTGTACTGAGAGACCCTATCCACCACACGGCCATTGAAAGAGTAACTAAAATGGGAAACGGAAGATTTGTTACAAAAAGACATGAGGACGGTTTTGTCGAAATTAATTCTCATTTGCCAGGTACTACACCAACTACAAAACATAGCAAATGACTCTTGGAGGTGACGATGATCATTAGGGCCATTAATTACTTCGTATAAAACGCAGTCATCAGCGTAAAGACGAATGTTAGAAGAAATGTTATGTGGCAAGTCATTTATATATATTAAAAAGAGTAGTGGTCCAAGGACGGAGCCTTGAGGCACTCCTGACGTTACATCAGCAGCAGCAGAATGAGAAGAATCATAGGATACGAACTGGGAACGAGATGAGAGAAAGCTAGAAATCCAATCAACCAAGTGAGGATTGTTTAGTATAGCATTTAGTTTAGCAAGAAGCTTGGAATGTAGAACAGTATCGAATGCTTTCGAGAAGCCTATAAAAATGGCATCAACTTGGTTACCAACATCGAGGTTATGTAATATACGCGGCAACGGACGAGTGCCGTTGCCGCGTAGCCAACGCATCTGACCATCGCGCATCCCAACTTGCGCATGTGCGTCTTCCTGCCCTGGATCAATCACATCAGCTGCAACCACATTATCGAGGAACCTGCCTCGTGATCCAGTTATCACCACTTCGGCATGTCTACATAAACCCTTTCCACAGCAAAGCGACCTTCAGTGGGCTTGGCGGCACGGAAATGATGGGCCACACTTACCTTCGGAATTTTCCCTTCTTGCTTGTACAGGTGAGCAATTGCCATTCCTTGTATGCAAAACGCCTAAGTAACCGCCTTTTATTCGTGCTGCCAAGCCCACACTGTGCATGTAGTATTTTCTATGAATGTTCTTCTGTAATTTTTGACTTGCTTCTGATGGCTGGTGATGTCGAATCCAATCCTAGACCTACTGAACCAACCCTATCTGACCTGCTTAAAGCCATCCAGGACGTCCAGAACGGGCAGTTAACAATGCTTACTGAAATAAAATCAATCCAATCATCTTTATCCGACCACGAAAAAGCTTTCACTGAAGTGAATAACCGCCTTTCTAAAATTGAAGCAGACTGCGCTTCTTTCTCCTCAATAAAACCTGAAGCCGAAAATATAAAATCTACGACAGCTAAATGCATGGCTGAAATGGAAGCACTGACTGCCCGACTGGACGATATGGAAAACAGAGCACGAAGAAACAATCTAGTATTTTATGGTATAAAAGATTCCGACAATGAATTGTGGCAAGATTCAGAAAAAATAATCACTGAACACTGCAGCCAGTACCTAAACGTATCTCTCGATCCTCGCAGCATTGAACGTGCCCACCGACTAGGCACTTATTCACCAAATAAAAACCGGCCGATTATCGTCAAATTGGCTCATTTTAAAGACAAGCAGCATGTACTATCGGTGAGTAGCAAATTCAAAGGTACTGGCTTCAGTGTCTCCGAGGATTATTCTCCAAACACCCGTCTCGCGCGGAAACGCCTCTATGACTATGGTAAACACGAAGGGCTCAATTTTAAATTACGCCATGAGAAGTTGATATCCGGAAGTAAGACTTATATATTTTACCGCACCACTAATCATGTAGTTGAACACAAACCCTAGCAACCACTTCAACAGACTCACACTGCGAAGCAGACTTACCGTTCCCCATTATCATTCTTATTCACTAACATCCGTAGTGTGATCCCAAAACGCGATGCTTTATGTAACCTCGTTGAATCATGTTCTGCTAACGTAATTCTGTTAACCGACACTTGGCTTACCTCTGCTGTTTGCGACACTGAGATATTACCCTCCCTTCCGAATTTTGATATATTTCGAGCAGATCGTAGCGAAATGAGGGGTGGGGGGGTTCTCATTGCCACTGATCGCTCATTACGTTGCTCACGTGTGACAATTTCAAGCAAATTGGAAATGGTTTGGCTCTGCTGTAATGCATGTTATCCACGTGTTCTCATTGGTATATGTTATCGCCCCCCAAACCATGATCCTTTATTTAATTCCTTGTTGCATGATGCCCTAAACAGGCTAACGACCCTTTATACCAATACTCCAATTTTATTGTTTGGCGACTTCAACTTTCCATCTATCGTCTGGTCGGATCTTGCTTCCACGCTTTCAAAATCTAACCCTGAGTGTGAATTTGTTCACACCTGCCTCACGTTTGAATTAGATCAAATAATCGACCGTCCAACTCGTTTAACAGATCATTCTGCTAATATCTGGACCTTGTGCTGACATCACAACCTAATAGCTTCTCACCCATCACTTACATTAAAGGGCTCAGCGACCACATGGCCATTCATGCTACATTTTCTTGTGATTTACGAAACGCGAAAAAGATCAAGAAAACGCTTACCCTCTATAATAAAGGTAACTACGTTGGCTTTAACCGCGATCTTGCTGCTTTCCTTGATAACTTTTCGTCTGGTTTTTCACTACGCTCTCTTGAATCTAACTGGTTACTCTTTAAGTCCGAAATGCAACGCCTAATAAATTTACATATCCCGACCATAACCGTAACAGAACGTCCTGGATCTCCATGGTATAACAAAACACTCAAAAAATTAAATAACAAAAAGAAGCGATTATTTCGTGCAGCTAAAACTACAGGCACGGCTACCGCCTGTGAGAAATATTACACTGCCGCGGCTAATTACGATATCGAGGTCATCAAAACTAAGAATAACTTCTACTCATCCACCTTGCCTAACATGCTGCATGAAAACCCGAAGCGTTTCTGGAAAACTATTTGCCCCTCCACTTCTAGCATAATTTCTCGGACTGATAATTCTGGTGTTTCCTCTTCTGAATCAGAGGTTCCAAATATTCTAAATGATGCATTTTGTTCTGTATTCACAAACGAACCACTTAATAACCTCCCTGATGCACCCAGTTTTCTTCACACACCTATGGATAACATTGCATTTGAACCGCGCGGCATCGCCATGGTCATCGATAAACTAAAAAATTCTTCATCCGCTGGTATTGACGGCATCAATGCCAAAATCCTCAAAAACACCAAAGACCTCTGCAGTATCATATTGTCTCTGATTTTTCAGCAGTCATATTCTTCGTGCTCATTACCACGGGACTGGCGCATTGGGAAGGTCATTCCAGTCTACAAGAAAGGTAACAGATCTTCACCACTTAACTATAGGCCGATCTCATTAACCTGTGTTTTTGTAAAATTATGGAACATATCATATATTCTCATACTGCCAAGTTTTTATCATCTCGTAATTTTTTTCATTCTAACCAACACGACTTTCGTAAAGACCATTCCTGTGACACGCAACTTGTTCTTTTTCTTCATGATATACACGCATGCCTAGATCGTAACATTCCCACGGATTCAATATTTCTGGATTTCAAAAAAGCATTTGATAAAGTACCACACGCGCGCCTAATTCTTAAACTGTCACGCCTAAACCTTCATCCCCTAGTTCTGGATTGGATTCGAGCCTTCCTTACTGATCGTTATCAATTCGTTCATGCTAATTCACGCTCGTCATCCCTCTCCCCTGTCTTGTCTGGCGTCCCTCAGGGGACCGTTTTAGGCCCTCTTCTGTTCCTTATCTACATAAATGATTTACCCTTTAACATCAGATCTAATGTCCGACTCTTTGCGGATGATTGCGTCATCTACCGCCCAATACATAGTTCCTCCGACGCCACCATTCTTCAAGAAGATCTCGCACGCGTCGAAGAATGGTGTAGTACTTGGCTCATGTCCCTAAATAGCAGTAAAACGTCACTTATTTCTTTCCATCGCCGGCGCAACCACAGTAAAAATACTTATACAATTCTCAACAACCCTATTTCGTCCGTTGACTCATACAAGTATCTTGGTATCCATTTAAGTAAAGATTTAACCTGGTCGCATCATATTCACCACATCACCAATTCAGCTAATCAACTTCTAGGGTATTTGCGCCGTAACCTATCATTAGCTCCCCCTCCCATTAAGCTTCTTGCTTACATAACTTTCATACGTCCTAAACTTGATTACGCATGTGCTGCATATGATCCCCACTACACTAACCTAATCACCAAGCTCGAAGCACTCCAAAACCGCGCCGCCAGATTCATTTGCTCAGACTACTCTCATTATACTAGCGTTACAGCACTAAAATCTCAGCTTAATCTCCCAACACTGGCCTGTCCGCGTAAAATCGCTCGTCTTTCGCTGTATCATAAATTTTATCACACTTCCGGAGATCATGAAACTGCCCCGATAACACGCGCTCATCGCTTTTCTCGTCATAGTCACCCTAACGCCGTCTACCCTGAACGGGCGCGCACCGAAACATATAAAATGTCATTTTTTTCTTCGAACAGCCAATGACTGGAATGACCTTCCATCCGAAGTGGCGACCATCATCAATCGTGTTCTATTCAAAACCGCCATTGAAGACCATCTGTGTTCGTATTAACTTTTTTGTTTGCCCACCCCTCATGTAATGTCCCCTGTGGACCCTTGAGGAAGCAATAAATAAATAAATAAATAAATAAATAAATTCCATGTACAAAACGGAATTCGCCAAAAATTTTGGAAGGCCCAAACAAAGGCGCAACGCCTCCCACTCCAAGAGAATCGAGGGGCGAAGTTTATACGCTGGCGCACCAAAGAATAAAACACAGCCGAACTCTAAGACTGGAAGGACGTACATTCTATAAATCATAAGAAGTGAATCCCTTCTCATGCCAGAACGAACACTGCTCAGCCTGCGCAGCATACCGACTGCTCGGACTCCTTTCGCACTGATCTGCTCGATATGGGCCTCCCAGGAAAGAGAAGGATCATAAATTACTCCGAGGTATTTGACACTTTACACTTGAGGAAGTGCATGGTTCCGGTAAACAATAGATATAATAACTCGACGAGAGAGCGGAAAAACCAATAAAGCACATTTATTGACATTAAGGTACAGATTAATGTCTCCTAACCATTGGTCCAGGAAATTCAGGTAGGACTGTAAGGACTGGTACAAAGAGGAAATGTCATTCTCTGAAGCAAAAAAGGCGATGTCATCAGCATACACATAGCTGGACGCCTTAAGACTGCAGGGAATACTGCTGAGTAAGATGTTGAAAAGTACAGGGGAGAGGACCGCCCCTTGGGGCACTCCTCTCGCTTGCCGAAATTTGCTGGATGAAACACCGTTCTGGAAGCAGTAAAATTCCCTGTCAGCAAGAATTTCAGCAACCCAAGCCACAGAGTATCTCGGAGTCCTACTGCCTGTAGTCTTTGCAAGAGCGTCCTGTGCTCAACGCTATCATAAGCTTCAGACACATCTAAAGTAACAAGCGCTGCGTGTTGGTTTCGGCGACGAGCTAACTGTATGCGGCTCTCCAGATTGGTATGGGCACACCATATAGAGCATCCTGGCCTGAGAACTATCTGGCAAGGGTTCAACAACCCAGTCGCTGAAATAATGGACATTATTCTACCATGCAACAACCACTCAATTAACTTTACGAGATTCGAAGTTAAAGAAATTGGCCTTATATTGTCTAACACATAACCATATATCTGCTTTTTAAGGAACGGGATAATCTCTGCTAGACGCACCTCATTTGGAATCCATGGCCCCTTAAGAGAGTAATTTATTATTAAATTAAAGAGAGTAATTTATTAAGTCGGTGGGAGATTCCTCGAACAAAAATTTTATTCATAGAAGAAGTCACACCATCAGGGCCAGGGGCCGCGGGTGGAAGGCGGGATACAGTGTTCGTGAGCTCAGTGAGGGTGACCTCCTCGAAATCGTCCGATGTGGCAAGAAATCTCTGAGGAGAAGGAAGAAGAGCCGTAAACCCGCGTTCAAGGCCTCTGCCTATCTCTTCCAGAGACTGAGCAAGTTCAGCCGGTGACTGAACTAGTGAGAGAGCGTTCATGGTGGTCGATATTAGTTTCCTGGATTTTAAGTAATTGAATAAAGCACGCCTATTACCAGATTTTGAAAGGAATTCGTAGTGTTGAGTATCGTACAACTGTTTTGCACGAGATACGGTGCGCTTAAACGTAGCTGCAATGAACTTATAATAGATCCAGTTTTTGGGACATTGATTGTGGTGAAGTTTCTTCCAAGTAGCCTTTCGGCGCCTATAATCTCGAGTGCACTCTGCGTTCCACCAAACGCATAGCGATGTTCCCTTATGTGCCTGGACCAAGAACTCCGAGTTTTTACGAGCTCCATTCAAAATTCGACAAATGTGGATGGCATTATCTCCACTGCTGGAATGAGACAATTCCTGAAGGTCTGCTTTGAGGACATTTTTAAAACTGCCGTAATTTATGAATGGGCGCCGTGTGCTGTTAGGAGAGGTCAACTGGCACATAGCTTGGAAGCTGATCGGAAGGTGATCACTACTGGAGGCACAGTCAACTGGCGCCCAAGAGGACAGTTATTCCGGGGGAAGAAAATGACAGGTCTAACGCTGAGCGAGACTGACCACGGACAAATGTGGGGAGACCCGAATCTGTTCGAACCCCCAAGAAACGTGATGCGAGTTAAAGTCTCCAACAATTAAAACCTGCTTCGTGCAACTAGATAAAAACGAGTCAAGAGGCCGAAGGTCATGCACACCTGTTGGAAAATATACATTACCCAGAGTGAGTGGCTGATATCCAGGAATATTGAGATCAAGAGCCTGAATTTCGCACTGCCTGTCCATATATTGAAATGACACAGTTGCCCTGTGGCAAAATTTTGTAGATACGAACAATAACAAACCACCACCTCTTGAGGGCCGGTCAAGCCTGAAAGAACGATAATTTTGTAAACTGAACCCAGAATCTTTAGTGAGCCACGTTTCCTGAGGAGCAATTAAATCTAGACTTAAGTTACTCATTAAACAAACTATATCTGTTGAAGCGGAAAGAATAGACCGGCAGTTCCACTGCAACACCTTCAACGACCCGATGTCGCCGAAAGGGCCGCAGCGGAGACCGCTGTAATGATCGGAGACCCAGCAAGCGGAGAACGGCGAGCCAGTCAGGCGCCATCAAGTATGCGGCCAAAAGCGCTGCTGTTTCTCGGAGAAGACGCAAGGAAAAGCTGGCCTGGGGGCGGCTTCTGGCGGCGGCGTTGGCGTGGACAAAAGCTCTAATCCCCTTCGCCGGCGATGCTGAATGCGGCTCTGGTGCTGGACTGCGCTCCTGGGGCCTGGCAGCGGAAACAGGCGAGCCTGTCGGGCAACATCAGGCCACTTTGGCCGAAGCGCTGCTGCTCGGGGAAGACAAAAGAGACACTGCGTGGGGCAGCTACTGGCGACGGCGTCGGCGTACACAAAGGCGTCTAATCCCCTTCGCCGGGGAGGCTGAGTGCGGCGCTTCTCCCGGACTGCCGCGGACCGACGGACGAGACCCAGTGGCGACGACGGCGGGGTGACGGCGCCGCCATCTCATTGCCCGCGTGCGCCCTGGGCAGCAGACAAAGCGGAGGGGCGACACGGCTGATTTGTCCCTTCCACCGAACTGAAGAGGTCACCGGTGTGAGCTGTCAGCGCTCGCGTCCCCATCGATCAGGATCGTCACTCAGCAGCGAACGACCTTTGGGCCTGGTCAAACAGTTCGCGACTGAGAGACGCCAAGTTCCTCCTTGCCGTGTGTGTGTGTGTCTGTGCGGTGTGCGGTGCCACGTGGGGAAGGCGGAGCCTAAGAAGACGCTAGCAGCCCATTGGACGCTCAACCAGAGATCATATTCCCTAGCTGGGTGCCTGAGGAATGTGAACTGCATTTAAGCAGCAATCTGTGGAGTGCCAGAGGATCCTCCCCCATTTTCTGACTTTGGTCTTCTTGCTACTGTACATAATGTAAAATAAACCTTCAAGCTTGCTATTCCTCCTAAAGACTTCTCTCCGTAGTCTGCCTGCTTCGTCCTAATGCGTTGAAGACCCTGGTCCCGATCGCCGAGCACATCAACTGGTGGCAGCGGTGGGATGGTCTGCGCGGCGTCCTGGCTCCGGTATGGGTAAGAGCACGGTCTTGTCTCTTTCGAGTTTTGCCAGGTTGTACAACTTTGGAAATTTGTAAACCTAGGTAATGTAATGTGGCTCCAGAGATTGCCTGGGAATCTTCTCTGACCACTAGTGTAGAGACTAGCCGTCGCCTGGGAGCAGGCATGGACTGGAAGAAGCTGCGCAAACCGGACCTGGTTTTGATTTGCGGGAAATTGGGCATCGATTGTGGGTCTATCCGTAGGAAACCGCTCTTAATTGAGGCAATTGAGGCAAGCGGTGCAGACGCGGAGGAGATAGTCGGATGTTGGGAGTACATTCGGGAGGAATTAGAGAAGGCACAGGAACTAAAGAAGCGCGAGGATGAAGAAAAAAGGAAGCGCGAAGAGCATGAAAGAGAGATCGAGAAAAAACGGCTCGATGAAAGGAAGAGAGAGGAGGAAGAAAAGAGGAAGCGCGAAGAGCAAATGGAGATCGAGAAAAAACGGCTCGATCAAAAGATGCGAGAGTGGGATGAAGTAGCTCGACAGGACAGGGAAAGGGAGCTGCGGGAAATCACACGTCAACTTAACCTCGTAAGAATGAAAAGAATTCGATCTAGGTTAAGAGTTTTCAGGACAGGCGGTAACATCAGGACTTTCCTTAAAAATTTTGCAGGAATTTGCACGGAGGAGCAGCTAGACCAGGGTTATTGGTCAGTTATGCTGCTGGCTTTCCTCACGTGTGAAGTCGCCAACATATTAGCGCGCCTGTCGGACGAGGATGCGAAAAACTACGCGAAAGCTAGAAGTGCGCTCCTCCGATACGTCCGAATTCCCGCAGAAGTCGATCTCGAAACCCAAAGTGACTGTGGTAGGGTACACCATGACAGTGTCAACGACCGACTTAGGAGCTCCGCTCAGTCGCCGAAAGACACGAGGGCTGCTAAGAAGTGCCGGGATAGGGCAGATTTGGCTCTAGAAAAAAAGGCTACTTCAGCAGCAGCGACCGAAGATTTAGGTAAAAAAACTAGAGAACAGTGCAGATCCGCAAGCCGCGAGGGCTCGGGGTATAGTGTAGGCAGTGAGGCTAGAAATGAAGAAAAGTGCAGATCCGCCATCCGCGAGGGCTCGGGGGATTGTGAAGGCACTCAGGCTAGCAATGAGAAAAAGTGCAGATCCGCAAGCCGTGAGGGCTTGGTGGGTAGTGTAAGCACTAAGGCTAGAAATGAAGAAAAGTGCAGATCCGCAAGCCGCGAAGGATCGAGGGATTGTGTAAGCACTAAGGCTAGCGAAAAGTGCATATCCGCAAGCCGTGAGGGCTCAGGGGATAATGTGGGCACTAATGCTAGCAGTAAGGAAAGGAGCAGCGCGGCGGTTTTGAGCTCAGAGGAGCGTGCACTTTCCGGGAAGAAGGAGGCCGTCTCTAACCCTGAGGCAGATGCTCTGTTGAGAAGTGAGGTTGATTGCTGCGATCGAGAGGGTAGCACACGGGACAAAAACGCTACGTTAGCCGAGCAGCGTGGTTCAGGTCAAGTTGCAGGCCAGAGCGTTAGTGTCGTAGGCTCGAACAGCAAGCCTCGAGAGACCCCATTATGCTCAGGAGAGAGTAAAGTGCCGATGAGACAGTCAGATACTACGACATGCAGTGACTCGTCGAAAGCACGAGCCCATTGGTCAAAATCAAGTGGGAAATGCGGCTCGGTGCTGCATCAAGGCGGGGACACATGTCAGGCGTGCGCTCCGAATCCGGTCCGGCTAGCCGCGTCCGGCGGCTCCGCTCCGGCCAGCCGGCGATCGCCGGACGCGTCAAACCGCGTAGATATGTCCGGTGCACCGCGTCCGGCGAATGTCCGGCACGCCGCTCCGGCGGGCAGTGGCAGCCAATGCGAGCGCGCAGAGCGCCAACGTCACCATGACGTCGAGTTCGCGACGTCACAGGTGAGCACGACAGAGGTACAGCGGTGAGCGGTGTGTCGGCTGCTGAATTGTAGGGTTAGTTTGACAGCGCTGTTTTCACCGAACACCATGTCTTCGTTCAAACAGTCCCGGATTTGGGAGAACGAACAAGGGGTGCCGAGTGTAGCACCTTTTTTTGAGCGCTGGCCAGTCCCGAAGAGCCCTCGGCTGCGCTGCGGCGTCGATACGAAACCACTAGGCCTAGCGACGACTAGGGCAGTCGGGGACTAGCGCGCAGTTCGTCGCCCGGCGTTGCCGTAGGCGATGTCGTAGCCGAAAGCTCCACTCTAGCGCAGGCATGCTGTCGTTGCTCGGATCTAGGAAGCATCCTTTCTAGTAGCATGGCTGTTCTGTATTTTCTTGTGCGAACGTGAAGTAAGCCGAGCCTGCCGGCCGGCCAGCCTGGATCCCGTCTGCCGGCGTCACAAAAACGAGCTAATGAGTGTTCTTGACGTACATAATAAACCCTGGGATAGGGAAATGAGAAAATTATATCATGTTTCTGGTTCATTGGCCAATACCGAGTTGCTGGTAAAAGTAACAACTGTGGTACGAGCGAATTAGTTGCGAGAACCGCCTCGCAGCTGCTGCCGCTAGCTGGCCCGACGCTGGGGTCCGGCTCGACTGGCGCCCGCGCCAGCCGCTGCTGTAGGCGCCACGGAAACTGGCCACACTATTATTTTATTGTGAGATTATGCTGTTGACAACAAAGCGGAGTGAAGAATAGGCCTTCAATTATAGCGCAGGCGACTTCCGAAGCGCCGGCCCCTGCCGCTTCGATGCGATGCAGGCTATAGGCCTAGCGACGACCACGGCAGACAGGCAGCAGCACAGCTCGTCGCCCGGAGCGCCCGCGAGCGGTGCCGTTGCCGAAAGCTCGCAACATAAGCAGGCATGCTTTGTCGCCGCTCGAGTACAGCTAGCAGTCTTTCTGATAACAAGGCGATGCCGTCTTTCCTTGCAATATTTGTACACCAAGCCAAGCGGCGCTCAGGCACTGCTGCGCGGCGGCGAAGTGCGACGCCGGTTGTGGGCGGAGCTTGGGTTGAGCGGCGCTGCGATGTTCACCGCTCCCTGTGTGTCCCTGCTTGCTGTGGTGCGGCAGTTCGGAAGCGGCGACCGGAGCGGCGCGCCGGACGCGTTGCCGGACATGTGTTCCCTGCTTCAGAGAGAAGATGCGGAGGACGAGGACACCGCGAGAAA
Source organism: Amblyomma mixtum (assembly GCF_055824585.1). Taxonomy (NCBI): domain Eukaryota; kingdom Metazoa; phylum Arthropoda; class Arachnida; order Ixodida; family Ixodidae; genus Amblyomma; species Amblyomma mixtum. The sequence goes on from NC_143018.1 coordinate 147,142,464, forward strand.
GGGAGGCGCGCAGGGCCGATATGCTAAGGCAGTTTTCAGAAGGCGGCCGCGCGCAGGGAGAACCAAGCGAGAGCGTGCTCTCCTGAGAACAGACACCGTACGGGCCGAGGACACTGTAAAGCTAAAGGCCGGCCAACAGTGTAATCGGCCGAGGCGGTCACCGCGGCACGCCAGGCGAAATAGACACCGCACAAAGCGAAGGCCACCCGACCCATTGAGGCGACCATGCGGTAGTTCTTGCGGGACGAGCGAAGCTTGTAGCAGGACACAGAGAAGCAAGCATAGCTACCACCCGAAAGAGCGCAGCAGAACGCGTTTCAGTCTAAGGCCATTCTTGAATCGAGGGGGGAATGCTCGTAGGCATTGCTTTCTTAGACCGTCCCCCTCCTGCATTCTTTTCAACTCCTGCTCAGATGGTGGAGACGCGCGACCGGGGTGAGGAACAAATCAATGTCGCGTGACGTCTGGAGCCCGAAGAGGTGAACGCGCACTTAAGCCCTTCGGCTTTTGTCGGGCCTCGGCGGCCGAAGCTACTGTCAATCTGCGACCGCGCCGAGCGCGGCTGAAGAAATGGGCAACCCCTTCGAGTCGCGACGTGGGTCGTTAGCAGATTCCGAGAATAGAGTCTCTGCTGTTTGATTTTTTCTTTTTTTTCCTGCTGCCGAAGAAGTTTTGAGTATGTGTAGTTTTTGGTATGGTCATTGTTAACTTTTGCAGCAGTGGTCTTGCATTTCTTTTAATGCTAATTGTTTGACAATGCACAGGTAGTGCTTATGTATAGCAGCGCCCGCTGTCACGCGGAAATGCTGGAAAGACGGGCCATTGTAGGACACTAGCATAAGCCCCTGGAGTCTATTTGTTTAAGGATTAGACAGAGTAATGTGAGTTGGGCTCCCATATTGAGGGAAGCTTTGCCAGGTTGTGCAAAGGTGACGGCACTATGCGGTCATACAAATGAGAAGAAGTAAGCACATTCGTAATTCTAGTGGTAATTACGAGTTGAACTCCATTACAAAGAGGGCGAGAAAACTGAAACGCGAGGGCCTCAGCACGTGTTTTCTGCGTGGCCCTATTGGAAGTGCTTAAAGTTCCCGAGAAAAAAAAAGTTTGGATTTGTTTTCTCCGCATTTGCATCTCTGAAGCGTCACCGTTTTGTTCTCTTTGTCGCCTAGTTGGAGCGGTTTTCTTTGATCAAAATTCGGAAGCGAGTGGCATCCATTACAAAAGAAAACTAAAATTGGCTCAACTAGGTCCGGTAGGCCAGCTTTCCAGGCATGCGCTTTCGAGCGAGGGCTGTGGTGTGTATCAAAATTTACAGCCTTTGTTTAACCTTATCCGAAAACCTGGCAGTTCTCTGAGGTTGGCCGTGTGCTGCCCTGCTGGAGGTTTGGGCTTAGCGTAGGCCTGATCGCTAATGCTCCGTTTCGAGGACCACTGCAAGATGTGCAGGGCTTCCTGGCCAACCTGTCGAGCAGAAGGACTCGGACACTGACGTATATTCGTGGTGCACCGATCAGCTGCAACCACTTCGTGACACTGGCATCAGCACAAGCAATCGCTTCGCTGCTCTTGCGTGTGCTGAAGACGACTTCCCTGCACTTCCTACACCTGACTCCCCGACTATCAACGTGCCTGCTCAGCCACTTTCCTACACACAAGCTGTTCACCGTCGAGGAAGGAAGCCCACATCAACACGTAAAGCCACGGACACCACAGATGAAGACACCGCTCTCGACAATGCCATCGCAGAGGCTCGTCGCCACTTAGAGGATCTCACTAAGCGTCGAGAACAGCGGCGCTCACAGCCATCTCGAAGAAATATAGCGAACGAGCTACCTCCTCACGACTCATCTCCAAACAGCACTGAGCCACATAACGGCGCCGAGGTCCCATCTAATGTGCACTCCCCGGCAGTGGAGAAAATAATGGCACTCATGCAGCAGTTGAACACCCTGATCGTTGAAGCTCTTCGGCCTCGCCATGGCTAGTGCATCATCTCTGGTGGTGCAATGGAACTGCCGTGGCTTTGCCAATAAGTCATCTGAAGTGAACATCCGCCTGCGTGACGGCAAACTCAAGGCCTGGGCCTTCCTTCTTCAAGAGCACAATTCCCTTCCTCGCCTCTCTGGTTTCTGCGCGTACCATTCTCCTTCCATCCCTGATCGCCGCTGCATCGCTTCCTCCCTCCATCCCGGTAAATCTGCAATTTATGTTCATCGTTCGGTTCCCCATACACCGATCGATCTTTCACGGTGGTGCAACACTCGCCAGGAGGTCGTTGGCCTTCTCGTAAAACCTGCACATACACCACTGATACTTGTATCTTTCTATGGTCGTCCGGGAACAGTGTCTCCCAACCTAGGTTGGATTCGTTTTCTCCGTAATAACTACTCGGGCACCCCTATTTTAGTTGGCGGAGATTTCAACGGCGCTCACACATCGTGGGGCTACCCTTTGGATTCCTTCCTCCCGGGGTGCTCACATTCATGGCACCTTTCTAGGTCATTCATTTCAACTACTAAATCAACCGCAAACTTCAACGCGCCCTCGGGGTGGTCCGTATTCGCCTGATTTGTCTTGGTGGTTAGGGCCCGGCTACCCTCGTTGGAATGTTGAACCAGACACTTGGGGCAGTGATCACAGCCCTATTTTAATCTCCATCACAACTTCGCGTCTCCGGAAAATACGCCGCAGCGTGCGCTTTACATCATGGGATTCCGTACGCGCAGATAATAGGTTGTCTACGCGGAACCCATCTACTGTTCTGTCTACCCTCTCAGCTGTTTTGTCCACTCATACATTCGCCACTACTGTAAATGAGGATGATCCGAACCCGGACATGCATCTCCTTAATCTCTGGGCTCTTCGTCGCAGGGCGGATCATTATGCTTCTCGTAATCCCGACGACCCTTCAGCTCTTCCAGCTCTTCATCGGGCTACTGCACGTGCGCGGCGCTACTCAAAGCGACTTAGCAGACAACGCTGGGCTGCATGGTGTGCCCGCCTCTCCTCTACACAGGGTAATAGACATCTTTGGCGGGTATTTCACGCCATGGAACGCACTTCTCAAGTAGCTGATTATACCGAGAGCATTCGCTTGGCTCTGAATGTGGATGAAACTTCATTTGCACAACAAGCAGCCCGTCAGTTTTTCCCACATCATGACTGCCTCCCTACCCCTTCTCCCATATTATCGATTTCTGAGCCCCCTGATGAGGTTACTTCAGATTTTACCATGGCAGAATTGCTGGCCTCCATAGATCGCCTCAAAACAAGCACTGCTCCCGGGCATGACGGTGTACCTAACTCGTTGTTTCGCAACTTGGAAGGACCTGCTCTACATTCCCTCCTTGATACATTCAATGAGGTGTGGCATTCTGGAGTTATTCCTGCAGAGTGGAAACATTCAATCGTTGTCCCAATCCCCAAATCAGGTCAGCCGCCGGTTTCTCTTTCGGCCCTCCGCCCTATTTCACTTACGCCTACTATCTGCAAGCTTTATGAACACATTCTAGCAGCTCGCTTGTCGTGGTGGCTGGAATCGAATGATTGTTATCCAGAATCTCAAATTGGGTTCCGCCCTCACATTGGAACAGAAGACGGTCTGGCTGTTTTGGCTGCGGACGTATTAAACCATTCTCCCCATAGTCATCTTGTTCGTACGGTGATCGCGACTGACATCACAAAGGCATATGACAACGTCCTACACTCTTCTATTCTTGGCACCCTTCAAGATCTCGGTCTCCCGCATCGCTTTCTCCTTTCAATTCACTCATTTTTAACAAACAGAACCTTCAGTGTACGTATCCATGGGAAGCCTTTTGGTCACTTCACCTCCAACCGCGGTGTACCCCAGGGCTCCGTCCTCGCCCCCACATTATTTAATGTAACTTTTATACCTCTTGTCCGAGCCCTAGAGAAAATTCCTTCTGTGCGCGTCCTTGCGTACGCCGACGACATAACCTTGTGGTCCTGTAATCCAGATGCGTCTGTGCAACAGTCGGCGCTTCAGCAAGCGCTGGATGCTTAACATCACGACTACCCCCTTTGGAGTTTTGGAGTTTTGCAGTTTTGGAGTTTTGGAGTTTTGGAGTTTCGGAGTTTTGGAGTTTTGGAGTTTCGGAGTTTCGGAGTTTTGGAGTTTCGGAGTTTCGGAGTTTTGGAGTTTTGGAGTTTCGGAGTATTGGAGTTTCGGAGTTTTGCAGTTTTGGAGTTTTGGAGTTTTGGAGTTTTGGAGTTTCGGAGTTTTGCAGTTTTGGAGTTTTGGAGTTTTGGAGTTTTAGAGTTTTGGAGTTTCGGAGTTTTGGAGTTTTGGAGTTTCGGAGTTTTGGAGTTTTGGAGTTTTGCAGTTTTGGAGTTTTGGAGTTTTGGAGTTTTGGAGTTTTGAAGTTTTAGAGTTTTGGAGTTTTGGAGTTTTGGAGTTTCGGAGTTTCCGAGTAATAAATCTTGTTTCATTCGCATTGGCAACAGAAGTGGCTTACGGAAAGCAGCACCTTTTACCTTTACGGTAGACAATTCTCCAATTCCTCAAGTTGAAAGTGTGCGTGTTCTAGGTCTTCTACTTCATACATCTGGGACTGGGACTCCGTGGCTAAACGCGACCCGTAAATCGGCTCACGCTACTCTCGGTCTGATTCGACGCATAGCTATGCGCTCTGGCGGAGCGCGTTTTGATACTGCCCGTCAGCTCGTGCGCTCCATCCTTCAGCCGCGGATTGTGTACCAAGCGCAATTTCATCGCCTCACCCGACGACAGTGGGACTCCCTTGAATCAATCAATCGGGAGGCTATGCGCGCCATAACTTATCTTCCGCGTATCACACCCATACCCATTCTCCAAGAGTACGCTCAACTTAATACATTGAGTGAACTTATCGACCAGCGTGAGGCAAACAGAGCACGCAAGATGTCGCTTCAGCTTCATCGTTTACAGACTCTTCCCCCATGGTCATACTGTCAGCTCACAGACAATCGCCCCTCTGCTTTGACGCCGATATCAGCCGCCCATCTTCCTTCAGGGTGCTTAATATACACCGATGCATCACACACAGCAGTGCAGGGAGTTACTGCAGTTTACAGTCCCTCACATCCTCATCTCAACTCCCGCGCTACATATAGCTCGGATACTTGCTCCCCCCTGGCCTTGGAGCTTCAGGCGATACACAATGCCATTGCTTCCGTTCCACTCGTACCTAGTTTCGATATTGTACACATTTACACCGACTCCCTTGCCGCCCTTAAACAGCTTAAGGCTGTCCGGCGCACATTCCAAATTACACAATACATTCACCAACTTTGCACAAAATACCCCTGTCCTGTGCGTATACACTGGATTCGCGGGCATGCCCAGGATCCGCATAATATTCATGTGGATGCAATGACACACCTTGACACATCCGATATCCCGCCACCTTCCCCTCTTCCCTCAGATCCGTTCCTGTCCCATGTTTCCGAGAAACAGTCTTTGCGTCAGCGAACACGCGCTCTAATTCCTCCGTGTTCGTACCCTCTCCCCCGGAGTCTCACTCGGGAGGAGGAGGTATCTGTGCGCCGGATTCGGGCAGGAGCGGCTCTGACTCCTTGTGTGCGTCATCGGTGGCGTGACAAACGTTACGAAGTGACAGACAAGTGTCCCCATTGTGGTGCTGCGCCCGACCTGTGTGATGAAAAACACTTGCTGTGGACTTGCCCGGCTACAGCTTCCGTGAGACGACGTTTATTAAGAAAGGTTGGCCTGCGATGGGACGTTGCAGACGACTATACCAAGTGGACTCTAGATAATCGCTATATCACGAACTTGTGCCGCTTTTTAAGCGAGGTTTGTTTGCACTCCTTTTTATAACTTTCTTTCCTTTTTCATTATGCCTGATGGCAAACAGCTCGAATAAAAAAAAAATAAAACCACTTCGTGACGTCTTCTTGGCGGCGGACGGACTGTAATGATCGGAGACCCAGCAAGCGGAGAAATGCGAACCAGTCAGGCGCCATCAGGTATGCGGTCAAAAGCGCTGCTGTTTCTCGGAGAAGACGCAAGGAAAAGCTGGCCTAGGGACGGCTTCTGGCGGCGGCGTTGGCGTGGACAAAGGCTCTAATCCCCTTCGCCGGCGATGCTGAATGCGGCTCTGGTGCCGGACTGCGCTCCTGGGGACTGGCAGCGGAAACAGGCGAGCCAGTCGGGCGACATCAGGCCACTTTGGCCGAAGCGCTGCTGCTCGGGGAAGACAAAAGAGACACTGCGTGGGGCAGCTACTGGCGACGGCGTCGGCGTACACAAAGGCGTCTAATCCCCTTCGCCGGGGAGGCTGAGTGCGGCGCTTCTCCCGGACTGCCGCGGACCGACGGACGAGACCCAGTGGCGACGACGGCGGGGCGACGGCGCCGCCATCTCATTGCCCGCGTGCGCCCTGGGCAGCAGACAAAGCGGAGGGGCGACACGGCTGATTTGTCCCTTCCACCGAACTGAAGAGGTCACCGGTGTGAGCGGTCAGCGCTCGCGTCCCCATCGATCAGGATCGTCACTCAGCAGCGAACGACCTTTGGGCCTGGTCAAACAGTTCTCGACTGAGAGACGCCAAGTTCCTCCTTGCCCGTGTGTGTGTGTGTCTGTGCGGTGTGCGGTGCCCCGTGGGGAAGGCGGAGCCTAAGAAGACACTAGCAGCCCATTGGACGCTCAACCAGAGATCAGATTCCCTAGCTGGGTGCCTGGAGAATGTGAACTGCATTTAAGCAGCAATCTGTGGAGTGCCAGAGGATCCTCCCCCATTTTCTGACTTTGGTCTTCTTGCTACTGTACATAATGTAAAATAAACCTTCAAGCTTGCTATTCCTCCTAAAGACTTCTCTCCGTAGTCTGCCTGCTTCGTCCTAATGCGTTGAAGACCCTGGTCCCGATCCCCGAGCACATCACCGCCTGATCGAAAATATTGCCTTTGGGTGTAGATTTAGGGTGATTCTTTTTTGTCTTCGACTGAGAGCAAGACAGACCAGCAACACCTAACGGAGACGCACCGCGCTTTTGAGCACGCATCTCAGTCTCCATGTCAACGCACTCTTCAGATGAGATTTCTGTCGCACTGTGATGTGGATAACTGGATGGAGGAATAGACGAAGGCTGTGATTGAGTCTCACTCAGTGGATTGGAAGCCAAGGGCACCAGGTTGGGGAGGTGCACCCAATGGAGAAGTGATTGTGCCACAAATAGGAGCAATAGAAGCTTGCAACAAAGTGGACATCTGGGATGCCATGACCTGCGAAATGCACGCGGACAGATTTTCAACTGTACGTTCCAAGGCACTTGCCATTGCTTTCTCCACCGCCGCAGCAATCGCTTGCGACAAGGAGGAATCCACAACGGTTGCATGCCGCGCTGCCACATTTGCATAGCCAGATGTCCTATCTTTGATGACCGCAACTGCCTCACGTCTTGAGCACGTGCGCTTCTCAATCAACTCTAGCACTTGAACTTCCTCAGCCCGCGCTGGGCATTCGGAATGGCTTGCTGAGTGTCCACCACCACACAACAGCATTTCTCGTCTTGAGAAGAACACCCAGCGGGGTCCTGGCTCTGTCCACACCCACAGCAACGAAAACTCGATTTACAGGCCTTGGCGCTATGGGCAAACCTCCAGCAATTACGGCACCGAAGGGGCAGAGATGTAAATTGATCCACACGAAAAACCGAAGGCCCCACCTTAACTTCAGATATACAGGTCAGCCCCGCAAATGTAGCAATATGCGTCGTTAGTAGAAGTAGTAATGAACATCTTTATAGAAGGGGTTGTGGGAGAGAATGAGGAGGGATGTCGGAAACGAGTGGGAAATATTCACGCGCATGTGCAATGATAGGGTTTACAGACGCCAAATACCACGAAAAATGAAACCCTCTTATTTAAAATAAGTACATTTTAAATTGCTCTCTTGTGTTTCTCAGCACCGCAGTCGGGTAGACGTTCATTTAGGCAAAGAACGTTCGATTACCGCAAAGAAAATGTGGCCGATAAAAGTTAATAGACTGACCCTTTGAAGCCTCCATGCCTTCTTTTGTTTGTTGAACACTCAGATGATTGTTGCTGGCGCCCTCTGCCTCTTTCATGCGGAAGTTTTTCAACTTACACAATTAAGCTAGTATCACAGGCATTAGGAAGTTACCAGCCGGTGCAACTATCAGCGACGAAGCAGCCCGACGTGAGCGTGTTTTCTTCTGCCCAATCGACAGCGTCGGTCTAGCAAAGCAAAGTGTAGCACCAGTTCTCCTAGCGGGACTTCAGTGTCGGGGATCAGTTGGTGCTGAGCGTCTGAACTGTGTCCTCGCACTATGCAGACTGCGTAGAGACTCCTCATTTGCGTGTTCTTCTGCCATTGCCTGTCGTGAGCAGCTGCCGGAAGTTTAGTTCAGTAGTGAGATTCGTGCTGCCCTTGAAGGTGGCCAGCGAGGTCCACCAGGTGCGGTTGCAACGCAGGAAGAAGAAGAAAAGAAAGCACCTTTGTCGGGACTATAGTGTACTTCTATAGAATGTGTTCAGGCGCCGCCGCTCACCATGCATTGGCGTGTCGCGGCGCGCGTCGAAAGTGCGGCGGCGCTGCTGTAGCATGGGCTGTCGGGAAAAGGCGCACTTTTCGTTGTCGTCTGCTAGTCAGTGACGCGTACGCGTGCATTGACGCGGTTGCGTGGTACGCGGCTCACACAAATTTTTTCATGTGATCCCTTTCTCGTGCCATAATTGCCGCTGGCCGTTCGACAGTGAAGAAATGCTGAATCGTCGGCGGCAACGGCACTGCTTTACACCTGTGTGCACAACAGGCTACCATTGGACTAAGGGTGAGCAGCCGTCGCTTTTCGCTGTTCCAAAAGATGAAGCGCGCAGGAAGATCTGGGAGCGGAATTTGCACCGGAAAGACAAGACCCTGGATGAAACGTACTCGGTATGAAAACTGCACTTCGAGCCATCGTGCATTCTCAGAGATTACGTTCACGTTATAAACGGAGGAGTCCGCATACCACGCGGGAAACCAGAGTTGAAGCCGGACGCCGTGCAGTTGCTTCCCAATAACCCGAGCTACTTGTCATTTTTTTTGCCAAGGGCATCAAACAGTCGCGAGAGGCAGGGCGAAAAGGAAACACGGCATGGAAAAATCAGACGATGTTCATAAGTATGCCACCGCGGCCGTCTGATCATGAATTGGTCACGATTTCGAGGTCGCGTTTCCTGCTCGCTGCAGTATGCACAATAGTTTGTTCATTACCCTTGTGTTCAAACTTTCCTCGGCAGCAGTATCCGCTGTAAGTTCTCTGCGCCTGTACACAATGCAGCTTTTGGAAGAGAATTTGGAGCTTCTTTTCCGCAATTTTGGCTGTTTTGCGGCCGTCTGCTAGTCACTGCTCTTTTTTTTCTTTCGTGTGCGACTTGTCCTATCGCATTCAATTTTATTTGTCGTGCATGTACAATGACAAACATTTACAGGACACGTTATTGAAGTGTTGGCTTTTGAAAGGACCAAAAATACTCAGTACGATGTACAGAACGCACCGCCGCGTATCGGGAGGAGTGCATGCCCGTGCTCTGGTGGCGCCGTCTCGTGGCTTTCGACATCAACAGCGAGAGCCGCGAGTCCTCCCTGAACACACTACCCCTTATTCTAGTACACTATATCGGGACTCCTTCCGCCATACCTTCCCAATCGTGGCTGTGGTCTGATTATCCATAAGTGGAAAATTGCTGAGCCTGCATTTTCGTGGGTACAGAAAGAACAGTGCGAACATTAAGCCAGGGCTTGGTCATTGCGAGGAAATTGGGGCAAGCGCTTTTATCTCCCTTGGCTACCGCCTTGTGGCGCACGGCTAGTACGCAAGGCTAGTAAGACAGTACGCTGACGTCATCCGTGAAGGAAGTAATAAAGAGAATGACTTTAGTGATTTCCGAACAGCACGTGATAAGCTGCTAGCTTCAGCGGCGCTGCCTGTACGCTGTCTCCACTTCCTGGTAATGAGTCGCACCCGCGGCAAACGCAGACAGCGAAATTTGCTCAGGCGCATATGCAATCTTCGCGGGCGGTGACATCACGAAACTTTTCAGAGGCCCAAGCCTCTGGGCCAGCTGTAGGAACCGCAGAAGTCACGACAGTTGCATACGAAAGGTTCCCTGCCTTGACGCCGGTCGAACGGACTGCAGGGATGGATCGCGATTGAGCGTTGGGTGTTTTCATTTTTTTCTCCAAGCCTGGCCTGTCTTCTTGCGCAGCATTTTTCAGTGATACCGGCACGTGAAGGGAGCCCGGAGGGAGGAGAGGTTTATTTAGACAGGACGGCGGAGACGTCGGATCATTGTCAGGCCGCTCGGATCATTGTCAGGCCTGCTACCATGCACTGGTGGAGGGGAAGGAGAGAAGAACGAGGTCATCGAACTCTAAGGACGGACCTTTGTACCATCAAATAATAGAAAGGACTGCGGTTTTCATTCGCTTCCGCTGAATCTCAGTTCTTCAGAGTGCCCGTAAAATCCATCCGAATATTATTCGTGGCTTCGGAATACATCTTCAGACAGCGGATTTGCGACAACAGCATCTTCTCCGCACCCGAATCCGAAAACCACGACGCCACTCGCTTTAACGTGGACTTGGCAAAGGTGCACGTGTGCCTGATAGCTCAGGACTCAACTGGCCTACGTTGCCTCTGCGCTGAAGGTGAGCGAGAGGGATTCTTTGTCCAACCCTGCGGACTGAAAACTTCGGGAAGCAGCCATTTAATTCAGTTTTTTTTTTAAATATGGGCACTGACAGATAAATTCGACAGTGGCACAGAGCGAAGCTTCATGCAGTCAGTACTAATGAACCAGATCCACATTTATAAGTGACTCTAGCTGTGTGACCATGAAACGGAGCACTCCGCAGTTAAAGGGCCACTTTTTTTTACATGTTCAGTCGATAACCACATCCAACTCCTAAGAGACCCCTCTATCTGCGACATGAAACCGCTTTTAAATATCAGCTAAAAGTATTTTAAAACCGCAAAAACCAGGAAACCGGAACTGATGGTGCGTTCCAATACTCCCGAGTAGACGTCTACTTAGACGTCTTGCCGGATAGCCGCCATTTTGAGACGCGTTCCATTTTTCACGAAAAAGTCCAAGAAGACTGCTTCGCCGAAGTCCACATCGATGCAGGCTAACTTCCTGTCTAAAAACGGCGGAGCAGCTGGTGCAGCCGGAGCTGAGCGAGCCGTGCTCTTCACGGGCACTGGAGCCCGGAGACGCACCATATTTGAAGTTTGAGTCATTGTGTTAAGTTGATTTTTATGAGAATTGGCGGCCAATAAAGCAGTCTTTGTGGGCCTACGATTGCTATAGAAGGTTGTATGTGTGAATCGCGCGGGAGCAAATTGTGCGCGTGAGATCGTCTGGAAAAGCGGTAGCAATTAACGCAACATTATTGCAGCAAAAATAAAAAACAAGCAAACTACTAACAGCGCGTTTTTAACTTGTTTTATTAACAATTTTAAGAACATAGGCGTGCAGCTATTCGTAAATTTTAGTTCAATTTATCTGCAGCAAGGCGGCGCGTGTAGTAGACTCGTTCCGATATGTAGATATGTAGACGGCTTCCCAGACGTCACACAAGACGTCTTGTCGGACGTCTAGAGAATTGGAACGCACCTTGAGTTTCTACCAAACTATGACGTCCGGACAGACTAGCCTATGACGTCACAGATACTGTGACAAATTTATTTATTTATTTATTTGGTCATACTGTTAACCCTCAAATGAGGGTCGTTACAGGGAGGGAACAAAAACAAATACATAAATGAGCAATCATGAGTCAGAGTTCAAAATTTGTACACCATTTCTCAAAAATATATCAACACCTAGCTCAAATTGTTGCACGTTCATACTCTCCACAACATCACTTGGCAATTTGTTCCACATTTCAATTACGTCAGGGAAGAAAGAATACCGGTACACATCCGTACGTGTGTTAATAGGCTGTAGTACCCTGCTGTGGTTTTTCCGGGAACCACGTTTTAGAGGCGCTTTCACATAATGTTCTTTATTTATTTTTAATGTCCCTTGCATCATCTGGAAAAAAAGTTTGAGTCTATGTTTTATTCTTCTAATTTCCAGCGTTTCCAATTCCCACTGCTGTATCATCTTTGTAACCGAGTCAGTACGGCGATACTTTGAACATTAAAACGTGCTGAAATCCGCTGTACTCTTTCTACCTTCTTTTTTAAGCATTTTTGGTGAGGGCTCCACACAGCATTCGCATATTCCAGAACTGGTCGTATAAACGTTTTGTAGGCGACTAACTTAATTTCTCTAGTTGCGTTTGGAAGTTTTCTCCTAAGAAAGCAAAGCTTCTGGTACGCTTTTGAATAGATATTCTCAATATGAATACGCCAGTCCAGATTATGCGTCACTGTCACCCCTAAGTACCGGAAACTCTGCACCTCGACCAAGGTATTTTCTCCAATATTATATTCAAATCTGATAACGTTCTGTTTTTTAGTTACGTGAGTGTATGTAGATTTATTGTAGTTAACTACCATGCCCCATCTTTCGCACCACGAGTTTAGTGATTGTAGGCATTTATTTAGTTTGATCTCATCTTCCGTGCAGGCTACACGCGTGTAAATTAAATAATCATCGGCGAATAGTTTAATTTTTACAGGTGGGTTAATGTTAGACGGAATATCATTAATATACAATAAAAACAAAAGTGGGACTAAAACAGACCCCTGCGGCACTCCAGACACAACTTCACACTTCCCCGACTCCCTTTTCCCGATTCTGACCCTTTGATAACGGTTTTTTAAATATGCCTGAATCCACAATACTACATTTTCACTAATTCCTAGGCTCCTCAATTTGGAAAGTAGTTTATGATGTGCAACTTTATCGAATGCCTTCGCAAAGTTTATACATACAACATCTACCTGTTGGCATTCATCTGCAGCTGTACAAAGGTCATGTACAGTTTCGATTAGCTGTGTCACCGTCGAAAGGCCAGATCGGAAACCGTGCTGAACTGGGCATAATAAATCGTTTTTTTTCTAAAAAATACAGAATATGTTTTGCTATTGCATGCTCTAGGACTTTACAGCACACAGAAGTGAGCGAGACCGGTCTGTAGTTGTTTACACATAGCCTATTGCCACTTTTAAATATCGGAACAACGGTGGCATCGCGCCAGTCCTGAGGTACTGAATGATCCCGCAAAGATTTTTCGAATAAAAGCTGCAAATAATACGACATCCATTCAGCGTACCGTTGAAGAAATACCGTTGGTATTTCATCTGGGCCACACGATTTTTTTGCATCCAACCTAAGCAAATGCTGGAACACGCCCTCCCTTGTAATGCGTAGGTCTTCCATTGGGTATTGTATTGCGCAGACTAAAGGATCACCGTCACTGTGACATCTATCCTTCGTGAAAACTGATTGGAAAAAATGATTAAATACGTTTGCAATATCTTTCTTTTCTGTCACGACTGCGTCGCCATCCACTATCTGTTCTATTTCATTTTTTCTATCTGCGAAATATCGCCAAAACTTTTGTGGCGAGCTTTTAAGGAAGTTTGTAAGCGTTTTATTGAAGAACGTTTTCTTCGACTCTACCAATGCAGATTTTAGCATTTGTTTGGTTATTGAAAGTTCTGTTGCCCTGCTTTTTTTCTTCCTTAACCTTTTTATCTTACGCTTAAGGTGTATGATGCTCCTAGTTATCCATGGATTTTTTGCTGTGATTTCCTTATACGTGTGGGGACAAAATGATCTATGCAATATTTGATTATGCCTTTAAGTCGGTCCCATAGTTCTTCTACACTTTCGCGGTTGGATGCTATTTCAAATTCATTAAAGCTTTCTTCCAGAACGTCTAGGATGGACGTGTCATTCGCACGGCCATAATCCTTGACATGCATCACGACATATGGTTTCTTACAGATTCTTGTGTGCAGCGGTACATTCAAGCAAACCATCTTATGATCTGATAAACCATTCTCAACTGATACAGTATAGCCTGGTAATCTACCGGATATGAAGACCAAAATTGTGTTATTAGAAACTTGCAGTTTGTACGCAACGTACGCAAGTTATGGCTTAGTTTCTTTTCATTTGTACATGAATGCCTATGTACCTTCATTCTTGCTCAAAACTTTTGAACTGCACTTTAGTTATATTGCTGCATTGTACTGTGTATTTCTCGTATTCATTGTGTTGTAATTGAAAAGCGTGAACATGTTATCCTATTGCAACCGCGTACATGCTTAAATTCAGAAAATGTGTGTCTGCTGCTGCTGCTGCAGGCTGTAACTGATGTGAGGGGGCTAAGGCCAAGCCTTTAGCCTTACGCCACCCGCAGGGATTCATCTGTATTGTTTCCTGCAAATAAAAAGCCAATTCAATTCAATTCAATTCAAGTCCAACAATGACTGGGACTTTGGTGTAACTCTTGTGAAGTCTTCAACTATTTGCTTAAGATTATGTGAAAACATGATCTGCATCATTTTATTGGCGCTCCTTATTTCTGCATTACCCGTTGATAGACTTTCCCAGTTAATATGCGGCAAATTAAAGTCACCAGCCATTATTAGTCTCGTGTTTTCATTTACATGGGAGTTAAGAAATACATTCAAGCCATCCAAAAATTCTGGCGGAGTGGCTGGTGGTCTGTACACAGTCCCTAACATATACCACATGTTTGCACAGCTGATCTTGCACCAGACCGTTTCAGAGACATTGCAATCAAGGGCGACTGAGTGCTTTTCACAATAATAGCCACGCCACCACCTCTGGAAACTCTGTCGCATCTAAATACCTTGTAGTCAGGAGGAAAAATACTACTGTCATTAATTGCGCTATGTAACCATGTCTCAGTCAACATCAATACATCAGGGCTCTCAGAAATTAGTAGATACTCTAAATCAGTTACTCTATTTGCTATACTGCGGGCGTTTACAAGTAGAATTCTGAGCTATGACCGAGAAGAATCGCTTTCCGTGTCAGAAGCCTTGTCTGAAGTTTGCAACTGAAGCAATGTAGGGCTAGCAGTCTTTCCCCTCTTTTTGAATCGAGGAACCTTAACTTGCTCAGTACGGTACAGACACCGTTCATTCTTTTCACGATCCCAGACGTAGATATGATTGTTTATCTTAAGCTTGTCATGTACCAGTTGCACCTTGTTGCCGTTTGCTGGTTCCTTTTCACTGCTTTGCCATAGTTTCTTTCGTAATTCAACAGTTTCTTTAGCGTAGTCTTGACTAATGCTTATCGAGCTGCCTTTCAGCTTGCCGCAGTTCTGCATCACAGACTGTTTTTCTCGCGAATCATAAAAATGCATGATTACCGGCCGATTACTACCGTCTTTTTTCTTCCCAATACGATGAATTTTGTCGATCGTGTTCACTTCTACTCCCAGGGTTCCCTTAAATACATCATCAATAAAAGCTTGTTTCAGGTCGCGGTCTGATTCACCCTTGTCCTCATCGATACCAAAAACTAAGAGATTATTGGATCGGCTTCTATTCTCATACTCTACCAACTTATCCGCCTGATGATGAACACGGGATTCTAGGGTTTGTACTCGCTTGTTCAATTCTGCAATCACATTAAGTGTAGCGGTCAGTTTTTCGCATTTCACGTTCATTTCGGTCATTTCAGCTCTTAATGCATCTATCTTAGCATCTGATGAAGCCTGATTATCAATGATTAATTGCAACATTTCTGCGATTTTAGGTCCAGGATTTTCTTCAACATCTCCTGAAACCAACAGTGTCAACACCATAGACCAAGAGTCAACCAAAAAATTCAGGAAACTGCGAGGGCACGGCAGGGCTAACAGAAAGCGGTCGTCACTTCTGAAAGTTTTAGCATTATTCAAATAACGAACCTGCAACAGCAGTAACGACCGCTTAGGCATGTTGTCGCCAGGCCAGGTGCCGTGCCCTCTGAAGCCTCCCTCGCTGCTTGGTTCCTTTTGTAGCCGGTCCACTGATGACGTCACCGTCACCGTCGTCGACGAAAGACGATCCACGAGCTGGATGCCATCAATCCGAAAGTCTTGATAAGGCGTGAAGAATAGCGGTGCCTCGTCCGGACTGTAGAAAGATGTAGCGTTGGCGAAAAACCATGGCAGAACCTGCAACAGCAGTAACGGCCGCTTAGGCATGTTGTCGCCAGGCCAGGTGCCGTGCCCTCTTTGGATAGACTGGCAACTGCGAGCGACAGCTTGAGTCACTATTTATCTGAAACGGCGGAAAACATGCTCGAAATTTTATCCTCCAGCAGACGCAGTGGAGAACATCGACGACCGAACAAACTGTGACATCCCACTCGCAAAGCTGCCCGCAGAAATCGGCCCTACTGAGGCCACTAAATGGGAAATTTTAAAATAACTTTGCGCTGTGACGCAGCGCCGCCCGGCTGAAAAATTTTGCACAGGAGACTAGAAGGCAGCGATGAACGTGCACTTAAAGCTTCAGTCAAATCCGTTGAGGTAGAAAAAACTACGGAGTTGCCCTTGAAAGCCCTTGTTTGGGGAACAATGCCCAGAAGCAACGGTTCAGAGAGAGAGAGCAAAGAGAGAGGGAGGAGAAGGAAAAGCGGCGAGGCTAAGCAGGGGAAGGTACCAGCTTGCGGCCCTTGAATGGGGAGAGAGGATGTGTCCGAACAGGTCGAGGACCGCGGGCTGGTTTAACGCGAACCGCTTTAACGGGAACTCTAGGAATACAGTTTATCTGCTAACATCGAGCCAAGAAAGAAATAACCCAGTTGAAAAGCACGGCAGAAACGTTTCTCGTCACAACCGATTTTTTGTATAGTTTTCGACCTAACAATTTGTAGTAACAGAATTTCGTGCAGTTGCTGCAGAAAAATTACTACAGAATTACGGACTGCAGAAACGCATCGCAGAAAAACTACAGTACTATAGAAAAGTGCTGCAAAACAGAAACATTTGTTGTAGCGTCATGACTAAAAGATATTTAGTGGTATTTTACACGGTTTTCGCTTTTTCTTTAACTGGAAAAGATGAAGTAAAAAACAGGATATCAATTGTTGGTGCAAGTGGCGCGTCTCTTCCTTCGCATGCCGATAGCGTGTCATGACAAATTCAGCAAGGCACATTTATTTCTGATCATGACATTACATCTGAAGAGCCGCCGCGGTGGCTCAGTGGTTATGGTGCTCGGCTGCTGGCCCGAAAGACGCGGGTTCGATCCCGGCCGCGGCGGTTGAATTTCTTTGCAGGAAAAATTCTAGAGGCCCGTGTACAGTGCGATGTCAGTGCACGTTAAAGAACCCCAGGTGGTCGAATTTTCCGGAGCCCTTCACTACGGCGTCTCTCATAGCCTGAGTCGCATTGGGACGTTAAACCCCATAAACCAAACCAATTACATCTGAAGGTATTTTCAGAAATTTTGACACATTTTTTAAGGCACTTAGAGTCTTCAGATCACTCAGTGTCTTGAAACCACTTAGTCTCTACCAAGTCGACACTTCCGTCCCGATCAACATCGCTGTCCAGCTCACGTTTTGCAGCACTAAGACTACAGATACACAGCGGCCGTGCAAAGGTCTCCAAGCCAGCGAAGAGAAAAATAAAGAGGAAGCCTTTGCAAGGATAACTTGCGTCCAACGAAACGACGAACACCTTCCGCCGACGATGAAGTCTGGGCATCGACACCCACGACAACCAGAGTATTCACCACCAGAATGCCACTCCTGACAGTGAAGTCGGGAACGACTTGACCGCACTTTGAATTTACGGCCATCCATGCGCTACAGGCCTGGGCGCTCCCCATCGTCATCCCAATCTGGCTCTGGGATGTCCCCCAGCAGCGACGGTATCGGGTTTCCTTTAGGTCTCGGATAAACTCCTCCATGCTGGAATTCTGCTCGAATTGAGCCCAAGGATCGGCATGCTCCCTGTCAGAGGAGAAACGACGTGATGAATGCTCTAGAGGTGAACTCGCTGGAGAGCTCATGTCCATCGCTGAAAGCGGTCGGGGGCTCAGATTAGGCGCGTGCGAATCGTTGGTGTCTCTTGTGGACGAAGATGGCACATCACTACAAGCAGCATGAGATTGGGAGGTGCCGCTTTGATCATGGATCTTCTTGCTCGAGCTTGATGCCATCGCGTTTGCCATGTAGCTTTTGTTCCTTGTTGTTTCTTTTTTGAACCACACGCTGTTTTTGAACGGCTGGCTTTCGTACACAACATCCGAGGCGACAGGTGAGTCGTAGTTGAAGGCCGCTTCGTGTGGAAACGCCCGTTGTAGCGTTGAAGTCGAGGGGGCGTTACTAGATGTGGGTATAATACTGAATTTTATATCTACTTCATTCGCTTGCACTGACCAAGGCAAAGTCTCGGGTGTTTTGCGTTGCCCACGAGTCACGGGAAACTCGCTGCTTCGCGGCTCTCCTTCACATCTTCCTTCGATTTCGCTCCACTTCCGTTTTTTGGTTGACGAGTCGGGCGATGCGTAGTTGAGGTTTGCTCTCTTGCTTTCAGGCTCGTCATCAGCGTCACTTCCTTTCTTCGCGGACTCTTGAGCAGACTCCACATATTCTGGTTGGTTGACTATCGGCCTACCACACTGGAAGCATGCGTTTACGCCAAGCAGATGAATATTTGTCAGTTGAGCCACTGGCTGATTCTGCATCGTGTCATCATCCATCTGCATGCTTCTGAATATGGTGAGCAACTCGTCCTCCCCAGACACACCGTCCAGCGCTGTAACGACGTCACCCGCTACGAGACCTCCAGCAGAAACCATCGCAGCATATCTGCGCATATCGAGTGCATCGCTCCCTACGGGGTGTTGAACTGCTACTTAGGGCTAGCATTTTGCTGCCCTCGTTGCACCCAGACTGGCCGTGTTCTTGCGAGGCGGTCTGTCGCCGAATGTCGTTGCGTGAAGGCCAACGGCGCATGGAAATCTGATCCTCCATTGGATGGACTGTTTGAACTGGACCGGTAGCCCTGTTCTTCCAAGACAAAGGCGTTTGATCTGTGGCAGAACGACTCCCATCGCCTCCTGCGCAGCTGTCGACGCCTGTTTTAGTTGCCTTGACTTGAGACAGCCCTGTTGCAAAGCGAAGATTGTGGGAGTTGGACTCAGACACAGTAGCTTCTTTTTCGGCATGCTCAGAAAGCGAGATATTTTCAGATGCACCTCTCGTATTTTCGAGCCGTGGATTTTCTTCTGGATGATGCATGCGCAGAGTTGGCGATGGCTGAGCTGAAATTCCGCCAGCGGTTGAAGCCGCTGTCTCCAGGCAAGCTTTAGGTGCAGTGGAAGACTCAGTGCTCGACGCAGGCAAAGCACCTCCTGCGTTGGCCGCAGGAGTCTTGGACATCCCGGCGAACACGGAGGAGCTGGCAAGTGCCTGAGCACCTGAGTCATTGGTGTGATCTGTAGGCTGCTGCGAGATATCCCCTCGGCTCATGGTGCTGAAGGATGGCCCATGGAATAGGCTCCTTCCTGGTACGGCAGCTATGGCGCCCTCACCTTGAGAACGCCTACTTCGCTTCGTTACAGCCAGTGCAACATCGTCTGGAAGCTCCTCCAGGGGCCGCTTCTGGTTTTCCTCGGTCGAAGTGGCCGGAAGTTCACTTGGGGGGTCCGGATGTGCTGGCCCCGACGGGGTGGCCGAGCCTCGCGACATCGAGCTTCGAGCTAGGCACGCAGCGGACGAAACCTCGCCGCCAGTGCCCTTTGCAGCCACTGCAGCCTCACAGCATGAGCGGTTAGCTTGGGAAGTCTCAGGCGCGGGGGTCGCACCAAGGTAGCTTCGTGCAGGGTCAGAACAACGCTTCTTCTTCTTCTTCCTCTTTATAATGGCACTAGCCGGCGCGTGGCAGTCTGTGGTCCTCCTTTTCTTTCGTCGCCTGCACCTGCACCTTCTTCTTCCTCTTTCACGTCCTTCTCGAAAGTACCTTCTCCTTCTCGTATGGTGGGACAAGAAAATGGAAAATACGGAAGAAAGAGAAAGTAAGGTCAAAGGGAGAAAATTGGTTTTATGGGGCTTTGAGGTCGGAAAGCGACTCAGGCTATGAGAGACGCCGTAGTGAAGGGCTCCGGAAATTTCGACCACCCGGGGTTCTTCAACGTGTATTGACGTTCCACAGTTCACGGGCCTCCATCTTATGAAGCTTTTTTGTGGCATAGACGACTCTGAGATTAGGAAACTTGGCACTAGGTGTGTTAGCTAGCCCTTTCAATTGCTATCTCAAAACAAGAACTCGAGTATTTGGTTTCTTCAGGATCAAATTCTCATTATGTTTGTCTGTGAATAGTCAATAAGTGTTCCCGTCTTGAACGTGTGCAGTTCTTGTTTTTTCGGCTCTTCGGTGATGCCCGCGTACACTTAAGCAATTGCGTCCTGATGATGATGACGATGAATTTTTACGGCGCAAGGGCATCTGGGGCCAATGAGCTCCATGGCACAATGTATTTTTCCTCTACTCAAGGTGGGGTCGAAGACCCATTTCCAAAGCATTTCACCCTAAATAAGCCGAGCACCAGACCAGGGGAACGCTTGTGGCCATTTTAAGTAGAAAACCAGCGGAAAGGACGCGTTCACAAGGAGGAGGAGCATTGAAATCTAGAAGAGTGCGGTGAGGGGCTAGTTGGTACGACATTATGAGAACAAAAGTAACTGCGCAAAAGGACGGGACAAGAGAAAGAGAACCACACGGGACAAACGCAGACTAACAACTGATTTATTCCACCAACTCCTCTTTCCTTCAGCAGCAAAGCGCATGCGTACCAACCACAAAAACAAAAAACAGAAGCGACACTCATCTCGTGGAATCAAGGAACTCGAACTCCTTGCGGTACAGGTGTACTGAAGCATCGCTAATGCACTTATCAGGCCCTAACCTCGCGATTTCCAAGGCCTCGATAATTTCTCGTTCTTTTTTATCCCTCGAGCGTCCGATAATCTTAGTCCTATCGAAAAGCGGATTACAATCTCTGTCATCATGCTTGCAAGTGTGACAATGCTTAGGCAGATGCTGCCCCCTTGAATCTTCTAAGGAATTTGCGTACTCTAATAATCTAATGTTGACGCAGCGGCCAGTTTGCCCTATGTAGAACCTACCACAACTCAGGGGAATCTGATAAATTACATTGCATGTACACTGTACGAACTTATTCCTGTGGTTAATGCCACACTCAACCTTCTTTTGCTTATCTTTTCTCGCCAAATTGCACAAACACGACAACTTGCAAGGTGCAGAAAAAGTGACGTCAACGCCGAATTTTCCGGCGACCCTCTTGAGGCCGTGCGAGACCCTGTGAACATAGGGCATAACTTCATACTTCCGCCTCTCCTGTGCATCCGCTCCCGGAGGTTTTGAGTTTGGGCGGAAGGACTTCAAGAGGGACTCAGCGACAGCCTGAAGAAGGGCCAGCGGAAAACCAGCAGACCTAAGGCGATCAACCTGAGCCTCAAAGCTAACCTGAACTTTATGTGGACAGGACTTGGCTAATGAAGCCCTGAGGCAAGTTGATACAATACCACTCTTGACCAGCTTCGAATGGCACGAGTTAAAGGGTAGGAGTGCCTTTTTCGACCTAGGCATGTACGCCCAGCAGAGGTGGTCAGGATCGTTAAAAAATAATTTTAAATCTAAGAATTGCAAACAAGAGTTTTCAGGAAGTTCAATGGTAAAATTAAAACTCGGAAAGGCTGACTTAAAAGATGCTAAAACCTCCATTGCCACCTGGGCCAAGTCGTCGTTGTGGTCAATATTTAAAAGGATTAAAAAGTCGTCCACGTATCGGAACACTCGAACGATACGGTCGTCAGATAATACCCGCGATAGCGAGCGGTCAATTTCAGCTAAAAGGATTTCCGATAAAGCTGGGGCTACACATGACCCGATGCAAATTCCGCGTTTCTGCACGTAAAATTTTTCCTGAAAACTCACAATCGTTGAAGTAAGATAAACCTTAAGCAATTCTAAAAAACCTTCAACAGAAATACCGCACGCATTCTGGAAAGACACAGCACCAGAACGTTCGATACAGTTCCGGACTGCACGGAACAGGTCATCGTGGGGAAGGGAGTAGAACAACTCTTCGATGTCAACCGAGAAGCCCGAGTTAACATCGGAGAGGCTATCCCCTAACATTTCGGCCACTCGGTCTGAGCTGCTGACCTTGTACGGATCGTCGGGCGCCAGACTTCCCAGATGGCGCTGAAGGTAGTGACTGACCACAGCTTGCCAGGATCCAGTTTCTGTAACAATGGCTCTAAAAGGGCATTCTATCTTGTGGCTCTTGGCACTGAAGAACACAGTGAGCACTGGGACCTCGTTTTTTCCCACTTCACTTTTTAGCCTGTCGAGTTTCAAATCCCTTAACAGTGCAACCGCCTTAGCCTTCGCTTTAGGCGGCTTTAGATCTGTTTTCTCAAAGTTCTTTAAGTTCTTTTAGCTGAAATTGACCGCTCGCTATCGCGGGTACTATCTGACGACCGTATCGTTCGAGTGTCCCGATACGTGGACGACTTTTTAATCCTTTTAAATATTGACCACAACGACGACTTGGCCCGGGTGGCAATGGAGGTTTCAGCATCTTTTAAGTCAGCCTTTCCGAGTTTTAATTTTACCATTGAACTTCCTGAAAAATCTTGTTTGCAATTCTTAGATTTAAAATTATTTTTTAACGATCCTGACCACCTCTGCTGGGCGTACATGCCTAGGTCGAAAAAGGCACTCCTACCCTTTAACTCGTGCCATTCGAAGCTGGTCAAGAGGGGTATTGTATCAACTTGCCTCAGGGCTTAATTAGCCAAGTCCTGTCCACATAAAGTTCAGGTTAGCTTTGAGGCTCAGGTTGATCGCCTTAGGTCTGCTGGTTTTCCGCTGGCCCTTCTTCAGGCTGTCGCTGAGTCCCTCTTGAAGTCCTTCCGCCCAAACTCAAAACCTCCGGGAGCGGATGCACAGGAGAGGCGGAAGTATGAAGTTATGCCCTATG
Source organism: Amblyomma mixtum (assembly GCF_055824585.1). NCBI lineage: Eukaryota > Metazoa > Arthropoda > Arachnida > Ixodida > Ixodidae > Amblyomma > Amblyomma mixtum. The sequence goes on from NC_143018.1 coordinate 147,165,442, forward strand.
TTCACAGGGTCTCGCACGGCCTCAAGAGGGTCGCCGGAAAATTCGGCGTTGACGTCATTTTTTCTGCACCTTGCAAGTTGTCGCGTTGGTGCAATTTGGCGACAAAAGATAAGCAAAAGAAGGTTGAGTGTGGCATTAACCACAGGAATAAGTTCGTACAGTGTACATTCAATGTAATTTATCAGATTCCCCTGAGTTGTGGTAGGTTCTACATAGGGCAAACTGGCCGCTGCGTCAACATTAGATTATTAGAGCACGCAAATTCCTTAGAAGATTCAAGGGGGCAGCATCTGCCTAAGCATTGTCACACTTGCAAGCATGATGACAGAGATTGTAATCCGCTTTTCGATAGGACTAAGATTATCGGACGCTCGAGGGATAAAAAAGAACGAGAAATTATCGAGGCCTTGGAAATCGCGAGGTTAGGGCCTGATAAGTGCATTAGCGATGCTTCAGTACACCTGTACCGCAAGGAGTTCGAGTTCCTTGATTCCACGAGATGAGTGTCGCTTCTGTTTTTTGTTTTTGTGGTTGGTGCGCATGCGCTTTGCTGCTGAAGGAAAGAGGAGTAGGTGGAATAAATCAGTTGTTAGTCTGCGTTTGTCCCGTGTGGTTCTCTTTCTCTTGTCCCGTCCTTTTGCGCAGTTACTTTTGTTCTCATAGAGCAGAAGCACACAGAACAAAGCTGGAAACACAAATGAAAATTCTTTACTTGGTGAATCGCTAACATCAGAACAGGGCGCAAATGCGCGAGAGCAACCAAAACGTCAACGAAAAAAAACAAACACAAAATTGATTACGCGACCGAAGATTGCATGTGGCAACCTATGTCCCATTCATGAAACTGTACCCTTTTGCCGTGAGCATATCAGAGCTGTCGCTGACGCACGTCTGGTGGAGCTACCCTCCAGGGACTAAGAAAAGCCTGCTACCCTACTCCTCCTCATATTCTAAACTTGTGAAGAGAGGCATTGCCTACCTTTGGCTCGGTAATGGTCTGCCCAGGTATTGTACACACAATATGCAGAAGAGTTTCTTAGGGCAGCTTGAACGCTTGAGGTCAGCGGGCTACCCTGAGGACGTCCTCGTTTGTATTGCTGAGACCTTGACCAGTAAGTTTAAGTCACAGTGCAAAAAAGATGAAATACCAAGTGAAGAATCCAGACCGGCTGTAATGCCACACCTGCATAAAGTCTCACATAACGTTAACAAGGTACCCATAAAATACGGTGTTAAGGTTGTCTTTTCTGCGCCCACCAAACTGTCGTCGGTTTGTTCGCGCATCTCTAAAATTAGCACAAAAATAAATGTAATGTCAAGCAACACTTGTTGCTGGGCTAGTCGGTGCATTATTATTCGTACAAAAGTTAGCGCAACACACAAGACACTCACAAGAAAGGTGGACAGGACAACGCGCTACTGACAACTGATCCTTTATTTTAAAGAAACACGTAATATATGGGCAGACCGTCACACCACCTATCAGCTGCAGCAAACGTCAGAATGATGTAAAGGGTCATAAAAGCGATAAAAGACACAAACACAAAAAACACGACGTAGGTAAAAACGATAAAAAGCGCCGGAAAAAGATTAAAAGCACAATATGTGGTGTATAGGGCCAAAGAAACATGACTGAGTGGAATCCAACAGGATGATAACAAAACGATATTGTATAAGAAACGTACCAAATGCAGTAAAAAAAAACACGTGAAGCAAGAGAACGCTGATAAAAAAGGCCTGTGCGCTGAACACTTCAGATTACATTGAGGGGGAAAAACACCTGTACACATGCTCGTACTCAGGAAAACCTTTCTAAAAAGCATTCTTCAGTTTTGTACAAGACGATAGATGCATCGCTAACAGCATTTACGCCCTTTTTTCTGATCAAAGAAGCTTCTTTTAATTCACGGCACACTCGATTATGGCCTCTACCTAAAACAACGGTTGTTTCAAGAATGGGCCGGCTGGAGTTTTGTGCACAGTCCTTGCAATGAAGAGGCAGGTTCGAACCTGTTCTGTCCCCATCGAACGTTCATGCTCCGTCAACCTTTCATTCAGGCAACGCCCCCTTTGTCCAACATAGAGTTTTCCACATGTGAGTGGGATCTGATACACAACCCTTTCACTGCATTCCATGTACCTACGGGTATCTCTGGTTGCTCAGGATTTTACTCCTCTTTTTTCTGAGTTGACAAGAGGACACAACGAGGCTAGCGTTGCCCACAATCTAAAAAAAGTTGCACCTAAATTTAAGGTTCCAGTAGTATTCTGAGCTCCCTGGCCGCCGCGGTGGCTCAGCGGTTATGGTGCTCGGCTGCTGACCCAAAAGACGCGGGTTCGATCCCGGCCGCGGCGGCTAGAATTTCTTCGGAGGAGAAATTCTAGAGGCCCGTATACCGTGCGATGTTTAGTGCACGTTAAAGAACCCCAGGTGGTCGAAATTTCCGGAGCCCTCCACTACGGCGTCTCTCATAGCCTTAGTCGCTTTGGGACGTTAAACCCCATAAACCAAACCAAACCATCTCCGCTCCCTGTAAGCTAGCCTTCGTTGCAAGCCCTTAGCAGACATTTCCATCCCTAGCTTCAAGGAGAAACCCTAAGCAACTCACTCTGCTGGGCATCTTGCTGCATTGAAAGAAATAAGTTACTATCGACAGGTCGACGAAAGGTATACAATAAGCATGAAACTCCCTACTTGCCATGTCCTGTAACCGGTGGCTGCATGCCATTGTTACAGAGTGAGAAACCTGGTGCCATTTTTGCAGCGAAGCTGAATTCCACCAAAACGATTACAAAGGAAGCAGGACAGAGCTTAAGGACACAATCTTTTTAAACGCGTATGTTCTCCGCACGCTTCTCTGCATGAATACTCTGCGCAGCAGCAGGCACGCGTACACAATTTGAGTATCTGTTTCAAAGAAACAAACGCTTGGTTTTTGCACCCATATACTTTTCCGTCTGTGGATTTTAGGATGTTTCGGAATTGTCAGAAAAGCATCAGGGCTCATTTAACTTGAAACAAGCTTAAGTTGTCACGAATGCCGTGCTTTATCGCGCATTGCAAGGAATAATTTTGAGACGATGATGAATGCTTCGAGCTTTTATATCTTGCATTGTTAAATAAAAACTATAGTCCCAGTTGCTCGCGCAAGACGTTGGTGGAATCTGACTTCTACCAGTTTCTGGTTTCTTTTATCCAATAGTGAATTCGTAGCTGGTTCTATGCGGTTTAGCGTCCCAAAGTGACTCATGCTATGAGGGGCGCCGTAGCGGAGGGCTTCGGGTAATTTCGACCACATGGGGTTCTTTGCCGTGCACTGACATCGCACAGCCCACGGGCCTCTAAAATTTCGCCTCCATCTCAATGCGACCGCCGCGGCCAGGATCGAACTCGCGTCTTTCGCGTGAGCAGTCCAGCGCCGTAACCACTGAGCCACCCTAACAGCCTAGGTGTGCAGCAGATCAAGTTGCTTAGGGCTGCTGCTTGAAGCTAGGGATGGAAATGGGAGGATTACGAAAGGACTAGTAACAAACACATAACAGAAGCCTGAAAGAAATTGAGCACAGCGCATGGATTGTTGTCATGCGCTATGCGGGCTCGAAGCCTTTTCTTTTTCTTTCGTTTCCTTCACTGACGAAGCACGTACGGAATCTGCACGGCCACTGCAGTTGCTTAGCGCATAGTCCTCGCTAGCGAGAAGAATTTGCCACGGCTTATCTTCGAGCGCCCCCAGAGCTTTGCTGCTCGCACCGCGGACCCCTGCTTGGGAGCAGCTTCCGAAGGTGTCTGTGCGTTTTGCCTCGATGAGAGCGCCCCCGCTCAGGCGCCGGCAAAGAAGTAATACCATGAACGCTGCACTCACTATTGCGCAGCTAGCGCGACTCTGTCTCCCTCGCCCGACTGAAAGGAAGGGAGCATGGAGGAAGGAAAACTACCCTTCGCATTCCCAATGCATTGGCGAGAATGTGGCGGAAGTGACGTCAAAATTTAGGCTTAAAAAGTCGGGCCACTAGCAACGTTGTCGCTGTTGCTAAGAAAACTCGGGCCACTAACCACGGCGTACGGCGTCGTTGTTGCTAGGGGCCCGAGTGTTTCTCTGTGGCGGTGGACGGGCTTTCGGCACGGTGTGTTCGGCCTTGCAATGTCTACATGCCTGGCGTCGTGACGTTAAGCACGCATCTAAGACTGCTTTTATATGGAGCAAATAACCGCTCATTTGATATTTTGTTCGTCAAACTTGGTGTCGTTACGCGGAGCGATCGATGCATTGAAATGAATCTCGCGAAAAGGTGGCACTCCGCAAGCGCGCTTCGACACGCGAAGAAGCGTTGAATGTTTTGATTAGCGAACTTTAGCACCTCACCAAACAGCACAGAAACATGGACCCGCTCTCGGCGATGCTGAGCTGATGCTGAGCTGCGTTTCTAAAGCCACACGGCGGGTGTACGGTAGCCCGAGGAGGGTGGTGAGCTGAGCTATAAGCGGCGCGCAATGTCGTCTTTCTTCGCCTGGCGTCGGAAAACGTTCACCGCACCTGTGCGCCGGTCTGTGTCTAGGTGCGTGTTTACGGGGAGGGAGGTGTAGGAGTGTAGCGGCGAGCGGCGCTGTTTTTTTTTTATACCTTTCTTTTACGGAGCGCTTGCGAGCCGCGCGCGAACCCCGCCCCGTAGCTCGGTGGAGAAGGAAGATAGTGAGGAGAGCCGAGCCAACTTCCGGTTGCGGGGCGGCTTCACACAAATCAGGGCCTCAGGTCTTTCCTTCCTCCATGGAAGGGAACCTTTCACCTTCACCCTCTATAGACGCTTTACAGCGGCGTATCATGGAGGCTGCCATCTTTGATTACGTGATGACGCCGCCATTACTCGCCTCCTGACCGCTCGGCACGCGCCTCGTCGCGACGGCTGCTGCGTCTGATGGTTCGGTTCCGACAGGCAGTGCTTCGGCTGATACAGTTGTAAAGGAGTGGGAAGACGACACTGTGGTTGGTCCGAAGCTTCGAAGGACATGTGAAAACCCTCATTTGATCACTTTAGGCGTGAAAACGTGATCGGGCTTCATGTCGCGCAGAGCCGCTGAGCTCTCCGCCTGTTCGAGGCAACGGGTGGATCGCCTGAAGGCCGCTGAAGGCTTTGTTTAATATTTTTTCATTGTTATTATCTAAAACAGCAATGTTTAATGACCCTGCGGCTGCGCAGGTCGTTGTCGTATTGTGTACATGCATGCGGAGACTGCTCTAAAACGCTCACATGCACATCGTACTCATTTGTTTACAACCTGTTAAAGGTGAATAGGAAGCCTAAAATATTTTCTGTTGGTTTGCTAAACAAAGGAAGGCGACAAAAATAAATAACACAAATGTTACCCAATCATGTAAGCAGTACCATGCTCAAGCAGCTTTCACAAGCTTGCATGCAATCGTTTACAAGAATTTCGCGATATAATTGTTATAACGCGCGCATGGCAGAGCTTTCACTACAAGATGTTCACAATTATGGCAACCTCACGTAAAAAATTGTGGTACGCTCCATGCTCGATACGCGGACATGAAGATGCTCGAGGTCCAGTTGGTTGTAAGTAATCAGCCGGAGTCACTTCTAGTTGAATGGCACGGCAAAACAGCGCTGACGGACAGGACGGAAGAAGATGAGACAAAGACATGCGCTGATCTCTCAACTGTCTCATCTTCTTCCGTCCCGTCCGTCAGCGCAGTTTTGCCGTACCATTCACCATGAACCAACCAGCCCGACTCAGCCCTCTCCTTGAAGTCACTTCTAGTGACTGTATCGCATGGATCGCGAGGAATTGACAACTGCAGAGCACAGCAGCCGTAACACAAATGCTTTATTCCGATTCCGAAGCTACGCATAAAGTTTCTGCGTATCCTGCATCGATGAGGGGCACCAATTACTCGGGGAAGTCGAGTGCCAGGCTGCCAGGTTTCTTGCGACCAAGAGCGCAACAGCGCTGAAAAACGGCAATAATAAGGGTGATCACTTTGATTCATGCTTCCGTCCCTCCAGTATGTATCACTTCGTGGCATGCAGCCTGGGCGGGGCTGCAGAACAAATCACGGGTGAGCATGACCTCCTTTTAGGGAATCAGGGGAATAAAAGGCTACAATTCTAAGAGAAGACAAATCCGTCGCTTCCGCGCGCAGTTGGCTTTTTCTGGACTATCGTTTTTGATGAGCACGCCGCTTAGAAATGGCGGTGCTGTTGGACAAACTCCGGATGTATGGGATGTTGAAGTCCACATAGTAGGACTAGGTCAACCACATGGAGAAAATGCGGCCACTGGTTTCGCTGATGAAACTAGATAGTCAGTGCACTCTTCAAGGAGAGAACAGCCCAAATTCATGCTATTCACTGACACTCGCCTCAACTCCGGCCTCCATGAGTCAGGCTGTGCGCTGTTCGGCTAACCACGACTTCTGTGAAACACACCGTCTCGTGGCTCTCGATTCCGCCGTTCTTTCATTCCACACGATTCTTCCTTCCTCCTCAACCGGCAGGAAAAGGCTTCGTTCTTTCTCAGTCTAGACATGACATCAGTCTCACTTGTTGTTGTTGTCCCCTAAATAATGGCGCGTACCAACTGCGGGGGATTGGCCAAGACACAGGCGGCATCTGATAGGTGGTCAAAATGTTAAACACAAAAATAATGGTGGGGAAAAAATGAAATAATAATGTTAATAATAGTAAATAGGAAATAAATGAAAGGAATTCAGATGTGTAATTGAAATAAGCTAAACAAATACTGTGAGATCGGTGACTGAAATAGGGAACGGGGCTAAATATTCCATGTTTCGGAAAGCTTTCGTTGCAGAGAAATATTGATCATGAGAAAGAGCAGAGCTTAAGACGGCAGCCGTTTAGTGTCTGTAAGGAAGTTTTGAATGGCGGAGAGCACATTCCAGTTGCTGTTCCCAAAGGAGGAAGCCCCAAGAGACAGAACAACCCCAGCTTACAGACTTAGACCTAGCTGTCGTAACGGATGCTCTAGCAGGCGGCTCCGTAAAGAGGAGAAACGGCGGCAGGTCAACAAGAAATGATCTATTGTTCCTGGTTCTCCGCAGAACGGGCACAATGGGGAGACCGCCAGACCTGATCTATACAGGTAGAAGTTTAAGTGAGGCACGCGGCAACGCAGACGCGTGAAGGAAACCTCAAGCTTGCGTGATCGCCACCCTTTACTGCACCACGGGTAAAGGAGATGCCGGAATTCGGGAGAGGAGGCCAGAGCTGATGCTGCGAATTCTTTCAAGAGCAAATACCTGCGAAATCTGGCCGCAGTAATATAAGCGCTGGGTGGAAGCACAGATACGACTGGGCCTTGAAGAGATGCCTTCGCCAGGGTATCAGCAACCTCATTCATATGGATTCCTCCGTGCCCAGGCACCCAGACCAACTGTAATGAACACACGTGGGGTGGAATTAAGCATTTGAGTAAGCGAAGTGCCTGAGTTGTAGGCGGGGTGAGAGAGGAATACAACGATAATGAATCCGTCATAATGATGACAGAACACAAAGAGCTGTTTAATTTGGGCGAAGCCAAGACTACTGCTAGAAATTCAGCCAAAGAAATAGGGGTCTAATCGGGAAGGCGGAGTGAGAATGACCAGTCAAGGGACATGGAGAAAATGCCAACACCGGCCTTTTCTTCACACTGTGAGGCGTCTGTCGCTATGAGCACATGATATTTAAAGCATAGCAAGTAATCTTGCAATAAACCGCTGAGCAAATGAAAAGGCATTAACTTTGCATGTTTAGGAAAGATTTCTTGTGGAAAGATCTCATCGAAGACAATCTGAATAGATGAAGAGTTGGCGCATACCGGAAGGATGTCTGAAATGCGGACGTGTAAGGGGTCAAGGAGGGATTGCGCAAAACATATCTGAGGGGTACGGAAACGAGACCAGGTTTCGTTGAAAAATGGCCGAGGCTGACGAAGCAAGATCAAATTAGAGGCAAGAAGCGAAGAATCGCACATTTTCACAAACGTTTTCACCGTTAAGAGCCGAAATCTTGAAGCCAATGATGGAATACGTCGCCGCGGTGGCTCAGTGGCTTTGGTGCTCGGCTGCTGTCCCGAAAGACGCGGGTTCGATCCCGGCCGAGGCGGCTGAATTTCTTTGGAGGAGAAATTCGAGGCCCGTGTACTGTGCGATGTCAGTGCACGTTAAAGAACCCCAGGTGGTCGAAATTTTCGGAGCCCTCCACTACGGCGTCTCTCATAGCCTCAGTCGCTTTGGAACGTTAAACCCCATCAACCAACCAACCAACCAACCAACCAATGATGGAATACGCGGTTCCAGGTACAATACGGAATTCGCCACAAGTTTTGAAAGGCCCAAACAAAGGCGCAACGCCTCCCGCTCCAAGAGAATCAAGGGGCGAAGTTTATACGCTCACGCACCAGAGAATAAAACACAGCCGAACTATAAGACTAGACGGATGTACATTCTGTAAATCATAAGAAGTGAGTGCCTTCTCATGCCAGAACGAACACTGCTCAGCCTGCGCAGCATACCGACTGCTCGGACTCCTTTCGAAGTGATCTGCTCGATATGGGCCTCCTTGGAAAGAGAAGGATCATAAATTACTCCAGGGTATTTGACACTTTGCACTTGAGGGATTGCATAGTTCCGGTAAACAATAGATACATTAACTGGACGAGAGAGCGGAAAAACCAATAAAGCACATTTATTCACATTAAGGGACAGATTAATGTCTCCTAACCATTGGTCCAGGAAATTCAGGTAGGACTGTAAGGACTGATACAGAGAGAAAATGTCATTCTCTGAAGCAAAAAAGGCGATGTCATCAGCATACACATAGGTGGACACCTTAAGACTGCAGGGAATACTGCTGAGTAAGATGTTGAAAAGTACAGGGGAGAGGACCGCCCCTTGGAGCACTCCTCTTGCTTGTCGAAATTTGCTGGATGAAACACCGTTCTGGAAGCAGTAAAATTCCCTGTCAGCGAGAAATTTAGCTACCTGTCGTGTCCGGTCGCTGTGTTGAATGCAGCGAAAGACGCACACGGTACTTTAAGACTTCGTTTATTTAAAGCCGATGAGGGTGCGACCAGCGTCGACCGAGGCAGGAGTCGAACTGGCCGCCCGAAGAAAGGAGGGAGCGGAGAAGCGTCCACGGGAGGGAGTGGCTTCCCAAAACAGGAGGAGGATGCGGGGGCGCACCATGGGGGGGCATCTGGCGACAGCGTGCGACGAGGAGCAAGTGGTCGTTAGGAGGAGGATGCGAGTGGTCGTTAGGAGGAGGATGCGAGTGGTCGTTAGGAGGAGGATGCGGGGGCGCACACACACAAAAGCAATAAGGGGACACAACACTTCCTTCCCCCTTAGAAAGTTGCCTGGTATCGTGCAGGGGGTCGGCGCTCACGCGTGGAGGCGCGCTGGCTTTGTGCGCTCGGGGGAGAAACACTTGTAGGCTGGCTGTTGTTCGCTGTGTCTCCTAGGTCTGTCCTGGGCGAAGTCTCTTCTTCCGGGAAGAGGTGCCAGGCTATGTGGGAAGATGGTGCACGTGTTCTCTCCGCTGGCGGACAGCTCTCAGACGGCGTCGTAAATCTACGCAGCTGGTTGAGATGTCGGCGTGCTACTGTGCCATGTATGTTGACGAGCCAAGAGCGCAGGCCTATGCGTCTGACAATTGTAGCTTCCTCCCAGCGTGGCTTTTTCAGAAACTGTCGGGCGAGGACGCGCTGCCCCTCATTAAGCGTGCCGCAGCGCGGAATTGCTTTTTCTTCCCGGAACGTCTCTGCCTTTGGCTCGGGGAGGATGGCTGTGAGCTGGGTTCGCATGTCACGCTCGAACATCATTTTCGAGGGGGTCTCGCCTGTTGTGCTCTGAACCGTCGTGTGCTGCTTGAAGAGAAAGCGCGCAAGGCGGCGCTGCAGCGAGCCTGTCTGATCTCTTTCAAGGGCGCGTTTTAGCTCGGCTACGTAGCGCTCGGCTTGTCCGTTTGTCGCTGGGTGGTAGGGGGCCGATGTAACTGATGAGATCCCGTTGTCGCGATAAAACTTGAGGATCTCCGCAGACACAAACGGTGTTCCGTTGTCCGACACTACCTTGCGCGGCAGGCCGAACGTTGCAAATAGTGATCGGAGGTTGTCAATGACTGCTGCCGAAGTCGTCTGTCCCATTTGCCTTATCTCAAGCCACTTTGTGTAGGCATCTACGACCACAAGGAAAGTGCAGCCCTCAATTGGTCCTGCAAAATCAATGTGCAGTGTGTGCCATGGTGTGTCTGGCTTTTCCCATTCTGGGACAGGAGCTTTCGGCGGGGCGCTCCGGCTGCTCTGGCAAGGCTTGCATTCTCGCACCACTGTTTCGATGTCGTTGTCAATGCCAGGCCACCACATGTAGCTTCTGGCACACTTTTTCATTGCAACGATGCCCCGATGTCCGGCGTGGATGAGAGACATAGCTTGTGCGCGTAGTTCTCTCGGCATCACAACTCGGGACCCAAATATGATGCAGCCGCGATGGGTGCTCAACTCTGTAGCTCGCCTGCGGTAAGCGTCGAAGTTGTCCCCTTTGAGTTTATGCACGTTGCCTTGTTGAACAGCTGTGTAAACTAGCCGGAGAGCTGCGCACTTCTGCGTAGATGCTGCAACTGTGCCTGCTGTAAGCGGAGGTTCTGGCAGTGCTTCGAACATCAGAACGTCTCCTGGTGGAAATGGTTCGTCAACAGTTGCGTCTAGTGGCAGACGGCTTAGCGCATCGGCGTTTTGATGTTTACTCCCATTGCGGTAGACCAGAGCGTAGTCGTACGCTGAGAGTTTGATGCACCAACGTGTCATTCGCGGAGACAAAGTTGGTGGCATAGGCCTTTGTGGTCCCAGAATGCCCAATAGCGGTCGGTGATCGGTTATAAAGGTCACCTTCCGGCCGGCAATGTACTGGTGAAAATGTGTCGCCGCGTAGACGATGGCTAGCCCTTCTTTGTCAAGTTGCGCGTAGTTGCGTTCTGCTTGCGACAACGTACGTGAGGCGAAGGCGATGGGAGCTTCCCTTCCTTGCTCGTCAGTTTGCGATAGAACCGCGCCGACTCCGTACGGTGATGCGTCGCAAGCCAAAAGCAGAGGCTTCCTTTCGTCGTAGTGGCGGAGGACTGTACATCTTCGAATCAGGTCTTTCAGGGCATCGAATGACTGCTGATGGCGTGGCGACCATGTCCATGTCACATCTTTCCGAAGGAGTTGGTATAAGTCGTTGGCCACGGTAGCTCTTTGTTCCAAGAACCGGTCGTAGAACGTCAAGAGTCCGAGAAAAGCCTGTAGCTCCTGCTTGTTTGTTGGAGCTCGTGCTTCTGTGATCGCTCGCACTTTGTCCTCGGTAGGGTGAATGCCTTCCGCATCAATTCGGTGTCCCAGAAATTGCACCTCTGGCACCGCAAAACAGCACTTCGATTTGCTTATGCACAAATTAGCGTTTGCTAGCCTTTCGAGAACGAGCTCTAGGCGCACTGCATGCTCTTCAGTGGAAGTGCCACTGATGATGACATCGTCAAGGTAGACACAAACTCCTGGGATGCCCTGAAGCACTGTCTCCATGAATTTTTGAAATATGGCCGGGGCTGCAGCTACGCCAAAAGGCAGTCGCTTGACTTTGTACAAGCCTTTCAGTGTGTTAATTGCCAATAATTCAGCAGTTGACTCGCTCACCTTCAGCTGCTGATACGCCTGGGTGAGGTCCAATGTGCTGAAGACTCTTGCGCCACGTAGTACACTGAATACTTCTTCAGGTGTCGGTAGCGGGTAAGAGGACGCTTTAGTCGCAAGATTGACGGTGCTCCGGTAGTCTCCGCAGAGGCGTATGGTTCCGTTCTTCTTGCGAACTACGACAAGTGGTGTGGCCCATTCTGAATGCTGCGTCGGCTCGATGACACCTTGCTGCTCCAGTTTGTCCAACTCTTTTTCAACTGAATCTCGGAGAGCAAACGGCACCGGCCTGGCCTTCAGAAATTTGGGTTGCGCGTTGTCCAACAACTCCAGTGTGACCGGGGGCCCTTCGTTTCCTGGAATCTCTTCCGAGAATACTCTTTCGTATTTCCCTTGCAGTTGCTCAACCATGTTCTGGCTCGGCGTCTGGTGTATGCCGCATATCATCACGCCTAGTGGAGAAAACCAGTTTCTCCCTAGAAGGCTTGATCCTGTGCCCTTCACAACAAGCAGAGGTAGCGTATGGGTCTGGCCGTTGTAGTTAACCTGCACGTTGGCAGAGCCCAATAGTGGCAGATTCTGTCCTGACCACGTTCGCAGGTGCGTGTCGTCTTGTTGCAGGGCGGGTGCGTCAGATGGCCATGAAGTTCGGAACGTGTCCTCACTGATCAGAGTACAGGCTGCGCCGGAGTCCACCTCGAACTTAATCAGCTGGTGATGTACGCTTACTTCTGTAAAAATCTTCGGTCGCGTGCCGAGATTCATGGTGTTCAGGTCGTACAACACAGATGGTGTTGCTGATGTTGTTCCATGGATATCAGATAGCGGCGTATTCTCTGAGGCGTTGACGCTGTGATTAGGCTGGGAAGGTGACTTTATCTTGGCAAGTCTCCGTTTCGTAATGCATGCTCTTTCGATATGCCCTCGCTTGTGGCAAAAATTACACGTGGCTGACTGGAATCGACATCCCTGGGGGTTGTGTTGGTCGTCACACCGCCAGCAGCGTTGTGCCTTTTTGACCGATTTTACAACAACAGAAGGCTTGCGCACCTGGTTGCTTGTCTGGTGTACCGGCTCGGTGTTCCGGCGAATCCCTCTCTGCTGGTGACCGGCGCTCTCCGCTCGAACGGCGATGTCGTAAGCTTTGCTGAATGTGAGGTCCTTCTCAGCGAACAGGCGCTGCTGCAGTGACTCGTCACTCAGTCCGCACACAAATCTGTCGCGTAACATCACGTCCAAGGGAAGCATGGTGGTGTTAGCAGAAGAAGCTGCGTCTCCCTCCTGCCCGGTAGCTGTTGTCGACAGCGTTCCAAAATTGCAGTCGGCAGCGAGCTTCTTGAGCGCGGCTACGTAGGCGCTCACAGTTTCTCCTCGCAGTTGATCTCGTCGTTGGAAGCGAGCCCGGCTGTAGACCTCGGATGGCCTTGGGTCGTAGTGCTTTTGCAGCGCTTTTACGATGTCGTCGTAAGACACTGCCGCTGGTGTGCTTGGCTGAATAAGGGCGCAGACAGTATCGTAGGTCTGCTCCCCGCACAGCGTCAGCAGGTTGGCCCTCTTCAAGGCTGGGTCTGTGATGTTGTTAGCTTCAAAGTAGAACTGAAGGCGTCCAACCCACGATGACCACGATGAGCCGTTGAATTCTGGTATCTGATTGGGAGACCCTCGCGTAGCCATGGCTTGTCAATAGCGTTGCGTAGCGCGGGTCGAATCCACTTTCTCGTCGCCACTGTCGTGTCCGGTCGCTGTGTTGAATGCAGCGAAAGACGCACACGGTACTTTAAGACTTCGTTTATTTAAAGCCGATGAGGGTGCGACCAGCGTCGACCGAGGCAGGAGCCGAACTGGCCGCCCGAAGAAAGGAGGGAGTGGAGAAGCGTCCACGGGAGGGAGTGGCTTCCCAAAACAGGAGGAGGATGCGGGGGCGCACGGGGGCGCACCATGGGGGGGCATCTGGCGACAGCGTGCGACGAAGGGCAAGTGGTCGTTAGGAGGAGGATGCGAGTGGTCGTTAGGAGGAGGATGCGAGTGGTCGTTAGGAGGAGGATGCGGGGGCGCACACACACAAAAGCAATAAGGGGACACAACACTACCCAAGCCACAAAGTATTTCGGAAGTCCAACTGCCTGTAGTCTTTGCAAGAGCGTCCTGTGCTCAACGCTATCATAAGCTTTAGACACATCTAAAGTAACAAGCGCTGCGTGTTGGTTTCGGCGACGAGCTAACTGTATGCGGCTCTCCAGATCGGTATGGGCCCACCATATAGAGCATCCTGGCCTGAAACCTGTCTGGAAAGGGTTCAACAACCCAGTCGCTGAAATAATGGACATTATTCTACCATGCAACAACCGCTCAATTAACTTTACGAGATTCGAAGTTAAAGAAACTGGCCTTATATTGTCTAACACATACCCATCTCGCTGCTTTTTAAGCAACGGAATAATCTTTGCTAGATGCCACTCATTTGGAATCCATGGCCCCTTAAGAGAGTAATTTATAAGTGCCAGTAAGTCGGTGGGAGATTCCTCGAACAAAAATTTTAATCATACAAGAAGTCACACCATCAGGGCCGGGGGCCACGGGTGGAAGGCGAGATACAGTGTTCGAGAGCTCAGTGAGGAAGTATTAACAGAAGCTTATGAAAATAATCAAGTTCCATTGTCTTTTACTACCTCCCACATTGTTTTAATTCCAAAGACTGATGACACGGAGAAACGTATGTTGGTGGGGTCCTATAGACCAATCAGCCTCACTAATGGGGATTACAAGGTGTTCATGAAGATTTTAGTCAGCAGATTGCAAAGTTTAATCACCAAGTTAGTTGGGCCGCATCAAACCTGTGGCATCAAAGGTCGCAGCATTGCCACAAATATACATGTTGCACGAAGCGTATTAGAATGCGTTGACGCGCTTGGCAGTCAAGTAGCTATGATGCAGCTAGATTTAGCAAAACCTTTTGACCGTGTTTCTCATAACATTCTTTTCTCCATTCTAGAGCATGCCAACCTGGGTAACGTAATAGTAGAAGGGGTAAAAATGGCTTACGCAAATTGTACGACGAGAATTATAGTTAACGGGGAACTTACCAACAGCCTCATAGTACGCTCGTCGGTGAGACAAGGATGCCCGCTCTCTCCCCTGCTTTTTGCAGTATATCTCGATCCGTTGCGCTTGGCCATTCTTAACAGTGACTGCATTTCTGGATTCAAGCTTCAGGCAGCCGAAGTGAAAATCCTTGCATACGCGGATGACATAGCGGTATTTTGCACAAACAGAGACAGCATTCGTGAAGCGATGAATGTGGTCGAAAAGTTCTGCGACCAAACTGGATGTCAGATAAACTGGGGAAAAAGCTCAGGTTACTGGCATGGGGAATGGGATATTTCACCAGATTTTTTTTCTCGACTGCAATGGACTGACTTACCGACGCGGTACCTTGGGGTGCCCCTAAAAAGTTATCGCGATCCCCGCACACACTGGAACGAGGAGACGTTAAAGGCAAGAGAGAAAGCGGACGCGTGGCAAGGAAGGCAGCTGTCAATCTTTTCACGTGCCTCTGTGTGCAATGTTTTCTTGATTTCTAAGATATGGTACGTGATGACTGTGCTCTGTGCGTCGCGCAGCAATATTCAAAAAATCCATCGAGTGTTTGCAGCTTTTCTTTGGGCGTCGACCTGGGAGAAAACCAGGCGAACAAACTTGTTTATTTCAGTCAAAAGCGGTATCGTTGGACTGGTTAATTTGTTTTTGCGTCAAGTGGTGTCGCGCTTTATTTTCCTTCGTGATCAAAATGACATATTTTTGAGAACTGTTATGCAAATGCGCTTGCAAAGGCTGCTCCCCGGAATCATAGTGTCATCGTGTGAAAACATGTGTGGTGCTGTAAACGGATATTTGCGTGAAGTTGTCCTTTGCTTCAGGTTGTTAGAAGTGCGTTTTTCACTAGAATACCTGTATAACGTTCCCAAAAAGAAGCTGTATAAGGATCTGGTTGATATTATGCTGCCGCAACCTTTTTATCGTGCGCCTTACCGTGGAGGCCCAGGGCAGGATATTTTAAAACGGGTGAAAATGATGCCGGTCCGGCCGACAGTGAAAACATTCTTTTTCAAATTGCACTCTAATACACTACCCGTTAAAACCTGGCTCCATGAAAACGGAATCTTTGTCCCATGGACAACAAATTGCCTGTTATGTAAGAAGCCGGAGACAATTGAACATGTTTTACTAGACTGCTGGGACGCCATACTTTTCTGGGATGTCCTGGAGAGAACCATCAAGAAAGAACTACCACTGCACCCTTATGGGATCAGATTTCTACCAGTTGATAGCAAAGAGGTACCCTATGACTTATTAATGCTTCTTGGCCTCCACAGCTTGTGGAAATTGTGGAAAACGCGAATGCAAGTAAGGCATGCTGATATAAGCACTCGTAGTACACGTGAGAACTTTGTTGAAAGTGCTGTGTATCTGCGGGAATGTTACCAGGCGCAGCGTGACCCACCCCAGTGGGTAACACTACTAGATGATCTAGTGAAACTTAAGGAATTTTAACTTCACCCGTATCAGCTCAAGTGTAGCTGAAGTGGTCTTATTGTTTTCATGTCAATATCGAAAAAAAAGAAAAAAAAAGAGGGTGACCTCCTCGAAATCGTCCGATGTGGCAAGAAATCTCTGTGGAGAATGAAGAAGAGCCGTAAACCGGCGTTCAAGGCGTCTGCCTATCTCTTCCAGAGACTGAGCAAGTTCAGCCGGTGACTGAACTAGGGAGACAGCGTTCATGGTGGTTCCTGGATTCCTGGAGTTTCCTGGATTTTAGGTTATTGAGTAAAGCCCGCCTATTACCAGATTTTGAAAGGAATTCGTAGTGTTGAGTATCGTACAACTGTTTTGCACGAGATACGGTGCGCTTAAACGTAGCTGCAATGAACTTATAATCGATCGAGTTTTTGGGACACTGATTGTGGAGGACTTTCTTCCAAACACCCTTTCTGCGCCTATAATCTCGAATGCACTCTGCATGGCGATGTTCCCTTACTTGCCTGGACCAAGAACTCCGATTTTTTACGAGCTCCATCCAAAATTGGACAAATGCGGATGGCATTATCTCCACTGTTGGAATGAGATAATTCCTGAAGGTCTGGTTTGAGGACATTTTCAAAACTGCCGTAATTTATGAATGTGCGCCGTGTGCTGTTAGGAGAGGTCAACTGGCACCTAACTTCGAAACTGATCGGAATGTGATCACTATTCGAGGCACAGTCAACTGGCGCCCAAGAGGACACAGTTATTCCGGGGGAAGAAAATGACAGGTATAACGCTGAGCGAGACTGACCACGGACAAATGTGGGGAGACCCGAATTTAAATAGATGAGGTTATTTACACAAGCCCAGTATCCAGGAATATACATATCCAGGAATATTGAGATCAAGAGCCTGAATTTCGCACTGCCTGTCCATATATTGAAATGACACAGTTGCCCTGTGGAAAAATTTTGTAGATACGAACAATAGCAAACCACCACCTCTTGAGGGCCGGTCAAGCCTGAAAGAACGATAATTTTGTAAATTGAACCTAGAATCTTTAGTGAGCCACGTTTCCTGAAGAGCAATTAAATCTGGACTTAAGTTACTCATTAAACAAATTATATCTGTTGAAGCGGAAAGAATAGACCGGCAGTTCCACTGCAACACCTTCAACGACCCGATGTCGCCGAAAGGGCCGCAGCGGAGACCGCCTGATCCAAAATACGGCCTTTGGGTGTAGATTTAGGGTGATTATATTTTGTCTTCGACTGAGAGCAAGACGGACTAGCACCACTTAACGGAGACGGGCTGCGCTTTTGAGCACGCATCTCAGTCTCCATGTCAACGCACTCTTCAGATGAGATTTCTGTCGCACTGTGATGTGGATAACTGGATGGAGGAATATACGAAGGCTGTGATTGAGTCTCACTCAGTGGATTGGAAGCCAAGGGCACAGAATGTTGGGGAGGTGCAACCAATGGAGAAGTGATTGTGCCACAAAGAGGAGCAATAGAAGCTTGCAACAAAGTGGACATCTGGGATGCCATGACCTGCGAAATGCACGCGGACAGATTTTCAACTGTACGAACCATGGCACTTGCTGTTGCTTCCTCCACCGCCGCAGCAATCGCTTGCGGCAAGGAGGAATCCACAACGGTTGCATGTCGCGCTGCCACACTTGCATAGCCAGATGTCCTATCTTTGATGACCGCACCTGCCTCACGTCTTGAGCACCTGCGCTTGTTAATCAACTCTAGCACTTGAACTTCCTCAGCCAGCGCTGGGCATTCGGAATGGCTTACTGAGTGTCCACCACCACACAAACAGCATTTCTCGTCTTGAGAAGAACACCCAGCGGGGTCGTGGCTCTGTCCACACCGACAGCAACGGAAACTCGATTTACAGGCCCTGGCGCTATGGGCAAACTCTAGCAATTACGGCACTGAATTGGTCGAAATGTAAATTGATCCACACGGAAAACCAAAGCCCACACCTTAACTTCAGATGGACAGGTCAGCCCCGCAAATGTAGCAATAACTCTCCGTCGGTATCTTTGTTCCATCCACTACACCACTGCATCGGTGAATGGCGATCACGCCAGCCGAAGTGAGCTTTTCTAATGTCTCAGACGCGCTTAGCCGTGGGGCTACGCCACGGACTAGCCCTTTCGAACACGCCACATGAGGAGGTATGAACGCGCTCACCGGGTGATTGGCAAACGAAGAACACTTGAGTAGGTCAGCCACGCATGCCTGGTCTGGCGATCTGCGAACTATCCCGCCTCGGCCGAACTGCCGGACGTCAGTGATCCTCATGCAATGAGGGGTGGTCGATTTAAGGGCAGCCTGAACAGCCTCGGGGTTATTCAGCTTGATGGAGCCCTCATCCACGGGGACGAAAGCAACCGGAATGCTGCTTACTCCGCCACGGAAGAAACAAGCAAGAGGCAGCTCATCTGGGGAGAGATAAGCTCACCAGGGGGAGTTCCCCTGGCCTGGAGAGCTTGTGGACATCAGCCCACGTTCCCGCGTTCAGTCAACCTGGAAAATAGGAAGAGAACACAAGAAATCAAACAGACATTGGAGAAATAACTCAGCACCGCCTGGTACTTAGCCGCAACCCAACAGGCGGCATGGGGCATTGGGATGTTGTTGTTGTTGTTGTTGTTGTTGTTGTGTTGTTGTTGTAGCCTACGACAGAATGGCACATACCCACTCTGGGGGATCGGCCAAGAATCGGGTGGTAAAGTTTGGTATTCACCTGTACGTAGTAAAGGCAAAAGGAAAGCACACGGGAGAGGAACACCGGGGGAGTCTACCACAAGAAGGGTACGGAGAGAATGAAAAAAGAAAAAGAAACAAAACAAAAAACAAATAATAATAACAATAATTATAATTAATAATAATAATCATAAATATATATATATATATAAAGGAGTTTTTATTGGTGAGAGAGTGAAAGAGAGAAAAGAGAATAATTCGAAAAAAAATGAAGCATAAAAAGAAAATACTGAAAGCTTTAGCAAGGTAGTCGATGAGATTTCAGCAAGAAATTTTGAACAGCGTCACAAACAGACCTGTGGCTGAACCCAAGTGTGGTGGCACCAAATAATAGCAAGTGTGGGCTGCTCAAACTAAGGCCAAGTTGCTGTAAGGGCAACTCCAGCAGTCTTCTTCTCAAAGAGGTGAAACGACGACAATGGAGCCAAAAATGATCGATAGATTCAGGCTCACGGCAAAATGCACAGAGGGGAGATAACGCCAAACCAGACCTGTGCAGATAGAAATTTAGAGAGGGGATGCGGCAGCGCAACCTCGTCAGAGATACTTCTAGCTGCCGAGATGGACAAATTTTCCTGCTCCAGGAATATTTCAGATGCTGATATTCCACCGATGTTAAAATTGTTGTGTCTTGCACGCTTAATAACGCTCGTCGCCGGAACCGCGATGCTGTGATATACGCCGTAGCCGGGATGATGGGCAACACAGGACCTCCTAGGGAAGCCTTTGCAAGGTTATCCGCGATCTCATTGACAGTCACGCTGCTGTGGCCGGGTACCCATATCAAGTGAACAAGGCTCAAATGCGAAGGAAGAAGCGATAAAAAAGTGCTTAAAGTGGGACAGTCAACATGCGATGCGAGGGACGAACACAAAGATAAAGAATCGGTAATGACTTCCACTGCAGAAATAGAAGGATCAAGCTTGCGCAGAGCAAGAACTACTGCCAGAAACTCAGCTTGAAAAATAGGGGTGAAATCCAGAAGGCGCAGCGAAAAAGACCAGTCTAAACTCGGACAGTAAATTCCCACCCCTGCCTTTTCGTTGCACTGAGAGTCATCGGTTGCTATTGCAATTTTTGTAGGAAGGGACCTTAAATGATCCTCTAATAGACCATTTAAAATACGGGGTGGTAAAAGTTTCGCGTTTTGAGGAAAAATGTTGTCGAAAACAATCTGGACAGAGGACAGAGGACCCAGAGTCTGGCAGCGGCAGCAGCGTGATACGGACGCGTTCCAGTTCTCACGCTCCATCTATATTTTTTCAAGCCGCCGCGGTGGCTCAGCGGCTATGGTGCTCGGCTGCTGACCCGAAAGACGCGGGTTCGATCCCGGCCGCGGCGGCTGGAATTTCTTTAGAGGAGAAATTCTAGAGGCCCGTGTACTGTGCGATGTCAGTGCACGTTAAAGAACCCCAGGTGGTCGAAATTTCCGGAGCCCTCCACTACGGCGTCTCTCATAGCCTTAGTCGCTTTGGGACGTTAAACCCCATAAACCAAACCAAACCAAACCATCTATATTTTTCGCAGGTTCGTCCGCAGCCAGTTGTCTTTATCCCGGAACAACCTTGCACTACCGCCACTGCAGGTCCACCGTCCGGCCGTTTTTCAAGCATCTACCTTTTCTTGGGTGCCCAGGTTTCAGCGAGCGTCCCAAACCTGAGCCATCAACATTGTGCCGTACAGCAAGCCATCCGCGATAGTGAGCCACGCCCCCTGTTCGAAGCAGTCTGGCAGCGGCAGCAGCGTGATACGGACGCGTTCCAGTTCTCACGCTTCATCTATATTTTTCACAGGTGTGTAATTTTCATTGCTTCATTGTTTCCTTACGCTCTTTTCTGCGTCACTGCTGCTGCTGCTGCCAGACTTCTTATTCGCTTTCATGCGTGCATGACTTGTAATGCCTACCGACGAGTGCGAGATTTGCCTTGCTTGCAACGAAACAATAGAAGACACAGAGGACTTGATCAAGTGGAAGGAATGTAACTACCCGTACCATGCAACAGTTTGTTCTGGAATCTCCGAGTCGTTAGGGAAAAAAAAGGCTGCCAGTGCTCGGAAAGTGTTTGTTTGCCCAACATGTAAAGTAGGGTCATCGCGCACCGGTTCAGTGAGTGGTATGGCCACTGCTCCGCGTACGGGTTCAACCTCTGATCAGTCGTTCGATGTCGCTTTGGCCTTCGCAGAATTGAGCCGAAAGCTCGACTGTTTATTGCCACTGAGAGACCAGGTCCATAACATCGAACAAAGTGTTCAGTTAATGTCAGACCATTGTGATGAGATCCTGAAGCGCGTAAACAACCAAGACAAAGAAATCGCGCAGCTGAGGGAAAGGTTGGAGAAAGTTGAACGTGCACGGCCTGACGAGGAACTGACCTGAATGACCTGGAATATAGGAACAGGAAAAGGAACCTGGAAATACATGGTGTTCCTTTCACGGAACAGGAAAACCTTGTCAGTAAGGTCAATGACATAGCCAAGTTAATAGAGGTATCTGAAGTCAGTGCTCGCTAGCTGGAGGCTTGCCACAGGCTTCCTGCAAAACGGAACAAAATACCGGCCATTCTAGTTAGATTTGAGAGACAAGAAGTTAGGGATGAATGGCTGCGGCTGAAAGGTTCTCTGAAGGATTGCGCTGACGACATTTACTTCTGTGAAAATTTAACCCGTAGAGCCAGATACCTCCTGCAGGCAACAAAGGAATGGGCTAAAGTCAACAATCACAAATTCGTTTGGCATGCCCATGGCAAAATCCTTATGCGCGAAAAGGAAGGCGACCCTGCGTGCGTCGTTAGTTCTATACATGACTTGGCAAAGCTTGCTTCTTAGGCTGCTGCACTCCGTGAATTTTTGTGAGACTTTTTGTTTATGGCCTCTAACAGCTACCCATTGCCATATGAAATACGCAATACTCATTCACAAGAGTGGTTTCACCAATCTGTTTTAAAATGCTTTCATTTGAATGCACGATCAATAAAAAATAAACATGAGGAATTTAATATTCTAGTTGACAGCTTTGGTTTCAGCCTGGATGTAATCATGCTTTCAGAAACGTGGCTCAATGAAAACGGTGATTTTCGGTTACCTTCTTTTTCAACATTTGCAATGAATCGGCGCACCTCACGCGGTGGTGGTGTCTGTATTCTTGCCAGTGATAAATTAGACTCCGACATTCTTGATGTACTTTGCTGTAGTTCTGCTGATGTTGAAGTTTTATCAGTACTAACCAATAACACAGTTTTGTCCGTGTTCTACAGACCACCGAAAGGTGATGTGCCCTGTTTTCTAGAATACTTTGAATTTTTCCTTAAATACATCACTGAACATAAATATCATGCGATCATTAGTGGTGACTTCAATAGAGATATGATGACCACTACACTTAACAGTGAGAACTTTGACATACTTTTGAAGTGCTTTGGTTTCACTATTACTACTTCGAAACCCACTCGTGTGACTCTAACGTCAGAAACTCTAATAGACTTATTCATAACGAACATTGTAACCTCATCTATATGTTCAGGTGTCACGTGTTGTGATCTTAGCGATCACATGGGCATATACTTTTTGTGCAGGAAAATAATTCGCAAGCGAACATCCCGTCTTCCGCATTCAACTCAACACATCACACAAACAGCTCTCGAAAGTTTTCGTGCAGGTATTTCATTGATTGACTGGAGTGACGTAGATGCCATAGCTACTGCAGACGAAGCATATAATTTATTCTGAGAAAAGGTCTGTGGCGCGTATAAAAGGCATATTATTTATAAAGCTAGAAAGACTTCTAATAAGATAAGGAAACCTTGGATATCACGAGAAATGTATCGCCGTATAAAAGAGAAAAACAAGTTGTACCAATCGTTTATTAAATCAAAAAGTCCTGCTTGTTTGGCAGAATTCAAAAAGTTTAGAAATAAACTGAGCACCGACATTCGCAAAGCAAGAAACACTTATTATGAAAAGTACTTTGATTCACGCAACTCTACAGATGGTCTATGGAGAAAAGTTCGCTCGCTGGATGGCTTTTCTTCTGACAATAAACCGGTAAACAGTATTACATATAAAGGCACTGACTATAGTGGTAATAATCTTTGTAATCTTTTTAATGAATTCTTTACATCTCCGCGTAGCACTCCTACAGATATACGATCATTTCCCAGAGAGAGGCATCTTCCTACCCTTTTCCTACAGCCTGTCTCTGTAAATGAGATCATCTCTGTCTTTAGTGAGATAAATAACAGCACCTGCTGTGATGTTAATGACATCCAGATAGCTCCTGTCAGGCACGTAATTAATATTATTGCCCCTCCGCTTGAACATATTTATAACTTATGCTTAGAAACTGCTACTTTTCCACAAAACATGCAAACTGCAAAAGTAATAGTTCTTTTTATAAAAGGAGATAAAAACGACCTCTCAAACTACCGACCAATAAGCATCCTGCCAGTCTTTTCAAAGGGCCTTGAAAAGGTGATACATGCGCGTCTTGAGTGGTTTTTAGAAGCTCACAACCTAATTACAGACTCTCAGTACGTATTTAGGAAAAAGAGATCAACAGAACTCGCTCTACTTCGTCAAAAGGAATTCATATTAAATAATTTTGAACAGAAGAAGATTGTAATTGGAGTTTTCATAGATTTCACAAAAGCATTTGAGCGCATAAATCACAATATACTGTTTGATAAACTAGAGTATTATGGAATAAGAGGGAAATCGCTTCAGTTAATCAAATCCTATTTGTCATGTCGCACACAGTACGTACAGATTATAACTTTAAATCAACAGTGAGACCGTTTCAGTCCGGAGTGCCGCAAGGCAGCATATTAGGTCCAATCCTATTTAACATTTACATTAATGATATTGTTGCCCTAGACACTACAGCGCGTTTCATAATCTACGCAGAAGACACGAGCATATTCATCCCTGGCAGCAATTATGATCTTACACCGCGTGTTCAAAACATATTAAATGCGCTGGAATCCTGGTCAACTTCGAACCTGTTAGCCGTTAATGTGTCGAAATCAAAAATTGTCATTTTTCGTCCTAAAAACAAGATATGTCTCCTATCAAACGACCTTTACTACAAGTCGAATAGAATTGAAATAGTACACTCATTAAGGTCATTAGGTGTAGTTTTCTCTGAACACATGCAGTGGGATGAACACATTCATGATATATCATTAAAATTATCAAGAGCTATTGGTCTTGTTTACCGCCACAGGAATTTATTGCCACTAACAGTGAAAATAATTCTGCACCGCGCCTTATTCTGCTCTCACTTGAATTACTGCACACTAATATGGGCCACCACAACAAACACAAACCTACAGAAACTGTCAGTACTGGAAAAAAAGATGCTTAGAATAATATATGGGTTACCCTACGGACACACAACCAGGCACTTGTTTACCACATTCAGCATTTTAAACATCCAGAAAATATATAATTACAGGTTAATTAAATCTTACATAACTGAACAAAAAGCCTACTTAAACACAATTACCCACTTAGCCTCACTTCAGGATTTCCAGACTCCATACCCACAACGTCACAAACCACACTGGTCTATACCTGTTACACGAACAAATTACGGACACCAAATGCTTAATTACCGTCTCCCGCTACTTTTAAACATATTTATTGACTCAAACATTGATGTCCTTCATATTCCGTTTTCCACTGTACGTGATTTTATAATTCAAAGCTTGTAATTATACTAATTCTTATTCATAAGCAGCACTAACACCACTTTTGGAATCAAGCCTTGCATTGTGTTATTTTTTTTGCTTTACTAAGTTTGTTAATGTTGTATTACGTGTTTTTAATTCTTTTGTTGCACTTTTCTTTTTTTTTGCTGCATGTGTGCAGTATGTAAAGAGCGGAATGTGTCTGGCTGCATGCCACTGCCTGAGGTGGTGAGAACTTAGTCAAGCGTCCTCGCTTTTTTTCTCACCACCTCCATCATATGTTATGATGGAAATAAACATTATTATTATTATTATTATTATAATGCTGGAAGGATGTTGTAAATCTGCACGTTTAAAGGCTCAAGCAGCCTTTGCACGAACACAACCTGTGGGGTATGAAAACGAGGCCAGTGGACACCAAAAAAGGAGGTCGGCTGGCAACAGAAAATGCTTTGCGAATGGTGAAAATGGGATTCAAAGATTTTGAGGAAAGTCTGCACAGTTAGAAAGTGAAATCGGGTTAACAGAGGAGGAATGCGGGCCTCAAGGTACAGCACATTGGTAGCCACGAATTTGGGGACGCCAAGGCACATCCGAAGCACCTCCCTCTCCAAAAGGATGAGTGGACGAAGTTTGTATGAAGCCGAGCCTGAAAACAACACAGAGCCAAATTCTAAAATTGGCCTAACATACAATACGTAAATCATTAGGAGCGTATCCCTGCGCATGCCGTACCTGTGACTACATAACCTAGCTCCGTAACATGCCTGCGGCACGAGTCCCTTTTACAGCAACATGGTCAATGTGAGGCCGCCAGGTGAGTTTGTCGTCATAAATGACGCCCAGGTATTTTAGGGATCGAACTTGAGGAAGTGGTTGAAATTTGCATGAAAGAGAGAGCACGACCGGATCCTGTAGAGGAAAAACAAGGACGGCACACTTGTTAACATTTAATGTGAGGTGTAAACTGCTCAACCAGAGCTCAAGAGAACTCAAATATGATTGCAACTTATCATAGAGGGAATGTATATCAGGCGCAGCCGCAAAAAATGCTATGTCGTCCGCATAGACCTAAGTGTGAACATGGTGGTGGAGAGGAATGGAGCTCAGAAGAATATTGAACAGCACAGGCGAAAGGACAGCTCCTTGCGGAACACCTCTCGTCTGTTTGTACCTCTCTGATTTTACCCCATTATGAACGCTGAAGAATTCCATGTTATAGAGAAACGCAGATATCCAAGCAACTAAATATTCCGGAAACTGGAGGGACTGTAACCTGTGTATTAGGATGGAATGCTCTACACTGTCATAAGCTTTAGAGACGTCGAGCGTAACCAAAGCAGCATACAGGCGTTGACGACGAGCTAGAAGAATACGACTCTCAAGATCTACATGTGCATTCCATATCGAACATCGCGGCCGGAAGCCGAGTTGACACGGGCTGAGAATAGTTCTGCGGTCCACAAAAGCAGAAACCCGCATAAGGAACACCCTTTCTATTAATTTTACCACGTTTGATGTTAGAGAAATAGGCCTAATATTTTCCAATTCATAGCCTCCACCCTGGTTTTTAAGTAAAGGGATTACCTTGGCCAGCTTCCACTCAGACGGAATCCAAGCGTGTTTGGTAGAATAGTTGATCAGGTGTAACAAAGAGTTCGGAGACGCCTCAAATAGAATCTTGAACATCTTTGAAGTAACACCATCAGGACCGGGAGCAGAAGCTGGTAATCTTTGAACAACTTGAGAAAGCTCCGAAAGAGTGACTTTAGGGAAATAATTATCTGGCGTCCTTTGCGCAAACAACATGGGACGTAAAGGAAATAGAGACGAGAACCGCTTATGCAAGCCCGCGGCAATTGATTCAACCACCTCGATAGCTTCCTTTGGAGACATAACTAATGACTGTAAATCACGAGAAGGCAGGACCTGTTTCCTGGACCGTAAAAAGCCAAATAATGCCCGTCGGTTGCCTGACTTTGAAAGAAAATCAAAATGTTCAGAGTCATATTTCTGTTTCGCACGAGAAACTGTGCGTTTAAAGGTGGCTGCTATGAATTTATAATCTTTCCAGTTATTTGGGCATTGGTTATAAAGAAGCTTTTTCCATGCTGCCTTCCTCCGCCTGTAATCCCTCGTACAGTCCGCGTTCTACCAATGATTTGAGGAATTCCCATTTGAGGGCCGCACCAGGAACTCCGACTTTTTCCGGCAATCCTCTAAAGCCAGGCATATACTTGTTGACTGGTGATCTTCGGCGATGTTAGAAACTGACGCGAGGGCAGAGCGCAACATCGTCTCAAATTTGTCATAATTTACATGCGTCCGCAACGGACGAGCCGCAGGAGTTACACGACATAAGATATCAAAACGAACAGGTATCTGGTCACATGAGGAGCCGCAATCAACAGTCGACCAATTCATTATACCAATTCCAGGACTGGTGAATGTAAGATCTAAAACAGATTTAGACTGAGCGCAAAGGGAAGTGGCTGATCCAGAATTTGAACACGTAAGGCTGTTATCAGAAACCCAGTCCCAAAGGCGCTTCCCACATAGATTTGTGTGGTAGCCCCCAGACACATGGTGTGAATTGAAATCGCCAGCCATGAGAAGTGGGTTTCCACAGCTAGCGAGAAGCGAATCTAGCGGTCTATTATCCTGGACTCCATAGGGTAAATAAACATTTACTAAGGAAAATGGGGAGCACCCAGGAAGAATAAAGTCTAATGCCAAAATCTTACAGTCAGGGGACATTAGCTGAAAAGATACCTTAGCCTTGTGGCAAAATTTTGAAAAAACTAACGTTAGCAAAACCCCTCCTCGTGACTGGCGATCTAGACGAAATGAACGATAATTTTTGAAGTGAAAATGTTTTCCGGCTGAAAGCCACGTTTCTTGAAGAATGATGACATCCGGATTAAGCTGGCAAGAAATACAGTGTAAATCTGTTGAAGCTGTAAGAATAGAGCGACAATTCCACTGCAAAACTCGCAACGATGCTATGGTTTCGAAAGCAGAGCAGCAGCAACTGCCTGCTCTAAAATGGTGTCCTTCGGCATATTGCCAAGCTGCTTCTTCTGTGATTTGGATTGTGAACGAGAAGTAGATGAAGGAGATATCGGGGACCCGCTACGCTAGAGGATGGAGCCTGACGTGCGGGTCCTAAAGCGTAGCGGCCAGTCACGAGGAGGGGGTTTGCTAACGTTATTTTTCAAAATTTTGCCACAAGGCTAAGGTATCTTTTCAGCTAATGTCCCCTGACTGTAAGATTTTGGCATTAGACTTTATTCTTCCTGGGTGCTCCCCATTTTCCTTAGTAAATGTTTATTTCCCCTATGGAGTCCAGGATACTAGACCGCTAGATTCGCTTCTCGCTAGCTGTGGAAACCCACTTCTCATGGCTGGCGATTTCAATTCACACCATGTGTCTGGTGGCTACCGCACAAATCTATGCGGGAAGCGCCTTTGGGACTGGGTTTCTGATAACAGCCTTACGTGTTCAAATTCTGGATCAGCCACTTACCTTTGCGCTCAGTCTAAATCTGTTTTAGATCTTACATTCACCAGTCCTGGAATCGGTATAATGAATTGGTCGACTGTTGATTGCGGCTCCTCATGTGACCATATACCTGTTCGTTTTGATATCTTATGTCGTGTAACTCCTGCGGCTCGTCCGTGGCGGACGCATGTAAATTATGACAAATTTGAGACGATGTTGCGCTCTGCCCTCGCGTCAGTTTCTAACATCGCCGAAGATCACCAGTCAACAAGTATATGCCTGGCTTTAGAGGATTGCCGGAAAAAGTCGGAGTTCCTGGTGCGGCCCTCAAATGGGAATTCCTCAAATCATTGGTGGAACGCGGACTGTACGAGGGATTACAGGCGGAGGAAGGCAGCATGGAAAAAGCTTCTTTATAACCAATGCCCAAATAACTGGAAAGATTATAAATTCATAGCAGCCACCTTTAAACGCACAGTTTCTCGTGCGAAACAGGAATATGACTCTGAACATTTTGATTTTCTTTCAAAGTCAGGCAACCGACGGGCATTATTTGGCTTTTTACGGTCCAGGAAACAGGTCCTGCCTTCTCGTGATTTACAGTCATTAGTTATGTCTCCAAAGGAAGCTATCGAGGTGGTTGAATCAATTGCCGCGGGCTTGCATAAGCGGTTCTCGTCTCTATTTCCTTTACGTCCCATGTTGTTTGCGCAAAGGACGCCAGATAATTATTTCACTAAAGTCACTCTTTCGGAGCTTTCTCAAGTTGTTCAAAGATTACCAGCTTCTGCTCCCGGTCCTGATGGTGTTACTTCAAAGATGTTCAAGATTCTATTTGAGGCGTCTCCGAACTCTTTGTTACACCTGATCAACTATTCTACCAAACACGCTTGGATTCCGTCTGAGTGGAAGCTGGCCAAGGTAATCCCTTTACTTAAAAACCAGGGTGGAGGCTATGAATTGGAAAATATTAGGCCTATTTCTCTAACATCAAACGTGGTAAAATTAATAGAAAGGGTGTTCCTTATGCGGGTTTCTGCTTTTGTGGACCGCAGAACTATTCTCAGCCCGTGTCAACTCGGCTTCCGGCCGCGATGTTCGATATGGAATGCACATGTAGATCTTGAGAGTCGTATTCTTCTAGCTCGTCGTCAACGCCTGTATGCTGCTTTGGTTACGCTCGACGTCTCTAAAGCTTATGACAGTGTAGAGCATTCCATCCTAATACACAGGTTACAGTCCCTCCAGTTTCCGGAATATTTAGTTGCTTGGATATCTGCGTTTCTCTATAACATGGAATTCTTCAGCGTCCATAATGGGGTAAAATCAGAGAGGTACAAACAGACGAGAGGTGTTCCGCAAGGAGCTGTCCTTTCGCCTGTGCTGTTCAATATTCTTCTGAGCTCCATTCCTCTCCACCACCATGTTCACACTTAGGTCTATGCGGACGACATAGCATTTTTTGCGGCTGCGCCTGATATACATTCCCTCTATGATAAGTTGCAATCATATTTCAGTTCTCTTGAGCTCTGGTTGAGCAGTTTACACCTCACATTAAATGTTAACAAGTGTGCCGTCCTTGTTTTTCCTCTACAGGATCCTGTCGTGCTCTCTCTTTCATGCAAATTTCAACCAATTCCTCAAGTTCGATCCCTAAAATACCTGGGCGTCATTTATGACGACAAACTCACCTGGCGGCCTCACATTGACCATGTTGCTGTAAAAGGGGCCCGTGCCGCAGGCATGTTACAGAGCTAGGTTATGTAGTCACAGGTACGGCATGCGCAGGGATACGCTCCTAATGATTTACGTATTGTATGTTAGGCCAATTTTAGAATTTGTCTCTGTGTTGTTTTCAGGCTCGGCTTCATACAAACTTCGTCCACTCATCCTTTTGGAGAGGGAGGTGCTTCGGATGTGCCTTGGCGTCCCCAAATTCGTGGCTACCAATGTGCTGTACCTTGAGGCCCGCATTCCTCCTCTGTTAACCCGATTTCACTTTCTAACTGTGCAGACCTTCCTCAAAATCTTTGAATCCCATTTTCACCATTCGCAAAGCATTTTCTGTTGCCAGCCGACCTCCTTTTTTGGTGTCCACTGGCCTCGTTTTCATACCCCACAGGTTGTGTTCGTGCAAAGGCTGCTTGAGCCTTTAAACGTGCAGATTTACAACATCCTTCCAGCATTAAGCAGTGGGTCCTCTGTCCACATTGTTTTCGACAACATTTTTCCTCAAAACGCGAAACTTTTACCACCCCGTATTTTAAATGGTCGATTCGAGGATCATTTAAGGTCCCTTCCTACAAAAATTGCAATAGCAACCGATGACTCTCAGTGCAACGAAAAGGCAGGGGTGAGAATTTACTGTCCGAGTTTAGACTGGTCTTTTTCGCTGCGCCTTCTGGATTTCACCCGTATTTTTCAAGCTGAGTTTCTGGCAGTAGTTCTTGCTCTGCGCAAGCTTGATCCTTCTATTTCTGCAGTGGCAGTCATTACCGATTCTTTATCTTTGTGTTCGTCCCTCGCATCGCATGTTGACTGTCCCACTTTAAGCACTTTTTTATCGCTTCTTCCTTCGCATTTGAGCCTTGTTCACTTGATATGGGTACCCGGCCACAGCAGCGTGACTGTCAATGAGATCGCGGATAACCTTGCAAAGGCTTCCCTAGGCGGTCCTGTGTTGCCCATCATCCCGGCTACGGCGTATATCACAGCATCGCGGTTCCGGCGACGAGCGGTATTAAGCGTACAAGACACAACACTTTTAACATCGGTGGAATATCAGCACCTGAAATATTCCTGGAGCAGGAAAATTTGTCCATCTCGGCAGCTAGAAGTATCTCTGATGAGGTTGCGCTGCCGCATCCCCCCTCTAAATTTCTATCTGCACAGATCTGGTTTGGCGTTATCTCCCCTCTGTGCATTTTGCCGTGAGCCTGAATCTATCGATCATTTTTGGCTCCATTGTCGTCGTTTCACCTCTTTGAGAAGAAGACTGCTGGAGGTGCCCTTACAGCAACTTGGCCTTAGTTTGAGCAGCCCACACTTGCTATTATTTGGTGCCACCACACTTGGGTTCAGCCACAGGTCTTTTTGTGACGCTGTTCAAAATTTCTTGCTGGAATCTCATCGACTACCTTGCTAAAGCTTTCAGTATTTTCTTTTTATGCTTCATTATTTTTCGAATTATTCTCTTTTCTCTCTTTCACTCTCTCTCCAATCCAAACTCCTTTATATATATATATATATATATATATATATATATATATATATATATATATATATATATATATATATATATATATATATATATGATTATTATTATTATTAGTTATAATTACTGTTATTATTATTTGTTTTTTGTTTTGTTTCTTTTTCTTTTTTCATTCTCTCCGTACCCTTCTTGTGGTAGGCTCCCCCGGTGTTCCTCTCCCGTGTGCTTTCCTTTTGCCTTTACTACGTACAGGTGAATACCAAACTTTACCACCCGATTCTTGGCCGATCCCCCAGAGTGGGTATGTGCCATTCTGTCGTAGGCTACAACAACAACACAACAACAACAACAACAACAACATCCCAATGCCCCATGCCGCCTGTTGGGTTGCGGCTAAGTACCAGGCGGTGCTGAGTTATTTCTCCAATGTCTGTTTGATTTCTTGTGTTCTCTTCCTATTTTCCAGGTTGACTGAACGCGGGAACGTGGGCTGATGTCCACAAGCTCTCCAGGCCAGGGGAACTCGCCCTGGTCAGCTTATCTCTCCCCAGATGAGCTGCCTCTTGCTTGTTTCTTCCGTGGCGGAGTAAGCAGCATTCCGGTTGCTTTCGTCCCCGTGGATGAGGGCTCCATCAAGCTGAATAACCCCGAGGCTGTTCAGGATGCCCTTAAATCGACCGCCCCTCATTGCATGAGGATCACTGACGTCCGGCAGTTCGGCCGTGGCGGGATAATTCGCAGATCGCCAGACCACGCATGCGTGGCTGACCTACTCAAGTGTTCTTCGTTTGCCAATCACACGGTGAGCGCGTTCATACCTCCTCATCTGGCGTGTTCGAAAGGGCTAGTCCGTGGCGTAGACCCACGGCTAAGCGCGTCTGAGACATTAGAAAAGCTCCCTTCGGCTGGCGTGATCGCCATTCACCGATGCAGTCGTGTAGTGGATGGAACAAAGATACCGACGGAGACAGTTATTGCTACATTTGCGGGGACGACCTGTCCATCTGAAGTTAAGGTCTGGCCTTTGGTTTTCCGTGTGGATGAATTTACATCTCGGCCTCTTCAGTGCCGTAATTGCTGGAGGTCTGCCCATAGCGCAAGGGCCTGTAAATCGAGTTTCTGTTGCTGTGGGTGTGGACAGAGCCACGACCCCGCTGGGTGTTCTTCTCAAGACGAGAAATGCTGTTTGTGTGGTGGTGGACACTCAGTAAGCCATTCCGAATGATCAGCGCGGGCTGAGGAAGTTCAAGTGCTAGAGTTGATTGAGAAGCGCAGGTGCTCAAGACGTGAGGCAGTTGCGGTCATCAAAGATAGGACATCTGGCTATGCAAATGTGGCAGCGCGGCATGCAACCGTTGTGGATTGCTCCTTGTCGCAAGCGATTGCTGCGGCGGTGGAGAAAGCAATGGCAAGTGCCTTGGATCGTACAGTTGAAAATCTGTCCGCGTGCATTTCGCAGGTCATGGCATCCCAGATGTCCACTTTGTTGCAAGCTTCTATTGCTCCTCTTTGTGGCACAATCACTTCTCCATTGGGTGCACCTCCCCAACCTTGTGCCCTTGGCTTCCAATCCACTGAGTCAGACTCAATCACAGCCTTCGTCTATTCCTCCATCCAGTTATCCACATCACAGTGCGACAGAAATCTCATCTGAAGAGTGCGTTGACATGGAGACTGAGATGCGTGCTCAAAAGCGCAGCCCGTCTCCGTTAAGTGGTGCTAGTCCGTCTTGCTCTCAGTCGAAGACAAAATATAATCACCCTAAATCTACACCCAAAGGCAGCATTTTGGATCAGGCGGTCTCCGCTGCGGCCCTTTCGGCGACATCGGGTCGTTGAAGGTGTTGCAGTGGAACTGCCGGTCTATTCTTTCCGCTTCAACAGATATAGTTTGTTTAATGAGTAACTTAAGTCCAGATTTAATTGCTCCTCAGGAAACGTGGCTCACTAAAGATTCTAGGTTCAATTTACAAAATTATCGTTCTTTCAGGCTTGACCGGCCCTCAAGAGGTGGTGGTTTGCTATTGTTCGTATCTACAAAACTTTGCCACATGGCGACTCTGTCATTTCAATATATCTTGACCAAATGTTTAGGGGAATCCCCCAAGGTGGAGTAGATTTGTAATAAGGGAGTAATTACTCATTGACGTCCACCCGAGCGCAGCCATACGGCCACAAAGGAAAGCTCTACAGCTTTCACAGAAACTTCGTAGTTAAAGAAAAATTCGTCCTGGTCCGGTGTTCGAACCCGGGACCACTGCTTCACCGGAGCAGTCGCGCTACCAATTGAGCTAACCGGGACGGCAAGCTTATTGTAGTGCGAGAGCGAATTGATCAATAACTTGAAGTTATTGATCAAGTTATTGGTCAATTCGCTCTCGCCCTACCATAAGCTTGCTGTCGTGGTTAGCTGAATTGGTAGAGCGACTGCTCCGGTGAAGCGGTGGTCCCGGGTTCGAACTCCGGACCAGGACGAATTTTTCTTTAACTACGAAGTTTCTGTGAAAGCTGTGTAGTTTTCCTTTGCAGCCGTATGGTTGCGCTCGGGTGGACGTCAATGAGTAATTACTCACTTATTTCAATATATGGACAGGCAGTGCGAAATTCAGGCTCTTGACCTCAATATTCCTGGATATCAGCCACTCACTCTGGCTAATGTATATTTTCCAATAGGTGTGCATGACATTCGGCCTCTTGACTCGTTTTTATCTAGTTGCAGGAAGCAGGTTTTAATTGTTGGAGACTTCAACTCCCATCATGTTTCTTGGGGGTTTCGAACAGATCGCTGCGGTACGCTCTTATGGGACTGGGCTTGTGTAAATAACCTCATCTATTTAAATTCGGGTCTCCCCACATTTGTCCGTGGTCAGTCTCGCTCAGCGTTATACCTGTCATTTTCTTCCCCCAGAACAACTGTGTCCTCTCGGGCGCCAGTTGACTGTGCCTCCAATAGTGACCACATTCCGATCAGTTTCCAAGTTATGTGCCAGTTGACCTCTCCTAACAGCACACGGCGCACATTCATAAATTACGGCAGTTTTAAAAATGTCCTCAAACCAGACCTTCAGGAATTATCTCATTCCAACAGTGGAGATAATGCCATCCGCATTTGTCAAATTTTGGATGGAGCTCGTAAAAAATCGGAGTTCTTGGTCCAGGCACGTAAGGGAACATCGCCATGCAGAGTGCACTCGAGATTATAGGCGAAGAAAGGATGCTTGGAAGAAAGTTCTCCACAATCAGTGTCCCAAAAACTGGATCGATCATAAGTTCATTGCAGCTACGTTTAAGTGCACTGTATCTCGTGCAAAACAGTTGTACGATACTCAACACTACGAATTCCTTTCAAAATCTGGTAATAGGAGTGCTTTACTCAATAACCTAAAATCCAGGAAACTCCAGGAATCCAGGAACCACCATGAACGCTGTCTCCCTAGTTCAGTCACCGGCTGAACTTGCTCAGTCTCTGGAAGAGATAGGCAGAGGCCTTGAACGCCGGTTTACGGCTCTTCTTCATTCTCGTCAGAGATTTCTTGCCACACTGGACAATTTCGAGGAGGTCACCCTCTTTTTTTTCGAGATTGACATGAAAACAATAAGACCACTTCAGCTACACTTGAGCTGATACGGGTGAAGTTAAAATTCCTTAAGTTTCACTAGATCATCTAGCAGTGTTACCCACTGGGGTGGGTCACGCTGCGCCTGGTAACATTCCCGCAGATAAACAGCACTTTCAACAATGTTCTCACGTGTACTACGAGTGTTTATATCAGCATGCCTTACTTGCATTCGCGTTTTCCACAAGCTGTGGAGGCCAAGAAGCATTAATAAGTCATAGGGTACCTCTTTGCGATCAACTGGTAGAAATCTGATCCCATAAGGGTGCAGTGGTAGTTCTTTCTTGATGGTTCTCTGCAGGACATCCCAGAAAAGTATGGCGTCCCAGCAGTCTAGGAAAACATGTTCAATTGTCTCCGGCTTCTTACATAACAGGCAATTTGTTGTCCATGGGACAAAGATTCCTTTTTCATGGAGCCAGGTTTTAACGGGTAGTGTATTAGAGTGCAATTTGAAAAAGAATGTTTTCACTGTCGGCCGGACCGGCATCATTTTCACCCGTTTTAAAATATCCTGCCCTGGGCCTCCACGGTAAGGCGCACGATACAAAGGTTGCGGCAGCATAATATCAACCAGATCCTTATACAGCTTCTTTTTGGGAACGTTATACAGGTATTCTAGTGAAAAACGCACTTCCAACAACCTGAAGGAAATGACAACCTCACGCAAATATCCGTTTGCAGCACCACACATGTTTTCACACGATGACACTATGATTCCGGGGAGCAGCCTTTGCAAGCGCGTTTGCATAACAGTTCTCAAAAATATGTCATTTTGATCACGAAGGAAAATAAAGCGCGACATCACTTGACGCAAAAACAAATTAACCAGTCCAACGATACCGCTTTTGACTGAAATAAACAAGTTTGTTCGCCTGGTTTTCTCCCAGGTCGACGCCCAAAGAAAAGCTGCAAACACTCGATGGATTTTTTGAATATTGCTGCGCGACGCACAGAGCACAGTCATCACGTACCATATCTTAGAAATCAAGAAAACATTGCACACAGAGGCACGTGAAAAGATTGACAGCTGCCTTCCTTGCCACGCGTCCGCTTTCTCTCTTGCCTTTAACGTCTCCTCGTTCCAGTGTGTGCGGGGATCGCGATAACTTTTTAGGGGCACCCCAAGGTACCGCGTCGGTAAGTCAGTCCATTGCAGTCGAGAAAAAAAATCTGGTGAAATATCCCATTCCCCATGCCAGTAACCTGAGCTTTTTCCCCAGTTTATCTGACATCCAGTTTGGTCGCAGAACTTTTCGACCACATTCATCGCTTCACGAATGCTGTCTCTGTTTGTGCAAAATACCGCTATGTCATCCGCGTATGCAAGGATTTTCACTTCGGCTGCCTGAAGCTTGAATCCAGAAATGCAGTCACTGTTAAGAATGGCCAAGCGCAACGGATCGAGATATACTGCAAAAAGCAGGGGAGAGAGCGGGCATCCTTGTCTCACCGACGAGCGTACTATGAGGCGGTTGGTAAGTTCGCCGTCAACTATAATTCTCGTCGTACAATTTGCGTAAGCCATTTTTACCCCTTCTACTATTACGTTACCCAGGTTGGCATGCTCTAGAATGGAGAAAAGAATGTTATGAGAAACACGGTCAAAAGGTTTTGCTAAATCTAGCTGCATCATAGCTACTTGACTGCCAAGCGCGTCAACGCATTCTAATACGCTTCGTGCAACATGTATATTTGTGGCAATGCTGCGACCTTTGATGCCACAGGTTTGATGCGGCCCAACTAACTTGGTGATTACACTTTGCAATCTGCTGGCTAAAATCTTCATGAACACCTTGTAATCCACATTTGTGAGGCTGATTGGTCTATAGGACCCCACCAACAAACGTTTCTCCATGTCATCAGTCTTGGGAATTAAAACAATGTGGGAGGTAGTAAAAGACAATGGAACTTGATTATTTTCATAAGCTTCTGTTAATACTTCCTCACTGAGCTCTCGAACACTGTATCCCCCTTCCACCCGTGGCCCCCGGCCCTGATAGTGTGACTTCTTGTATGATTAAAATTTTTGTTCGAGGAATCTCCCACCGACTTACTGGCACTTATCAATTACTCTCTTAAGGGGCCATGGATTCCAAATGAGTGGCGTCTAGCAAAGATTATTCCGTTGCTTAAAAAGCAGCGAGATGGGTATGTGTTAGACAATATAAGGCCAGTTTCTTTAACTTCGAATCTCGTAAAGTTAATTGAGCGGTTGTTGCATGGTACAATAATGTTCATTATTTCAGCGACTGGGTTGTTGAACCCTTGCCAGATAGGTTTGAGGCCAGGATGCTCTATATGGTGTGCCCATACCGATCTGGAGAGCCGCATACAGTTAGCTCGTCGCCGAAACCAATACGCAGCGCTTGTTACTTTAGATGTGTCTAAAGCTTATGATAGCGTTGAGCACAGGACGCTCTTGCAAAGACTACAGGCAGTTGGACTTCCGAGATACTTTGTGGCTTGGGTAGCTAAATTTCTTGCTGACAGGGAATTTTACTGCTTCCAGAACGGTGTTTCATCCAGCAAATTTCGACAAGCGAGAGGAGTGCCCCAAGGGGCGGTCCTCTCCCCTGTACTTTTCAACATCTTACTCAGCAGTATTCCCTGCAGTCTTAAGGTGTCCACCTATGTGTATGCTGATGACATCGCCTTTTTTGCTTCAGAGAATGACATTTTCTCTCTGTATCAGTCCTTACAGTCCTACCTGAATTTCCTGGACCAATGGTTAGGAGACATTAATCTGTCCCTTAATGTGAATAAATGTGCTTTATTGGTTTTTCCGCTCTCTCGTCCAGTTAATATATCTATTGTTTACCGGAACTATGCAATCCCTCAACTGCATAGTGTCAAATACCCTGGAGTAATTTATGATCCTTCTCTTTCCTGGGCGGCCCATATCGAGCAGATCACTTCGAAAGGAGTCCGAGCAGTCGGTATGCTGCGCAGGCTGAGCAGTGTTCGTTCTGGCATGAGAAGGCACTCACTTCTTACGATTTATAGAATGTACATCCGTCTAGTCTTATAGTTCGGCTGTGTTTTATTCTCTGGTGCGTCAGCGTATAAACTTCGCCCCTTGATTCTCTTGGAGCGGGAGGCGTTGCGCCTTTGTTTGGGCCTTTCAAAACTTGTGGCGAATTCCGTATTGTACCTGCAAGCGCGTATTCCATCATTGGCTTCAAGATTTCGGCTCTTAACGGTGAAAACGTTTGTGAAAATGTGCGATTCTTCGCTTCTTGCCTCTAATTTGATCTTCCTTCGTCAGCCTCGGCCATTTTTCAACGAAACCTGGTCTCGTTTCCGTACCCCTCAGATATGTTTTGCGCAATCCCTCCTTGACCTCTTACACGTCCGCATTTCGGACATCCTTCCGGTATGCGCCAACTCTTCATCTATTCAGATTGTCTTCGATGACATCTTTCCACAAGAAATCTTTCCTAAACATGCAAAGTTAATGCCTTTTCATTTGCTCAGCGGTTTATTGCAAGATTACTTGCTATGCTTTAAATATCATGTGCTCATAGCGACAGACGCCTCACAGTGTGAAGAAAAGGCCGGTGTTGGCATTTTCTCCATGTCCCTTGACTGGTCATTCTCACTCCGCCTTCCCGATTAGGCCCCTATTTCTTTGGCTGAATTTCTAGCAGTAGTCTTGGCTTCGCCCAAATTAAACAGCTCTTTGTGTTCTGTCATCATTATGACGGATTCATTATCGTTGTATTCCTCTCTCACCCCGCCTACAACTCAGGCACTTCGCTTACTCAAATGCTTAATTCCACCCCACGTGTGTTCATTACAGT
The DNA here is from genome assembly GCF_055824585.1 of Amblyomma mixtum. Classification (NCBI taxonomy): domain Eukaryota; kingdom Metazoa; phylum Arthropoda; class Arachnida; order Ixodida; family Ixodidae; genus Amblyomma; species Amblyomma mixtum. The sequence goes on from NC_143018.1 coordinate 147,204,248, forward strand.
TGGTCTGGGTGCCTGGGCACGGAGGAATCCATATGAATGAGGTTGCTGATACCCTGGCGAAGGCATCTCTTCAAGGCCCAGTCGTATCTGTGCTTCCACCCAGCGCTTATATTACTGCGGCCAGATTTCGCAGGTATTTGCTCTTGAAAGAATTCGCAGCATCAGCTCTGGCCTCCTCTCCCGAATTCCGGCATCTCCTTTACCCGTGGTGCAGTAAAGGGTGGCGATCACGCAAGCTTGAGGTTTCCTTCACGCGTCTGCGTTGCCGCGTGCCTCACTTAAACTTCTACCTTTATAGATCAGGTCTGGCGGTCTCCCCATTGTGCCCGTTCTGCGGAGAACCAGGAACAATAGATCATTTCTTGTTGACCTGCCGCCGTTTCTCCTCTTTACGGAGCCGCCTGCTAGAGCATCCGTTACGACAGCTAGGTCTAAGTCTGTCAGCTGGGGTTGTTCTGTCTCTTGGGGCTTCCTCCTTTGGGAACAGCAACTGGAATGTGCTCTCCGCCATGCAAAACTTCCTTACAGACACTAAACGGCTGCCGTCTTAAGCTCTGCTCTTTCTCATGATCAATATTTCTCTGCAACGAAAGCTTTCCGAAACATGGAATATTTAGCCCCGTTCCCTATTTCAGTCACCGATCTCACAGTATTTGTTTAGCTTATTTCAATTACACATCTGAATTCCTTTCATTTATTTCCTATTTACTATTATTAACATTATTATTTCATTTTTTCCCCACCATTATTTTTGTGTTTAACATTTTGAGCACCCATCAGTTGCCGCCTGTGTCTTGGCCAATCCCCCGCTGTGGGTACGCGCCATTATTTAGAGGACAACAACAACAAGTGAGACTGATGTCATGTCTAGACGGAGAAAAAACGAAGCATTTTCCTGCCGGTTGAGGAGGAAGGAAGAATCCTGTGGAGTGAAAGAACGGCGGCCACGAGAGCCGCGAGACGGCGTGTTTCACAGAAGTCGTGGTTAGCTAGACAGCGCACAGCCTGACGCACGGAGAGCGGAGTTGAGACGAGTGTCAGTGAATGGCATGAATTTGGGCTGTTCTCTCCTTGAAGAGTGCACTGGCTATCTATTTTCATCAGCGAAACCAATGGCCGCATTTTCTCTATGTGGTCGACCTAGTCCTGCTATGTGGACTTCAACATCCCATGCAGCCGGAGTTTTTCATTTTTTTTTCATTTTATTTATTTATTAGTCTACCGCCGTTTCTAAGCGGCGTGCTCATCAAAAACGGTAGTCCAGAAAAGCCAACTGCGCGGCGGAAGCGATGGATTTGTCTCCTCTTAGAAACGTAGCCTTTTATTCCCCCGATTCCCTAAAAGGAGGTCAGGCTCACCCGTGATTTGTTCTGCAGCCCCGCCCAGGCTGCATGCCAAGAAGTGATACATACTGGAGGGACGGAAGCATGAATCAAAGTGATCACCCTTATTATTGCCGTTTTTCAGCGCTGTTCCGCTCTTGGTAGCACGAAACCTCGCAGCCTGGCACTCGGCTTCCCCGAGTAATTGCTGCCCCTCATCGATGCAGGATACGCAGAAACTTTATGCGTAGCTTCGGAATCGGAATAAAGCATTTGTGTTACGGCTGCTGTGCTCTGCAGTTGTCAATTCCTCGCGATCCATGCGATACAGTCACTAGAAGTGACTTCAAGGAGAGGGCTGGTTGGTTCATGGTGAATGGTACGGCAAAACTGCGCTGACGGACGGGACGGAAGAAGATGAGACAGATGAGAGATCAGCGCATGTCTTTGTCTCATCTTCTTCCGTCCTGTCCGTCAGCGCTGTTTTGCCGTGCCATTCAACTAGAAGTGACTCCGGCTGATTACTTACAACCAACGGGACCTCGAGCATCTTCATGTCCGCGTATCGAGCATGGAGCGTACCACAATTTTATACGTGAGGTTGCCATAATTGTGAACATCTTGTAGGGAAAGCTCTGCCATGCGCGCGTTATAACAATTATATCGCGAAATTCTTGTAAACGATTGCATGCAAGCTTGTGAAGGCTGCTTGAGCATGGTACTGCTTACATGATTGGGTAACATTTGTGTTATTTATTTTTGTCGCCTTCCTTTGTTTAGAAAACCAATAGAAAATATTTTAGGCTTCCTATTCACCTTTAACAGGTTGTAAACAAATCAGTACGATGTGCATGTGAGCGTTTTAGAGCAGTCTCCGCATGCATGTACACAATACGACAACGACCTGCGCAGCCGCAGGGTCATTAAACATTGCTGTTTTAGATAATAACAATGAAAAAATATTAAACAAAGCCTTCAGCGGCCTTCAGGCGATCCACCCGTTGCCTCGAAGAGGCGGAGAGCTCAGCGGCTCTTCGCGACATGAAGCCCGATCACGTTTTCATGCCTAAGGTGATCAAATGAGGGTTTTCACATGTCCTTCGAAGCTTCGGACCAACCACAGTGTCGTCTTCCCACTCCTTTACAACCGTATCAGCCGAAGCACTGCCTGTCGGAACCGAACCATCAGACGCAGCAGCCGTCGCGACGAGGCGCGTGCCGAGCGGTCAGGAGGCGAGTAATGGCGGCGTCATCACGTAATCAAAGATGGCAGCCTCCATGATACGCCGCTGTAAAGCGTCTATAGATGGTGAAGGTGAAAGGTTCCCTTCCATGGAGGAAGGAAAGACCTGAGGCCCTGATTTGTGTGAAGCCGCCCCGCAACCGGAAGTTGGCTCGGCTCTCCTCACTATCTTCCTTCTCCACCGAGCTACGGGGAGGGGTTCGCGCGCGGCTCGCAAGCGCTCCGTAAAAGAAAGGTATAAAAAAAACAGCGCCGCTCGCCGCTACACTCCTACACCTCCCTCCCCGTAAACACGCACCTAGACACAGACCGGCGCACGGGTGCGGTGAACGTTTTCCGACGCCAGGCGAAGAAAGACGACATTGCGCGCCGCTTATAGCTCAGCTCACCACCCTCTTCGGGCTACCGTACACCCGCCGTGTGGCCTTAGAAACGTAGCTCAGCATGAGCTCAGCATCGCCGAGAGCGGCTTCATGTTTCTGTGCTGTTTGGTGAGGTGCTAAAGTTCGCTAATCAAAACATTCAACGCTTCTTCGCGTGTCGAAGCGCGCTTGCGGAGTGCCACGTTTTCGCGAGATTCATTTCAATGCATCGATCGCTCCGCGTAACGACACCAAGTTTGACGAACAAAATATCAAATGAGCGGTTATTTGCTCCATTTAAAAGCAGTCTTAGATGCGTGCTTAACGTCACGACGCCAGGCATGTAGACTTTGCAAGGCCGAACACACCGTGCCGAAAGCCCGTCCACCGCCACAGAGAAACACTCGGGCCCCTAGCAACAACGACGCCGTACGCCGTGGTTAGTGGCCCGAGTTTTCTTAGCAACAACGACAACGTTGCTAGTGGCCCGACTTTTTAAGCCTAAATGTTGACGTCACTTCCGCCACATTCTCGCCAATGCATTGGGAATGCGAAGGGTAGTTTTCCTTCCTCCATGCTCCCTTCCTTTCAGTCGGGCGAGGGAGACAGAGTCGCGCTAGCTGCGCAATAGTGAGTGCAGCGTTCATGGTATTACTTCTTTGCCGGCGCCTGAGCGGGGGCGCTCTCATCGAGGCAAAACGCACAGACACCTTCGGAAGCTACTCCCAAGCTATGCGCTAAGCAACTGCAGTGGCCGTGCAGATTCCGTACGTGCTTCGTCAGTGAAGGAAACGAAAGAAAAAGAAAAGGCTTCGAGCCCGCATAGCGCATGACAACAATCCATGCGCTGTGCTCAATTTCTTTCAGGCTTCTGTTATGTGTTTGTTACTAGTCCTTTCGTAATCCTCCCATTTCCATCCCTAGCTTCAAGCAGCAGCCCTAAGCAACTTGATCCGCTGCACACCTAGGCCGTTAAGGTGGCTCAGTGGTTACGGCGCTGGACTGCTCACGCGAAAGACGCGAGTTCGATCCTGGCCGCGGCGGTCGCATTGAGATGGAGGCGAAATTTTAGAGGCCCGTGGGCTGTGCGATGTCAGTGCACGGTAAAGAACCCCATGTGGTCGAAATTACCCGAAGCCCTCCGCTACGGCGCACCTCATAGCATGAGTCACTTTGGGACGCTAAACCGCATAGAACCAGCTACGAATTCACTATTGGATAAAAGAAACCAGAAACTGGTAGAAGTGAGATTCCACCAACGTCTTGCGCGAGCAACTGGGACTATAGTTTTTATTTAACAATGCAAGATATAAAAGCTCGAAGCATTCATCATCGTCTCAAAATTATTCCTTGCAATGCGCGATAAAGCACGGCATTCGTGACAACTTAAGCTTGTTTCAATTTAAATGAGCCCTGATGCTTTTCTGACAATTCCGAAACATCCTAAAATCCACAGACGGAAAAGTATATGGGTGCAAAAACCAAGCGTTTGTTTCTTTGAAACAGATACTCAAATTGTGTACGCGTGCCTGCTGCTGCGCAGAGTATTCATGCAGAGAAGCGTGCGGAGAACATACGCGTTTAAAAAGATTGTGTCCTTAAGCGCTGTCCTGCTTCCTTTGTAATCCTTTGGTAGGAATTCAGCTTCGCTGCAAAAATGGCACCAGGTTTCTCACTCTGTAATAATGGCATGCAGCCACCGGTTACAGGACATGGCAAGTAGGGAGTTTCATGCTTATTGTATACCTTTCGTCGACCTGTCGATAGTAACTTATTTCTTTCAATGCAGCAAGATTCCCAGCAGAGTGAGTCGCTTAGGGTTGCTCCTTGAAGCTAGGGATGGAAATGTCTGCTAAGGGCTTGCAACGAAGGCTAGCTTACAGGGAGCGGAGATGGTTTGGTTTGGTTTATGGGGTTTAACGTCCCAAAGCGACTAAGGCTATGAGAGACGCCGTAGTGGAGGGCTCCGGAAATTTCGACCATCTGGGGTTCTTTAACGTGCACTAAACATCGCACGGTATACGGGCCTCTAGAATTTCTCCTCCAAAGAAATTCTAGCCGCCGCGGCCGGGATCGAACCCGCGTCTTTTGGGTCAGCAGCCGAGCACCATAACCGCTGAGCCACCGCGGCGGCCAGGGAGCGGAGAATACTACTGGAACCTTAAATTTAGGTGCAACTTTTTTTAGATTGTGGGCAACGCTAGCCTCGTTGTGTCCTCTTGTCAACTCAGAAAAAAGAGGAGTAAAATCCTGAGCAACCAGAGATACCCGTAGGTACATGGAATGCAGTGAAAGGGTTGTGTATCAGATCCCACTCACATGTGGAAAACTCTATGTTGGACAAAGGGGGCGTTGCCTGAATGAAAGGTTGACGGAGCATGAACGTTCGATGGGGACAGAACAGGTTCGAACCTGCCTCTTCATTGCAAGGACTGTGCACAAAACTCCAGCCGGCCCATTCTTGAAACAACCGTTGTTTTAGGTAGAGGCCATAATCGAGTGTGCCGTGAATTAAAAGAAGCTTCTTTGATCAGAAAAAAGGGCGTAAATGCTGTTAGCGATGCATCTATCGTCTTGTACAAAACTGAAGAATGCTTTTTAGAAAGGTTTTCCTGAGTACGAGCATGTGTACAGGTGTTTTTCCCCCTCAATGTAATCTGAAGTGTTCAGCGCACAGGCCTTTTTTATCAGCGTTCTCTTGCTTCACGTGTTTTTTTTTTTACTGCATTTGGTACGTTTCTTATACAATATCGTTTTGTTATCATCCTGTTGGATTCCACTCAGTCATGTTTCTTTGGCCCTATACACCACATATTGTGCTTTTAATGTTTTTCCGGCGCTTTTTATCGTTTTTACCTACGTCGTGTTTTTTGTGTTTGTGTCTTTTATCGCTTTTATGACCCTTTACATCATTCTGACGTTTGCTGCAGCTGATAGGTGGTGTGACGGTCTGCCCATATATTACGTGTTTCTTTAAAATAAAGGATCAGTTGTCAGTAGCGCGTTGTCCTGTCCACCTTTCTTGTGAGTGTCTTGTGTGTTGCGCTAACTTTTGTACGAATAATAATGCACCGACTAGCCCAGCAACAAGTGTTGCTTGACATTACATTTATTTTTGTGCTAATTTTAGAGATGCGCGAACAAACCGACGACAGTTTGGTGGGCGCAGAAAAGACAACCTTAACACCGTATTTTATGGGTACCTTGTTAACGTTATGTGAGACTTTATGCAGGTGTGGCATTACAGCCGGTCTGGATTCTTCACTTGGTATTTCATCTTTTTTGCACTGTGACTTAAACTTACTGGTCAAGGTCTCAGCAATACAAACGAGGACGTCCTCAGGGTAGCCCGCTGACCTCAAGCGTTCAAGCTGCCCTAAGAAACTCTTCTGCATATTGTGTGTACAATACCTGGGCAGACCATTACCGAGCCAAAGGTAGGCAATGCCTCTCTTCACAAGTTTAGAATATGAGGAGGAGTAGGGTAGCAGGCTTTTCTTAGTCCCTGGAGGGTAGCTCCACCAGACGTGCGTCAGCGACAGCTCTGATATGCTCACGGCAAAAGGGTACAGTTTCATGAATGGGACATAGGTTGCCACATGCAATCTTCGGTCGCGTAATCAATTTTGTGTTTGTTTTTTTTGTTAACGTTTTGGTTGCTCTCGCGCATTTGCGCCCTGTTCTGATGTTAGCGATTCACCAAGTAAAGAATTTTCATTTGTGTTTCCAGCGTTGTCCTGTGTGCTTCTCCTCCTTGTGAACGCGTCCTTTCCGCTGGTTTTCTACTTAAAATGGCCACAAGCGTTCCCCTGGTCTGGGGCTCAGCTTATTTAGGGTGAAATGCTTTGGAAATGGGTCTTCGACCCCACCTTGAGTAGAGGAAAAATAGATTGTGCCATGGAGCTGCACACGCTCATTGGCCCCAGATGCCCTTGGGCCATAAAAATTCATCGTCATCATCATCAGGACTCAATTGCTTAAGTGTACGAGGGCATCACCGAAGAGCCGAATAAACAAGAACTGCACACGTTCAAGAAGGGAACACTTATTGATTATTCACAGACAAACATAATGAGAATTTGATCCTGAAGAAACCAAATACTCGTGTTCTTGTTTTGAGATAGCGATTGAAAGGGCTAGCTAACACACCTAGTGCCAAGTTTCCTAATCTCAGAGTCGTCTATGCCACAAAAAAGCTTCATAAGATGGAGGCCCGTGAACTGTGCAACGTCAATACACGTTGAAGAACCCAATGTGGGCGAAATTTCCGGAGCCCTTCACTACGGCGTCTCTCATAGCCTGAGTCGCTTTGCGACCTCAAAGCCCCATAAAACCAATTTTTTACCTTTGACCTTACTTTCTCTTTCTTCCCTTTTTTTCCGGTTTCTTGTCCCACCATACGAGAAGGAGAAGGTATTTTCGAGAAGGGCGTGCAAGAGGAAGAAGAAGGTGCAGGTGCAGGCGACGAAAGAAAAGGAGGACCACAGACTGCCACGCGCCGGCTAGTGCCATTATAAAGAGGAAGAAGAAGAAGAAGCGTTGTTCTGACCCTGCACCAAGCTACCTTGGTGCGACCCCCGCGCCTGAGACTTCCCAAGCTAACCGCTCATGCTGTGAGGCTGCAGTGGCTGCGAAGGGCACTGGCGGCGAGGTTTCGTCCGCTGCGTGCCTAGCTCGAAGCTCGATGTCGCGAGGCTCGGCCACCCCGTCGGGGCCAGCACATCCGGACCCCCCAAGTGAACTTCCGGCCACTTCGACCGAGGAAAACCGGAAGCGGCCCCTGGAGGAGCTTCCAGACGATGTTGCACTGGCTGTAACGAAGCGAAGTAGGCGTTCTCAAGGTGAGGGCGCCATAGCTGCCGTACCAGGAAGGAGCCTATTCCATGGGCCATCCTTCAGCACCATGAGCCGAGGGGATATCTCGCAGCAGCCTACAGATCACACGAATGACTCAGGTGCTCCGGCGCTTGCCAGCTCCTCCGTGTTCGCCGGGATTTCCAAGACTCCTGCGGCCAACGCAGGAGGTGCTTTGCCTGCGTCGAGCACTAAGTCTTCCACTGCACCTAAAGCTTGCCTGGAGACAGCGGGTTCAACCACTGGCGCAATTTCAGCTCAGCCATCGCCAACTCTGCGCATGCATCATCCAGAAGAAAATCCACGGCTCGAAAATACGAGAGGTGCGTCTGAAAATATCTCGCTTTCTGAGCATGCCGAAAAAGGAGCTACTGTGTCTGAGTCCAACTCCCACAATCTTCACTTTGCAACAGGGCTGTCTCAAGTCAAGGCAACTAAAACAGGCGTCGACAGCTGCGCAGGAGGCGATGGGAGTCGTTCTGCCACAGATCAAACGCCTTTGTCTTGGAAGAACAGGGCTACCGGTCCAGTTCAAAGAGTCCATCCAATGGAGGATCAGATTTCCATGCGCCGTTGGCCTTCACGCAACGACATTCGGCGACAGACCGCCTCGCAAGAACACGGCCAGTCTGGGTGCAACGAGGGCAACAAAATGTTAGCCCTAAGGAGCAGTTCAACACCCCGCAGGGAGCGACGCACTCGATATGCTGCGATGGTTTCTGCTGGAGGTCTCGTAGCGGGTGACGTAGTTACAGCGCTGGACGGTGTGTCTGGGGAGGACGATTTGCTGACCATATTCAGAAGCATGCAGATGGATGATGACACGATGCAGAATCAGCCAGTGGCTCAACTGACAAATATTCATCTGCTTGGCGTAAACACATGCTTCCAGTGTGGTAGGCCGATAGTCAACCAACCAGAATATGTGTAGTCTGCTCAAGAGTCCGCGAAGAATGGAAGTGACGCTGATGACGAGCCTGAAAGCAAGAGAGCAAACCTCAACTACGCATCGGCCGACTCGTCAACCAAAAAACGGAAAAGGAGCGAAATCGAAGGAAAATGTGAAGGAGAGCCGCGAGGCAGCGAGTTTCCCGTGACTCGTGGGCAACTCAAAACACCCGAGACTTTGCCTTGGTCAGTGCAAGCGAATGAAGTAGATATAAAATTCAGCATTATACCCACATCTAGTAACGCCCCCTCGACTTCAACGCTACAACGGGCGTTTCCACACGAAGCGGCCTTCAACTACGACTCACCTGTCGCCTCGGGTGTTGTGTACGAAAGCCAGCCGTTCAAAAACAGCGTGTGGTTCAAAAAAGAAACAACAAGGAACAAAAGCTACATGGCAAACGCGATGGCATCAAGCTCGAGCAAGAAGATCCATGATCAAAGCGGCACCTCCCAATCTCATGCTGCTTGTAGTGATGTGCCATCTTCGTCCACAAGAGACACCAACGATTCGCACGCGCTTAATCTGAGCCCCCGACCGCTTTCAGCGATGGACATGAGCTCTCCAGCGAGTTCACCTCTAGAGCATTCATCACGTCGTTTTTCCTCTGACAGGGAGCATGCTGATCCTTGGGCTCCATTCGAGCAGAATTCCAGCATGGAGGAGTTTATCCGAGACCTAAAGGAAACCCGATACCGTCGCTGCTGGGGGACATCCCAGGGCCAGATTGGGATGACGATGGGGAGCGCCCAGGCCTGTAGCGAATGGATGGCCGTAAATTCAAAGTGCGGTCTAGTCGTTCCCGACTTCACTGTCAGGAGTGGCATTCTGGTGGTGAACACTCTGGTTGTCGTGGGTGCCGAATGCCCAGACTTCATCGTCGGCGGAAGGTGTTCGTCGTTTCGTTGGACACAAGTTATCCTTGCAAAGGCTTCCTCTTTATTTTTCTTTGCTGGCTTGGAGACCTTTGCACGGCCGCTGTGTATCTGTAGCTTAGTGCTGCAAAACGTGAGCTGGACAGCGATGTTGATCAGGACGGAAGTGTCGGCTTGGTAGAGACTAAGTGGTTTCAAGACACTGGGTGATTTGAAGACTCTAAGTGCCCTAAAAAATGTGTCAAAATTTCTGAAAACACCTTCAGATGTAATTGGTTTGGTTTATGGGGTTTAACGCCCCAATGCGACTCAGGCTATGAGAGACGCCGTAGTGAAGGGCTCCGGAAAATTCGACCACCTGGGGTTCTTTAACGGGCACTGACATCGCACTGTACACGGGCCTCTAGAATTTTTCCTGCAAAGAAATTCAACCGCCGCGGCCGGGATCGAACCCGCGTCTTTCGGGCCAGCAGCCGAGCACCATAACCACTGAGCCACCGCGGCGGCTCTTCAGACGTAATGTCATGATCAGAAATAAATGTGCCTTGCTGAATTTGTCATCACACGCTATCGGCATGCGAAGGAAAAGACGCGCCACTTGCACCAACAATTGATATCCTGTTTTTTACTTCACTCCGGAGTTTTTTCTACCTCAACGGATTTGACTGAAGCTTTAAGTGCACGTTCATCGCTGCCTTCTAGTCTCCTGTGCAAAATTTTTCAGCCGGGCGGCGCTGCGTCACAGCGCAAAGTTATTTTGAAATTTCCCATTTAGTTGCCTCAGTAGGGCCGATTTCTGCGGGAAGCTTTGCGAGTAGGATGTCACAGTTTGTTCGGTCGTCAATGTTCTCCACTGCGTCTGCTGGAGGATAAAATTTCGAGCATGTTTCCCCCCCCCCCCCTTATGTAATACCCCCTCCCAGGGACCTTTAAGGGTCTAATAAATGATGATGATGATGATCTTTTCCAGTTAAAAAAAAAGCGAAAACCGTGTAAAAATACCACTAAATATCTTTTAGTCATGACGCTACAACAAATTTTTCTGTTTTGCAGCACTTTTCTATAGTACTGTAGTTTTTCTGCGATGCGTTTCTGCAGTCCGTAATTCTGTAGTAATTTTTCTGCAGCAACTGCACGAAATTCTCTTACTACAAATTGTTAGGTCGAAAACATTACAAAAAATCTGTTGTGACGAGAAACGTTTCTGCCGTGCTTTTCAACTGGGTTATTTCTTTCTTGGCTCGGTGTTAGCAGATAAACTGTATTCCTAGGGTTCCCGTTAAAGCGGTTCGCGTTAAACCAGCCCGCGGTCCTCGACCTGTTCGGACACATCCTCTCTCCCCATTCAAGGGCCGCAAACTGGTACCTTCCCCTGCTTAGCCTCGCCGCTTTTCCTTCTCCTCCCTCTCTCTTTGCTCTCTCTCTCTGAACCGTTGCTTCTGGGCATTGTTCCCCAAACAAGGGCTTTCAAGGGCAACTCCGGAGTTTTTTCTACCTCAACGGATTTGACTGAAGCTTTAAGTGCACGTTCATCGCTGCCTTCTAGTCTCCTGTGCAAAATTTTTCAGCCGGGTGGCGCTGCGTCACAGCGCAAAGTTATTTTAAAATTTCCCATTTAGTGGCCTCAGTAGGGCCGATTTCTGCGGGAAGCTTTGCGAGTAGGATGTCACAGTTTGTTCGGTCGTCAATGTTCTCCACTGCGTCTGCTGGAGGATAAAATTTCGAGCATGTTTTCCGCCGTTTCAGATAAATAATGACTCAAGCTGTCGCTCGCAGTTGCCAGTCTTGCCAATAAATTTGTCACAGTAGATAGTTTTAGCTGAGCGTTTTTACGGCCAGCGGGGCGGAGCGGGCGAGCGCATACGCCAGCGGAGAGGCGCGCGAGAAAAGAGTTTTAGTCGGGCGGATCGCCCGTCTTCTCGAGCGGAGTAGAGTCGCTTGCTCTGCTGCTCCACCTATCGGTCGCAAATCGAGTTAGTGTGAAAAGAATATCAATTAAGCCTGCTAATAATGCGCTGAAACTGTTTAGTAAAGGTAGATTCTGTGTTTTTAGTTAATTATTTGGTAAGTGTACAGTTTTAGATGTACAAAAGCGCAGTCTGTTAAAGAGATTATGTTCGCCAGAGCTAGTCAAATCAAGCCGAAACAAAACAAGATAGCTGTTTTCGCGCGCATTCGCGAATTGGCGGCTGCTACTGCTGTTAGCATCATGCCGAAGAGCATACTACAGGACCCGCTGCTGCTGTCGCAACTGACCTGGACCGAGATTGGAGATGTGTTGTGCCTGGAGGTATTTGGCGAGACACGACGAGAGCCACTTTCAGTGCACGGACTTTTGAACATTGATGCTATGGACGATGGCGTCTTTAGGACGTATTTTCGTTTCGAGAAGGAGCATATAGGCAGACTTCAGAGGGCCTTGCACATACCCGAAAAGGTCGTAACTGCGCAAAGGGTTGTGGTTCCCGCAGATGAAGCTCTCTGCATTACCCTACGACGGCTAGCATATCCCAACCGGCTGTGTGATCTTGAAGATCTTTTTGGGCGACACAGTTCAACGATGTCGTCACTGACGAACGAAGTTCTACGCCACATCGAAGAGCGGTTTTTTCACTTGCTTGACGATGTAAATAACCATTCTTGGCTCAATCTCGACACTCTGGAGAAATTCTCGCAGGTAAGTCGCAATTACAGCAGAATCAATGTCAAGTTTGTCATTTGCAATTACAAATTTACACTTAAAATTTTCAGGCCGTCCACGCCAAAGGTGACAAACTGCTGGGGTTTCATCGACGGTACAGCAATGGCAATATGCCGGCCATCAAGAAATCAGAAACTTTACTTTAGTGGGCACAAGCGGTTTCATGCCTTGAAATACCAATCCATAATGTGCCCCAATGGAATCATTTGCCAGTTGGATGGATCATACCCGGGCAGCAAGCATGACGCTGGTGAGTAATAACGAACAGTTGAAACCAAGGAATAGTGTTAAGTGCAATAATGCGATGTTGCACATTGTTTTCTCCTCCCATACCAGCTGCTTCAAAACGGGTACTGATCATTTATAATTCACTTCTGCTTTTAGGTAACTTCGGGATCAGCAACGTATATTCGAAGCTAGAAAGGCTCGTTCAAGGGCGCAACTTCTGCATTTATGGTGACCCCGCCTACCCACTGCGACCTCTTTTGCTGAAGCCATATGGTGGTGTGTCCCTCACCCCGGAGCAGCGCGCGTTCAACAAAGCTATGAGCAGCGTAAGACAAGCCGTGGAGTGGGGATTTGGAAAAATTGCAGGACTGTTCGCCTTTGTTGACTTTAAGAAAAATCAAAAGCTGTACCGCCAGAACGTGCCGCGTATCTATAAAGCTAGTGCGCTTTTGGCAAACTGTCATACATGTTTGTATGGTGCCCAGGTATCGCATTACTTCGGCCTTGATCCACCAGATCTAGAAACTTACCTTACTCCTCGGTAGTTTTGCCATTCACACATCTTTCTGAAATGCGTTTTATTCAAGCACAAGATGTACAACACTTTGCCAGGACAGTTTTCTGGGTATTCATGTCATGCGCGGTTTGCGCTGAAGAAATCAAAGATTGCTTGAGTCTGTTCGTTGAACATCCTCTGTACGTTCTCAAGCAGATTCTCGTGTTCTCTATTATAACGTCTCACTTCAAGCTCATGCTTTCTCTCCTCCAAGTCCAACCTGCGCTCCTCTAGAGCGAGCCGCCGTGCTTCATTTTCAATTTTTTGTTTTTCAATTTCTTGCGCTTTTATGCGTAGCTCATAGTCGTTTCTTTCTCGCATAGTCATCAGCTGAAGCCCGATGCTCTGTAACCCCCGGGTTCCTGCAAAAACAGACAAGCAGTTTTTTATCAACCTTAAATTCAGTTGAGCTTCTCCACTGCAGCAAAATAGTCACAAATACATGTTTCTATCAGACGTATTTGCGGCTAAGCGGGACTTTGTATACAGAACGGGTACCGCAATACACGTTGTATAAAAAATAAAAAGGACTGTTGCGAGGACAGTAAACAGTTTATGACCCCTGTGTTTCTGCTTGTGTGCCATTTTTGTTGTCTAACAGAGTTCCTCTTGCAGTGTAGCCTGTGTACTAATTGGCAGAATATTAATGAAGGCATCTTTTCTTTCGGTAAGTTTTTGGGGTCCTATACACGCCATATTGCAATGTACAGGCGGAAAGAGAAGTTTCTTGACCGTGTGAAAGACAATGACGAGTGTTCTTTGTTTTTTTTCATCCACCCTGCATGTCAAGACCACAATGGGCAGGAAAAAGACAAACGCGCGTTCGGCGATCGGCGGTATGTTAGAGCAATGTGAATTCTAAAAAGGTAGTGAATATGTTCAATTTGAGCGGTACAAAGATTTTTGTGGTGATAGCGCACTGAATGAAAAATTCACAGGCGGTGCTTAATTATGATTACATATATCCTACGATACCATCGTAAGACATGCTAGGTCGTAGCTGCCCTGGCAATAAATAATTAGCCTTGATAGTCATTTAGCACCCTATTTAGCCGATATAATTATTTACATCCTTAATATTTATATAATAATTGTATGTTATATTACACATTAATGAAGCACTGCATAGGAGTCATCATACAACTCCTGGTACAGTGGTGCATTGCGACCAATCAATAATTCTGCTGTCACCTGCCAAGGTGATGTACACTTGTCAAGTTCTAGTACAACCGCATATCAAACTATCATACAACGGCGTTTCAACTCAGTGAATCCTTAGTGTTTGCACTGTTAAAATATGCCTTCAAATACTACCTCTAGTGGCGACGGAAAGAGCTTGTCGCCTAGCTGCAGGCTGGCGCTCTCCTCCTTGGTCCGTTCCATTTGTGGGCTGGGGCTGCGTTCGCCCGGCGGGGATGTGTTGCTGCTCTGGACTAACATTTGCAGAGTGCTGGTTATGCACTTGTTCCTGCACATGTTGCTCATAGCGGTCGCCACCACCACCAGCAGCTGCAGCAGCCGAGGTCTCTGGAGGATCCGGCTCGTACATATTGAGGAGCAGCTGAGCAGCCGGGGATTGTGGTTCTAACGTGTAAAGAAAGGTAGACACAAAAATGTAGCAGCCTTCCTAGGAGCCGCTTTTCATTCGCACAGATAAGTAATGTATATCGTCTGTTAATTCTTACAAACCTCAGTATTTGCATAATTAGTTGAGCCCACATTAAAATCTGCGTTATTATGGTTGCCAATCGTCGCCCTTCGCTCTGCGAACTCCTGACGCTGTGGTTTACTTTCAGTTATTAAGCATGCTAAGTTCCCTCTAAAGGAACCCACGGAACTAAATTACTTATCGGGCTTAAGTCCTTAGGAGTCACCATACAAATCATGCGGTAACCGAAACCCGAAACGATGCGCAGCGCCTTTTCTTAGGCGGTGGGCTTGCTTTGTTATAAAGTAAGCGAAGCCACTTTCCACAACCACAGTACGGCAGCCCGCAATCGTGTTTCACGCTTTATAACATGTGAGTACGGCTTTTCATTCCTGCTGCTGCTTCATCGAGAAATGTATTTTTTTTTATCATTCATCCGAGGCCGGCCGCGCGGCACTGACGATGATCGACTCGGTTTTGAAAGACTGCATAAGCTTTCTCTCATTTCGCGTCAATTGCCTTTTTCTGTTTGTGCTGTTTTATTTACGAGCCATTCTAGACAGCACGCAAACTGAAAAAATCAACGCAGTTTGATTTGCCAATTTTTGCGCGGGTTATTTTTGGAGGCTCGCAGCCAAAGCAAAAAAACAGTAAGGACATCCACAGTAATGATGAGTGAAGTGAGCCCTAAAGACTTTCAGTATGAAAAGCTCAGGCACTCGACTGCTCTGACGAATCGAACGTATTTACAGTGCATAGAATACCCGCAACAATTACCACTCATAAGCGTTTTTATATTTCAGCAGAGAAAATCAAAAGCTAGAACATGCAAGGTTAGACACACACATGGTAAGACTTACCATGCGTTGATTCAATTTCGCAACTTCGGTCGGCAGCCACGCTAGGATTACTGCTGCAGCCAGTCGTTTCCTGCACCAAAGTCGCACCTTCCCGTGGACCCGTTAGGGACACGGAAACTGAACACTCAGCTGTTGCGGGCCGTTTTCTGTTCATAATGCCCCCACTTCTTGGGGCTATCCTCGGCTCATAATTGATTGTCCGAACGTAGTCGGAGAGGTCTTGGAGTATCTGCTCTTTCTCCGCGTATTGCTCTTCAGTACCAGACCTGAATAATGTGAAAACAGCATGCACGTTAATTAACGACTGCCTATCAGTGTGCCCGGCATTTAGTTGTGCAGAAATAAAACTCACTTTTTCAGGTTCTTGGCGTCCTGCTGTCGCCAGTATCCGATTAGTAAATCCACGCGGTCTTTTGCTCCACGCAGAGTAAGTTCGCGGCCCACCGCGTGGTTCACGATGCGCACAACTTCGATCCACTTATGGTCATCTCCAAACGGCCTGGTCGCTGCCACCTCCCGCAAAAGACACAAGTCTTCCTCAGTTGTGAAACATCTCCGCGCTTTCTTAGCTTGTAAACGGGCCTGAGCTGTGGTCGCCGTCGACAACGCAGCAGCGCCGGTGCTTGTGTTGACGGCTGCCATCTTGAATACCCATACACGCCCGCGCGCTCTTACGCACGCTCGCGCGCTGCCCATCGCTCCGCTGGAGAGGGCTTCCCAGCGGGCGTAAGCTTCGCTCCGTAAAAACGCTGGCCGGCCCAGCGATGTGCGCATGCGCAGTGGCGTCCGCGCTCGTCCGCTCCGCTCCGCTGGCCGTAAAAACGCTCAGCTAAAACTCTCTAGTATCTGTGACGTCATAGGCTAGTCTGTCCGGACGTCATAGTTTGGTAGAAACTCAAGGTGCGTTCCAATTCTCTAGACGTCCGACAAGACGTCTTGTGTGACGTCTGGGAAGCCGTCTACATATCTACATATCGGAACGAGTCTACTTCACGCGCCGCCTTGCGGCAGATAAATTGAACTAAAATTTACGAATAGCTGCACGCCTATGTTCTTAAAATGGTTAATAAAACTAGTTAAAAACGCGCTGTTAGTAGTTTGCTTGTTTTTTATTTTTGCTGCAATAATGTTGCGTTAATTGCTACCGCTTTTCCAGGCGATCTCACGCGCACGATTTGCTCCCGCGCGATTCACACATACAACCTTCTATAGCAATCGTAGGCCCACAAAGACTGCTTTATTGGCCGCCAATTCTCATAAAAATCAACTTAACACAATGACTCAAACTTCAAATATGGTGCGTCTCCGGGCTCCAGTGCCCGTGAAGAGCACGGCTCGCTCAGCTCCGGCTGCACCAGCTGCTCCGCCGTTTTTAGACAGGAAGTTAGCCTGCATCGATGTGGACTTCGGCGAAGCAGTCTTCTTGGACTTTTTCGTGAAAAATGGAACGCGTCTCAAAATGGCGGCTATCCGGCAAGACGTCTAAGTAGACGTCTACTCGGGAGTATATTGGAACGCACCATCAGTTTCGGTTTCCTGGTTTTTGCGGTTTTAAAATACTTTTAGCTGATATTTAAAAGCGGTTTCATGTCGCAGATAGAGAGGTCTCTTAGGAGTTGGATGTGGTTATCGACTGAACATGTAAAAAAAAGTGGCCCTTTAACTGCGGAGTGCTCCGTTTCATGGTCACACAGCTAGAGTCATTTATAAATGTGGATCTGGTTAATTAGTACTGACTGCATGAAGCTTCGCTCTGTGCCACTGTCGAATTTATCTGTCAGTGCCCATATTTAAAAAAAAACTGAATTAAATGGCTGCTTCCCGAAGTTTTCAGTCCGCAGGGTTGGACAAAGAATCCCTCTCACTCACCTTCAGCGCAGAGGCAACGTAGGCCAGTTGAGTCCTGAGCTATCAGGCACACGTGCACCTTTGCCAAGTCCACGTTAAAGCGAGTGGCGTCGTGGTTTTCGGATTCGGGTGCGGAGAGGATGCTGTTGTCGCAAATCCGCTGAATGAAGATGTATTCCGAAGCCACGAATAATATTCGGATGGATTTTATGGGCACTCTGAAGAACTGAGATTCAGCGGAAGCGAATGAAAACCGCAGTCCTTTCTATTATTTGATGGTACAAAGGTCCGTCCTTAGAGTTCGATGACCTCGTTCTTCTCTCCTTCCCCTCCACCAGTGCATGGTAGCAGGCCTGACAATGATCCGAGCGGCCTGACAATGATCCGACGTCTCCGCCGTCCTGTCTAAATAAGCCTCTCCTCCCTCCGGGCTCCCTTCACGTGCCGGTATCACTGAAAAATGCTGCGCAAGAAGACAGTCCAGGCTTGGAGAAAAAAATGAAAACACCCAACGCTCAATCGCGATCCATCCCTGCAGTCCGTTCGACCGGCGTCAAGGCAGGGAACCTTTCGTATGCAACTGTCGTGACTTCTGCGGTTCCTACAGCTGGCCCAGAGGCTTGGGCCTCTGAAAAGTTTCGTGATGTCACCGCCCACGAAGATTGCATATGCGCCTGAGCAAATTTCGCTGTCTGCGTTTGCCGCGGGTGCGACTCATTACCAGGAAGTGGAGACAGCGTACAGGCAGCGCCGCTGAAGCTAGCAGCTTATCACGTGCTGTTCGGAAATCACTAAAGTCATTCTCTTTATTACTTCCTTCACGGATGACGTCAGCGTACTGTCTTACTAGCCTTGCGTACTAGCCGTGCGCCACAAGGCGGTAGCCAAGGGAGATAAAAGCGCTTGCCCCAATTTCCTCGCAATGACCAAGCCCTGGCTTAATGTTCGCACTGTTCTTTCTGTACCCACGAAAATGCAGGCTCAGCAATTTTCCACTTATGGATAATCAGACCAGAGCCACGATTGGGAAGGTATGGCGGAAGGAGTCCCGATATAGTGTACTAGAATAAGGGGTAGTGTGTTCAGGGAGGACTCGCGGCTCTCGCTGTTGATGTCGAAAGCCACGAGACGGCGCCACCAGAGCACGGGCTGTCACTGCATGCACTCCTCCCGATACGCGGCGGTGCGTTCTGTACATCGCACAGAGTATTTTTGGTCATTTCAAAAGCCAATACTTCAATAACGTGTCCTGTAAATGTTTGTCATTGTACATGCACGACAAATAAAATTAAATGCGATAGGACAAGTCGCACACGGAAGAAAAAAAAAAGAGCAGTGACTAGCAGACGGCCGCAAAACAGCCAAAATTGCGGAAAAGAAGCTCCAAATTCTCTTCCAATAGCTGCATTGTGTACAGGCGCAGAGAACTTACAGCGGATACTGCTGCCGAGGAAAGTTTGAACACAAGGGTAATGAACAAACTATTGTGCATACTGCAGCGAGCAGGAAACGCGACCTCGAAATCGTGACCAATTCATGATCAGACGGCCGCGGTGGCATACTTGTGAACATCGTCTGATTTTTGCATGCCGTGTTTCCTTTTCGCCCTGCCTCTCGCGACTGTTTGATGCCCTTGACAAAAAAATGACAAGTAGCTCGGGTTATTGGGAAGCAACGTCGGCACGGCGTCCGGCGTCAACTCTGGTTTCCCGCGTGGTATGCGGACTCCTCCGTTTATAACGTGAACGTAATCTCTGAGAATGCACGATGGCTCGAAGTGCAGTTTTCATACCGAGTACGTTTCATCCAGGGTCTTGTCTTTCCGGTGCAAATTCCGCGCCCAGATCTTCCTGCGGGGCTTCATCTTTTGGAACAGCGAAAAGCGACGGCTGCTCACCCTTAGTCCAATGGTAGCCTGTTGTGCACACAGGTGTAAAGCAGTGCCGTTGCCGCCGACGATTCGGCATTTCTTCACTGTCGGACGGCCAGCGGCAGAAAGGGATCACATGAAAAACTTTATGTGAGCCGCGTACCACGCAACCGCGTCAATGCACGCGTACGCGTCACTGACTAGCAGACGACAACGAAAAGTGCGCCTTTTCCCGACAGCCCATGCTACAGCAGCGCCGCCGCACTTTCGACGCGCGCCGCGACACGCCAATGCATGGTGAGCGGCGGCGCCTGAACACATTATATAGAAGTACACTATAGTCCCGACAAACGTGCTTTCTTTTCTTCTTCTTCCTGCGTTGCAACCGCACCTGGTGGACCTCGCTGGCCACCTTCAAGGGCAGCACGAATCTCACTACTGCATTGAACTTCCGGCAGCTGCTCACGACAGGCAATGGCAGAAGAACACGCAAATGAGGAGTCTCTACGCAGTCTGCATAGTGCGAGGACACAGTTCAGACGCTCAGCACCAACTGATCCCCGACACTGAAGTCCCGCTAGGAGAACTGGTGCTACACTTTGCTTTGCTAGACCGACGCTGTCGATTGGGCAGAAGAAAACACGCTCACGTCGGGCTGCTTCGTCGCTGATAGTTGCACCGGCTGGTAACTTCCTAATGCCTAGGAGACCCCTGTGATACTAGCTTAATTGTGTAAGTTGAAAAACTTCCGCATGAAAGAGGCATAGGGCGCCAGCAAAAATCATCTGAGTGTTCAACAAACAAAAGAAGGCATGGAGGCTTCAAAGGGTCAGTCTATTAACTTTTATCGGCCACATTTTCTTTGCGGTAATCGAACGTTCTTTGCCTAAATGAACGTCTACCCGACTGCGGTGCTGAGAAACACAAGAGAACAATTTAAAATGTACTTATTTTAAATAAGAGGGTTTCATTTTTCGTGGTATTTGGCGTCTGTAAACCCTATCATTGCACATGCGCGTGAATATTTCCCACTCGTTTCCGACATCCCTCCTCATTCTCTCCCACAACCCCTTCTATAAAGATGTTCATTACTACTTCTACTAACGACGCATATTGCTACATTTGCGGGGCTGACCTGTATATCTGAAGTTAAGGTGGGGCCTTCGGTTTTTCGTGTGGATCAATTTACATCTCTGCCCCTTCGGTGCCGTAATTGCTGGAGGTTTGCCCATAGCGCCAAGGCCTGTAAATCGAGTTTTCGTTGCTGTGGGTGTGGACAGAGCCAGGACCCCGCTGGGTGTTCTTCTCAAGACGAGAAATGCTGTTGTGTGGTGGTGGACACTCAGCAAGCCATTCCGAATGCCCAGCGCGGGCTGAGGAAGTTCAAGTGCTAGAGTTGATTGAGAAGAGCACGTGCTCAAGACGTGAGGCAGTTGCGATCATCAAAGATAGGACATCTGGCTATGCAAATGTGGCAGCGCGGCATGCAACCGTTGTGGATTCCTCCTTGTCGCAAGCGATTGCTGCGGCGGTGGAGAAAGCAATGGCAAGTGCCTTGGATCGTATAGTTGAAAATCTGTCCGCGTGCATTTCGCAGGTCATGGCATCCCAGATGTCCACTTTGTTGCAAGCTTCTATTGCTCCTCTTTGTGGCACAATCACTTCTCCATTGGTTGCACCTCCCCAACCTGGTGCCCTTGGCTTCCAATCCACTGAGTGAGACTCAATCACAGCCTTCGTCTATTCCTCCATCCAGTTATCCACATCACAGTGCGACAGAAATCTCATCTGAAGAGTGCGTTGACATGGAGACTGAGATGCGTGCTCAAAAGCGCAGTGCGTCTCCGTTAGGTGTTGCTGGTCCGTCTTGCTCTCAGTCGAAGACAAAAAAGAATCACCCTAAATCTACACCCAAAGGCAGTATTTTGGATCAGGCGGTGATGTGCTCGGGGATCGGGACCAGGGTCTTCAACGCATTAGGACGAAGCAGGCAGACTACGGAGAGAAAGAAGTCTTTAGGAGGAATAGCAAGCTTGAAGGTTTATTTCACATTATGTACAGTAGCAAGAAGACCAAAGTCCGAAAATGGGGGAGGATCCTCTGGCACTCCACAGATTGCTGCTTAAATGCGGTTCACATTCCCCAGGCACCCAGCTAGAGAATCTGATCTCTGGTTGAGCGTCCAATGGGCTGCTAGCGTCTTCTTAGGCTCCGCCTTCCCCACGTGGCCCCGCACACCGCACAGACACACACACAGACGGGAAAGGAGGAACTTGGCGTCTCTCAGTCGCGAACTGTTTGACCAGGCCCAAAGGTCGTTCGCTGCTGAGTGACGATCCTGATCGATGAGGACGCGAGCGCTGACCGCTCACACCGGTGACCTCTTCAGTTCGGTGGAAGGGACAAATCAGCAGTCTCGCCCCTCCGCTTTGTCTGCTGCCCAGGGCGCACGCGGGCAATCAGATGGCGGTGCCGTCGCCCCGCCGTCGTCGCCACTGGGTCTCGTCCGTTGTTCCACGGCAGTCCGGCAGAAGCGCCGCACTCAGCCTCCCCGGCGAAGGGGATTAGACGCCTTTGTGTACGCCGACGCCGTCGCCAGTAGCTGCCTCACGCAGTGTCTCTTTTGTCTTCCCCGAGCAGCAGCGCTTCGGCCAAAGTGGGCCTGATGTCGCCCGACTGGCTCGCCTGTTTCCGCTGCCAGTCCCCAAGAGCGCAGTCCGGCACCAGAGCCGCATTCAGCATCGCCGGCGAAGGGGATTAGAGCCTTTGTCCACGCCAACGCCGCCGACAGAAGCCGCCCCTAGGCCAGCTTTTCCTTGCGTCTTCTCCGAGAAACAGCAGCGCTTTTGACCGCATACCTGATGGCGCCTGACTGGCTCGCCGTTCTCCGCTTGCTGGGTCTCCGATCATTAAAGGGACCCTGAAATGGTTTCTTCAATCATATTTTATTGCAGCAACTCTGTAGAGGTAGTCTCTGCGAGTATTCTAGTCTGATTCAGAAAGCTGCGCGTGGAACCAATAATTTACAAACAATTTTTCAAACTTGCCGCTCACAGCCGATTAGGGCGACACCTCACCGCGCGTTTTTACCCGCCCCTACCACTTGACGTAAACTGGGCAGCCTTGGCCATGGACTGGGCGACCCTTCTCATTGGCTCTGCCACTTGACGTCACGCGCAATTTTTGCAATATTTCATTTGAAACTGAGCACTGATGCTCCTTGAAATACTATTTTATTGATTGCTTATTATTTTTTAAAACATACGTATACAGAGGTAAGAATCCAGCGCATTTCTTGAAATTAATGTGGTATTTCCGGTAAAGAAGAAAACCGTCTGCTCACAAAAGCATGTGTTCTCGTCAAATCTTGGCGCCCGCCTTTGCGAGTTTCCTAGCTGCGCCGACGAGTCGCTGCTATAGTGTACTAGAATTATATATATCGCTGCTGTCGTCGCCCTGTGGGTCTCGGTATGGCGTGTACTGAAAGGCTCGAAGCCCATCTCAGCGGTGGCTGCACGCAGCCGCGCTTCCAGCTCCGGATCCATGCTGTTCGAGCAGCAATCAGGAGACTGATGTGCGAAAACTTGGACGGCGCGCCGCACCGATCGTCATCAGAAAGACTGCCAGCTATACTCGAGCAGCGACAAAGCATGCCTGCTTATGTTGGGAGCTTTCGGCAACGGCACCGCTCGCGGGCTCTCCGAGCGACGAGCTCTGCTGCTGCCTGGCTGTCGTGGTCGTCGCTAGGCCTATAGCTCGGTTCGCGTCGAAGCCGCAGCGGCCGGCGCTTCGGAAGTCGCCTGAGCTATAATAAAAGGCTTACTCTACACATCGCTTTACAGTCAACAGCATCATCTCACAATAAAGTAATAGTATAGTCACTTTCCGCGACGCCTTCAGCCGCGAAGCGAGCGGGCGCCAGGCGAGCCGGACCCCAACGTCAGGCCAGCGGCAGCTGCAAGGCAGTTGTGGCCAGAAATTTGCTCGTATCACAGTTGTTACCTTTACCAGCAGCTCAGTATTGGTCAGTGATCCTCAAAAATGACACATTTTTCACATTTCTTGGCCTAGGGTTTATTATTTAACTCAAGAACACTCTTTAGCTCATTTTTTATGACGCCGGCAGACCTGATCCAGGCCGGTCGGCCGGCCGGCATGCTCGGCGTACTTGACGTTCGCACAAGGAAATACTAAACAGCCATTCTACCAGAGATGATGCTTCCTAGATTCGAGCAACGACAACATGTCTGTTCAAAAGTGGATCTTTCGGCAACGACGCCAACTGCGGCAACGCCGGGCGACGAACTGCGCGCTGGTCCCAGGCTGCCCTAGTCGTCGCTAGGCCTAATGGTTTCGTATCGCTGACGGCGCTTCGGAAGTCGCTTGCGCTATATCAAAAGGCCTACTCTTCACATCGCTTTACTGCGAACTCGTCCCATAATAGAATATATATTCGATTTCCACGACGCCTTCAGCAACGGAGCTAGCAGGCGGCAGGCGAAGCGCCGCAGCAGCGCCAAAGCGGCTATGGGATGAAATTTGCTAGTATCGCATTCATCACTTTTACGATCAGCTCGGTATTGGCCAACGACCGTCAGAAGTGATGCATTTTTGACATGCATCTATCCCAGGGCTTGCTATAAACGTGAACAAACAATACTAGCGCGTTTTTCACTCGCCGGCGGCCGGCATCAAGGCTGGCCGGCCCGGCGTGGCTCGACCCCGAGCGCCCTGAGGAGCGCGCTGTACGTCGCTGCCGCTCTCCGTGCTCGCTTTGGCTCCCGCTTCCCGTCGTTGCGTCTGCCGCGCGCGGCTCGTCGTTGACATCTAGCAAGTTGCACGCAGGCGACGAGCTGCGATCGGACGTTGCGACGCCGTTCGCAACAGCGCACCGCAGTGAATCGCACTCACTTTCGCACATGTGTCTACGACCACCGGAAGTAAACAAGCAGAGCGCCTTTGCTTGACGTATGCATGGGCGGAGCATCGGCCCGTCTTTTCTTTTTTTTTTCGGAGCGAGCCCCGCGTGTATGAGTTGAGGGTGGTATGTGGGGGAGAGGAGGAACACCATTTTTAATCCGCGATATCTTCGGTGTTGATGGAGTTCGCTTAACAATTTTTGCGGTGCGGCGACAAGTGATGGAATACCGATCTCTCGTGGGCTTTTGCTAACCTTGGCAAAGAGCTTTTCAGGGTCCCTTTAAAGTCCGTCCGCCGCCAAGAAGACGTCACGAAGTGGTTGCAGCTGATCGGTGCACCACGAATGTATGTCAGTGTCCGAGTCCTTCTGCTCGACAGGTTGGCCAGGAACCCCTGAACATCTTGCAGTGGTCCTCGAAACGGAGCATTAGTCATCAGGCCTACGCTAAGCCCATACCTCCAGCAGGGCAGCACACGGCCAACCTCAGAGAACTGCCAGGTTTTCGGATAAGGTTAAACAAAGGCTGTAAATTTTGATACACACCACAGCCCTCGCTCGAAAGCGCATGCCTGAAAAGCTGGCCTACCGGACCTAGTTGAGCCAATTTTTGTTTTCTTTTGTAATGGATGCCACTCGCTTCCGAATTTTGATCAAAGAAAACCGCTCCAACTAGTCGACAAAGAGAACAAAACGGTGACGCTTCAGAGATGCAAATGCGGAGAAAACAAATCCAAACTTTTTTTTTCTCGGGAGCTTTAAGCACTTCCAATAGGGCCACGGAGAAAACACGTGATGAGGCCCTCGTGTTTCAGTTTTCTCGCCCTCTTTGTAATGGATTTCAACTCGTAATTACCACTAGAATTACCAATGTGCTTACTTCTTCTCATTTGTATGACCGCATAGTGCCGTCACCTTTGCACAACCTGGCAAAGCTTCCCTCAATATGGGAGCCCAACTCACATTAATCTGTCTAATCCTTAAACAAATAGACTCCAGGCGCTTATGCTAGTGTCCTACAATGGCCCGTCTTTCCAGCATTTCCGCGTGACAGCGGGCGCTGCTATACATAAGCACTAGCTGTGCATTGTCAAACAATTAGCATTAAAAGAAATGCAAGACCAGTGCTGCAAAAGTTAACAATGACCATACCAAAAACTACACATACTCAAAACTTCTTCGGCAGCAGCAAAAAAAAAGAAAAAGCAAACAGCTGAGACTCTATTCTCGGAATCTGCTAACGACCCACGTCGCGACTCGAAGGGGTTGCCCATTTCTTCAGCCGCGCTCGGCGCGGTCGCAGATTGACAGTAGCTTCGGCCGCCGAGACCCGACAAAAGCCGAAGGGCTTAAGTGCGCTTTCACCTCTTCGGGCTCCAGACGTCACGCGACATTGATTTGTTCCGCACCCCGGTCGCGCGTCTCCACCATCTGAGCAGGAGTTGAAAAGAATGCAGGAGGGGGACGGTCTAAGAAAGCAATGCCTACGAGCATTCCCCCCTCGATTCAAGAATGGCCTTAGACTGAAACGCGTTCTGCTGCGCTCTTTCGGGTGGTAGCTATGCTTGCTTCTCTGTGTCCTGCTACAAGCTTCGCTCGTCCCGCAAGAACTACCGCATGGTCGCCTCAATGGGTCGGGTGGCCTTCGCTTTGTGCGGTGTCTATTTCGCCTGGCGTGCCGCGGTGACCGCCTCGGCCGATTACACTGTTGGCCGGCCTTTAGCTTTACAGTGTCCTCGGCCCGTACGGTGTCTGTTCTCAGGAGAGCACGCTCTCGCTTGGTTCTCCCTGCGCGCGGCCGCCTTCTGAAAACTGCCTTAGCATATCGGCCCTGCGCGCCTCCCTTTCTCGCGGTTTCCTCGTCCTCCGCATCTTCTCTCTGATGCAGCACCGAGCCGCATTTCCCACTTGATTTTGACCAATGGGCTCGTGCTTTCGACGAGTCACTGCATGTCGTAGTATCTGACTGTCTCATCGGCACTTTACTCTCTCCTGAGCATAATGGGGTCTCTCGAGGCTTGCTGTTCGAGCCTACGACACTTACGCTCTGGCCTGCAACTTGACCTGAACCACGCTGCTCGGCTAACGTAGCGTTTTTGTCCCGTGTGCTACCCTCTCGATCGCAGCAATCAACCTCACTTCTCAACAGAGCATCTGCCTCAGGGTTAGAGACGGCCTCCTTCTTCCCGGAAAGTGCACGCTCCTCTGAGCTCAAAACCACCGCGCTGCTCCTTTCCTTACTGCTAGCATTAGTGCCCATGCAATGAAGAAGGCAGAGCGCCAGCACCAACGACGAACTGGGGGCACGAACTGCGCACACTTCGACCTGCTCAAGACCTCGCCTTTCACCACCGAACTTTTTAGACGTGTTAGTTGACGGCATTCGAGCACTTGCGCTTGTGGACACTGGTGCTGCCGTTTCCGTGATAGCCGAAAACTTCTGCCGTTCACTTCGTAAAGTCACCACTTCTACTTCTGGACTCTCTCTTTGCACCGCTAGCGCCGAGCCCATTCATCCTTCTGCCGCTTGCACGGCACGTGTCGTCATCGCGGACGTTTTATATGTCGTCGAATTTTTAGTGCTCTGCTCTTGCTCCCATGACCTCATCCTTGGCTGGGATTTTCTATCCCGTCACCATGCCGTCATAGACTGTGCCCGTGCTCACGTCTCCTTTTCCATGCTCTGCGATGCGCCCGTCGACAAACAGCCGCCTTGCTCTGGTACCAAATGCGTTGTCGCCGCCGACACCGATGTTCCCCCCGGCAGTGCCGTGCTCGTTCCCCTTTCCTCAATTTCTGGTTCCTGCGAGCCTGTACTCTTCGCCCCTTCGCCTATCTTTGCTTCTCGCCGACACCTTCCTCTTCCGTTTGCCGTCGTCGACATGCGCCAAGGTGCCGCCGAGATCGTCGTCTCGAATCCCTCACCCTCTGGGTTCAGGTTGCTCCGTGGAGAGTGCCTTGGACATGTTGAACCCGTTGACCTGATCGCACCCTTCGACGATGATGCTCTTTCCGAAACTACACCAATCGCCGCCCACACGCCGCCTAACGCTACCTGCGACCCGCTGTCCTCGGCGATTTTTCACCGCTCAGTTGCCAGCGACCTCGACCCACCTCACCGCGAGCAGCTCCTCGCCCTGCTTAACAAGTTCCGCTCATCATTCGACCACCAGACAACTTCCCTGGGCCGCGCGACCACTATCGTCCACCACATCGATACCGGAACTCATGCCCCTCTACGCCAGCGTCCCTATCGTGTGTCGCCTTCGGAGCGCCGCGTCATCGCTGAGCAGGTTGACGACATGCTGCAGCGCGGCGTTATTCAGCCCTCTTCTAGTCCGTGGTCGTCTCCCGTCGTGCTGGTCAAAAAGAAGGATGGTTCGATTCGATTTTGCGTTGACTACCGCCGCCTGAACAAAATTACGCGCAAGGACGTCTACCCGCTACCACGTATTGACGACGCCCTCGACTGTTTGCAAGGCGCCGAGTTCTTCTCTTCCTTGGATCTCCGATCCGGCTATTGGCAAGTGCCCATGGCTGAGTCTGACCGCCCGAAAACCGGTTTCGTCACACCTGACGGCCTTTATGAGTTTACCGTCATGCCATTCGGACTCTGCAACGCTCCCGCTACGTTTGAGAGAATGATGGACAATATCTTGCGTGGACTTAAGTGGAATATTTGCCTATGCTACCTAGACGATGTTGTCGTTTTTTCGCCCGATTTTCCGACTCATCTCACGCGGTTGCACAAGGTACTGACCTGTCTCACCGGCGCCGGTCTCCAACTGAACCTAAAGAAATGCCGATTTGGCGCCCGCCAGCTGACTATACTCGGCCACGTTGTCTCCAAGGATGGCGTCCTGCCCGATCCAGAGAAGCTGCGTGCTGTCACGCACTTTCCCAAGCCGACTTCTGTTAAAGAGCTGCGAAGCTTCGTGGGCCTGTGCTCGTATTTCCGCCGTTTTGTGCGCAACTTCGCCTCTATCATTGCGCCGCTTACAAAGCTTTTGAATGGTCCCACCAAGCTATCTGCTTGGAACTCAACCTGCGACGATGCTTTCAATACGCTCCGTCGTCTTCTGACTTCACCACCGATCCTTCGCCATTACGACCCCAGCGCGCCTACTGAGCTCCACACCGACGCCAGCTGCATCGGCCTCGGGGCAGTCCTTGCGCAGCGTAAACCGGGCTTTTCCGAATACGTTGTTGCTTACGCCAGCCGTGCACTCACCAAAGCGGAAGCCAATTACACTGTTACAGAAAAGGAGTGCCTCGCCATAGTGTGGGCGTTAACAAAATTTCGTCCCTACTTATACGGCCGCCCCCTGGACGTTGTTACTGATCACCATGCCCTCTGCTGGTTGGCTACACTGAAAGACCCTTCTGGATGCCTCGGCCGCTGGGCCCTTCGTCTGCAGGAATATGACATTAACGTTGTGTATCGGTCGGGCCGCAAACATTCCGACGCTGACGCCTTGTCGCGCTCACCTTTGCCATCTCCTGCGCCCGCTTCGTCCATATCCGACTCGACGCTGGCCGCTCTCACCGCCACGGACCTGCCTTTCGAACAACGACGAGACCCATGGATTTCTTCACTCCTCGACCTCCTCAGCGCACCGTCTACGGCATCGTTCCCTCGGTCACTTCGTTGTCAAGCTTGCCATTTCACAATTCGAGACTCTCTACTGTATCGCCGCAACTATCGCCCAGATGGCCGCAAATGGCTCTTGGTCATCCCTCGCCACCTTCGCTCTGATGTTTGTATGCATCTCCATGCCGACCCACAATGTGCACATGCTGGATTGCTGAAAACCTACGAGCGTCTACGTCAGCGATACTACTGGCGCGGAATGTACACTTTTGTCCGCCGCTATATACGCTCGTGCACTGCCTGTCAGCAGCGGAAATCACCTCCTCGTCTTTCCGCCGGCCCGTTACAGCCATTGCCTTGCCCAGCTCATCCCTTCGATCGCGTGGGCATCGACCTGTATGGTCCGCTCCCGTGCACGCCTGCCGGGAATCGCTGGATTATCGTAGCCGTGGACCACCTCACAAGATACGCGGAGACGGCCGCCCTGCCCTCGGCTACTGCTCGCGACGTCGCATCCTTTTTCCTTCATCACTTCGTCCTACGCCACGGGGCCCCTCGGGAACTACTCAGCGATCGCGGCCGCGTTTTCTTATCCGAAGTCGTTCACGAGGTTCTGGATGCGTGCCACACCGTTCATCGCACGACCACCGTCTATCATCCCCAAACGAACGGCCTCACTGAAAGGTTCAACCGGACTCTTGGTGACATGCTCGCCATGTATATTTCCTCTGACGCCACTAATTGGGATCAAGTCCTACCATTCGTAACTTATGCATACAATACTGCTTCCCAGCCCACCACCGGATTTTCCCCTTACTTTCCTTTATACGGCCGTGAACCTTCCTGTCTTCTGGATACTATCCTTCCTTACAACCCCGACAGTTCTGAATGCACCTTTTTCTCCGACGCTGCCCGTCATGCCGAGCAGTGCCGCCAGCTGGCTCGCTCGTTGACATCCGCCACTCAAAGCCTCCGCAAATATGAGACTGACCAAGGCAAGCCCACCCATGACTTTCATACTGACTCGCTCGTCTGGCTGTCTGTACCGGCTGCATCCAAGTTTGCGGCTAAGTACCTCGGTCCCTACCGTGTCGTGCAGCGCACTTCACCTGTGAACTACACAGTCGAACCGGTCACGCCTTCCTCGGACCACCGCCGTCGCGGCCGCGAAATTGTTCACGTGAGCCGGGTAAAACCCTACTA
The DNA here is from genome assembly GCF_055824585.1 of Amblyomma mixtum. Taxonomy (NCBI): domain Eukaryota; kingdom Metazoa; phylum Arthropoda; class Arachnida; order Ixodida; family Ixodidae; genus Amblyomma; species Amblyomma mixtum. Next base: position 147,234,276 of record NC_143018.1, read on the forward strand.
CGACCCCATCGTCACCTGCTCGCCCTGAGTCGCCAGGATGGCTCCCTGTTTTCGCCGGGGCAGTTGCAATGAAGAAGGCAGAGCGCCAGCACCAACGACGACGAAGCGATTTGTGCGTCCTCCGATTCCGGCGGCCGCGCGCGTGGAGAGCTCGAGCTCGCTCTTGGTTCTGTTCTGGTGCCGCCGGTACTCGAACAGCCTGTGCCATCGTTTCGCTGCCAGTCCTTCGAACATGCCAATAAACCCCTCTTCACCCACATTATCCCCTGAGCCCTCACGGCTTGCGGATATGCACTTTTCGCTAGCCTTAGTGCTTACACAATCCCTCGATCCTTCGCGGCTTGCGGATCTGCACTTTTCTTCATTTCTGGCCTTAGTGCTTACACTATCCACCAAGCCCTCACGGCTTGCGGATCTGCACTTTTTCTCATTGCTAGCCTGAGTGCCTTCACAATCCCCCGAGCCCTCGCGGATGGCGGATCTGCACTTTTCTTCATTTCTAGCCTCACTGCCTACACTATACCCCGAGCCCTCGCGGCTTGCGGATCTGCACTGTTCTCTAGATTTTTGACCTAAATCATCGGTCGCTGCTGCTGAAGTAGCCTTTTTTTCTGCCCTATCCCGGCACTTCTTAGCAGCCCTCGTGTCTTTCGGCGACTGAGCGGAGCTCCTAAGTCGGTCGTTGACACTGTCATGGTGTACCCTACCACAGTCACTTTGGGTTTCGAGATCGACTTCTGCGGGAATTCGGACGTATCGGAGGAGCGCACTTCTAGCTTTCGCGTAGTTTTTCGCATCCTCGTCCGACAGGCGCGCTAATATGTTGGCGACTTCACACGGGAGGAAAGCCAGCAGCATAACTGACCAATAACCCTGGTCTAGCTGCTCCTCCGTGCAAATTCCTGCAAAATTTTTAAGGAAAGTCCTGATGTTACCGCCTGTCCTGAAAACTCTTAACCTAGATCGAATTCTTTTCATTCTTACGAGGTTAAGTTGACGTGTGATTTCCCGCAGCTCCCTTTCCCTGTCCTGTCGAGCTACTTCATCCCACTCTCGCATCTTTTGATCGAGCCGTTTTTTCTCGATCTCCATTTGCTCTTCGCGCTTCCTCTTTTCTTCCTCCTCTCTCTTCCTTTCATCGAGCCGTTTTTTCTCGATCTCTCTTTCATGCTCTTCGCGCTTCCTTTTTTCTTCATCCTCGCGCTTCTTTAGTTCCTGTGCCTTCTCTAATTCCTCCCGAATGTACTCCCAACATCCGACTATCTCCTCCGCGTCTGCACCGCTTGCCTCAATTGCCTCAATTAAGAGCGGTTTCCTACGGATAGACCCACAATCGATGCCCAATTTCCCGCAAATCAAAACCAGGTCCGGTTTGCGCAGCTTCTTCCAGTCCATGCCTGCTCCCAGGCGACGGCTAGTCTCTACACTAGTGGTCAGAGAAGATTCCCAGGCAATCTCTGGAGCCACATTACATTACCTAGAGTTTAGGTTCTTTTCCACTTTTCTTCTTCTCCTCGCTTGCTGTTGCGTAGCGAGGTCAGGCCGTCTCGTTGTCGTTACGGCCCGGTCTTGTGATTGGCATTAATTAGCGCGAAGGACGATGACGAAGCCTTTCGTTGTAGAAACAAAAAGAAACTTTATACATATAAGATTAGCATGATGGTACAGTGTAGACAGAATCGAAACAAAGGGAGAGCAACAACAGAGTGGAGCCGCCAGAGCTCTCCCGGTCAAAAGCTCCTGGCGAGAACCCCCAGATTCCCGCCAACATCTGCTCTTAACCCCCTCAGCTCATCGCTGATTGGGCCGGCCCTTTCGTGACGTAACAGTTGCCTGTGGCCGTGTATTTAGGCGGGGCCACTGTGCACGTGACTGATATAAGATACAACACAAGCAAAACGCAACGAAACCGTAACAGAGCATCTTCCCCTCGGGAAGTCGGACTGCGCTCACGTAAAGAGGCAGGAATACACACAACAACACAAACAGAACCGTCATTTGCCCTGTTCCTCGAAGCGGCGCCAGCCAGCGGTAACAGAAGCACACGGCTAAAAGAAAAATCGTCTCGGCGCCGCCGTTAGGCCGCAAGTTCGGGCAATGTGCGTAGCTGAAGCGCACATCTGTCCGCGCAGCTCAAGAACTAAGGCATGCCGCCGCCGAAGCCACCCGTTGCCTTAAAGAAAAAGAAAACTAAATGCCAGCGTTCGGAAAGCGCGCCACTGACACCGACCAAACACAGTCCGTGCCCCCGGCTTCCCGCGCGCCGCCCAGAAGCGGCGCCGTTTCCCTCACGGTGAATACGCGGAGTCGGCGCACGCACGCACAAGCAAAAGAAAAAGGAGCGCTCCCCCGAAAAGCGGTGCGGGTGCAAGTGCCGTTTAGGGTTTCTCGCGGCGGGGATCCTTCAAAGGGACCGAGACGAGACTGCCGGCGCGCCGTAACTCACGTAACGCGTACCCGGATAGCTCTTCGGCGCGGGCGCTCGTCGGCGCGACCGTGTCAACCGCGTCGACTAACAGCTTGCAGGCCGGCGGGAACACAAATATTTCGGCTGTGCGTGGCGGTCTTAAGCTCAGTGGCTCTACACCTAGGTTTACAAATTTCCAAAGTTGTACAACCTGGCAAAACTCGAAAGAGACAAGACCGTGCTCTTACCCAAACCGGAGCCAGGACGCCGCGCAGACCATCCCACCGCTGCCACCAGTTGATGTGCTCGGGGATCGGGACCAGGGTCTTCAACGCATTAGGACGAAGCAGGCAGACTACGGAGAGAAGTCTTTAGGGGGAATAGCAAGCTTGAAGGTTTATTTTACATTATGTACAGCAGCAAGAAGACCAAAGTCAGAAAATGGGGAAGGATCCTCTGGCACTCCACAGATTGCTGCTTAAATGCAGTTCACATTCCTCAGGCACCCAGCTAGGGAATATGATCTCTGGTTGAGCGTTCAATGGGCTGCTAGCGTCTTCTTAGGCTCCGCCTTCCCCACGTGGCACCGCACACCGCACAGACACACACACACACACACAGGAAAGGAGGAACTTGGCGTCTCTCAGTCGCGAACTGTTTGACCAGGCCCAAAGGTCGTTCGCTGCTGAGTGACGATCCTGATCGATGAGGACGCGAGCGCTGACCGCTCACACCGGTGACCTCTTCAGTTCGGTGGAAGGGACAAATCAGCAGTCTCGCCCCTCCGCTTTGTCTGCTGCCCAGGGCGCACGCGGGCAATGAGATGGCGGCGCCGTCGCCCCGCCGTCGTCGCCACTGGGTCTCGTCCGTCGGTCCGCGGCAGTCCGGGAGAAGCGCCGCACTCAGCCTCCCCGGCGAAGGGGATTAGACGCCTTTGTGTACGCCGACGCCGTCGCCAGTAGCTGCCCCACGCAGTGTCTTTTTTGTCTTCCCCGAGCAGCAGCGCTTCGGCCGAAGTGGCCTGATGTCGCCCGACTGGCTCGCCTGTTTTCGCTGCCAGTCCCCAGGAGCGCAGTTCAGCACCAGAGCTGCATTCAGCATCGCCGGCGAAGGGCCTTTGTCCACGCCAACGCCGCCGCCAGAAGCCGCCCCTAGGCCAGCTTTTCCTTGCGTCTTCTCCGAGAAACAGCAGCGCTTTTGACCGCATACCTGATGGCGCCTGACTGGCTCGCCGTTCTCCGCTGGCTGGGTCTCCGATCATTACATCGGTCTCCGCTGCGGCCCTTTCGGCGACATAGGGTCGTTGAAGGTGTTGCAGTGGAACTGCTGGTCTATTATTTCCGCTTCAACAGATATAGTTTGTTTAATCAGTACGTGAAGTCCAGATTGAATTGCTCTTCAGGAAACGTGGCTCACTAAAGATTATAGGTTCAATTTACAAAATTATCGTTCTTTCAGGCTTGACCGGCCCTCAAGAGGTGGTGGTTTGCTATTGTTCGTATCTACAAAATTTTGCCACAGGGCAACTGTGTCATTTCAATATATATTCCTGGATATCAGCCACTCACTCTGGGTAATGTATATTTTCCAACAGGTGTGCATGACCTTCGGCCTCTTGACTCGTTTTTATCTAGTTGCAGGAAGCAGGTTTTAATTGTTGGAGACTTCAACTCGCATCACGTTTTTGGGGGGTTTGGAACAGATTCGGGTCTCCCCACATTTGCCGTGGTCAGTCTCGCTCAGCGTTAGACCTGTCATTTTCTTCCCCCGGAATAACTGTGTCCTCTTGGGCGCCAGTTGACTGTGCCTCCAATAGTGATCACCTTCCGATCAGTTTCCAAGCTATGTGCCAGTTGACCTCTCCTAACAGCACACGGCGCACATTCACAAATTACGGCAGTTTTAAAAATGTCCTCAAAGCAGACCTTCAGGAATTATCTCATTCCAGCAGTGGAGATAATGCCACCCACATTTGTCCAATTTTGAAATGGAGCTCGTAAATACTCGGAGTTCTTGGTCCAGGCACATAAGGGAACCTCGCTATGCCTTTGATGGAACGCAGAGTGCACTCGAGATTATAGGCGCCGAAAGGCTACTTGGAAGAAACTTCACCACAATCAATGTCCCAAAAACTGGATCTATTATAAGTTCATTGCAGCTACGTTTAAGCGCACCGTATCTCGTGCAAAACAGTTGTACGATACTCAACACTACGAATTCCTTTCAAAATCTGGTAATAGGCGTGCTTTATTCAATTACTTAAAATCCAGGAAACTAATATCGACCACCATGAACGCTCTCTCCCTAGTTCAGTCACCGGCTGAACTTGCTCAGTCTCTGGAAGAGATAGGCAGAGGCCTTGAACGCCGGTTTACGGCTCTTCTTCCTTCTCCTCAGAGATTTCTTGCCACATCGGACGATTTCGAGGAGGTCACCTTCACTGAGCTCTCGAACACTGTATCCCGCCTTCCACCCGCGGCCCCTGGCCCTGATGGTGTGACTTCTTCTATGAATAAAATTTTTGTTTGAGGAATCTCCCACCGACTTAATAAATTACTCTCTTTAATTTAATAATAAATTACTCTCTTAAGGGGCCATGGATTCTAAATGAGGTGCGTCTAGCAGAGATTATCCCGTTCCTTAAAAAGCAGATATATGGTTATGTGTTAGACAATATAAGGCCAATTTCTTTAACTTCGAATCTCGTAAAGTTAATTGAGTGGTTGTTGCAGTAGAATAATGTCCATTATTTCAGCGACTGGGTTGTTGAACCCTTGCCAGATAGGTCTCAGGCCAGGATGCTCTATATGCTGTGCCCATACCAATCTGGAGAGCCGCATACAGTTGAGGAGAGCAAGCTGCCGGGCTAGTTGGTGAAGCATGTTAAATTGAATTCAGCGCAAAAAAAAACAGACAAGGGACAAAGAGAGACACACTGAGACAACACGAGCGCTAACTACCAACTGTTCATTCATGCTGAAGTACAGGCGATATATAGGAAGGGAATGAAGAGCATGCGCGTAGCGAGGTACAGATAATGCACATCCGTCAAGCAAACGAGTTAATCAAAAAACGAATCTAAAAAAGCACATTCAGATGAGTATATGTGTACCGACGTGTCACTGACACAACGTTCGGACAGCTTTCTGATATAATAAGCTTCTAAAACGAGCCTTGCCTTATCATTACCGCTCTTGCCAAGAATCGTGGTCTTCTCTAATCCCGCCCTACATTTACACGAAGCAAGGTGCCGCACAAGATTCACATTCGTGTCGTTATTTTCTATGTTTTTGGCATGCTCCCGTAGCCGGTCATTAATACAGCGGCCAGTTTGGCCAACGTATGAAGCCCCACATGAGAGGGGGATGCAGTACACCACACCTATTGCACATTTGGCGTAGGCGAACCCATGTTTTTTGTTGCAGCCCCTGCCGGCACAACCAGTAATGCGAGGGCATAGCTTGGACAGCTTGTTTGGAGCTGAGAATACCAAGAGCACGTGGTGCCTGCCAGCCACTTTTTTGAGGTTGTGAGAGAGTTGGTGTACATAAGGGACCACCACCGGCTTAGAAGGAGGGGTTTCATGTCTTTTCTGGGCGCCTTTATGCTTCTGCAGGAGGGTTTCGGCAACAGCTGAAATGACCGGGCCAGGGAAGCCTGCTACTGAAAGTCGCGAAACCTGATCGTTCAAACTCTCTAGCATTTTATGTGGGCAGGATTTTCGAAGCGCAGATTCCAGGCAAAGCGACGCAATAGCTCGCTTTACCACCTTGGAATGAGCGGAATCAAAGCTGAGCAACTCTTTGTTGGCTCGGGGGGAGTACATCCAGCAGGTATGGTCTCGGCAGAACGTGAGCTTAAGGTCTAAAAAACGCAAAGTCTGACTTTCAGGTAGTTCATGGGTAAAAACTAAACCTTTCCCCAGTTGATTAAAAGTAGATAAAACCAGTGAAACAATATGGTCAAGGGATGTAAAGTTCCCTGACCTTAAAATAATTAAAAAGTCATCAACATATCTAAAAACTTTAAAAACTGGCCCCCCTTGAAAAGTCCGTGCAAGAAGGCGGTCAATTGAAGATAAAAATATGTCACATAAAATGGGAGCTACACATGAGCCGATACAAATGCCCTTACGCTGCAGAAAAAACTCGTTGTCATGAGAGATAAAAGTTACCTGCAGGTAGTATTCTAGTAATTTTAAAAAATTGTCTACCGAGATACCAGCTGAGTTCTGAAAAGCCACAGCCCCCGAGCCTTCAATGCTTTCTCTGACCGAAGCTAACAGCTCAGCATGTGGAACAGAATAGAACAAGTCTTGGATGTCAATGGAAAAGGCTAAATCCATCCGATCGTTATTCTGCACAAAATCGGCAACTTCTTGTGACTTCTTTATCAGAAAGGGGTCATCAACAGGAATGTGCTTAAGCTTGGTGAGCAAAAAACGACTGACGTTGTGTTGCCATGAACCCTTCTCGCTAACAATGGCCCTGAATGGCATATACGGTTTGTGCGTTTTTGCCGCGAAAAAAAAAAATATCCAAGGAATTCTTTGAGCTGGCATTGATGGCAGTTGCCAGAGAAGACAACTGTAGGCTGCTACAAAAAGCAATGAATTTAGTTTTCACCCTGGTTTGGCTTCGTTTGACAGGCATAAAATTTTTGTGAACCGCTTGGAGCGCTTTTTCTTTAAAAAGGCCGTTCGGCATGACAACAAACATGCCTTCTTTGTCAGATTGCAATAAGCTTAAACCATGGTCCTTAAAATATTTAACAACGGAAAAGACATCAATGGAACCAGTCTTACAGTACATGGGATGTTTAGCACACCTTTTTAAGCAGTCCACGCCATCCAGTAGGCAACGTTCCTGGTCTTCGTTTATCGACTTTGAGGCTATAGTCCTGTTGATGGCGAGGAGTTCATGGGCGGGCACCTCAGGTTGAATGCCGAATTTGGGGCCTTTTTCCAGGACGCGTGAAATCCTTTCAGGGAGGCTTGCCCCACCGGTGAAGACTACACGCTCCTTCTCGTGGTTCGGCCTTTTCTTGGAGTGGGTGGTTAGAAGATGGCCTAGGACAGCTCTCCATCGCTGTTCAATAAGGTTCGATGCTTGAAGCTTCGAGTCCATTAGCTTCTTATCTGCCACACCCACAGACATTGTGAGTGCTCTTTTTGGTCCCGTGAAGCCGTCGTGGGGCCATGTGAAGCGTCTTGTTAAGATTATGCGGTCAGAATTGTGGCGACAGATCCGGCTTTACCAAGACTGGCTGAGGGTTTTGTGCCAAAGCTTGTTCCCTGTGGGTGTGGCAGATAAGAAGCTAATGGACTCGAAGCTTCAAGCATCGAACCTTATTGAACAGCGATGGAGAGCTGTCCTAGGCCATCTTCTAACCACCCACTCCAAGAAAAGGCCGAACCACGAGAAGGAGCGTGTAGTCTTCACCGGTGGGGCAAGCCTCCCTGAAAGGATTTCACGCGTCCTGGAAAAAGGCCCCAAATTCGGCATTCAACCTGAGGTGCCCGCCCATGAACTCCTCGCCATCAACAGGACTATAGCCTCAAAGTCGATAAACGAAGACCAGGAACGTTGCCTACTGGATGGCGTGGACTGCTTAAAAAGGTGTGCTAAACATCCCATGTACTGTAAGACTGGTTCCATTGATGTCTTTTCCGTTGTTAAATATTTTAAGGACCATGGTTTAAGCTTATTGCAATCTGACAAAGAAGGCATGTTTGTTGTCATGCCGAACGGCCTTTTTAAAGAAAAAGCGCTCCAAGCGGTTCACAAAAATTTTATGCCTGTCAAACGAAGCCAAACCAGGGTGAAAACTAAATTCATTGCTTTTTGTAGCAGCCTACAGTTGTCTTCTCTGGCAACTGCCATCAATGCCAGCTCAAAGAATTCCTTGGATATTTTTTTTTTTCGCGGCAAAAACGCACAAACCGTATATGCCATTCAGGGCCATTGTTAGCGAGAAGGGTTCATGGCAACACAACGTCAGTCGTTTTTTGCTCACCAAGCTTAAGCACATTCCTGTTGATGACCCCTTTCTGATAAAGAAGTCACAAGAAGTTGCCGATTTTGTGCAGAATAACGATCGGATGGATTTAGCCTTTTCCATTGACATCCAAGACTTGTTCTATTCTGTTCCACATGCTGAGCTGTTAGCTTCGGTCAGAGAAAGCATTGAAGGCTCGGGGGCTGTGGCTTTTCAGAACTCAGCTGGTATCTCGGTAGACAATTTTTTAAAATTACTAGAATACTACCTGCAGGTAACTTTTATCTCTCATGACAACGAGTTTTTTCTGCAGCGTAAGGGCATTTGTATCGGCTCATGTGTAGCTCCCATTTTATGTGACATATTTTTATCTTCAATTGACCGCCTTCTTGCACGGACTTTTCAAGGGGGGCCAGTTTTTAAAGTTTTTAGATATGTTGATGACTTTTTAATTATTTTAAGGTCAGGGAACTTTACATCCCTTGACCATATTGTTTCACTGGTTTTATCTACTTTTAATCAACTGGGGAAAGGTTTAGTTTTTACCCATGAACTACCTGAAAGTCAGACTTTGCGTTTTTTAGACCTTAAGCTCACGTTCTGCCGAGACCATACCTGCTGGATGTACTCCCCCCGAGCCAACAAAGAGTTGCTCAGCTTTGATTCCGCTCATTCCAAGGTGGTAAAGCGAGCTATTGCGTCGCTTTGCCTGGAATCTGCGCTTCGAAAATCCTGCCCACATAAAATGCTAGAGAGTTTGAACGATCAGGTTTCGCGACTTTCAGTAGCAGGCTTCCCTGGCCCGGTCATTTCAGCTGTTGCCGAAACCCTCCTGCAGAACCATAAAGGCGCCCAGAAAAGACATGAAACCCCTCCTTCTAAGCCGGTGGTGGTCCCTTATGTACACCAACTCTCTCACAACCTCAAAAAAGTGGCTGGCAGGCACCACGTGCCCTTGGTATTCTCAGCTCCAAACAAGCTGTCCAAGCTATGCCCTCGCATTACTGGTTGTGCCGGCAGGGGCTGCAACAAAAAACATGGGTTCGCCTACGCTAAATGTGCAATAGGTGTGGTGTACTGCATCCCCCTCTCATGTGGGGCTTCATACGTTGGCCAAACTGGCCGCTGTATTAATGACCGGCTACGGGAGCATGCCAAAAACATAGAAAATAACGACACGAATGTGAATCTTGTGCGGCACCTTGCTTCGTGTAAATGTAGGGCGGGATTAGAGAAGACCACGATTCTTGGCAAGAGCGGTAATGATAAGGCAAGGCTCGTTTTAGAAGCTTATTATATCAGAAAGCTGTCCGAACGTTGTGTCAGTGACACGTCGGTACACATATACTCATCTGAATGTGCTTTTTTAGATTCGTTTTTTGATTAACTCGTTTGCTTGACGGATGTGCATTATCTGTACCTCGCTACGCGCATGCTCTTCATTCCCTTCCTATATATCGCCTGTACTTCAGCATGAATAAACAGTTGGTAGTTAGCGCTCGTGTTGTCTCAGTGTGTCTCTCTTTGTCCCTTGTCTGTTTTTTTTTTTTTGCGCTGAATTCAATTTAGCATACAGTTGGCTCGTCGCCGAAACCAACACGAAGCGCTTGTTACTTTAGATGCGTCTGAAGCTTATGATATTGTTTAGCACACGACGCTCTTGCAAAGACTACAGGCAGTAGGACTCCGAGATACTTTGTGGCTTGGGTTGCTGAAATTCTTGCTGACAGGAAATTTTACTGCTTCCAGAACGGTGTTTCATCCAGCAAATTTCGGCAAGCGAGAGGAGTGCCCCAAGGGGCGGTCCTCTCCCCTGTACTTTTCAACATCTTACTCAGTAGTATTCCCTGCAGTCTTAAGGCGTCCACCTATGTGTATGGTGATGACATCGCCTTTTTTGCTTCAGAGAATGACATTTCCTCTTTATACCAGTCCTTACAGTCCTACCTCAATTTCCTGCACCAATGGTTAGGAGACATTAATCTGTACCTTAATGTCAATAAATGTGCTTTATTGGTTTTTCCGCTCTCTCGTCCAGTTATTATATCTATTGTTTACCGGAACCATGCAATTCCTCAAGTGTAAAGTGTCAAATATCTCGGAGTAATTTATGATCCTTCTCTTTCCTGGGAGGCCCATATCGAGCAGATCAGTGCGAAAGGAGTCCGAGCAGTCGGTATGCTGCGCAGGCTGAGCAGTGTTCGTTCTGGCGTGAGAAGGCACTCACTTCTTATGATTTATAGAATGTACGTCCTTCCAGTCTTAGAGTTCGGCTGTGTTTTATTCTTTTGTGCGCCAGCGTATAAACGTCGCCCCTCGATTCTCTTGGAGTGGGAGGCGTTGCGCCTTTGTTTGGGCCTTCCAAAATTTGTGGCGAATTCCGTTTTGTATCTGGAAGCGCGTATTCCATCATTGGCTTCAAGATTTCGGCTCTTAATGGTGAAAACGTTTGTAAAAATGTGCGATTCTTCGCTTCTTGCCTCCAATTTGATCTTCCTTCGTCAGCCTCGGCCATTTTTCAACGAAACCTGGCATCGTTTCCGTACCCCTCAGATATGTTTTGCGCAAACCCTCCTTGACCCCTTAAACATCCGCATTTCGGACATCCTCCCGGTATGCGCCAACCCTTCATTTATTCAGATTGTCTTCGATGTCATATTTCCTAAACATGCAAAGTTAATTCCTTTTCATTTGCTCAGCAGTTTATTGCAGGATTACTTGCTGTGCTTTAAATGTCATGTGCTCATAGCGACAGACGCCTCACAGTGTGAAGAAATGGCCGGTTTCGGCATTTTCTCCATCTCCCTTGACTGGTCATTCTCACTCCGCCTTCCTGATTACACCTCTATTTATTTGGCCGAATTTCTAGACAAGTCTTGGCTTTGCGCAAATTAAACGGCTCTTTGTCTTCTGTCATCATTAGGACGGATTCATTATCGTTGTGTTCTTCTCTCACCACGCCTACAACATCTCAGGCACTTCGCTTACTCAAATGCTTAATTCCACCCCACGTGTGTTCATTATGGTTGGTCTGGGTGCCTGGGCACAGAGGAATCCATTTGAATGGGGTTGCTGATACACTGGCGAAGGCATCTCATTAAGGCCCAGTCGTATCTGTGCTTCCACCGAGCGCATATATTACGGCGGCCAGATTTCGCAGGTATCTGCTCTTGAAAGAATCAGCAGCATCAGCTCTGACCTCCTTCCCCAAATTCCGGCATCTCCTTTACCCGTGGTGCAGTAAAGGGTGGCGATCACGCAATCTTGAGGTTTCCTTCACGCGTCTACGTTGTCGCGTGCCTCACCTAAACTTCTACCTGTATAGATCTGGTCTGGCGGTCTCCCCATTGTGCCCGTTCTGCGGAGAACCCGAAACGATAGATCATTTCTTGTTGACCTGCCGCCGTTTCTCCTCTTTACGGAGCCGCCTGCTAGAGCATCCGTTACGACAGCTAGGTCTAAGTCTGTCAGCTGGGGTTGCTCTGTCTCTTGGGGCTTCCTCTCTTGGGCACAGTAACTGGAATGTGCTCCCCGCCATGCAAAACTTCCTTATAGACACTAAAAGGCTGCCGTCTTAAGCTCTGCTCTTTCTCATGATCAATATTTCTTTGCAACGAAAGCCTTCCGAAACATGGAATATTTAGCCCCTTTCCCTATTTCAGTCACCGACCTCACAGTATTTGTTTAGCTTATTTCAAGTACACATCTGAATTCCTTTCATTTATTTGCTAATTACTATTATTATCATTATTAATTTATTTTTTCCCCATCATTATTCGCGTGTTTAACATTTTGAGCACCTATCAGTTGCCGCCTGTGTCTTGGCCAATCCCGCGCAGTGGGTACGCGCCATTATTTAGAGGACAACAACAACAACAAGTGAGACTGATGTCATGTCTAGAATGAGAAAAAACGAGGCCTTTTCCTGCCGGTTGAGGAGGAAGGAAGAACACTGTGGAATGAAAGAACGGCGGCATCGAGAGCCACGAGACGGCGTGTTTCACAGAAGTCGTGGTTAGCCGGACAGCGCACAGAATGACTCATGGAGGCCGGAGGTGAGACGAGTGTCAGTGAATAGCATGAATTTGGGCTGTTCTCTCCTTGAAGAGTGCACTGACTATCTAGTTTCATCAGCGAAACCAATGGCCGCATTTTCTCCATGTGGTTGACCTAGTGGACTTCAACATCCCATGCAGCCGGAGTTTTTCCAACAGCAACGCCATTTCTAAGAGGCGTGCTCATCAAAAACGATAGTCCAGAAAAGCCAACTGCACGGCGGAAGCGATGGATTTGTCTCCTCTTAGATACGTAGCCTTTTATTCCCCCGATTCCCTAGAAGGAGGTCATGCTCACTCGTGAGGTCATGCTCACTCGAGGATTCTGCAGTAGTCTGCAGGGTAACAGCAGCCAGAGGTGGCTGCTGTCTGGTCTCGCCACAGCTGCCCCGGATGGATGCAGCGAACAGGATACAGGCCGCTCCGTCGCAGCAGGCGGCAGCTAGACGATGTGCACAGGACAGCGAGCCGGAGTGGCTCCACTGAATCTGCAAAATTTCCGAAACACACTCCGCACGCCTTTAAGGGGACAGGGTAAGCAAAAAATCTGAAAAATATCAATTTTTAGTTTTTTGCTAAATATGAAATTACATTCTTTTCTGCATCGTTTGATGTATCAGACCTCATCCTGGGCAATTTATATCAACCTGAAAAAGCTATCTGAAAGCAAAGCGGCCAGCGACGCACCCCTTTACCAGTGTTGTGTTTTTCAGTTTTTACTAAAAACTCAAAAAAGTCGAAATGTTAAGGAATTTAGCTGCAATAGAAAGCTCTCTGGCAACTATCCAAGCTCTCTGGCTACCATTCAAGCTCTCTGGCAACCATCCAGAACCCAAACGAGCCCTTCAACAACGTCGTATGGGAGTGTGCTCAAAAAAATGTCTTTGCGGGCCTGCAAACAATGAAGATTGCTACATTAGATGCTGTTCTGACCTTCACTGATGGCGCCATTGCAACAGCTAAAATTCTTGAGGCATGTGGAGTAAGTCCGGGCAGCAACACTGTCCGCTGCCTGAAGCAAGTCGATCGGCGTCGAGTTTACTTTGCTGATCGAGCTACGCAGCAAGTGACAAAACAGGCACGAGAAGATAAACAGCAGGAAAAGAAGCACCTAGCTGACCTAGATGATAACTATGCAGCTGGTGCCTACTGAATAAATTGGTCAAAATGAGTTGGCTGAGTCGAAATCTTTAAACTCAGTTTTCTCAAAACAAGATTTTTTGTTACGTCGGTACCATTATTTTCTAAATGGCAATAGATATCAAGCTGGTTTTTTCTGTGTATACAGTACATATATGTGGCAATTTACTGTACCAAAATTATCAGCGTGCAAATAATATTGTTTGTTTTTAAAATAAAAATATATACAAAATTTGGCAAAATTAGGGTGTACAAAGTAAAAAAGTCACTAATAATTTAATTTCTTTTATACTAAAATACTTTTGGTACAGCGGCTAGAAGATACAATTCTGAACAAAATGACATACATATCTCGCTGCTATCATTATTAGTTGTTGAGAAAAGTGTACCACAATATGCCCCAAAATACATGGGAAAGATGGCGCTTTCCCTGTCCCCTTAACGTAGGTCACGGGAGGGGAAACGGCGTACACAAGGGCCTCGTGGCTCAATGCTCAACTCGCTAGCGAAACGTGTCGGGCGGCTGTGCAACGCAAAGTTCTAGTGAACAAAGCCCTTTCTCGAGTTGAACGAGAATGCTCAGTACATGCGAGGTTAAAAAAAACGGGTGGGCAGCAAAGTGCGCCCCCTCTCAACACCACGGTCCGGTGGTCGTTTCACTTTTGGCAAGGTGCAGGCAGCTATGAATAGCTTTAGGCCTCACTACCATAGTGACGGTCGACGACCCCCAACAAAAGAAAGACCCGGAACTGGTTAACGGGAACAAAGGAACGACACACTGGCTGACACAAACAAGGCACTTATTGCTATAACAACAATAACGCCAGCTAGCAACAAAATACACTGAGGAATCGAGGATGTCCGACTCACCAGTACGGCTACGAGCGAACGTTCGCCCACGCTAGGGCAAAGGGAAGCTCCGAGACCGGGCGGGACGAGCTGAGGGGAACCTGAGACGCCCGCGGCCAAGAGCGGAGCTTTGCGCGTGAACGTCCGACACGCTTCCCGGTGCCGAGCAGAGGGGAGAGAGCCTTCCCCCGCGCGCGAGCGGCAAAACACGCCATCCGTGGCGCTGCTGTCGCTGCGACGCGAGCGCCCTCCCCTGTTAGTTAAAAGTGACCCCACTAAAGGGAGTGCGCTGCGGGGCAGCTAACCACAGGGAACTAGTGAGTTGAGGGAAAGCGAACGCAGGGAACGAAGGCGTCCCCACAAGCCCTAGCGCGAGAAACGTTTTTTTCCATAGGTTTTTGATGGTGCCCGCTGTGCCTTTGTACGCAATCCTGATCAAGGTGTTATTTCCTTCTTCTCAGCTTTTTTGACGTCGAGAGATGGGTTGACGTAAATTACACGGCTTAGTACAGACGCCCATATTAAGCGCACGGTTTCCTCCTCTTTCATTTCGTGAGATTTGCTGGTTATTCGTCTTAGGAGTCTAAGTAGCTGCTGCGTGGCTTCATTTAGAGGTTCGTACCCTAATAGTCTACCTCTTGTGTCTCTTTTCATCAGGATTGATTTTTGTATTGATGTGAGTCTACCCTGCTACCTGTCTTGATTGCTTCTGTAGCAACAGGTGTCGTGACTTTAGTGGGGCGCATCTTCACCCACGCTGTCGTGCATACTTTTCCACCGCCTCCGCTGCCTGTCCTGAGCGTGATGTCGTCGCCGTAGCCAGCCTGTATAACGCCTGGGATCCGGTTAGAGAGAGAGAGAGAAAGGGACGGAAAGGCAGGGAGGTTAACCAGGCGATGCCCAGTTGGCTACCCTACACTTGGGGTGGGGAACAAAGGGGAAAAAAGGAAAAAGAGCGGCAAGGAAATGAGTTGTCTAAGTGTCCAGCAACCACTACGTCACAGACACAGAGGGCGCGCACTGAAAACTTAAAGATTATAGGCGGGAATGCAACCCCGAGTCCCTTAAGGTAGAGACATCAAATTCCAAGGTTGTACAAAAGACTGCCATACGTTTCCTTTGTATGTGAGGACCATAAGAGCGAAGTATTAAATTTAAGGGAGGTCTAGAACATATTTTAATTTCATTTTAAAGTTTGTGAAAATGCTCACTCTTGAAGTATGAGCCATCGCTAGTGCATCAATGTGACGTAGGAACAGAGAAGAAAACACAAGCAAGTATTTCCTACGTCATTGCACAGTTTTCTGACGTACGGGACCAAGTTTTGCGGTTTCGCGGCCTAGGAACCTTGGTTACGAGTGCTCACGAGTCTTTTTTTTTTTTCTGCACGCTCGCGAGTGCGATGGTGCTTTACGCCCGGCGTTGCCGCAGGCGATGTCGTTGCCGAAAGATCCACTTTTGCAGAGGCACATTGCCCGTGCTCTAATGTAGGAAGCATTCTCTATTATCATGGATGTTATGTATTTTCTTGCGCGAACGTGAAGTACGCCGAGCATGCCGGCCGGCCGGCCAGCCTGGATCCCGTCTTGATGGAACAGCGCAAAACAACGGGACAAGAGACAAGCGCTGACTTACAAGTTGTAAGTCAGCGCTTGTCTCTTGTCCCGATGTTTTGCGCTGTTCCATCAAGAATGAATAACCAACATGCCCAAGCTGCTGTCCTGGTGGATCCCGTCTGCCGGCGTCATAAAAAGGAGCTAAAGTGTGTTCTTGACGTAAATAAAAAACCCTGGGATAAGAAATGTGAAAAATGTGTCATTTTTGAGGATCGCTGACGAATACTGAGCTGCTGGCAAAGGTAACGACTGTGATACGAGCAAACTTTTTGCCACAACCGCCTCGCAGCTGCCGCTGGCCCGACGTTGCGGTCCGGCTCGCCTGGCGCCCGCTCGCTTCGCTGCTGAAGACGTCGTGGAGATTTACCATACTATTATTTTATTGCGAGATGATGCTGTTGACAGTAAAGCGATGTGTAGAGTAGGCCTTTTATTATAGCGCAGGCGACTTCCGAAGCGCCGGCCGCTGCGACTTCGATGCGGAAGAGGCTATAGGCCTAGCGACGACCACGGCAACCAGGCAGCAGAAGAGCTCGTCGCCCGGAGCGCCCGCGAGCGATGCCGTTGCCGAAAGCTCGAAACATAAGTAGGCATGCTTTGTCGCTGCTCGAGCAGTCTTTCTGAGGGACTGCTATACGGCGGCGAAGTGCGACACCGTTTGCGGGCGGAGCTTGGGTAGAGCGGCGCAGCGATGCTCACCGCTCCGTGTCCCTGCTTGCAGTGGGGCGGCAGTTCGCAAGCGACGATCAGTGCGGCGCGTCGGCAAAAAGTGGCCATATGGCTTGATGAATGTTGCTGCGCGTGCATTATTTGTCTAAATAATGATTGCACTTCGCGCTCTGAGCTCGCTACTTGTTTTTGGTCGGCGAATGTTTTCGCTCGGCCACCGATATGCCCAAGGCACGTCGGCCAACGGGTCTCGTTTTGGTCGGCGGGGTTGTCACACTAGGACGACGCTTGGTCGTTGGGGCGTCGTCGTCGTCGTCGGTGCAGTGTGACTGGCTAGTCGGGGAACGACCAGGTTGGCCGACGCGACCGTCGGCGTCGCTGTCGCGTCGACCTCGGGGTCCCGTCGGCCTAGTGTGAACGCGCCTGAACTGCGCGCTGGTCCCAGGCTGCCCTAGTCGTGGCTAGGCCTAGGTGGTCTCGCTGCCGCAGTTGACGGCGCTTTGGAAGTCGACTGTGCTATAATAAAATGCCTACTCTTCACATCGCTTTAGTGCGAATTCGTCCCATAATAGAAGATAAGTTCGATTTCCACGACGCCTTCATCAACGGAGCTAGCAGACGAGCAGCGCGCACGAAGAAGCAGCGTCGAGCTGTCGGGATGGGACAACGTCGGCGTGAGGTCGGCGCTGCTGTCAGCAGAGTGTGACACACGGGTCGGCCGACGGCTGCTATCTCGGCGACGCGACGGCGATGCGCTCGTCAGGCGACGACCGGTGCTCGGTCGGCGTCTGCGCAGTGTGACAGACGCGCCGACGGCACGAAAATCGCTGCCGCCGACCATCGCCAGACTGAAATCGGCCGATCGTCGGCGTAGTGTGAACGCGCCTTTACCATTTGACGTTGCCTACACGCTCGGCGTTCGCTGGCACAATCTGAGCTGCGTCGGGCCTGACGCCTGCCTCCTCTTTGGAATCGCTGGCCAGCGGATCAAAAATGAAGTGATTGTCGGGGTTCGAACCGCGGCGTCTTCTTCCTCGTCTGCGTCATCCCGCGATTCCTCATAATCGGTGTCTTCGCCGAAATAAAACTCTTCTTTCCGACTCGGAGCTGTTCGACTTGCCCTCCGCCCGGCTCTCCGTGTTTACGCGCACCACGTGCGTGTCAAGCAGACGACATGCCTACACGACGTCACGGCTTTCCGGACCCACGTGACAACGCATTGTCTGGTTTTTGACGTCATGAAAGAGCCTGGCAAAACCTGGCAACTACGAACCGAAACCGAAACTGCTGGGTACAAATAATACGATTATTAATTATATAATGCGAGTTCATGCTTCTAAGATGGTGTTCCATGCTCACTGAATCGCTACGCATTATTTACAACCAAGAGATACAACACAAAAATTTGGTGTCTCTACCCCTTTAAGAAAGTCAGGAGCGCTTTCACCGCTCTCCGTTGTCTGGAAGGTTGTGTCCAAGGCCCCAGAGCGTTAGACTCTGTTAAAGGACGCGAGTCCAAGCGGAGCAGAGAAGCACTTAGGAAACCGCGCTCTCGCTCAAAACGAGGGCAGTCACAGAGGAGGTGGCTGATCGTTTCGTCACAACCGCACTGGTCACACGCAGGAGAGTCAGCCATTGCGATGAGATGGGAATAGGCGTTTGTGAACGCCACTCCCAGCCACAGGCGGCACAACAGCGTAGTATCACCGCGGGGGAGGCCGAATGGTATATGATGTTGGAGCAAGAGGTTGAAGTGATGCGAGCGGGGTGTCCAACCTCCAGGGGCAGACCACGACGTTACAGTCAGGTTTCGGGCGAGCAGTTGAAGGTGCCCTGCTGCGTCAGCTCTTGTCAGTGGTATGCGGACAGTGTTAGTTGTATCGGGAGCCGATCGAGCAGCATCGTCAGCTAAGGCGTTACCAACAATGCCGCTATGGCCTGGTACCCACTGGAAGATGATTTCATGATCTTGTTCGATTGCCTGGTGGTGCAGATATCGTATCTCCGCTGTAAGTTGCTCATGGTCGCTATGTCTCAAGGCAGATTGAAGACATTGTAGGGCAGCTTTTGAATCACAGAAAACAGCCCATTTTTGAGGTGATTGTTGTGAGATATACTGTACCGCCGCAAGAAGTGCGGCCAACTCTGCTCCAGTAGAGGTAGTCCGATGCGAAATTTGTTGGTGAATTTGAGTCTCTCGCGCAGGAACGACCACAGCGCAAGCGGAACTAGTAGAGGTTACTGATCCATCCGTATAGACGTGAGTACGGTCCGAATATTCGAAGTGGAGCATGGATAGTGTCAGTTGCTTAATGGCTGGCGTCGATAAATTTGACTTCTTCGCTATCCCCGGAATAGCAAGGCGCACACTTGGGGGCCGCATACACCACAGAGGAGACGGAGGTAGTGCTGCCGGGGTGAACTGTTGTGGGGTCGACGACTGTTGCGTCGTTATCACCTTCGCAAACGCAGAATGTGGTCTCTGCAGTGGCAGAGGCGCAAGGTGATGCTGTGGAATCCTTGAGATATGACATATGTGCATTCGCAAGCAGTCTAGGACAATATAAGTAGAGATAGGGTGGTCTTTGGCGAGTGCAATGCTACCCAGTGTTGATGCGCTCCGAGGGAGACCTAGGCATGTGCGAAGGGCCTGACCCTGTACTGACTGGAGGGCACGCATGTTAGTTTTGCACGTGTTTGAGAGTACAGGTGTACTGTACCGCAAACATCCGACAAATAGAGCTCTGTACAACTCCAGCATTGACTGGACCGACGAGCCCCATGATTTTCCACCTAGAAATCGGAGTAAATGAGCGATAGATGTTAGCTTTTTTTTTCAGTAGAGTGCAATGCGGGCTCCATGATAAATTGCGGTCGATCAGGATCCCTAGGAAACGATGAGTTTTGCCGTAAGAAATGACTTGACCGTCTATGCGTACCGGATATGGAGTCATACATTTACGTGTAAATGCCACTAGCGCGCACTTTTCCGGTGAAACGCTGAGACCTTGCTTCTGGAGATAGGAAGAAGTGATCGATGCTGCCCGCTGAAGTCTTGCACGCACCTGGGGACGCGTCACAGAGGAGGCCCAAATGCAGATGACATCGGCGTACATACACACCTGGACGGTGTTGGGGAGGTTCTCAGGGAGGGAGATGAGAGTCAGATTAAACAATGTAGGGCTAAGGACACCGCCCTGGGGCACGCCACGGTAGGTGTAATGCGCAGGCGTCGGGCCATCTTCACATTGGATAAAAAATGATCTTTTGGACAGATAGCTCTCTATCCACGCAAACATCCGACCACCGATGCCCACAGTTTCCAGCGCATCAAGAATGGCCTCATGGGTCACGTTGCCGTAGGCACCTTTTACATCCAGAAAGAGTGCCACTGACAAACGTTTCAAGCGCTTCTGTTGTTGAACCGTGGATACGAGACCAACGAAGTTGTCAATAGAAGAGCGACCCCGCCTGAAGCCGGCCATAGCGTCGGGGTATATTTTGTAGTGTTCGAGGTACCACTCAAGGCGCGACAAAATCATTTTCTCTATGACCTTTCCTACGCAACTGGCCAAAGCTATTGGCCTATACGATGAGATCTCGAGTGGAGATTTCCCTGGTTTTAGTAGGGGTATCAATCGACTCGATTTCCATTCTTGAGGAACAGCACCGTCGAGCCAAGAGTCATTGTAACGTTTGAGGAGCTCTCCTCGCGCGTCATGGCCAAGGTGGGACCGCGCAGCATATGTGATTCCATCTGGCCCTAGTGAAGACGAACGCCGACATCCTGCAAGAGCAGCGTCGAGTTCCTCGCGAGAAAAAAAGACATCCATGGCTGAGACCCGTGAGGCAGGAGGAACACGCCGGGAACTTGAAGCAGTTGGTACACCAGCAATTTTCCTGCAGTAGTCCGTTACTACCTCCGACTGCTGTCGATCTTGATAGACAGCCAACGCATAGAAGGGTTGTCTTTGCTGCGGAAGCGTACGGAGGCCCCGCACAGTACGCCATATGAGGGACATGGGCTTGCGGGAATCCAGGTGCTGACAAAAGGACCACCAGCGCTGGTTCGCCAGCTGATCCATTCTTCGTTTGATTTTTTTCTGCGTACGTCTCGCCTCCCGTAGATCATTTAAGCACTTGGTTCGTCTTTATCGCTTTTCTGCTCGCCGCCGAAGAGCACGCAGGCGTTCTAGTTCGATATCAAAATCACTGCGTATTCGTGAGGACGTGATGTGACTTCTCGCAACATTCATAGCATTAGCTATAGCGTGCTCCAGCCTGCCAGTGAGGGCTTCTTTGCTCGTCTCCTCCATATGTTTTCGAAATACTGCCCAGTCAATTCGCGCGAGTTGGGCTGGGGAGGACGCACCAAGGCCGTTTATTTTGAGGTAGGTAGGAATGTGGTCATTTCCATGGGTCTCCACATCACAAAAGCAGCGAACACTCCGATGCAACGACCTTGAGACTAATGTCAGGTCCAGGCAGATGCTGTAGTGACAGCCGCGCAGGTATGTCGGATTGCCGTCATTCATAACATACAGATCATTGTCGGAAGCAAATAACGCCAGATGCCTTCCTTTGGCGTTAATTCTGGTGCTTCCCCATAGCAAATGGTGGGCGTTAAAATCTCCAGTAATGATCCAAGGAGCACGGGTTTCTACCATGATGGACTTCAGCCTTTCACAGTCTAATTGAGAGGAGGGTGACACATATGCTGCAATCAGTGTGAATTCTAGCGTTTTTGTCTTGATTAAGAAACACGCGTATTGATTGTCATTGTGAGGTGGAACTGAGCAGCAAACATACGTCATGTCAGTGCGGAGGTATACCAAGACTTGGCTGCGCTCCCCGCATGTCGGGGCGAAAAAAGATTCGTACCCGGAGAGCCTGATTGCTTCTGATAATATGGGCTCGCAGATTACCAACATCGGGAAGTAGTTAGTGAATACGTAAGGACGAAAACTTGACATTTGCGACCTCAGACCTCTTGCGTTCCATTGGAAGATCGTGGCGCCTCTGACTTCCTCACGAAAGGAGGGAAGGTGGCCAGCCATTATGGATTAAAGTCCTTGAAGTGCTGAACCCAGGGAGTCCAGCACTAGTAAAACGCTTCGAGCAGTTGGGAATTGCAGAGCCTGTAGGAGGGGCCGAATTGCGTTGACCACGGTCTTTAAAATCACGAGGGTTTGGCGGTCTTGCTCCGGGAGCCCGTCTGCAGCGGCCGACGTGCTCAGCCATGGGAGCTTACGTGGAGGGGCCTCAGGAGGACATAATGGCGGAAGCGCTGGCCAAGGATCGGAACCTGATGACATCTGGCCACCCTTGTCCACAGAGGGCGGACGGAGCACACTGGGGCGAGGTGGAACAGGAGGTGGAGGAGGGTGAGCAGGAGGCGCCAACAGCGCGTCGTTGCGGCTGTCATTGGCAGCAGCCTGTCTGGATTTCCTCTTGCGTCGGGCACGTCTCTTGCGAACGATCGCGGCGGCTTCGCGATGCGTCGAGTTGTCTCGGACCATTTGTCTTAGGACAGCACGCTCTTCTTTTAGCCGCGGGAAGTCTCTAGATGAGGCGTCATGGGGACCGTTGCAGTTTGAACACCTGAGAATTTGTGCTGTGCATGTCTCAGAATCATGAGGCTCGGCACACCGGGAACACACACTCGCGTTGCCGCAGGCTCCGCTCACATGGCCCAGTTTCATACAATTCGTGCATTGTAAGGGCTTTGGTATGAATGGTCGTACTGCGTGAAGAAAAAGGCCTACCTTCACATGTGACGGAAGGCTGTCGCCTTTGAAGACAATCTTGACACAGCGAGATTTCCCAAGACGTGAAACTCGGAGAATCGCGGTGCCTTCGTTTCCTGGCTTCACAAGTATGGGCAGATCTTCTTGCGTGATCGTCTCATCGACGTCATAGATGACGCCAGAAGAAACGTCCTCGCCGAGCGGGATAACTGTACGGACCGACATGCCTCCGAGTTCAGTGATGGCCCGCAGTAATTCGAGTGCTGGCGCATGATGCACGTCAACAGCAACAACGTTTTTGCGCGAGTTGACGCGAACGTCTTTAATTTCGTTCGGCACAAGGGCCTCAAGTTGCATTGAGACAGCTTGCCTGTTAAGCCGCCTCATGTTGTGGGATCGATGCGCAGGCAGGATGAGAATAGTATGCTTCGATGCTTGGCCAGTTGTCTTCACCGTGGACTGGCTCGATGAGGAGCTGGCTCTTAATAGTCTTCTTTTTGTCCTGCGGCTGAGGTATGTCTCAAATTCGCCTTCGGTACTGTCCTCGCTGAAGTACTCTATGGTATCCTCGCTGTCGGGGTCACTGGGAAGGCTGCAACGCTTCCTCGAAGAACTCGAGGAAGGAGCCGGCAGTCTGGTCGGATGCCCAGGAGGATCCACATCCATCGCCGTATGACGGGGGTGGCGTCCCCGCAATACACACACAAAATACACTAGAAAACGCTGGAGACGGATAGAAAGCGATTCCACAAGGATGCACTTCGTCGTCTTGCGGGATGCGGTTAAATTCGCTTGGAAGTTCGAGCATGGTAACGTTAAAGAGCAGATGAGAAATTATCGCTTACACGTGGCGTCCTTCTGGTGCCCATTCTAATTTTTCATCATTAAATTCATTTGATGCTCAGTGACCGTCCCGCCCCTGAGGAAGTCTCTAATATATTCGTGAGAATATCTGAACAAATGAGTGATGCCGATTTTCGCCCTCTCCGGAGGTGTCCAGCTTCGTGAGTGCCGTGAATGTCCCACTACACGACCCTTTATCATAGCACGCCCAAAGAGTCTGAACCGAGGCTGTGTAACCCTTGAACTTTAGGCGCGCTGTGTTTTGTACGCCAGGGTGCCTACGATGCGCTCTCCTCCTCCTTTTGAAAACGGCTTTGAGACATTGCCTCAGAGCTAGTTTTCGTCGGCAATACGGTATTGCTCCACGAAGGTAGATTCCGTCCTAATTTCGAGATCTGTACTGTTAACAAAAATACGTTTTTAAATCTCCTTGCTTCAACTTTTTTGGTGGCAGCGGTCTGGCCTCCATGCGTCCCGACTGCCTCTGCTGAAGCGGTCGTGGGTGCCTTAAAGGGTTGAACTCAAGACGGCGTCGCGGTTTGTCATATTAATGCACTTTTTTCAAAGTGACTGCATCTACATTCTTCCTTATTAAAAGTTTGTGGCCCCCAATTGGATCTATGTTCTTTTGCGAAATCATTAATTAGCATTTCGACAGAAGTAATTTCGATGAACGTTTCACAGTGTAACAAAAAGGCGTGCATGGAAATAATTTCTCTGTACAGGGTTGGCCTTCGGGCGGCAACTGCTGATTTCATACCCAACTATTTCGCGAAATTTTTCGCAGCATTCTTAGCGTTAAACGCTCCCTTCAGCCGTAGTTATTGCAGGTCGCTTCAGTATATGCTCCTCTCTAACCAAGTTAGCGGGATCGCAGACATTGTGGGTGTTCAAGGGTTTGGTTCCGTCACGCGTGAGCTCTGTTGATCAGTTTATATTTTGGGTTATCTAGTGCGCAATTTTCTACAACTTCACCGGTTCTGCAAATATCGTCTTTTGTTGAGTACTCTTTGCTAGGAAGGAAGGGAAAACTTTATTTACACTAATGGTTTTTCCTTCGGTTTGGGGGCATCTTCAGAGACGTCTTGGTTCTACCCCCAGGAGCCTTCTCTGTCGAAGTCGTCCGCCTCTAATCAGTGGTCGGTTGCCCTCAGTCCAGGGCTCCGCTGGCCACTGCCGCCCGTTGAGCTCGCTGTACCAGACCTTGTTGGTCTTCGCAGCGGTCGCTGGACAGCAGAGTCTCCCACTGCTCCGCACTCGGGTTTTGTATTTTGGGGACCACGTCTATGTTTTGACAGGCCCATGTGATGTGGTATAGTGTAGGTTTTTCGTCGCACCAGGGACATTTGTTCGTGTATATCGTAGGGTGCATTTTGTTTAGTATATGTAGGTTTGGGAAAGAGCCTGTTTGTAATTCTCTCCAAGTGACAGCTTCCTCTCTGCTGAGAGATTTGTGCGGTGGGGGATATCGCATTCTTCTGCCTCTATAGTTTTGTAGTATGGCCGAGTATTCCCTGGGTGCTGGCGCGAGTTCCGCGGTCTCGTCGGAAGCTCGGAAAGTAATATATCCTCGAGCTATCCTGTCGGCCTCTCGGTTCCCTGCCACCCCCGTGTGCCCGGGTACCCACACAATTTTGTGTCGGATCTTGTCGTTTTGTTCTTCCCGGTTTTTAATTCTGTCACTCGCTGCGAGGAGTATACGGAGCGCGTGACGACCTATCCTGCCATTCATGTAATTTCGGCAGGCTGTTTGAGAGTCCGTAAGTATTGTTAGTGACCGCCCGGTTCTATAGCCCTCCGCCACTGCTAGAGCAACGGCTACTTCCTCGGACTCTGCAGCTGTGCAGCCTCGGAGAGACGCGCTGGTCATTTCGCGTAAAGACGAATCGACCACCGCCGCTACAGCGATTTTGGTATCTCCTCCTCTCCAAGACGCGTCTGCATACACGGTCGTGGCTTGAGGAGCGTATGTTTTCTCGATGAATTCGGCCCTCGCTTCTCTTCTGCCTCGATGGAGGTTGGGATCCATGTTTTTTGGCATTGGCGCTACCTTGAGGGTCTTGCGAAGCTCGTCGGGGATCGTTGCCGTCCTCGACATTTCTCGCATCTGCTCGCGGTATCCGAGCCTCTGCAGGAGCGCTCTTCCTGTCGTTGTTTGCAACAGCCTGAGTTTTTGCGACTCAAGCTGCGCCTCTCGTAGCTCCTCAAAGGTGTTGTGTAATCCCAGGGCCATGAGTTTTTCTGTAGACGTGTTGCGTGGTAGTCGGAGCGCTGTCTTATACGCTTTGCGTAGCAGGGCATCCGCTTGTTGTATTTCATTTTTGTTGAGGCACTGGTAGGGTAGGCTGTACGTGATTCGACTAACTACTAGGCTTCTGACTACTTTTAGTGTGTCTTCTTCACGCATGCCATGTCGCCTGTTGGTGATGCGGGTGATCATGTGTGCGACTTGTAGCGTTGTTGCTTTCAGTAGGGTAAAAGTGTGAGTACTGCGCTGGTTGGATTGAACCCACATGCCCAAAATTCTTATTGTTGTCTTTTCGGGTATGGGCGTCCCTTCTATGTAGACGTTGAGTTTTAGGTCCTCTTTGGTTGGGACGGTCCGGTTTTGCTTGCCTCTCCAGACTCTCAGCAGTTCCGATTTCTCGGTCGAGCATGAGAGTCCTCTTTCTGCGAGGTATTGCTCTACACAAGAGGCCGCTTGCTGTAGCCTTTCTTCCTTCTCTCCGAGACAGCCAGTGTTTGTCCAGACTGTTATATCGTCAGCATACATTGCATGCCTGATGCCTTCGATGTTCTCTAGTTTTCGAGCTAGGCCTATCATAGCTATGTTGAAGAGTAGGGGTGAGATAACTGACCCTTGGGGTGTTCCTTTGTTTGGAGTGCGAATTTTTTCTGATCGAAGGTCTCCTATGCCGATGGTGGCAGTTTTATCGGACAGGAAGGCTCTGACGAAGCCGTTGATTCTGCGTCCGCAATCCAGGTTGTCTAGGCCCGTAAGGATCGCTTCGTGGCTGACGTTATCGAATGCCCCCTTGATGTCCAGGGCCATTATGACATTTTATCCCGTCCGAGGTACGTTTCGCAGGACATCTTCTTGTATTTGGAGGAGAACGTCCTGCGTCGAGAGCTTCGCTCTGAAGCCGAACATGGTATGTGGTACACAGTCGTTGTCTTCCATATAATTTTGCACTCTGAAAGTCACAACCCGTTCGTAAAGCTTGCCAAGGCACGACGTGAGTGATATAGGCCTGAGGTTTTCAATTTGAAGCTTTTTACCAGGTTTAGGTATCATTATTACTTCGGCGTGTTTCCAATCTTTGGGAACCGTCTCCGCCTCCCAATGTTTGTTAAGAAAGGTGACGAGCTCTTGTATGAGGTCGTCGCTTAGGTTGCGGATTAGGGCGTTGTCGATTTTGTCCGCTCCGGCTGCCGTGTTTCTGGTGGTGTTTCTTATGGCCGCGTAAACCTCTTCCACAGTTATGGGGCGGTCGAGTTTCTCGTTTTCGGCTCCTCGATACGTTCCTTGGTATCGCGGGGGGTTGTGATCGCCGAAACATTTTTTTCGTGCCTTCTCCAGTAGGGCGATGTCTGATCCCTCGAACGAGTGGATGAACCGGTGGATGGCTTTATTGTTTTCTGATTTTATTTTGGTCGGATCGATTAGTGCTCTTAAGAGATTCCAGGTTCTGGCCGTGCCTAGAGTTCCCCTAAGTGAGTCGCTGAGTTGTTCCCACTTTTGTTTCGCGAGTTGCATCGCGTATTCTTCCGCCTTTGCCGTAATTTCTGCTATCTTTAGTTTTAGTTTCCTGTTGTGTTTTTGCTTCCGCCATCTTCTGGTGAGACTGCGTCTCGCTTCCCATAGTCTGAGGAGGTGGGCGTCTACTTCAGGCGTTGCTGTCGTTCTCCGTAGACTTTTTGTGCATCGTTGTCGCGTTTCTCTCAGCATGCCGCTCCATTCCTCCAGTGATTGGATACCGCCTTCAGATTTGTTGCAAGCCCCGCGAAACGCGTTCCAGTCAGTGATTTTCGCCTGTCCAATCTGGCGTCTTATGGTGTCGGATGCTATTCGTGTCCGGAGGATAAAGTGATCGCTGCCTAGATTTTCCATCATGTTTTCCCACTGTGACTCCCTGCTGTTCCTTACGAAGGTGAGGTCCGGGCATGTGTCCGTGCTCACGCTATTCCCGATTCTCGTGGGGGTCGCAGGATCTGTGATTAGACTGCAGCCAAAGTATTCCGCTACTTCCACTAATGTTCTTCCCTTGATGTCTTGTTTCTGGTATCCCCAACTCCTGTCCATGGCGTTGAAATCTCCTACGATGATGAGTGCATTTTCTTTGGCCAGCTTGTGCGCTCCATAAAACAGTTCGAAGAGTTTGGCTTTTCTTTGTCTCGGCGGGCTGTACACGTTCAGGAAGAACGTGCTGCGTCCCTTTCGCTTTTTCGGAATAAGTTCAACAAGCGTGTGTTCAACGTCGGTGTCGGCGATGGTATCGTGCCTGATGGCGGTAATGGTTTTGCTGACTAGGACGGCCGCTTTACCTTCGTTTTGACTCTCGTAAACCTCGTACCCTTGTAAGGTCGGCTTTATTCCGGTCTCTAGGAGCGCAATTACATCAGGAGGTGTGAGTTGTGTGTTTATATATTGTTTTAAGAGGGCCTGCTTTTTGCGGTAGCCTCTGCAGTTCCATTGCCAAATATCTAAGTATTCTTGTTCTTGCCGATACGTATTGATCATGTTTACGCGTTACTGTTGTTGCCTTGTTCGCTTGCGAAAGCTGTTAGCGCTGGACGGTTGTACGCCCTTTCCCTAATGTTTTCGGTATGTTTTTGTTTTCTAAAAGCGCTTCTGATCTCTGAGATTTTCCCTTGGAATTGTACTTGCATCTGTTGAATTTGCGATTGGATTTGCTGCATCATATCCTGCATCATCTGCTTCATCATGTGTTGCATTCGTGTTTCAAGGTCTCCTTCGTTCGATGCCTGTGGTTGTCGTTTTGGAAGGGCTCTAGTCGTGTCGAGTTCCCGCTGTTGTTCCTTTAGTGTTTTTGTGAGTTCCTCAACTTTGCGTTCGAGCTCGTTTTGTTTGATTCGAGCCAGTTCTAGCTCGCGTCTGAGCGCATCGCTGTTCGCGTCCTTCAGTTCTGTGACACGACTGTCTTTGTTGTTTGTGTTGTTTATGTCACTACCCTTTCCTACCGAGTGCGAAGCAGTGGTAGAAGCCCAGCTCACCTTGCCGCCGCTTGTCTGGGAAAGCTTCTTCTTTTTCTTTTTCTCTTGCTTCTCCCCCTCCTGTGGGCCGGCTGGTGGTAGAGGCGGGAAGGAGTTGGACCTCGATCGGCTCCTCGATGTCTCTCCCTCTGAGCTGAGCCATCGCTTGGGTGGTCGCCCGCGTTGGTCGCTCCGTCCTCTGCCTCCTGTGGGTTTTGGTCTTGCTTTTTTCAATCTCTCTCGGCACTCCTTGGATCCGGTCCGGTGTGCCTCGCCAGAGATTATGCACTTAGGCGCGCACTCATGGTCGTCGGCCGGGTTTGAAACTCCGCACAGTCCGCACACAATAATGTTCGGTGTGGGGCAGACGTCGGAGCGGTGTCCTTGCTGGAAGCAGACGTAACACACTTGCCTAGTGGGGCGGTACTGGTAGCATGGTACTTCTCCTCCGTAATATATGACGAATTTCGGCAAGACCGGGCCGTCGAACGTGAGCACTGCCGTCTTGGATTTTCCGAGCATCCTTGCCTGAAGTATGGTCACTCCTTGAGTTCTGACTCGTAAGTGTGCTTTGAGTTCTTCAGGAGGGGTACCTGGGTCTACACAGTGGATCACGCCGCGCAGGACGTCTTCTGGTGCTGCCACGTAGGCGTTTACATCATAAGTCTTTCCGTCAAATTTGAGACGGGTAATGTGCCGCACTAGCTGTGCCGTTTGCTCGTGCGGGGTGCTAACGATAATGATATTGGATCCGGTGCGAAGCCTTACAAGTATAGATAGATCTTTATTTAGACAACAAGGTCTCGGATGCAGGGGCAAAAGGCAGATGCACTCTGCCTGACGGGGCCCAAGCACCCGACACAATGCTCACGACAAGCGGCAAAAGAAGCAAGAGCTTCATACACTCTCATTACAAAAAACAACACATAATTATACAAGGTAAAAATAGGAGGAAGGTGCATACTTTTGCAATGACATAATTAAAGTAAATATTTACAAGACACATCACAACAAGAAAAACACGAGAATTCAGAGTTGACGGAAAAACAGGGACATCAAGAATTTTAATCATTCGGGCGAGAAAAGAGGTAAGCTTTAGCATTTCTATTGAATGACTTTTGGGAAACAGATTTCTGAATAATTTCTATGGCCTGTGTATGTTTATTTAGAAGACTGGGAATTAAATATGAAAGCATTTCGGTTCCATAGTTAGTCCTTACGAATGGTACTCTGTAACTGACGTGCCTTAATTTATAAGGCGCGTCACTACTAGAGTTTAATTGAACATATTTAGTGGGATGATGTTTGA
The DNA here is from genome assembly GCF_055824585.1 of Amblyomma mixtum. NCBI lineage: Eukaryota > Metazoa > Arthropoda > Arachnida > Ixodida > Ixodidae > Amblyomma > Amblyomma mixtum. Next base: position 147,264,122 of record NC_143018.1, read on the forward strand.
AATCGTTAAACACATAAGAAAGCAGTTTCAACTCAAATAATTCATTGACTTTTAGAATAGAATGCTTAGAGAAGTACAAACCTGTATGATCATTGTATGCAAGGTTTTCGACATATCGTATTGCTTTTTTCTGTAATGTTATCAGCCTCGTGAGGTTAGTTTTCGTTGTAGATCCCCAAACAAGTAAACAATAATGAAGATGTGATTGAATTAGGGTATAATATAACTGCCACTTCAGCCATTTCGGAACAAGGTCTCTAAGTTTATATAATACACATAATGACCTTGATATGCTGGCATGAATCTTATTAATATGCAGGGTCCAACTCAAGTGTTCTTCAAAGATTATGCCTAAAAATTTGTAGGAAGAAACACGCTCAATTACGCTATTTTTGAATGTAAGATTAATTTCACTGTTATCAGGCTTGTTACGTGCCTTAAATACAATAAGCTTTGTTTTATTAACATTTAACTCTAGTTTATTTATATTCAACCATAAAGACAATTCTTGTAACCATGCATTTGCCTCAGCCTGAATATTACTAAGATGCATGCCAGAAAAAAATACACTGGTATCATCTGCATATAAAATTATTGTGGGAGTTCGAGGGATGGCTATTATATCGTTGATATAAAGAATGAAAAATACTGGACCCAAAATAGACCCTTGTGGGACACCGTATATTAATTGACCAGGTTGTGATTGATGACCATTCAAACATGTATACTGAACGCGACCGGAAAGATAAGTACGGATCAAATTTAAGGCAACTCCTCGAATGCCGTAAAAAGATAGCTTATAAAATAAAATATCATGTTTAACTGAATCAAATGCCTTCCTGAAATCTAAAAAAAGTCCAACTGTAAATTGTTTGTCATCCATATTAGAAAATATTTTTTCCTTTATACTAAGCAATGCCATTTCTGTTGACTTCTTCTCACGAAATCCGAACTGTTCGTTAACAAAAATTTGTCTGTCGTCAAAGAACTTACACAGTCTGATTTTGATCAAATATTCCAGCAGTTTAGAAAACAAAGGGAGTACAGATATAGGTCTGTAGTTGTTTATATTGTCATAAGGGCCACCTTTGTGTAAAACAACCACTCTGGCAATTTTCATACCATCTGGAAAAATACCTTGAACTAACGCGTTGTTACATATATGCTGCAAGGGCAAGCTAATTAGATCGGCAACAGCAATAATAGGCTCGGCCTTAATTTCATCTGCGCCTGCCGCAGTGGATTTGTCTAGGCTTCTAAGAAATGTGAACACTTCATGTTCGCTGCAAGGATTCAAGAATATGGAACTACCAATTGGAGAGGCAATATACTGAGCAATTTCATGATTTCTATCCTGCTTCTGAGATGATTCGCCAGAGGATAGGAAATGAGCATTAAACTTGTCTGCCAAAGCAGCGCCACTGTATTCAACACCATGGAATGTTAATGTGCTGGGAATATGGGTTGTCGCCCTTCCCATGAGGTCGCTCAAACAATCCCATATTTTCTTAAGGCAATTGGAGACTGCTGAAAATTTATTCTGATAATACTGTTTCTTAGCTTTTTTAATATCAGAGCCTAACTTATTTCTAAGTTTTTTGTATTCCTTAAGTATGACTGGATCTTTTGATTGGATGAATTTGTCAAAAAGCCTGTCACGGGTTTGAATTCGTCGATATAACTCTCTCGTAACCCACGGCTTTCGAGACTTTTTGTGAGTTTTTCCCACTGTCAAAGGAAATGCGGTATCATATTTGCTTTTTACTAACTGAAGAAAGATATTGTACGCTATACTAGGATTTAACTCATTGTAAACTTCGCTCCAGGCCGTGCTTTCCATCATGGATCTAAACCTAGCTAAGTTTTCTTGATTGAAACTGCGATATACTATCTGGGGAGTTGGTACTTGCTTCCTTTTTTTTTTCGCCCGAGGAAAAAAACAGAATATAGGCAGATGGTCGCTCAAATGAAATGTAAGCACACCTGATAGCACTCTTGATAACTCATGATTTGTAACACATAAATCTAATAATGAGTCCCTCTCTAAGGTTATTCTTGTTGGTGACTGAATAACATTGGTGCAGAGAAATGCATCAATGGTTTCACAAAAAAGACGTCGCGGGGAGCTGTTTGTCAAAAGATCAATGTTAAAGTCCCCAACCAAAACAACAGGGATATTTTCGATACAAGCATATTCAAGAAGATCACGCACAAACTTGATAAATTCGGCACTTTCACTAGATGGGGGCCGATAAATGCAAGCGATCAGTGTTCCATGACATTTTATAGCAACCGATTCGTAGTGGGTATCGACAAGAGAAAAATCTGATAAAACTTCATAGTCAAGGTTTTCTTTAACATACAATGCGACGCCACCTCCTCTACGGTTTTCTCTGAACACGCCTTCAAACTTGTAGCCACGAAAGAAGATAACATCATTTTGATTTGTGAACCATGTTTCGGTGTACGCTAGTATATCAAATCTGTGATTCAGGGAATCCAAAGCTGATTGCATTTCAAAGTGCTTATTTTTTAGACTTCTAATATTCACATGAAAGACTGACATCCTGTCATTTTCGTGAACAAGACAACTGCGCACCGCAGAGTTAAAAGATAAAGCATTGTAGTAAAGAGGCTTTGTTTGTGATGCCATCAAAGAAAAATAATGAAAAAAAAACTGATCAGTAAGGCGAAGTAGAGGCGGTGCCTGCTCAGATGATATTTTCCAGGTCAGCAACACACGCGATCCGTATTGCCGTTTCACCCTGGCACTTGCGCACAAAAAGCTTTCCATTACTGTGCCAAGCATATTCGTACTGCTTTTCTGTGGCCCTTGTCCTCATCATCCACATGAGCTTTTTGTTCTGCGCTGTTAAATTGTCAAGAAAGTACACTGTGGATTCAGCTTCCCGCATACTTTGCTTCTTTGCCATCCATTGGTCCTTCATTACACGCGAGGAAAAGCGAACCAGAACTGCCGGGGTTTTGCCACGTTTAGCGGGCAGTCTATGAAGGCCTTCAACGTCGTGCTCAGTCAACTGAGGAAGCTCTAGGTCCTGGGCTATAGCATTGATTTTTTGGAACAAGTTTTCATTTTTGGTTTGCGCAAGTCCATGTACTTCCAAGTTATTCCGCCTGCTGTACTGTTCCAGACTGTTTATTTGCTGTCGTAGTTCGCAGACTTCGGTGTTAGTGTTCTCTGACTGAATCTGTGCCTCAATCTTTTCAACCCTTTTCGATAAAGTGACAATCTCAGTGGACTGAAGCTGCATTTTGGCCAGCACTTCATCATACTGATCTGAAAGATGCTGCACAGACTTTTCCATACTTTCCACTGTCTCTTTTACCTGGAAAAGGATATCTAACTTCTGTTTGATTTCCGGTAGTTCACAGAGCTTTTTGTTGATTTCCATTAGCATCCTTTCTGTCAGAGAATGCTCCTTCTGTACCTTTGTTACAATTTTTGAGCCTCGAGCAGCTGAAACTACACATGTTTGACACTTCCAACTTTTTTTATCGATATCTGTCATTGCTTTGTAGGCAGCTTTCGTCGTATTAGAACAAGCGCCTAAGTGGTAACCGTATCGGCATTCTGAGCAGGTAAGGGACGAGCCCTCTGCTGGAAGTACACTGATTACAAACCAGGCATATATCACAAACAGGATCACCCATAGCACTCGCGATGGAAAAGCATGCGGCACAGTAGAAAACAACTACAGCAACAGCACAGACTCAGCACAGACTCAGACTCAAGTAGGTCCTCGTCCTTGCATTGCTGGCCGCACGCCATGACAATGGCCCGCGCTACTTGGTGGGTGGTGAGGGACTTCACCATGAGTCCTTTCTTAGGTCGAATAATGATCTTGTAGTCGCTTCTGGGGTGTGGCGGCATTCTTCGCCTAGGCCTGCTCTGCTCCCTTGATCCATTGTTGTTGCAGCCGGTCGCATCACCCGGTAATTTTTCATCGTGAGGTTTGGCGGCCGGGCCCGTTCCCGTGCCTTTGCGTTCTTTTCGCCTTTGAAGTTTTCTCTGGCGCTTGGATTGTGCAAGCTCCCAGCTGGCATCGTTGTTGTACCCGGCTGGCTTCGACGAGGAGTCGGACGGGGTCTCGTTCTCACTTCCGAAGTCGGCGTCTCCGAAGTCGTCTTCATCCATCTCTTGTAATTCGTTGAGAACGACGTTTGGTGATTGTAGTGGCACATCGTTGTCTTGGCTGGGCCCCGCCATTTGGTCTGTCGTTGAAACGGCGTCGATGCTAGGCGTCGGCGTCGTCGACAAGGTTAGCGTCCCATGCTCTCACGATGTCGAGATGGTTGGCCCGTTAGGGTTAGCGGCCGGCGCCCGCTGTATAACTTTCAAGTCCGGTAGAAAGCCGAAAACTGGTCCTACCGCTTGAAATTTCTATCCTGGGGATCCAGCACTTGATATCTTTCCGTTCCGAAGAAAATCCGGTGGCGAGAATGATTCGGTCCGGTCGAAATTGGTCAAAATGTGCGGAACCGATGCGACGCGCGTCCGCTTGCTTGAACCGCCATGTAGCGCTTCCCCAAATGGCCGTGTTGCTTCTTTCGTGTCCAACACCTGAGTCTGTTCTTTACGCGCCGCGCGAGCGTGCGTCCTCCTCATCCTCTCCTCAGATCACTCTCTCCTCCCACGGGCGGCTCGGGCTGCTCGGACTCAAAGTTCGGGTTGCTCGCCCTCCGGCGAAGGAACTCCGTCGGCGGGGATGAGCTGGCGCTCACATTCGGCCATCCTGTGCCATCGACCGTCCCGGTCGGAATCGTCCTCGCGTTCCGATTCTTCCGAACTTGTCTCGTGGAATTCCCGGTCCCAAAGCTTCAGCTTGTCAACCGGTGCAATACTGCACTATGCTCTTCACCTTTGCCGCCCCGGAGGCACGTTTTGGATGCGGTAGCGGTCGTTGGGAAGCCTTTCTCGGATGATATACGGTCCTTTGTATTTTTCTTTCAGTTTCCTTGACTCCCCACTTGCTGCCGGTTCTCGCTCAACTAGTACAACATCTCCGGGATTGTATGTCGGCGCTTCCACCCGCTTCCTGTTGTACCGCTCCTGTTGCTCTCGTTGGTCTTCTCGGATATTCTCCGCCGCTGCGGCTCGCCTGGTTTCAACTGCATAGTCAAATTCCTGGGCGAGGGCGTCTTCCACGTTGTCGCCCTTGATGCCTCGCGGCCTGAAGTTGAATAGTAGTCCGAACGGAGTAGTTTTAGTGGCTTTGTGGAGCGTATTGTTTATGCCCCACATCACCTGAGGCAACGCAGAGTCCCAGTCCTTGCCGTTTGCATCTCTCGTCAAGCTTTCCACTGCCGGGGTTATCATGCGATTATATCTTTCGACTTGCCCGTTAGCTCGCGGAGTGGCAGTAGCGTTTTTTACGTGCATGATGTTGTAAGTTTCGCACGCTGCTTTGAATTTGGCACTTGCATAAGCAGTTCCGCGGTCCGTGATCACCATAGCCGGTGGGCCAAAGATTCCTGCCACATCGTGTAGAAACTGCGCCGGTGGTGCAACTGATGTGTTGCGGACTGCACGCAACAATACGAACTTTGTGAAAGAGTCGACGACTACAATTATGTAGGCGTTTCCGGACTTGCTTCTGTTAGCTTATTCGGCTAACTAATATACAATGAAGAAATATTTATATATGTAGATAGAAAGACGAACTATAAATTGCACTTAAGAATATGCAAGTTTAATATATACACAATGTACAAAGCCTACTTATACACACACTAAGAACAACGTTCCGCTCAACGAACCGCACGCGCACACGCTCGGACACACACTAAGAACAAAACTCGTCTCGCTCGTTTCCCGCTCTCTTTCTGGGCCCCACAAAGGGCATCTGCTCTGTATCAAAGTTGACACTCTCACAGTTACAAACACACAAATACGCTCAGAAAACACTTAAACACACAGAGAAAGGAGGAACGCTGGCGTTCCGACGCGTCGAGAAGCAGCGAGGTCCGAGCTCCGCTTTGGATGGCTATATCGGCGGAAATCTTGCCAATTCACCCAAAAGTTTGGTCGGACGAGGTCCGGGAACGTGCGAGGAACTCGGGAAGCCCACCCGCTTCGAGGTAGGACCACCTGTTCGTTTTCTGTGATTCTTAAAAAGTTCGGGCGCCCACGCCGGAACGCTTGGCCTCGTCAGGCCTAGCCTCCAAGCGGCGCCTCCGCCGGGGCGACCGGAAGTGCCGTGACATCATGGACTGGCAACCGGAAACCAGCCAGGGTTGCCAGACAGCGCCCGAAATAAGCCAACAACAGGGAAATGATGCCATTACCGACCAACAGGAAGCCACAGGCACCTGGTTTCGCCGCCAGGGGCGCAAATACGTGGAGGAAAGGGCAAATATGCCCGAAGCAGAAGAGAAGGGGCGTGCCAAGCCTTATAACAAAGAAGGAAGAGCCATTGCGGAGAGATCCGTTGGCAGAATTAGATCGAAGATCTCCGGAGAGATGCACCGCGTGGTCCTTCGCCCCAAAGGCGGTGCAGATCAGCTGATGAAGAAGGCTGGACCCTTCCTAAGAAAGATTTTGGTGGAGGCGGCTGGCCTGACAGTCCTCCCGGAAGACAAGTTTATCGTGAATGCCAAGAACCAGTCTCTGCTCATCGTGACCCCGTCGCTGGAACGAGCTGAAAAATACGAAAGGATTACTAGTCTCAGAGTGGGACAGCAGGCAGTCGAAGCTACTGCTCATGCGGCCATGCCGGAAGGCGGAAAAGGGGTCATCTACGACATCCCGCTCAGCCTGACAACACAAGATATTCACGAGGGCCTCCAAGAAAACGAGGACATCCGAAGGGCAAGAAGATTAGGAAAGAAGTCAAAGACCGTCTTGATCCTCTTCGAGGGTCCCGAGGTCCCAAGGGAGGTGTGGTTTTTCGGCGTAGCCTATCGCTGCAACCTGTATAGAAAGAAGTTTGATGTATGCTATGCCTGCGGAGAGCTCGGCCACCGCTCGGACGTGTGCCCTGACACCACCAACGTCCGATGCCGGGGATGCAGAGCCAGCAATCCTGAAGAGGGCCACACCTGTGAGCCCAAATGGTTGCTATGTGGAAAGAACCATGTGCTGGGAGACAACCGGTGTAAGAATCTCTACCGGACACCCCACATCATCAAAGTGCGTCAGGCGGAAAAGATCGCCAAAGATGCTGAGGAAAGGAACCAGAAGCAAGGGCAAGTCAGGGGCAGACCACAAGAAAAAGCAAGTCCCCACCAAAGGACGAGCGGAGATGAAAGCCGGTCCTCTAACGGCACATCTCGACCCAGGAGTGCCTCGCAATCCAGAAGCAGGAGCAGAGAGGCGCCACCTCGATCCCAAAGGGAATCGGGACAGAACTCATGGGCGGAGAAGACCAAGTTCCCGGGGAAGAAGACACCGCCAGGCGAGGCGCCGGTAGCAGGTAGGTCGGTTAGCTTCGCGAGTGTGGTCTCCAACCCAAGTAAAACGCTAGAAGCGCGAGTAGATGAGAACGCAGCAGCCATACGGCTACTAAATGAGAAAATAGATAAAATTTCCGAGGCAATTCATGAACTTGCGCAGCAGTTTCAGCAGTTGAAAAAGCCGCAACCGCTACTCAGACCAGCCACCCCGATGGCAATCCGCAAAGCAGGTGACCTTAGCGACTCTGCTGAAAACATCTCTGAAGAGATGAGCGTAGACCAAGTTAGGCCTGCCAAACGAAAGCAGGATGAAACGATAACAGCTGAGAGCCAAATTAAAAGGATAGTAGTAAAGGAAAATGAAAAAATGGAGAAGTCATTCGAAGAGCTCAAACAGCACGGGGCCATCCTCGGCGCTAGACTAGAGAACCTCGAGTCGGTAGTGTGCAGACAACTCGAACAGCTGACGAGGCACATCCAAGTCATAGGCCAGGCCTGTAATGTTAACATCCAAATTGATGGCCAATAGCACGTCGAAAATATGGCAATGGAACTGCCGCCATCTTGCCAGGAAACGATCGCTATTGCAACAGTACATCCTCAGCCAGGACTACCCGCCTTTAGCAATTGCAATGCAGGAGACGGGAGGGAACTGGAATATATCGGGATATAAGGGGTACGCTGCTAAGGATGGCAACGACACCAAGGTAGTAACGTATGTTAAAAGCAACATCGCGGTAATCCAACACGACATTGGAAACCAGGAAACGGAGACAGTATGCGTAGAAATTTTAACTGGAAAAAAGAATAGGGGTAGCATATTCCTTCTAAATATTTACAGCCCACCAAAAAAGATGAAAGTAAAATTTGGCCCCATATTTAGAAGGGCAGCTAAACTCGCGGGGAAAACCCCCCTGATCATAATGGGCGATTTCAACTCCCGGCACCAGGAATGGGGTTACGTAAGCAACAACGCCAAGGGTCAAGCCCTACTGGATGATATAGTAGCATCCAATTTCTACATAGCCAATGACATCTCCTGTCCCACGAGGACTGGTAACAGCGTTACAGCGGACACATCTCCCGACCTTACGCTATGTAGGAACGCTGGTATTGTGAAATGGCGGAACCGACAGGAAGATTTGGGTAGCGATCACTTTCTGCTGGAGCTCGAGCTCAACAGAAAAGTCAGCGTGAAACCTACAACCTACAGGCAAGAGAAGCTTACGGATTGGTATAAATTCAGAGCTATCAGAGAAGAACATGAGCATAGTGACATAACCTGTATCCAGAACTGGACGGCAACGCTGCTTGAGCATGTAGAAAGGGCAACTGAGGAGGTTCAGGTAGATGACTCCCAAGATAGAATGGACAGCAGGCTCTTCAGCATGTACAAAAGGAAGGAACAGCTAAATAACCAGCTGAAGCGCCAAAGGTGGAACAGAAACCTAAGGAGGGAAATAGCTAGACACAATGTAGAATTAGAAAGGTATGCTCGACAGTTGGAATCTCAGAGATGGGATAATAGATGCGAGGAAATGGAGAAAAGCATGGGAAAATCTAGTACATGGCAGTTGCTCAAATTTCTTATAGACCCAAATAAATCTAAGACGGCTATGAGAACTGAGCAAATAAAAGCTAGGTATAAGTTTAATGGCACAGATGAGCAACTTATTGACACGCTCAAGTCACTGTATATTGCTCCCCATGGGGCCGCTAAATATGACGACTATAAGGGACAACCAAATGAGGAGTTGGATGCCCCCATATTAAGAGCCGAGGTCAGAATGGAACTGCTGAAGCTAAAACGAAGGTCAGCCCCGGGGCTCGACAGAGTAGAAAACAGAATGTTGAGAAATCTGGATGAAGAATCAATAAATAGCCTCACTAGGTATCTCAACCAAGTGTGGAAAGCAGGCGCTGTCCCCGAGGAGTGGAAGAAGGCCAAGATCACGCTTATACACAAGCAGGGCAAACCTCCGAGCTTGGAGAACCTCAGGCCGATCTCACTAACATCATGTGTAGGGAAACTGCTTGAGAAGGTCATCCTGACCAGACTGACCAAATACATGGAGGATAACGGCCTCTGGCCAGATGAAATGGTCGGATTTAGGCCTGGGCTCACCACCCAATATACAATGCTAAGACTCTATGGAGATATAGTAGATCAGCTGGACCTCGGCAACCTGAAGGCGATCTTAGGTACAGATCTTAAGAAAGCCTTTGACAATGTCAGCCATGACGCCATCCTTGATGGGTTAAATGAGATAGCTGTAGGAAAAAACACCTATAACTACATCCGATCGTTCCTAAGGGGCAGGACTGCTATCATTACCTTTCAGGGCATCATATCCGATGAGTTCCCCATGGGATGCAGAGGAACGCCACAAGGGGCTGTCCTCTCCCCATTTCTCTTTAATCTGGTAATGAGGGACCTTCCCCGCAAGCTTAGAGAGATAGAAGGCTTAAACATCAGCCTCTACGCAGATGATGTAAATGTCTGGCTAAACAAAGGAGGCGAATCAGAAATGAAAGAAAAGCTACAGAAGGCAGCGGATATCATTAACGAGCATGCGAAATGCGTGGGTCTCAGCTGCTCTCCGCAAAAGTCTGAGCTATTTGTAGCAATGAGCAAGCGCAGTCAAAGGATACCGGCAATCGAGGTTACACTTGAAAATAGAACGATACCAATTGTCGAGGAAATAAGAATCCTAGGCATGTATATTAACAGAAAAGGGAAAAACAAAAGTACGCTAGACAAGCTCAAAGCGCAAGCTGAACTTGTCGTCAGAGCCTTCAGAAAGGTATCTAGAAGGGGGGAAGGACTCTCAGAGTCCAGCAAACTAAGACTCACGCAGGCCTTCATCGTTAGCAGGATATGTTACGCAACCCCATTCCTGAAAATAAACAAAGCCGAAGAAAAGGCATTAGACACAATCATCAGAAAATGTGTCAAACGAGCGCTAGGGCTGCCCATTTCCACGTCCAATGATATACTGGAGAAAATGGGCCTGCATAACAATTGGAGAGAACTGACTGAAGCGGTTAGAACATCGCAACTCGAAAGGCTAACATCCACACCCGCAGGAAGGAAATACCTAGAGCTAGCGAAATGGGCAACCGTAGATAGCACAGTGAACACCAGAACAGATCTGGGAAGAGAAATAAGAGAGCATCTTATTATCGCTCCCATACCTAGAAACATGCATCCCATCCACGACAAAGGCAGAAGGAAAAGCAGGGTCGCACAGCTGACTGCTAAGCTAGGCAAGATGCCACAGGGAACCGTGGCCTACACTGATGCCGCGGTAGGCACGCTAGGAGACACCGTCTCCGTAGCCGTCGGGGACTCAGGCAGAACGTTACGCGTTGTAAGACACCTTGACTTAAAACCCCTTGTGGCGGAGGAGGTTGCAATAGCGATCGCTCTAACTCAGCCAGGTACCAAATACGTAGTAAGCGACTGCAAAGCCGCAATTAGAAATTACAGCAAGGGACGCATCCACGAAATGGCGGCTAAATATCTAAAAGACTTTATCCCAGCCCACAATATTCTAATTATCTGGACCCCAGCCCACTCGGGTCTGGTTGGAAACGAGGCCGCCCACAGGCTCGCCCGCTCCTCTTTACCTCGGGGAGCCGTGGACACCTCATACGAATTCAGCACTAAAGAGGAAACCAATACCTTTAATAGCATCACAGACATTCAGAAAAAGAACAAAAGGATCTATCCTCCTCCGGATAGATCGCTTAGCTCGGCTGAGGCCTATGACTGGAGAAGACTCCAAGCTAGAAACTTCGCATCCCCGCTCTGGAGGAGCTGGACAGGAGGTGACACGAGGGAGGATGTGGAGGTGTGCGAGTTCTGCGGGCATACCGCTACACTCGAACACATACTATGGAGATGCCCCAGTGCCCCAGGATATGGCAGAATCAATAATGCAGAGGAATGGGAGACCATACTCAGAAGTGCCGACCTTAGCATACAACGATACGCTACCCGCCTGGCAGCAGAAGCTGCGCGACTATACCGTTGCTAGTCTTCCAGCTGCGACGCTGCCCCTCCCCGGACGCCTGCGTGCGGACCCGGAGGGGCACGGGTCTTCTTCTGGCGGAAATAAAGTTTCTTCACTCACTCACTCACAGAGAAAAGACGAACACGTGCGAGAGCCTCTCTTCCAAGAAACGCCGGGGAGTGGGAGCGGTCCAGCGTCCGAGCCTCGACCGCCCCTCCGAAACGGGAACACTGCTTCGGGGCACAGCGCGCACCGCCGCAGCTGCCGCCCACCGACTCTCGCACGGGGGTGTAAGACACGCACCACGTCGCTCGTAAAAAAAAGAAAAGGGACGGACGGTCCTCGCAGAAACAAATAGAAAACACGTCAAAATGGCGCCCGCTAACACTCGGGCATCCTGACTTGTTTGACGCCCTCGTTAAACGGAAGCACACGCAAAAGAAGAAGAAGAAATTCAAAAGCACTCAAACAAGCACAGGGGGGTACAATTTTCATAAACTGCAATGCACGTATATGGACAGACATCAAACACTTTTTTGTTGACACGGTAATAAGCAACACTCATTTAGATGCACAAAAAGACGAAACATTGGTTAAATGCGACTTCCTGCCTCGTTCAGGTAGTTTTTTCTCTCTTTTTTTTGTTCCTTAGTTCGGCTGAAACCTTTCGGGAGGTCGTCGCGTTCTCTGCGGTCGAGCACTCAAGCAGGTCTCTCCCGCGTCATCGCACGCGTTACCTTCATCTTCCTCGTCCGAAGTACTGTCGTCGTCATCTCTGGTGCCGCTGTCTGTCATCGGCCATCCCTTCAGCTGCGACACGTGCGCAGTCGTCGCAAATTGTTTCTTGCCTCGTCTTTCCAAGTCAGCAACTCGATAGGTGTCCGACGGCAGGACTTCAGTTATGACAAGCGGTCCACGGTATCTCTCTTGTGTTTTCGTCGGTTTTCCTGTTTGCTGAGGCGCTCTTTTCATAAAAACCACCTCTCCCACTTCATAGAGCTTTGCGGGGAAGTGTCGGCGGTCGTAAGCTTGCTTGCTCTGCTGCTGCTCGTTCAAAATCCGAGCTCTACCGTTAGCCCGAAGTTCGTTTGGGTCTTCACGCGGATCTGTGGTTGCGTTTAACTGTTGCAAGGCTGCAGCGTAGAAGTCTGGCCTGTAGCCATGCAGTAGCTCGAACGGCGTTTTGTTCGTGGACTTCTTTACACCATTGTTCATGATGCTCTCTGCTTGCGTTATCCGTTCATCCCAGTCACGATGGTCAGCATCTCTAATCAATGTTGTGATGACCGGCAACACAGGGCGGTTAACCCTTTCCACTTGTCCGTTTGCCTGGGGATGGCGAGTGGAGTTCAGAACGTGTTTTATTGTCCTCTCGTTGCAAAACTTCTCAAACTCCTTTGATGTGAAGCAACTCCCACGGTCTGTTATCACCGTCGCCGGTAGTCCCCTCTCAAATATTAATTCTTCGACAGCGCGAAGAACATGTTTCACAGACGTGTCTCGTGTGGCGAATATCTTCACAAATTTGGTCAGGTTGTCAACGACAACCAACAAAAATTGATTTTTCCTCTTACTCCTCACGAAGGGCCCCAGATGGTCCATATGCAAGACCTCGAATGGTCGCCTTCCGGGCGGGATGGGGTGAAGAAGTCCTGGTCTCTTTCCTCCTGGCACTTTGTTGTAAATTCATTCAAAACACTGAGCGATATGCCTTCGCACATATCGGTGCATCCTAGGGAACCAAAATTTTTCCTTGATTTTTCCAACCGTTCTGTCAGTTGAAAAATGTCCCTGCAGGTCGTGGCACCTCACAACGACTGCCTTCCTCATCGACTTTGGCACGACGAACCTGCCAACTAGGCTTCCACGGTCGATTCTCACAAGTTTAGCGTTGTCGAGTGCGTAGCCGTCAACCCTTGCAGTCTCTTCCTTCGTGCGTTCCTGTTTCGGTTTCTCTAAAATCTTGATTATTTCTCTCAGCTCCTTGTCACCTCTCTGTATAGTCAGTATCTGGTCGTCGAATGTCCCAACCGCAAATACCTCCAGCTTGTCATCCATTATTGCACCCAAGGTGTCTTCGGCAGGTTCCAGAGGGTTTCGGCTGAGGGAATCCACATGCGTCATCTGCGTTCCCGGTCGGTGTTTCACAGAGAAATCAAATTCCTGAATTAGGTCGTACCAGCGGGCGATTTGTGGCTTCTGCGTGCGTTGCGCGTTCAGGTACACGAGAGCCTGGCAGTCTGTCACGACGGTGAAATGTAATCCCAATATAAGGGACCGCAGTCTGTCGACAGCCCACACAATGGCCATCAGCTCCAGTTTTGATGAGTGGTAATTGCCTTCAGCCTCGGTCGTCTTCTTACTCGCGCAATACACAAGCCGCCATTTACCCTCAGCTTCCCTTCGCTGAAAAAGCATGGCTGCCAGTCCCTTTGAGCTGGCATCCGTGTGAAGCTCTGTTTCTGCATTCCGGTCGTACAGGGCAAGAACTGGTTCAGTTGTAAGTAAACGCTTCAGCATTGCGAAACACTCATCTTGCTCTTCTCCCCAGTCGAATTCCGCGTGTTTCCTTGTTAGCCGTGTCAAGGGCTCAGCGATGAGCGCGTACCTGTGAATAAATCTTCTAAAGAAGCCCGTCAGCCCTAAGAAGCTTCTCACTTCATGAACATTTGTCGGAACGGGAAACTCTGAAATCGCTCGCACCTTGTTTTCTCCGGGGTGAACTTCTCCTCCCTTCAGGCGAAATCCCAAGAAATCGACGCTTTCCCTTCCAAATGCGCACTTCGATAGACGCAGGGTCAGGTTTGCGCCTCTAAGAGCCTCTAACACCCTCCTCAAACTGATGATCAGGTCTTCCCAGTTCTCGGCGGGAATCAGAACGTCGTCGAGGTAGCACATTGCTACGTTTCCCTTGAGTGTGCCCAAAACTCTGTTCATGAGGCGCTGGAAAACCGCCGGAGCGTTGGTGAGCCCGAATATCATGCGCTCAAACTGCCCTGTTTCGTCAGGAGTTATGAGGGCAGTCTTCGCCTTTGCACTCTCGGAGAGTGGCACTTGCAAATAGCCATGTGCGAGGTCCAACACGGCGTACAGTTTGGCTCCCGACAGTCTCTCGAGCTGGTCGTCTATACTTGGCAAGGGATATTTCTCCTTAACCGTCTGTGCGTTTAGCCTGCGGTAGTCGACCACAAGCCGTTTTTCTCCGTTCTTTTTCTTGACCAGAATCGCCGGACTCGCGTACGGAGAATGGGTCTCACTCACTATGCCTTGCTGCTTCCATTCCTGGACGATTTTTCTCATTGTGTCTCTCTCTTCCAAGTTCGTCTTGTAGGGACGCACTGCCACCGGCGAACTTCCCGGGACCTCCTGGATGTCCATCTCGAGCACGTCTGTGCATCCCAGCTCCTCGAGGCTCATCGCAAAACAGTCTCGATAGTCGTTGAGCAGCTTCACCAGCTCTGCTTTCTGCTCGGCGGTGACGCTTTCTCCGACGTCAACCTCGTGCTCAAGAATTGGTCGTCTCTCTAAAACCAAACGCACTTCCTCGCTCTTTTCCTTCCCTTCCTCTAATTCCACATCGCTCGGGGACCCTCGATCCGCTTCGGCTATGTCAACCGGCACCGCGCGCCCAAAAAGGTGTCCTTTTTTGATAACCGTTCTTCCGCTATCGATCGGACAAAGTGGCAGCGTGACTTCACCGCCTACCATATCGACAAGCACGTCCTGCCCCAAACGACTTACAACAACTGGTCCCGTCAGGTCGCTGTGTGTAGTGAGGGTAACCCAGTTGACGGATTCACCCTCAAGCTGGGCGTCTTCCGAAGACACGAGCCGCAGCCGCTCTGCTGGAGCTGGCTCGAGGTCGGTGAATGGGCATTGATTCCTGTGCCAAAAACGAAAGCAGCCATCCGCGCTCCCATACGTGACATGCGGAAGTTCTGTGAAGGTCCTTCCTATAATCACATCAATGGATAGCGCCTCGTCCGCGACGACAAGAACAGGGGCAGCTCTCGCGACGACGCCATCTACTTCAAGGTCTGCGTTGCAGGTCCCGATGGTGCGCGCAGCCGGGGTGTTTGTGTTTCCAAACCCGTAAAGCGATTTTTTGTCGGCCCTGAGTTCGACGCCCCAGCGGGCAGCAGCGGAAGCACGCATTATGCAGCTTGAACTGCCAGTGTCCACCATCCCAATTAATTTCACCTTCCCATTGACGGTCACATGTTTTAGCAGGAGCCCTCGCCGTGCAGTACTGGGCTCCTCAACTACGGTAATCTGTTGCCCGCAGTGCCTCTGGGTGTGCCCGGTCTGCCCACAGCGTAAGCATGTTACCTCGCGCTTCGGCTCAGGACAAACCCTGGAAATGTGCCCAAAACGGCTGCAGTTGTAACACTTGGGCTCTCCCTTGTCATTCCGGAGGGGCGGTCTCGTGTCCCTCATCGTAGGCCCTTTTGGAACTTCGGGGTATCCTTGCCTTGCAACACGCTTGGGATGTGCGTAGCTCGTCTCAAACCCCATCTCATGTACGCGTCGCTCCTGTCTCTGTTTTTCAACTCTCTCATAATCTTGGATGTCATGAATGAGGTCATCCTCATCGTCGTGTGTGCGCCCCATCAGCATTGAGCACAGCTGACTCGACCTCAGGCCAATCAACACCTGCTCACGCGTTTCACTGAAGTCCAGGTGGGCCTCGGCGCACAAACGTACTTTAGCGTGAAAATACACGCTCGTGCTCTCATTTCTTTGTTGCACGCGTTCCTTCATTCGCTGGTATCGATCTGCCGCGCTCGACTGGCTTATGAAGGTCCGGCGGAAGAGGTCTTCGAACTCCTTCCATGACTTGATGCGCGCTCGACGGCTTCGGTACCAGTCTAATGCCGGTCCAAACAGATGTGATTTAGCTGTTTCGAGCTTAAATCCTGGAGGCCAATTGTGTTGAGTCGCCGTCCCATTTAGAATTTCGAGCCAATCGCTGGCAGATTCTGAGTCTCTGTCTGCGGAGAAGTCTTTGATTGATTTGCTCATGTCGGGCATTATCTGGAATGTCGAGACGGTTGGCTGAAGTGGTATCCTGAATTTCTGCAGAAGCTCATTGATAATGTCATTCTTCTCATTCACCATCTTTAACAAATCTGCTATAGAAGGCGCACTCTCTCCTTCAGCCATGCCTCTCCTTTTAACTACAGTTCAACAATCAGCAATTTACATCCGTCACACTCTGATTCAAACAACAGAAAACTCTCAAAACACACGTTAAGCACACAACAAAATGAGGCGATTTGCACTAGCTCGAGTAGAATTAAACTTAAAACAACAACGAACATAAAGAGGCGAAACACAAAGTAACCAGCAAGATTACGCACAATTATATCTCGTTAACTTAAACACTGGGTAGTTCGACAAAATTAGATACACACTGAAATGTCTGCAGAGTTATTCATGAAACAGAAATTTCGTTCACTAGTTAAAATCGTTCAATTTCGGCGACGAACGTGATCAGTCCGCTCGGAGTAATTTCGCTTAGTTCGCACACTCACGTCCCGCTGTTCCGTAGAGCATCGTCGCTCGTCGAGTTTGGGGGTAGTCGATCTCGTCGTTCTTAAGGCTTGCATAGGTTTGCTTGAAGGTTGAAGATCCCGTGAAGGTTGAAAATGTCGTGCAGGTGGATAATGCCGCGCAGGTTGAAGAATGCCGTGCAGGTGGATAATGCCGCGGAAGTTGAAGAATGCCGTGCAGGTGGATAATGCCGCGCAGGTTGAAGAATGCCGTGCAGGTGGATAATGCCGCGCAGGTTGAAGAATCCCACTTCTGAAGTATGTTAGCTTATTCGGCTAACTAATATACAATGAAGAAATATTTATATATGTAGATAGAAAGACGGACTATAAATTACACTTAAGAATGTGCAAGTTTAATATATACAAAATGTACAAAGCCTACTTATACACACACTAAGAACAACGTTCCGCTCAACGAACCGCACGCGCACACGCTCGGACACACACTAAGAACAAAACTCGTCTCGCTCGTTTCCCGCTCTCTTTCTGGGCCCCACAAAGCGCATCTGCTCTGTATCAAAGTTGACACTCTCAGAGTTACAAACACACAAATACGCTCAGAAAACACTTAAACACACAGAGAAAAGACGAACACGTGCGAGAGCCTCTCTTCCAAGAAACGCCGGGGAGTGGGAGCGGTCCAGCGTCCGAGCCTCGACCGCCCCTCCGAAACGGGAACACTGCTTCGGGGCACAGCGCGCACCGCCGCAGCTGCCGCCCACCGACTCTCGCACGGGGGTGTAAGACACGCACCACGTCGCTCGTAAAAAAAAGAAAAGGAACGGACGGTCCTCGCAGAAACAAATAGAAAACACGTCAAAATGGCGCCAGCTAACACTTCTTACAAATGGGCCTACGTGATCGATGTGTATTGATCGAAATGGCTTGTTGCCCTTGTCAATGCTGTGAAGTTTGCCCGGTCTCTTTCCAGATGGCGTCTTGTGGAAAAGACATTCGATGCAAGATGCTATGTATCTTCTAACGTAACGCTTCATGCTGGGAAACCAATTATTTTCCCTAAGTTTCTTCAAGGTTTTCTCCACTCCAAAATGGCCAATGTAATCATGACATGTCCTGACGATTCTCCAGCGAGTTTGGTTTGAAACTACCCACAGCAGTCCTTCGTTCGAGTCGGTTTCTTGGTTCTTCTTGAATACTATGCCGTTGCGCAACCGGTATTCGTTTTTGACGCGCCTGTCTTCTTTGGATAAGTCTTTTTTTTCTACCCTTTTCTTCAAAGCTTGAACCTTTGGATCATTCAGCTGGGCAACGGTGAGCGCGTCTTCTGTCGCTATGCATGTTTCAAGGACGTGAAGGCCAGGAACAATATCCATCTCTTCCGGAGGGTCGTATGCAGAGCGGCTAAGTGCATCAACATGAAACATTGCGGCCCCCTTACGATATTCCATGTCGAAGGTGAACTCTTGCAGTCGCAGCCACCATCTGCCAATACGGGGAAGCAGATTCCTTTTGCTCATCGTTGCCCGTACTGCGTTGCAGTCAGTGACCACCTTGAAGTTCATCCCGATTAGGTACACTGGAAACTTTTCTAACGCGCGAACAACCGCAAGCTCTTCTAGTTCGTATAAGTAGTATATCTCTTCGTAGTCATTTGTTCGCCGGCTTGCGTAAACGACAGGATGAAGCTGCCCATCTGCTTGTTCTTGCAGAAGTATTGCTCCTAGGCCGTCTTTGCTGGCATCGGCGTGCACTTCTGTTCTTGCGTCGAACGCGAAATGCGCCAAAACTGGCCTTTCAGTCAACATCATCTTCAGTTCAGTGAACGCGGCATCGTGCTCTGAAGTCCACTTCCAAACTGCGTCCTTAGACGTCAGTCGCGTTAGAGGTTTAGCGATGCTGGCAAACCCTTTTACAAATGTTCGAAAATAGCTTGCCAGACCCAAAAACGGACGCACCTGGTGTACATTCGTTGGTTCGGGAAAGTCAGCGACGCTCTGGATCTTTAAACTTCCGGGTGGCACTCCTCTGGCAGAAATGTCGTAGCCAAGGTAATCGACTTTCCCGAAGAAGAAACGGCACTTGCTTAATCGCAGCGTTAATCCTGCTCCACGGAGGACATCGAAAAGCATCCTCAGGTGGTCAAACCCCTCTTCCACGGTCGTTGTGGGCAGTAGGATGTCATCCATGTAGGCGAGAGCCACGGTGTATCGTAGAGGACCCAGTACAGCGTTGATCATTCTCTGGAACACTGCCGGTGCGTTGGCACAGCCAAATGGCATACGAACGAATTCGTAATGACCGTCTGGAGTAACGAACGCAGTCCTGTGTCTCGATTCCTCGGTCATAGGAATTTGATAGTATAGAAGAGTGCGGTGAGGGGCTAGTTGGTACGACATTATGAGAACAAAAGTAACTGCGCAAAAGGACGGGACAAGAGAAAGAGAACCACACGGGACAAACGCAGACTGACAACTGATTTATTCCACCTACTCCTCTTTCCTTCAGCAGCAAAGCGCATGCGCACCAACCACAAAAACAAAAAACAGAAGCGACACTCATCTCGTGGAATCAAGGAACTCGAACTCCTTGCGGTACAGGTGTACTGAAGCATCGCTAATGCACTTATCAGGCCCTAACCTCGCGATTTCCAAGGCCTCGATAATTTCTCGTTCTTTTTTATCCCTCGAGCGTCCGATAATCTTAGTCCTATCGAAATGCGGATTACAATCTCTGTCATCATGCTTGCAAGTGTGACAATGCTTAGGCAGATGCTGCCCCCTTGAATCTTCTAAGGAATTTGCGTGCTCTAATAATCTAATGTTGACGCAGCGGCCAGTTTCCCCTATGTAGAACCTACCACAACTCAGGGGAATGTGATAAATTACATTGCATGTACACTGTACGAACTTATTCCTGTGGTTAATGCCACACTCAACCTTCTTTTGCTTATCTTTTCTCGCCAAATTGCACAAACGCGACAACTTGCAAGGTGCAGAAAAAATGACGTCAACGCCGAATTTTCCGGCGACCCTCTTGAGGCCGTGCGAGACCCTGTGAACATAGGGCATAACTTCATACTTCCGCCTCTCCTGTGCATCCGCCCCCGGAGGTTTTGAGTTTGGGCGGAAGGACTTCAAGAGGGACTCAGCGACAGCCTGAAGAAGGGCCAGCGGAAAACCAGCAGACCTAAGGCGATCAACCTGAGCCTCAAAGCTAACCTGAACTTTATGTGGACAGGACTTGGCTAATGAAGCCCTGAGGCAAGTTGATACAATACAGCTCTTGACCAGCTTCGAATGGCACGAGTTAAAGGGTAGGAGTGCCTTTTTCGACCTAGGCATGTACGCCCAGCAGAGGTTGTCAGGATCGTTAAAAAATAATTTTAAATATAAGAATTGCAAACAAGAGTTTTCAGGAAGTTCAATGGTAAAATTAAAACTCGGAAAGGCTGACTTAAAAGATGCTAAAACCTCCATTGCCACCTGGGCCAAGTCGTCGTTGTGGTCAATATTTAAAAGGATTAAAAAGTCGTCCACGTATCGGAACACTCGAACAATACGGTCGTCAGATAGTACCCGCGATAGCGAGAGATCAATTTCACCTAAAAGGATTTGCGATAAAACTGGGGCTACACATGACCCGATGCAAATTCCGCGTTTCTGCACGTAAAAGTTTTCCTGAAAACTCACAATCGTTGAAGTAACATAAACCTTAAGCAATTCTAAAAAACCTTCAACAGAAATACCGCACGCATTCTGGAAAGACACAGCACCAGAACGTTCGATACAGTTCCGGACTGCACGGAACAGGTCATCGTGGGGAAGGGAGTAGAACAACTCTTCGATGTCAACCGAGAAGCCCGAGTTAACATCGGAGAGGCTATCCCCTAACATTTCGGCCACTCGGTCTGAGCTGCTGACCTTGTACGGATCGTCGGGCGCCAGACTTCCCAGATGGCGCTGAAGGTAGTGACTGACCACAGCTTGCCAGGATCCAGTTTCTGTAACAATGGCTCTAAAAGGGCATTCTATCTTGTGGCTCTTGGCACTGAAGAACACAGTGAGCACTGGGACCTTGTTTTTCCCCACTTCACTTTTTAGCCTGTCGAGTTTCAAATCCCTTAACAGTGCAACCGCCTTTGCCTTCGCTTTACACGGCTTTAGATCTGTTTTCTCGAAGTTCTTTAAGACAGATGTCATGGCCTTGTCACTAAAAAGCTTCTGAGGCATAACCACAAAGCCTCCTTCTTTGTCGGCCATCATCAAAGCGAGGTCAGAGTTCTTCTTGCCTTTGAAAGTGTTGCGGATCGAATCAACACATTCTAAATGGCAACGTTCTTTCTCTTCACCTTGAACTTTGTCAGCAATCCTATGCGCCGCCGCCAAAGCCTCGGGCTTGCTCAGGGGGACTTCCACGCTGAACTTGGGGCCCTTGTTGAGGACACTTTCAACGTTGTGTGGAACCGATGCCCCTCCAAGGTAGACAACCGGAACAACCCCAACCTGCTTTTTGGGGACCTTGGGAAGGTTCAGTCGCCGCATGTTCCAAAGGAACTCAGCACTTCCCTCAGCCAGGACCTGGTAATCCTTGAGTGTCCGGAAGCCTGCAGGGCCCGTTCCCTTCCAGCTGAAGCACAAAAACCGCAGCCAGTCTTGCAACAGGCGGACGTGTCTCCAGCATTCGCTTCTCAGAATCTTTGCAATTCTTTTCCAGTGTCCCTGGGAACAGCCAAGAATCCCGAAGAAGCCCAACACCTCCGGCGGGCGCAGATTCTCGCGCAGGCAGAAGCCCAACCACCTGGCCTCGCATGTTTTTGCAGCGATGAGGTTAGTGCACGCAACGCTCTGATCCTCGAAGGAAAGGGTATACAGAATAGAGCCCCTCACCGCACTCTT
The DNA here is from genome assembly GCF_055824585.1 of Amblyomma mixtum. NCBI lineage: Eukaryota > Metazoa > Arthropoda > Arachnida > Ixodida > Ixodidae > Amblyomma > Amblyomma mixtum. The sequence continues at coordinate 147,285,962 of NC_143018.1, forward strand.
CTAGATTTCATTTCTTCTACATGGGGCTCTGAAGACGTGCATCCCTTCCTCGGTTTGCAGGTTGGAAGTGAATTTTTGTTGCTTCCACACTTTTTCTTATGCCTATAGCTGTTTGCTGCTGCCAAAGTGCCTCATACTGTGTTGCATTGTGTGTTGCATTGCCTGCTACAATGGGACCTGAAGTAGTTAAGCTATTGAAAGAAATACGGTAAGATTTCAAAGAATTGCGCGCGTCTATGGAAAGAGAATTTAGAAAGGAGTACAGAGAAGTAAAGACAAGCCTTGAATTCATTAACCGGTGCTTTGAAGACATGACCAATAAGGTCAAAGCCGTTGAGAAAGAAAATGCTGAAATAAAGGCAGAAAACCTGTCTCTCAGCACGGAATGTGCATTGCTGAAAACAAAAGTGCTTGAAAGTGAGGAAAAGATAATCCAACTCGAGCAGTATTCAAGAAATAAAAACCTAGAAATCAAAGGGGTACAATTTTCTCAGAATGGAAACCTGCCAAACATCATTCAAGAAATAGCCACAAAGATAGGAGAACCTATCGAAAACAGTGACGTTGAGGTGTGCCATCGCGTCTCGACGAAGGACCCAAATCAGTCCAATATTATAATTCAGTTTCGTTGCCGAGCAAAGCGTGATGCTGTGCTAAAATAAGCGCGCAATGAGCGAGTCTTGATGAGTGATCTTGGCTTCACCGAAAGTGACCCAGTCTACATCAACGAACACTTGTGTCCAGAGCTGAAGAAGCTTTTGGGAATGACTGCCGCCAAAAAGAAAGAAAAAAGCTGGCGTTACGTCTGGACGAGGGGTGGGAAGATATTTGCCAGAAAAACAGAAACCTCGAGGACGCTGCTAGTAAAGCATGTCGATGACTTGAAAAAGATTCAGTAGGCGTATCCTGGTCATTTGCATAGTAAAAAAAAATGACACACAATGGAAGGCGAATACTTTACGCCACATGATGTGGGCAAGGTATTCCATAACAGTGATAAACTTTCTTTCGTTCACATTAACGCTCAGTCAGCATGCAATAAAGAAGACCAGATTTCTGCACTTATCGCTAGCTTTGGTTATGAACCTGATGTTGTAATGATGACGGAAACTTGGTACAGAGATGACGCTCATGCGCTTCGAACGTGTGGCTACACCAGCTATTATTTGAATCGGCCTTCTAAAAGAGGAGGCGGTGTGATGATAATGGCAAAAAATTCCATACGTTGCACACTTGTCGAATCTTATTCCTCCATAACGGATGATTTTGAATTACTTACTGTTCAAACTGATAACGCTATTTTCTGTGTGTTGTATCGACCTCCGGCAGGATGCATCACAAATTTTTTCACATTTCTTGACAGGTTTCTCTGCTGGGTAAATGAAAATTCCTTTATGTTAGTACTGGCAGGAGATTTGAATATAGATTTACTTACGATGTCAGCACAGCAAACGAAACTACGCCAATTGCTTGAAATGAATGGTTTTACAAACTTAATACACACTCCTACGCTCATTCAAAGTGATGTATCAACACTGTTAGACATTTTTGTTACTAACATTGATGATCCAGATCTGCTGTCAGGAGGCATATGGGCACATATCAGCGATCATCTTCCCATATTTCTGGTTATTAAGCTGCACATCCACAAACCGAAATTAGCACCTACAGAACCGATAACTATCCGCAACATAAATACAGTCAGTTTGGAATCATTTCGCCATGAAATGAACCTTGTCGACTGGACTGAAGTCCTATCGATTACAGATCCAGAAACAGCTCACGACTGCTTCCATGCAAAGTTCACATGTTTATGATGAATGCTTTCCTCTCACGACACGTACACCTACACGCAAAGGGAGAAAGCCATGGATAACAAAGAGATGCTTAAAATAAATTCGTAAAAAGAACAAATTATACAAAAAATTCCTAGTACACAAAGACAATGATGCACTACGGCAATTTAAAACACAAAGAAAAAAGTTAATAGCCTCATACGGTATGAAAAAAAGCGTTATCTGCAAAAAATGTTCAATGACAGTCTTATTAAGAAATCAGAATTAACTTGGAAGCGTATAAATTTCATTTTGGGTCGGGGGCTAAATCACCAGTCTCGAATAAATTAAATAACTGTGGCAAGCGAAATCATTTCCGATACAAAATTAGCAAACTGCTTCAATGAACACTTGTGTCCCTAACAAATAGCACTCATGATCAAAATTGCATGCGTTACTTGAAACCTAAAACTAAATCCAACAGCGCGTTTTGTTCTCCCACTACGGCAAACGAAGTCCGCAGCATTTTTGCGTCTATAAAAAACAGCAACTGTTGCGATGCATACGGTCTGCAGATTACACCAGTAAAACACGTGTTAGATATAATTTCTTCTGTACTGGAACATCTGTTTAATCTTATCATCAGCTGCGGGACCTTTCCAACGAAACTTAAAATTGCAAAAGTCACAGTTTTACACAAACGTGGGGATCTAAATGATCTTTCGAATTACAGGTCGATCTCAATACTCCCGGTTTTCTCAAAGTGCTTAGAAAAACTAATACACTGCCGGATGATATCTTTCGTGACAAAACATAATACCATTACCAGCGCTCAGTTTGGTTTTATAAAAAGCTTGTCGACAGAAACTCCTCTTTTAACACAAAAGGAAATTATTCTAGATTCATTTCAGAAACAATTGTGCGCATTAGGTGTATTTATTGATTACTCTAAAGCATTTGACCATATTAATCATATCACTCTCTTGGAAAAACTAGGTCACTATGACTTTCGTGGCACTTTTCTACAACTGTTGAAGTCTTACCTGCAGAACCGTAAACAGATGGTGGTCATTAATGATAAAAATTCTGATTTGAAGTTGATTACTGCAGGTGTACCATAGGGAAGTATCCTGGGGCCCCTATTATTTTGCATTTACATTAATGACCTCATCAACATTAGCAATGTAGTAAAGTTTGTCATGTATGCTGACGACACCACCATGCTTCTTACCGGATCAAACCCCGCTGACATAATTAAAGACGCCAACCAAGCACTCGTAGAATTATCATCCTGGAGTTGTTCAAATTCACTAAATATAAATGCAAAAAAAACTAAAGCTGTTTTCTTCAGATCAAAAAACCGTATATTGGGCAAGTTACCTGCTTTAAAGCTGAATGATTCAGTAATTGACATCGTGCCTGCAGTCAAGTGTCTCGGACTATTCTTCGATGAACACATGTCATGGAACTGGCAAGTGGAATCAGTTGCTACAAAGGTCTCTCGCGTGTCTGGTATTCTTTCAAAATTACGATCATATTTACCAAAATGCATTAAACTTCTAATATATAATTCATTATTTCAATCAAGTCTAAACTACTGTCACCTGGTATGGGGCACTACTACTGCTTCAAATAAAAATAAACTCTACATTCCTCAAAAGAAAGCAATTCGCGCCATCATGAACACTCCATTTGACAGTCACACACAACCACTTTTTGCTGAATTAAACTTGCTTCCTATCCCGGACATGTACGATGCTAACTTGTTCAGGTGCTATGAAGCTGGCATAAAAAAGAATAATACCGCATTAGTCAAGATTGCAAACCTAAAGCTAAAAACTAGTATACGTACTACATGACAAGCTGAAACCTGGGAAATTCCCTACTCAAGAACAAATTATGGACTTCAAATGTTGCGTCATCTCCTTCCCTCATACTTAAACAAATGTAGGTAGAAGTTTCTTTTTTTCGGTTTTTTTTTGTTACGACTTTTCTATTTCTTTAGTCATTGTTTATTTTTATTGCAGTCATTCTCTTGATGACATTTCATGCAATATTCTATGGTATTAAGAACTGCCTTCATAGTAGATTTGTTTCATACATGCCTGTATTTATTTTCCTAATAACTGTACCTAGTCGCTTACCTTCTGTGAACTTTCATTTGTCTTCCTTTTTCTCTTTTTTTTTCTGAGAGCTGTGTACAATTAACTTAGAACTATTTTCTCTTGCTGTATGCCATGCTGCCATGTAGAAAAGGGCCGTGGGCCTACTCAAGCCCATAAAGAGGCTTTTTGTCCACGACCCTCAGCATTTTTGCGATGCTGAAATAAAGATTTGATTTGATTTAATTACTTGTATAATGTATTTGAACTCGGTAGCAGCAAGAAACCGGAACTAATGTGGAACAAAATAAATGTATTATTAAATCGTTTTCCCACCAACACAGACCTCAGCGAGATAACAGTGAACAACGAAATACTGCGTGATAAGGATCTAGCGGAAGCATTTAACCACTTTTTTTGTAATTTAGTTTCAAGTTCTTATTATCCTGAAGCTCAGATTGGTGTGAGTAGAAACTCAAACACACTTTTCTTAGAACCAACAAGTGAGAGCGAACTCAGCACAGTGTTCTTATCGCTCAGAAATAGCCATGCTACTGACATTGACAATATTCAAATAATTCCTGTCAAATATGTTCTTGACTTAATATTACCGCAGCTTACGCATATCTTTAATCTTGCCCTCTCAACAGGTATCTTCCCGGAGAGAATGCAAATATCCAAAGTAATAGCAATATTTAAATCAGGTGACAAAAATTCCTTCCATAATTACCGGCCCATTTCGATTTTGCCGGTGTTTTCTAAAGGCTTAGAGAAAATAATACACTTCAGAATAACAAAATTTACAAATAAATATGATCTTATCAGTGCATCCCAGTTTGGATTCCGTAAAGGGAGATCTGCAGAACTGGCACATTTAACACAAAAAGAAGTAACCCTGAAGGCATTTGAGGATAGGAAAATTGCAGCGGGCCTCTACACTGACTTTTCTAAGGCATTCGACAGTCTCAATCACCTAACACTATTAAAGAAATTGGAATTATATGGGATACGGGGAATCTCATTATCATTAATGACATCATATTTTCAAAATCGAAACCAATGTGTAGCAATAGGCAAACATTTATCGACCTATAAAAGAGTTTCGACAGGTGTACCTCAAGGAAGCATCCTAGGACCTTTACTATTTAATTTTTACATTAATGATATCATAAATATCACCTCGGATGCCAAGTTTATCATATATGCAGATGATGCAACCTTGTTGTTTCGTAGTCAAAGTTATGATTGCCTAGAAAGAGACATGAACAGAACTCTCAAGGACATAAGTTTATGGAGCACGTTAAATTCATTACAACTAAATGGGAAAAAACAAGGGCAGTAATTTTCACCCCAAGACAGTCTACATTTACAAAAAGTATCAATTTATCTATTTGTGACGTTCCCGCCTGTCGGGGGTCAGTCACAATGCACCACAGTTGTTTGTTGCTATCTACGGGTTCTGCTGAAGCGAGGAGAATTGAGCCAACACACAACGCCTCCGAGTCAACCTAATTTATTTACACTCTGCCTGAAGGTGAAACTGGGAGTTCCGCTCACCGCTGTCTTACATTAGGCGTCGCGATGCAATCCGGCCAACAGGTGCCTCGCTCTCGGCTCCTCTGGCAGGGTGGCGCTCAGGCTGGTGGTGGTCCCACGTTTCGGTGACTATGACGGGCGGTGGCGTCAGGCTTCTTGGGCGTCTCGGCTGGCGGTACTCTGACGGGTTGTGGCGTCCGGCTTCTTGGGCGTCTCGGCTGGCGGTACTCTGACGGGTAGTGGCGTCCGGCTTCTTGGGCGTCTCGGCTGGCGGTCAGTTTGCAGCGGACGCCCTCGGGTCCGGCCTCACCGACTACCGACCAGCGCGATCTGCTTCCGTCCGTACACTTCGCCCGTCTCTGTGTTGCGCCCGCTGCATTCCACACAACCGCCTTCGCTGACGGGACAGGGCGATAATTTTGAGCCAGACACAGTGTCTCTGGTGTTAGTCGATGGAGAGAGTTCTTTTGGGCCATGCCTAGGCCTCCCGTGCACAGTCCTTCACAACCCGGCCCGGGCCCCTCTTCTTATAAAGAAATTTTCTATGAAAATTTTGTGATCACCGCACTTTCACAACCAACAGTACGTCGCAAAGTTCGCAACTCAATCTTATGGCAGCAGTCATATTTCGAGTACGACAAAGCTGTTAAACATCGTCCTCGCGCACAAGCACTGGTTTCACAACACGGCACAACGTGGGCGGACCCTCAGTCCCCCCAGGCAGGGGAGTAAATTTCACACGGCGGACAACTCCGCCCTCTATATGTAAAACACGCAACCGCAGAAATCATGAGCACAGTTCAATGGTCGTGGCAACTACCAGACTTCCCCTAAGTCACACTAAGATTAGGAGGCGGTCCATGCAATTCACTCACCCTCGGTTTCTTTCTCCACTGGCAGTTTCTGCAGAGTTCTGCAACATCTTGTCTCAGTCCATGCCAGAAATAACCTTTGCTAACCGCCCGGCGGGTCTTTTGAAATCCTAAATGTCCTCCGCCTTCCATATCGTGGCATAACCTCACAATTTCACTCCTCATTAGCAAAGGGACGACTACTCGGTCTGAGGCACCGTGCGCTTTGTCTCTGAAACGCAGTAAACCACACGAGTCCAAATGATACAATCTTGACTCTTTTCGTTCTGAGCTGTCGCACTCATTTATCAATTTTAGCACAGACAAATCTTTCCTTTGGTCCACGTACAGGCGGGTTTGCTCAATCACAGGGGGAACCTCGGTTAGCCTTGCGTCCGCCGCGCTGCTGAGCGCGTCTGAATGGCGATTGGTCTCCCTTGGCTCGCGAACTCCTGCTTTGTCCGTGCATAGGCTCACTACCGCTTCTGAACACCCTCGTTCGTGGCGGCTCTCAGTAGATGTTTTATCTAGCTCCTTGATACCTTCAGGGCTGTCCTCGCCTTCCTTCTTACGCTGCTCGGAGCGGTCCAAGCGCCCTGAAATGTGCCCGTGCGATATCTGACGCAGACAACAAAAACGTGAGATGTGCCCTAACCTGCCGCACGAGAAGCAGGCGATTGATTTGACGCGTCGATTCAATTCTCGCGCCTGCCCAGATGGAGGGCCCTCACGTATCCGAAGGACCTCTTCGAGCAGCTTCTCCAGCCGATCCAGACGTTCACTAAAATCACCATTCTCCTCTCTGCTTTCTACACGTCGGACAGTCGCGGTGCTCGTGCGCGTCACTTCCTCTATTTGCTCTTCTTTAGACGCTACCTCTACTGCCTCTTCGAATGTCTTGGGATCGTGTGACAGAGCAAATCTCCTTACCGGATCGCGGAGTCCATTCATAAAAATAGAGGCCAGCTGCTCCCTAAGGATTTCGCGCCTCGCTTCTCTCTTCGACGTGTCATCGCCATCAACGTCCTCAAAAGCCTCTGTTCCGAGCCTACGAAGCCGGCTCGCGAACGAGCGCACATTCTCACCAGCACTCTGCCTTGTGCTTAGAAACTTCTCAAACTTCCTGCACGCCGGCTCAGTATCATATCGTTTCAGCGCGAGCGCTTTAAACGATTTATACGAAGTCACGCCTGCCACCTCCTCATCCAACCATGCAAAGTCCAGAGCAGCCCCGACCATCTTACATCTCGCCATCCCGACTAACTGTTTCTCCTGCCATCCGCCCAGATTACCGACCTGCTCTAAAATTTTCAAAAAGTCCCTTATTTTGGGACCGTTATCACCCCCCGTGAATGATGGAATCACAGCTCCCAACAGCATCTGATTTGCTCCTATCACCCCCTCGTGAAGGCTCGGTGATTCCTGTAGCGACATGTTGGCCCCTTTCTCCTCGGATACGAGGGTGAATGTCTCGCACCACCACTTCAGCCAGATCCCACCGCTGCCACCACTTGTGACGTTCCCGCCTGTCGGGGGTCAGTCACAATGCAACACAGTTGTTTGTTGCTATCTACGGGTTCTGCTGAAGCGAGGAGAATTGAGCCAACACACAACGCCTCCGAGTCAACCTAATTTATTTACACTCTGCCTGAAGGTGAAACTGGGAGTTTCGCTCACCGCTGTCTTACATTAGGCGTCGCGATGCAGTCCGGCCAACAGGTGCCTCGCTCTCGGCTGCTCTGGCAGGGTGGCGCTCAGGCTGGTGGTGGTCCCACGTTTCGGTGACTATGACGGGCGGTGGCGTCAGGCTTCTTGGGCGTCTCGGCTGGCGGTACTCTGACGGGTTGTGGCGTCCGGCTTCTTGGGCGTCTCGGCTGGCGGTACTCTGACGGGTAGTGGCGTCCGGCTTCTTGGGCGTCTCGGCTGGCGGTACTCTGACGGGTTGTGGCGTCCGGCTTCTTGGGCGTCTCGGCTGGCGGTCAGTTTGCAGCGGATGCCCTCGGGTCCGGCCTCACCGACTACCGACCAGCGCGATCTGCTTCCGTCCGTACACTTCGCCCGTCTCTGTGTTGCGCCCGCTGCATTCCACACAACCGCCTTCGCTGACGGGACAGGGCGATAATTTTGAGCCAGACACAGTGTCTCTGGTGTTAGTCGATGGAGAGAGTTCTTTTGGGCCATGCCTAGGCCTCCCGTGCACAGTCCTTCACATATTGGTCACACAGCAATAGAACTTCTCGATACAGTTAAAACTCTTGGTGTATATTTTCATAAACATATGCTCTGGGATGTGCATGTAAATAACGTCGTTTCTCGAATTTCAAGGACCGTAGGTATACTAGCTAAATTCAAAAATTCCTTACCTCCTGCTGTTAAACTTCATTTCTTTAATGCGTTATTTATGTCTAATGTGAACTACTGTTTTCTTGTTTGGGGTAACACTACATTTGCAAACTTAAATCAAATTCAAATTCTACAAAAGAAAGCCGTTCGACTAATCTCAGGTGTGGAGGCAAATACACACACCAGAACCCTTTCCCGAAATTCTAAATACTTTCCATACATAGCCTTTATTATTTCAACTTGGCCAGAAGATATAAGCAAGATCTTCATAGCGAGGAGGCTCTTTTCCATCCATAGCCAACTTAAAATTAAGAGAAGGCAGGTTGACGTCTCGGTCTCCAGAAATTTGGAAGGTTCCTTTTTTGCGTACAAATTTTAGCCGTCAAATGCTAGAGTATTTCCTTCCATCGTTACTTAACTATCTGCACCGTCATAACATCAATTTAGAAAATATTAGCATGTCAATGTTGAAGACTTTTTTTTCGTCATAATAGAGATGGTACCTTCACTAAGAATCGTATAATGATGATGTTTTTTTTCTGCTCTTTATATATGTATTGTGCTTATGCTATCTTCCGACATGAAAATGCAATATTCTTATTTTGTTATTTTGCTTCAGTTCGTGCAGTGGATTGAACATTTATTTTTTTTTCGTGTAAAGTGTGTCCGGAAAATTAATCACTACATATGTAAATACGTTGCGCGACCGTTGTATGCCTTGTAAAGAGGGGCTTGAACCTCGTCAAGTGAACTATTTTTCACTTTCGTTCGAGCCCCTACCGCTTTGACGGAAATAAATCATATCAATCATATCAATTTAGGACGAAAGGGACAATAGGTCCATCAAGGGCAAACTTTTCTAAAAAATCAGCCCTCTCATTAGAAACAATGCCACAGTGCCCAGGGACCCAGTGAAAGCGTACTTCTGTAACATGTGGAGGAATAAAAAATTGAAGGGAACGGCTCATAGGAGTATCTCTCGAGGTTTCGAGCGCTGCCAAAACACAAAGGTTGTCTGAGAGTATAATAACCCGAGTGATACTGCAGGGAATCCTTATTCAGGCCAACTCAATGGCCAGAAACTCAGCTACAAAAATAGGGGTATAGTGAGGGGCCCGAAATGAGTAGCTCCAATCAAGAGCCCTTGAGTAAATGCTAATAGCAGCCTTTTCATTTTGCTGGGAGGCATCTGTATAGACGGCAATATGGTTTTGAAAATTGTCTAGGTACTGCTCTACGAGCCCATTTAACATATTGGCGGGCAGGTTCTTAGCATTCCTTGAGAGGGTGTTGTCAAAGAAGACTGCCGTGTCAGCCCACCTGTGGTTGACTAGTACCAAAGATCTCATTGGTACAGAAATATTTGACAAGAGGGAATTAGTGAACACCACCTGAGGGAGCTTATACCGAGGCCAGGAAGTACCCAAAAAGAGATTTGGGTTCGTTGTAAATATAGGGTTAGCCAATCCAGGAACAGGCTCCAAAGATGTCTGCAAAGTGTTAGGCTGAAACCTGGAATTGAGATCAGGCATCCGCGCCTCCAAGTACAACACAGCATTAGCTACTGATTTAGGCAGACCTAACCAAAGGCGCAGAGCGCGTCGCTCCATAACAAACAGGGGTTCACACTTGTACTTTGGGACCCAGAAAAGAGAACGGAGCCGAATTAAAGGATTGGCCGTACATAGGTCTTATAAAGAAGTAGTAGAGTGTCTCGTCGCGTACCGAATTTTTTGTTGCTGATCCTCACCAACCGGCCGAGGGCACGCTCAGCCTTAAGCGCAATGCTTCTAATGTTTGGCCGCCAGTCTAAATGCGGGTCATATATTATACCCAAGTATTTTGTTGAATCAATTTGCGGGATGAGGATAAAGTGATATGACAGAGAGATGTAAAGAGGGGTTGCCTGTGGGAAAACAAGGACGGCACACGTGTTGACATTTAAAGTTAACTTTATGCTGTCTAGCCAAACTTCCAGACAATTTAAATGCTCTTCCAGTAATTGGTTCAAGTTATGAATGTCTTTGGCAGAAGCGAAAAAAGCAATATCATCTGCATACACATAAGCTTTGACGGCTGGGTGATTAGGGATATCACGCATTAGTATGTTAAACAATAACGGTGAAAGAACGGTGCCTTGTGGGACACCTCTAGACTGGGCGTATGTTTTAGAAGTTAACGTACCCTTAGAACAAAAGAACGCTCTATTCCTTAACAACTCTCCTATCCACGCAAAGAGGTACAAAGGATGTTGTACATTAGCCAGTTTATGAAGCAAAATGCTGTGTTCAACGCTGTCGTAAGGATTTGCAATATCTAAAGTAACCAGAGCTGATACCTCATTTTGCCTCATAGCAACATTAATACGGCTCTCCAAGTCTATGCGCGCGGTCCAAATCCCGACAAACGTGCTTTCTTTTCTTCTTCTTCCTGCATTGCAACCACACCTGATGGACCTCGCTGGCCACCTTCAAGGGCAGCACAAATCTCGCTACTGCACTGAACTTCCGGCAGCTGCTCACGACAGGCAATGACAGAAGAACATGCAAATGAGGAGTCTGTACGCAATCTGCAGTGTGCGAGGAAATTCTAGCACAGTTCAGACGCTCAGCACCAACTGATCCCCGACACTGAAGTCTCGCTAGGAGAACTGGTGCTACACTTTGCTTTGCTAGACCGACGCTGTCGATTGGGCAGAAGAAAACACGCTCACTTCGGGCTGCTTCGTCGCTGATAGTTGCACCGGCTGGTAACTTCCTAATGCCTGTGATACTAGCTTAATTGTGTAAGTTGAAAAACTTCCGCATGAAAGAGGCAGAGGGCGCCAGCAACAATCATCTGAGTGTTCAACAAACAAAAGAAGGCATGGAGGATTCAAAGGGTCGGTTTGTTGACTTTTATTGGCCACATTTTCTTTGCGGTACTCGAACGTTCTTTACCTAAATGAACGTCTACCCGGCTGCGGGGCTCAGAAACACGAGAGAACAATTTAAAATGTATTTTCTTAACTATGAGTGTTTCATTTTTTGTGGTATTCGGCGTCTGTAAACCCTATCATTACATATGCGCTCCCCCTACAACAACAATTCGTGAATATTTCCCACTCGTTTCCAACATCCCTCCTCATTCTCTCCCACAACCCCTTCTATAAAGATGTTTATTACTACTACTACTACTGAGGACGCAACAAGGACTACCCTCCGCCTGGGCAGAGAATAACGTGATAAAGCGTATGCATAGATTTCCTCAAAATATAGTTTGCAGCTTTTGGGGGTTTTCAGAACCATCCACAAAGTAATACTGATGGTACCTATCACACATACCCGCCCCGATTTTTTCGCTGGTAGGAGCACTGACGATTGCAGCACCATTATTACAATAGTGGCAGTCTGACTTTACCAAACATCGTGCAAATGAGTGAAAAGCACTGTTAAAAACTGCGAGAAACGGTGACTATACTAGGATACAACTTACAAAAAGCAGCACTTGCAAACAGTGGGCCACAGTCCGCGGCCTTTTAACTGTATGACTCCTCTTGCCAATCACAACAGTGAACAAAATCAGTTTTCAGTCTTTGACCGTATCAACAAATTAGAGGTATCAAAATTACTGAGCTTATATTTTCGTCTTTTGATTAGCGTCTTGTTTAGGTAGCATGAATAGGAATAACTAAGGTTCACTTTCTGTCACGGAGGAATTCTCTTCGGCGGTCCTGAATGTGGGTGGAACTTCACGGCAGACTTGAGTTGCATCCGATTATAATTTATTTATTTATTTTATTTTCACAATACTGCAGACCCTCATTTGGGTCCAGGCAGGGAGGGCAGAAAAACACATTCACACAACAGTGTAGCACATATAGAATCTAAAATATCTCACAAAGTGCGTTGGCAAGAAAAAAAAAAGTAAAGGCGCCTGAAGATTCCTGCAATAAAAATAGCCTTCTTTAAGTGGTATATCACTCCAAGCTGGCTACGAGCGGAGGCAAGCTAAGCTGCAGAGTTTGACCACAACATGGCGTCACCGTCTGCTCTGACCTGACTTGATTTCAAATCAAATCTTTATTTCAGCATCGCAAAAATGCTGAGGGTCGTGGACAAAAAGCCTCTTTATGGGTTTGAGTAGGCCCACGGCCCTTTTCTACATGGCAGCATGGCATACAGCAAGAGAAAATTGTTCTATGTTAGTTGTGCACAGCTCTCAGAAAAAAAAAATTAAAAGGAAGACAAATGAAAGTTCACAGAAGGTAAGCGACTTGGTACAGTTATTAGGAATATAAATACAGGCATATGTATGAAACAAATCTACTATGAAGGCAGTTCTGAATAGCATAGAATATTGCATGAAATGTCAACAAGAGAATGACTGGAATATAAACTAAACAATGACTTAAGAAATAGAAAATTCGTAACAAAAATAACACCGAAAAAAAAAGAAACTTCTACCTACATTTGTTTAAAGGTGCTGTGAACAGAAATCTGAACTCGTCTTTTTGCCGCGGGAACTCAATCTACACGTTCCGAGCATTCTCAGAAACTTCGATTTGTTGCCCAATGTGGCCGATTTCCGTAATTAAATCGAATTAACGTCTGGATCCCGCCTTTTTTTTTAATTCTCCCTCGTACGGTGGGCGGAGTCGACCAACGCGTGGAGTGCCTTCCACCCAGTCCCGTGGCGGCTTGCCGCTCTGCCATCGGCGGAGTAATACGTAGTAGTCCGTAGTAGCAAATAGACCGCGCGTATTTTTATTTCTGCGGACTTATTTTGCGGCTATATTATCTGCGACTGAAACTATTTATTCATGGAAACATAAAAACCAAAATAAAGCGAAAGCAAAACTTCCACGGAGCTGGCGGAAAGGCATTTCACGCGTTGGTCGACTCCGCCCACCGTACGGGGAGAATTCAAAAAATAAAGGTGGGAGCCGGTCGTTAATTCGATTTAATTAGGGAAATCGGCCACACAGGGCAATAAGTCGGAGTTTCTAAGAATGCTAGGAACACGCAGATCGAGTTCCCGAGGCAAAGAGGCAAGTTCAGCTTCCTCTTCAGTGCACCTTTAAGTATGAGGGAAGGAGATGACGCAACATTTGAAGTCCATAATTTGTTCGTGAGTATGGAATTTCCCAGGTTGCAGCTTGTCGTGTAGTACGAATACTAGTTTTTAGCTTTAGGTTTGCAATCTTAACTAATGCGGTATTATTCTCTTTTATGCCAGCTTCATAGCGCCTGAACAAGTTAGCATGGTACATGTCCGGGATAGGAAGTAAGTTTAATTAAGCAAAAAGTGGTTGTGTGTGACTGTCAAATGGAGTGTTCATGATGGCGCGAATTGCTTTCTTTTGAGGAATGTAGAGTTTATTTTTATTTGAAACAGTAGTAGTGCCCCATACCAGGTGACAGTAGTTTAGACTTGATTGAAATAATGAATTATATATTAGAAGTTTAATGCATTTTGGTAAATATGATCGTAATTTTGAAAGAATACCAGGCACGCGAGAAACCTTTGTAGCAACTGATTCCACTTGCAAGTTCCATGACATGTGTTCATCGAAGAATACTCCGAGACACTTGACTGCAGGCACGATGTCAATTACTGAATCATTCAGCTTTAAAGCAGGTAACTTGCCCAATATACGGCTTTTGATGTGAAAAAAAACAGCTTCAGTTTTTTTGTATTTATATTTACTGAATTTGAACAACTCCAGGATGATAATTCTACGAGTGCTTGGTTGGCGTCTTTAATTATGTCAGCGGGGTTTGATCCGGTAAGAAGCATGGTGGTGTCGTCAGCATACATGACAAACTTTACTACACTGCTAATGTTGATGAGGTCATTAATGTAAATACAAAATAATAGGCGCCCCAGGATACTTCCTTGTGGTACACCTGCAGTAATCAACTTCAAATCAGAATTTTTATTATTAATGGCAGTTTGAACTCAAAATTCTAGTTAAAACCGCGAGTTGACCACTCGTTATTTTCCCCATGGAAAAAATCTACAATAATAAGCCAATGTTTTTTTTTTGTGCTCGCTCCCATCAGTGTACTATCAATTTTTCTGCGGCTAAAAAAACAAAAACGAGGAAGAATAGGGCATTCTGAAGTGCGTATCCCAATGCCCAATGCCGCCTGTTGGGTTGCGGCTAAGTACCAGGCGGTGCTGAGTTGTTTCTCGAATTTCTGCTTGATTTCAATCCATTATTCATTCATTTTATTTCCTTAGAAAAGGAGGAGTACGGGACTAAAAGCTCGAACAGCTTGACGAGGTCCCGACCCCTTGTTAGTTGGCATGAGAGCAGGATGACGGCCAGTCTTACACAAAAATGAAAAGATATCACAAGCAACGGGTAATACAGAATGAAACAAAACGGCAATCAATCGGTAAAGCAACAAAAGGTAATACAGATACATCAACACACATAAGCAACAGTCGTGAACAAAATTAGGCGAATTTGAAGGCATGGTTTAGTCTTGGAAATGAATAAGTTGACAAAAAGTTTAATGCGACAGTTTCGGTTTCTGGAGGGATCAAACTTTTGTCGGTCTAGTAAGTTTAACAGCGAAGGTAATGTATAAGATAGAGAATGTTCATCATCGGGGGTTCTCGGGGTGTGTACAAACCACATTTCTTTATGTCGGGTCTGACGAATATTTGTGTTTTCTTGGAGTTTTGCCAGATGAATTATATAATCAATGCCAAACTTTACAAAACCTTTGTGGCAACACATCAACCTGTAATTATAAAAACAAAACACAGGAAGAATTTCATATTTTGGAAAAAGTGGTTCTGTGGAGTATGTATAATGGACATCAGCTATGTAACGTGCAGCTCTTTTTTGTAGCAAGTGTAGTTTCTGCAAGTTTGTCACGCCAGTTGTGCCCCACACCACGATGCAATACTGCATGACAGATACCACCAGTGCATTGTACAACATTAATTTTACCTTGGTCAGGAGAATGCGACGCAGACGAGCAATGACACCAATGGCAGATGACAATTTTGATTGTAGGTGATCAACATGCTCATTGCAGGTAAGGTGCTTTGAAAAATGCACCCCAAGGATGTTAACGGAGTCCACGATCTCTAACTGCTCACTGCCCAGGCACAAATTCATATTAGTTGTCAACATCTTACCTCTAGGCGTGCACAAGATTACTTTTGTTTTCTTCGGGTTGATTTTTAAGCAGTTTATCGCGGACCAGCGTTCTAAGTCAGACAGCGTCTTATTACCCTTTATTTCTAAATTTGTTTCCACGTTGCCTGTAATAAAAATGGTTGTGTCATCGGCATACGAAACGAATGTAGCATTATCTGTGCAGCTTGCAATGTCATTTATGTAAATTAGGAATAAAAGTGGGCCCAAAATGCTTCCTTGCGGCACACCAGTGGTAACTGCCTTCCGTGAAGATATTGCGTTATTGGCATCTACAAACTGTGACCTGTGGGACAGATAAGATGAAAAAAGCGAGTTGGCGATTCCACGCACACCATACATTTCTAATTTGTTAAGAAGGATGGAATGATTAATTAAATCAAAATCCTTAGAGAAGTCTATATATATGCCTAATGCCATATGCTTACACCTGAACGCGTCTAAAATTATTTCTTTTTGGCTCAGGAGGGCTGTTTCCGTAGAGCGATGCTTTCTAAAACCACGTTGAAAGTCTGCAGTCAAATGGTGGCGGTTGAAGAATGAGACTAATCGCTCATGCATTATCTTCTCAATGCCCTTACAAAATACTGGAACTATTGATATAGGCCGATAATTATTCAGTGCAGTTTTATCACCGCGCTTGAAGACGGGAACAACGCGGGTGATTGGCATCCTCTTAGGAAAGGTACCTGTTGATAATATTATGTTATAAGCATGGGCAAGAATAGGGCTTATAATATCGAGCACAAACTTTACAGGTCGAATCTGGATACCATCGGCATCTAGTGACTTGCTATTGCTTGTAGCTCTGATACATGAAAAAACTTCAAGAGAGGTAGTGGGAGCAAGGAAAAGCGATGCTCCATTCCTGTTTACTGGAAGAAACTGAGCGTAGTTGGTGAGGCTGTGTTCTATGTCCTGTTGCGGTGCTTGAGTAAAAACTGCATTAAATGCGTCTGGTACTGCATCTCCAGAAATTTGCTGCCCATCATGTTTCAATATATCAGGAATAGCTCAATAGGAGCTAGGCTGTAACAAAGCTTTCAATTTGCGCCAAAGTACATCACTTCGCTGGTTAGCAGGGTCACTAAATATTGCTAAAAAATATGCATCTTTGGCAGCTTTAAGTTTTTTTGTTAAACTGTTTCTGTATTTCTTAAACTTCTTAAGTAAGGCTTCATCCCTAGATTTCACAAATTTGGCATATAAAAAATGTTTTTGTTTAATCATGTCAAGAAGCTCAGGGGTCAGCCAAGGTTTCCGCGCTTTCGATGGCCTTGTCATTTTTTTGCGTGGAAAGTGTGTATCATATAATGGTTTAAAAATATTAATAAAAGCGGAATGTGCAGAGTCCCTGTCTTGTGCGCAATAAAGGCTATCCCAAGTTTGCTGAGCAATGGCGTGGCGAAAAGCCTCCAGATTTGATGGCGTGATACATAGCGTGAACATAAACTGGTTCCTTAGTTTTCTGAATCAAATGATTGATCTTACTTACTAGTAAAATGATGCCTAGATGGTCACTGATATCAGTGTACAGAACGTCGCCCTTTAACGAATGAATATTTATATTTTATATGAATATGTCCAATAAGGAGGCACTGTCAACAGTCACGCGTGTTGCTGTAGAAATTGTATTCGAAAAACCGCAAGTTGTAATTAGAGTCTGGAAATCCTTTTGCAGAGGAGAAGATGACAGCATGTTTATATTGACGTCGCCTCCTAAAACTAGATTCATTTTTTCTTCTGTTGCATAACTAAAAAGCTTTTCAACAAAAGCAAGAAAGCGGGTGGCATCGCCTGATGGTGGTCTGTACACAACAGAGAACAAGTTTGTACGGTTTTGTAGTGTTAATACCTCATAATCAGAGGTTATAGCGGTGAAATCGTCGACTGGATCAGCAACAATATCATCTTTGAGCAAAAGCGCTACACCGCTCCCTCGCTTATCATGTCGACAACAGAAAAACGACTGATAACCAGAAAGCCGGAACAATTGTGATGTAGGCGTTAACCAAGTTTCGGTTAACATGATGACTGTAATCGGTATCCTAAAGCTATGTATTAACATGGTCAGTTCATCTGTCTTATGTGCAAGCGATCGAACATTTTGATGAAAAAATGTCATTGCTGGTTTTTTATCTGACATAAAATCTTTTACCTCGGACGGCAGTGTATCAGGCACGTATATGACGGTGCGTCTCTGTCGCTAACATGCGCGGTGCGAGCTGCCTGTTATCACTTGCGGGCTATATAATCGGCAGGCTTCAATAAACGCACGTTCTTCTTGTTCTGGACATCATGCTGTTGCCACGTTCTTTCCAACTCGGATACATGGTGTCAGAAGTGGCTAAGACGATCTAGCTTCACCGACGGCGGACGAAGCATGGAACGGCTGGTCGCACCAGAACCGCTGCGTCTGGCAGGGAGTGTCTCGGCATCATGGAAGCGTTTCAAACAGAAATTTGAGATTTTCCTGCAAGCGTCGGCAGTCAAGGACCAACCGAGAAGTGAGGCTTCGAAAGCTGCGCTCCTGCTGAGCATCGCCGGTGACGAGGCACTCGATGTGTTCAACAATATTAAGTTCGAGTCGGGCGAGAACAAAGATGACTACAGCACCTTGATACGAAAGTTCGATGCCTACTGCAGATAGGTGAGCAACGAGGTGCATGAGCGGTATCTTTTTCGCACGAGGAACCAAGCGGAAGGAGAGCCATTCCAAAAATTTTTACGTGACCTGAAGAAGCAAGCTTCACCATGTAACTTTGGGACGTTACACGACTCAATAGTAAGAGACCAGATCGTCTTTGGTACCAACAGTCCTAGATTACGGGAGAAGATGCTTCAAGAGAAAGGATTGACGTTGGTAACAGCGGAGGGGATGTGCAAAATTGCAGAATCAGTAGCACAACAAAAAGAGGTGTGGCGTAAAGAAGAGAGTTGTGTGAATTTTGTTTCAAGGCGGCGCACAGACTTGCAGCATGCACAGAGTAAAGAGCCCAAGTGCGACGGGGAGCAATGGCAGTGTAGAAAGTGTAATCGCAAGCACTAACCGAAGCATTGTCCAGCATTTGGTAAATGGTGCTACGTGTGTGGTAGGTTTCACCACTTTGCTGTCTGCTATAGGAAGTCAAAAGAAGTGAGCGAAGTCGACACACTTCCGGAGAACGACTTTGACGTACTAGACGTAGGAATTAAAAGTGGCACGAATGAGTGGACTGTAAATGCTGAAGTCGGCGGTCAGGAAATTGCGTTCAAAATACACAGGGGCGCAAGCGAGCCTCTTACCGTTTTCAGTCTATCGAAAACTGCCTTCAGCTGGAGCACTAACTCCGACGAGCACAGTACTACGGGCATATAACGGCGGCGTTATTACGTGCTTTGGGACAGTGTCGGAAACTGTACGCGTTGGAAATTCCCACACGGTACTGAAGCTTTTCATTGTGAAAGACGGTCGTGAGCCTATACTCGGAATGGACGCCAGTGAAGCTTTGGGACTGGTTCAGCGTGCCGTGAATGTTATAGATACGCCTCCTAAACATGGTTCTCTCAAGAATTATAGGCATATTTTCGAAGGACTTGGTTGCTTGAACCAGCCATATCACATGGTCCTGGAACCTGGAGCAGTACCGGTCGTGCAGCCAGCCCGCCGGGTGCCTTTGGCGCTGGAGGAGCCTCTCAAAACGGAACTCGAAAGAATGGAACGAGCCAACATCATTGTGAAAGTGAATGAGCCTACTGACTGGGTAAGTCCACTGGTTGTCGTCAAGAAAAAAGATGGCGGTTTGCGAGTTTGGATCCCAGGCAGATCAATCGGCACATTAAGAGGCAGCATTTTCCCCTCCCGAGACGAGAAGACTTGGAAGCTAAGTTGGCGGGCGCGAAGTACTTCAGTTGCTTGGATGCTAACTCGGGGTACCACCAGATACCGCTAGACGAAGAAACATCAAAGATGTGTACTTTCTCGTCACCTTTTGGGAGGTACCGATTTTTGGGCACCGGAAGTGTTTCACCAAACAATGACGCAGGTTCTAGACAGGCTGCCAGGCGTGCTAGTATATATTGATGACATTCTGGTGTGGGGCTCAACGAGACAAGAGCACGATGACCGACTAGTAGCTGTCCTGAAAGCGGTCGAAAAAGCGGGGTTGACTTTCAATGCGCAGAAGTGCAAGTTCAATGTGACCGAAGTAAAGTTCCTCGGTGACATAATAACCGGAAATGGCATATCTCCTGACGCACAGCTCGTTAAAACAATGATTGACATGCCAGAACCAACAAGCAAAGCGGAGGTTCAACGTATGCTGGGTGTCCTCAACTATTTTGGGAAGTTCGTGCCGCGGCTGTCGGAAAGAACAGCGTTATTAAGGGATCTTATCAAATGTCGCTCCGATTTTCAGTGGACTGAAAACCACGCTAGAGAGTGGAAAAGCGTAACGCAAGTTTTGACTACCGCTCCCGTGCTCGCAATCTTTGACTCTCGAAGGGACACAAAGATTACATGCGACGCTTCGCGGAACGGGGTAGGGGCGGCCCTTCTGCAACGTCATTCTGATGAATGGCGACCCGTGGCATACGCGTCCCGTGTTTTAACACAAGCAGAGCAGAGGTATGCTCAAATTGAAAAGGAGGCCCTTGGCATTTGATTTGGTTGCGAAAAGTTCCATCAGTTTGTCTACGGGCGACAACTGCTAATAGAAACTGACCATAAGCCACTCTTATCAATTGCGGAAAAGGCAATCGATGACATGCCACTTCGACTGCAAAGATTTTTTGTGCGCTTGTTTATGTATGACTTCTGTTTGCAGTACATTCCCGGCAAGAACTTGGTTCTAGCAGATATGTTATCACGATCCACGGCTGATGGCAACAGCAGCAGCCGCCAAGAC
This sequence comes from Amblyomma mixtum, assembly GCF_055824585.1. Lineage (NCBI taxonomy): Eukaryota > Metazoa > Arthropoda > Arachnida > Ixodida > Ixodidae > Amblyomma > Amblyomma mixtum. The sequence continues at coordinate 147,306,611 of NC_143018.1, forward strand.
ACTCGCATGGATGAAGTGGAAATTCACGGAGTCGAATCCCTGGGTTATATGGTAACGCCAACGACGCAGCGCGAACTGCAGAGAGAAACGGCGAGCGACGACTGTCTGCAAGCCGTGGTGCAAAGTCTGTCAAGGGGCCAACCAGTGGAGGGTGAACTCAAGCCTTTTACACAAGACCTTTCTGTGGTTAATGGAATACTTTTAAAAGCCTCCAAAAAGGTCGTACCAATGAGCATGCGAAAGAAAATTCTGTCTAGAATTCATGCGGGACACCTTGGCATGTAAAGAGAGGGCACGTCGTATTGTTTTCTGGCCGCGCCTTGACAGTGAGATTGTTTCTCTGGCAGCTAGATTTCCAACCTGCAGGAAATTCGCTTACGCGCACGCAAAAGACCCGCTCCTCATGCGGCCAACTCCCCGATGTGCACGGTACCGGGTGGGAGTGGCCATCTTTTTCTTTGCGGCAGACTCTTACCTGGTTGCTTACGATGCATTTTCTAACTTCCCAGAGGTGCAGCAACTTCAGGACACTAGTGCAAGGGCTACAATTGCTGCACTCAGCGCTATCTTCGCAAGATATGGCGTGCCACTAGAAGTGTGCACGGACAATGGTCCTCAATTTTGATCACGATTTTGCCGTGTTTGCACAAAACTATGACTTTATACATGTTACTTCGAGTCCCCATTACCCTCAGCCAAATGGTCTGGCTGAAAAAGGTGTGCAGGTGGTCAAACGCATCTTGAAGAAAACCCAGGATTCCGGGGACGATTTCTGGAGAGGCCTGCTGGCCTATCGATCAACACCACTCGAAGACGGCCGGTCCCCGGGGGAACTTTTGCAAGGGAGACGCCTGCGATCCAACCTTCCCGACTTTGAAGAAGTGCCGCGCAGCAAGGTAGAGAAGCATCGCCAGAAAACGCAGGGCAAACCGTTGCCGCAGCTTTCTCCAGGCGGCGCGGTACGGCTGCGAGGAACTACAACGTGGGCCCGGAAGGCGAGGGTAGTAAGCGCTCCGGCTCCAAGGTCGTACCAGCTTCCAAAGGAAGATGGACGAGTTCTGCGACGTAACCGGCGACATCTCGTAGAGACGCGAGAGCGGTATGCCGAGACGAGCAGTGACGACGGTGGCGACACAAGTAGGCCAATCGACAACTCCCGGGTACCTGCCTCGCCTTCGTCACCTGGTACCTGCCTCGCATCGCAGGCCTCGGGAGGGCCGCAAAGGACTGCTGGGGAACCATCGTGCGCGGCCAATACAGCGGGAAGCTCGCTTCCGGGTGCCGTGCAGCCACCAGCATTAAGGAGATCGTACCGGACAGGAGAGCCCCGCAACGCCTTTGCTATGACGAGGGATTTAAACAGTGCGCTTAACTAATCCCGGTTGCTGCAACTGTTTTTGTTTGTTCCCGCGAAAAGATGTATCAGGCCCGTATATGACGGTGCGTCTCTGTCGCTGACATGCGCGGTGCGAGCTGCCTGTTATCACTTGCGGGCTATATAATCGGCACGCTTCAATACACGCACGTTCTTCTTGTTCTGGACATCATGCTGTTGCCATGTTCTTTCCAAGACGGATACAGGCAGATAACCCATATTTTAAATAATTTGTGACGGAACAGCGCAAAACACCAGGTCAAGAGACAAGCGCTGCGTCACAAATGAATAACCAACATGCCCAAGCTGCTGTCCTGGCTAATTTTAAATAAGGAGCCACCAGAAAAGATGAACACATTTGTTGTTCCTAAGTCATTTTCTGCAAATCATCAAGATGGCAAATGGGGACAATGAGACTGCCTTCTGATTTCCGGGCGAAAATCTTGCCGTTTCGATACCAGGCATACTTCCAGCCGAGTACTTTCTTTTTGCTGTTGACCGCTCCAAACAAGCATTTCATGGGAGGAGATAAGTGTTCATTGCTGCAAATCGGAGTACTAGGCTGCAACTCTAACTGGTGTTATCCTCTTAACTGTATATCCTCTTTTGTCAGCCGTTTTTTTCTTGCTTTCTCTAGGAAACAGTCGCGCTTGGCTCTGTGTGTGAACTGCACCACAATATTAGGACTATCAGCGTTTCCACTTGTCCTGGCGTGGCAAATTTCAACATCAGAACCCTCGAAAGGTACATCAAGTGCATCTCCAAATTTTTTGGTTACATCCAGGGTGTTTTCTGCTGGATCCGTTGGTACACCTTTGATTTCTATGTTGAAACACCTGGCATGCTGTTCATTTTGCATCAGCCTTACTTCTTGATCCTTGAGTTTTGCGAGCAGGGCATGTCGGTCCTTTTCCAGACTCTGCAATGGGCTTCTTAGATCAGAGGTTTCGTTTGTCAGCTCACTAACAGATGTTTTCATTTCCTCATAGCTCTTGTTCGCAAATTCCAAAAATCCCTTCATTTCTGATTTCTTTCCTTAAGTCTCTTTCCAGGCATTCGCGCAGTTCTCTAAATTCATTCTTGCACTCACGTTTAAGGTCTTCAAAAAGTTTAGAGAGCTCTTGCTTTCCTGTCATTGCTACCACCAGAGCGTGGTGCAACACGGAGATAAGCGAAAACAAGATCGCGAGTGAAACCGTCCGCACGGGAACACACAAAAAAAATGTATGTGCATGAACAGGAATATGGCAGCAGAAGCTACGGCCGAGTGTTTATCCGACTATTTAAGAGGGCATAGAACCTGTACAGGCGAAAAGAAACAGTTCAGAATGCGTGCTCCCGGCCGCAACCGCTGCTGCCAACTGATGCGAAGGTGCTTCTTGCAGGGCTTTGCATGTTTATTGTGTTCTCTTCCTATTTTCCAGGGTGACTGAACGCGGGAACGTGGGCTGATGTCCACAAGCTCTCCAGGCCAGGGGAACTCCCCCTGGTCAGCTTGTCTCTCCCCAGATCACCTGCCTCTTGATTGTTTCTTCCGTGGCGGAGTAAGCAGCATTTCCCGCGGAGGGCTGCATCGAGCTGAATAACCTCGAGGCTGTTCAGGCTGCCCTTAAATCGACCGCCCCTCATTACATGAGGATCACTGACGTCCGCCAGTTCGGCCGCGGCGGGGTAGTTTGCAGATCGCCAGACCAGGCATGCGTGGCTGACCTACTCAAGTGTTTTTCGTTTACCAATCACCCAATGAGCGCGTTCATACCTCCTTATCTGGCGTGTTCGAAAGGGCTATTCCGTGGCGTAGACCCACGGCTAAGCGCGTCTGAGACATTAGAAAGGCTCACTTCGGCTGGCGTGATCGCCATTCACCGATGCAGTCGTGTAGTGGTTGGAACAAACATACCGACGGAGACAGTTATTGCTACATTTGCGGGGATGACCTGTCCATCTGAAGTTAAGGTCTGGCCTTTGGTTTTCCGTGCGAATGAATTTACATCTTGGCCTCTTCAGTGCCGTAATTGCTGGAGGTTTGGCCATAGCGCCTGGGGCTATAAATCGAGTTCCCGTTGCTGGGGGTGTGGAGAGAGCCACGACCCCGCTGGGTGTTCTTCTCAAGACGAGAAATGCTGTTTGTGTGTTGGTGGACACTCAGTAAGCCATTCCGAATGCCCAGCGCTGGCTGAGGAAGTTCAGGTGCTAGAGTTGATTGACAAGCGCAGGTGCTCAAGACGTGAGGCAGGTACGGTCATCAAAGATAGGACATCTGGCTATGCAAGTGTGGCAGCGCGGCATGCAACCGTTGTGGATTGCTCCTTGTCGCAAGCGATTGCTGCGGCGGTGGAGAAAGCAATAGCAAGTGCCATGGATCATATAGTTGAAAATCTGTCCGCGTGCATTTCGCAGGTCATGTCATCCCAGATGTCCACTTTGTTGCAAGCTTCTATTGCTCTTCTTTGTGGCACAATCACTTCTCCATTGGGTGCACCTCCCCAACCTTGTGCCCTTGGCTTCCAATCCACTGAGTCAGACTCAATCACAGCCTTCGTCTATTCCTCCATCCAGTTATCCACATCACAGTGCGACAGAAATCTCATCTGAAGAGTGCGTTGACATGGAGACTGAGATGCGTGCTCAAAAGCGCAGCCCGTCTCCGTTAAGTGGTGCTAGTCCGTCTTGCTCTCAGTCGAAGACAAAATATAATCACCCTAAATCTACACCCAAAGGCCGTATTTTGGATCAGGCGGTCTCCGCTGCGGCCCTTTCGGCGACATCGGGTCGTTGAAGGTGTTGCAGTGGAACTGCCGGTCTATTCTTTCCGCTTCAACAGATATAGTTTGTTTAATGAGTAACTTAAGTCCAGATTTAATTGCTCCTCAGGAAACGTGGCTCACTAAAGATTCTGGGTTCAGTTTACAAAATTATCGTTCTTTCAGGCTTGACCGGCCCTCAAGAGGTGGTGGTTTGCTGTTATTCGTATCTACAAAATTTTGCCACAGGGCAACTCTGTCATTTAAATATATGGACAGGCAGTGCGATATTCATGCTCTTGATCCCAATATTCCTGTATCAGCCACTCACTCTGGCTAATGCATATTTTCCAACAGGTGTACATGACCTTCGGCCTCTTGACTCGTTTTTATCTAGTTGCAGGAAGCAGGTTTTAATTGTTGGATACTTCAACTCGCATCATGTTTGATGGGGGTTTCGAACATATCGCTGCGGTACGCTCTTATGGGACTGGGCTTGTGTAAATAACCTCATCTGTTTAAATTCGGGTCTCCCCACATTTGTCCGTGGTCAGTATCGCTCAGCGTTAGACCTGTCATTTTCTTCCCCCGGAATAACTGTGTCCTCTTGGGCGCCAGTTGACTGTGCCTCCAATAGTGATCACCTTCCGATCAGTTTTCAAGTTATGTGCCAGTTGACCTCTCCTAGCAGCACACGGCGCACATTCCTAAATTACGGCAGTTTTAAAAATGTCCTCAAAGCAGACCTTCGGGAATTATCTCATTCCAACAGTGGAGATAATGCCATCCGCATTTGTCAAATTTTGGATGGAGCTCGTAAAAAATCGGAGTTCTTGGTCCAGGCACATAAGGGAACAACGCCATGCCTTTGGTGGAACGCAGAGTGCACTCGAGATTACAGGCGCCGAAAGTCTGCTTGGAAGAACCTTCTCCACAATCAGTGTCCCAAAAACTGGATCGATTATAAGTTCATCGCAGCTACGCTTAATCGCACCGTACCTCGTGCAAAACAGTTGTACGATACTCAACAATACGAATTCCTTTAAAAATCTGGTACTAGGCGTGCTTTACTCAATTACCTAAAATCCAGGAAACTAATCTCGACCACCATGAACGCTGTCTCCCTAGCTCAGTCACCGGATGAACTTGCTCAGTCTATGGAAGAGATAGGCAGACGCCTTGAACGCCGCTTTACGGCTCTACTTCCTTCTCCTCAGAGATTTCTTGCCACATTGGACGATTTCGAGGAGGTCACCCTCACTGAGCTCTCGAACACTGTATCCCGCCTTCCACCCGCGGCCCCTTGCCCTGATGGTGTGACTTCTTCTATGATTAAAATTTTTGTTCGAGGCATCTCCCACCGGCTTACTGGCACTTATAAATTACTCTCTTAAGGGGCCATGGATTCCAAATGAGTGGCGTCTAGCAAATATTATCCCGTTGCTTAAAAAGCAGGGAGATGGTTATGTGTTAGACAATATAAGGTCAATTTCTTTAACTTCGAATCTCTTAAAGTTAATTGAGCGGTTGTTGCGTGGTAGAATAATGTCCATTATTTCAGCGACTGGGTTGTTGAACCCTTGCCAGATAGGTTTCAGGCCAGGATGCTCTATATGGTGTGCCCATACCGATCTGGAGAGCTGCATACAGTTAGCTCGTCGCCGAAACCAATACGCAGCGCTTGTTACTTTAGATGTGTCTAAAGCTTACAGGGGCTGTTCTGAAAGTAGTAGGACTGGTTTTTTCCTGGGCGAACGGGCGCACCAAAGGTTGTCTGCACGTGCAGGAGCGCTGGGGAAAATCGGCAGTCTGCTCTCGGCTTTTGAAGAGAGCAGGTGGCTTGTACTGTAGACCCCTGTCGAAACGCCTCGTCACGCAGAATCATGGAGTGTTTACTGGATCAGCGATACGCGATCAAATTTTGTGTAAAGCTTGATAAAACGGGCAAAGAGACTCACGACATGATCAAGGAGGCCTAGGGTGATGCTGCCATGGGTAGGTCAGCTGTTTTTGAGAGGCACTAGCTTTTCCAAGAAGGTAGGGAAACAGTGGAAGACGACGACCGCTCCAGACGCTCATCGACCAGCAAGACCAACGAAAATGTGTCGCGATTAAAAATTTACTTAACAGTGATCGTAGGATGAGTATCAGAATGATTGCTGATGACTTTAGCATCCTCAAACCCAAGTTTTTGAGATCGTGACATAAAACTTAACCATGAGGAAAGTGTGCGCGAAGTTGGTGCCGCGAGTGTTGTCAGAAGAGCAAAAGGCCAGCCGGAAAGCGATCTGCCAGGATCTTCTTCATCATGTGAATGAGGACCCCGAATTTTTGGTTAACGTAGTGACATCTGACGCCACGTGGGTGTTTGAATACGACACGGAGAGCAAGCGGCAGAGCTTAGAATGCCCCACCCCTTCTTCCGCACGCCGCAAGAATGCAGCAACGAGCAAATACAAGGAAAAGTCCATGCTCATTTGCTTTTTTGATCGGCATGAAGTCACCCACAAAGAGTTCGTACCACCCGTACAAACACTTAATGCAGTTTTTTATGTGGAAGTCCTCAGAAGACTACGAAAACTCATTGTTCGTGTCCATCCAGCCAGCGCCAAAAAATGGCGGCTGCACCATGACAACGCGCCGAGCCACACAGGGTTCCTCGTAATGGAGTATCTTGCCCAGCACAATGTGGCAACGCTGCCTCGGACCCCCTAGAGCCCCGACTTGAGCACGCCATACTTTTTTCTATTCTCGAGAATAAAGTCGACGATCAAGGAGAAGGATCACGGATGGGTAGAGGCGGTTCAACAGGCCGTGACGAGGGAGCTAAACAGCATTCCGGTTCAGGCGTTTCTGGAGGCGTACGAAAACTGGAAAACTCATTGGCAGCAGTGTGTAGATGCGGAATGGTGCTCCTTTTAAAAATGTTAATCATATGCACTATTATAATGAATAAAATTTAGAAAAAAAATCAGTCCTACTACTTCCAGAACAGACCCTGTATGATAGCGTTGAGCACAGGACGCTCTTGCAAAGACTACAGGCAGTTGGACTTCCGAGATACTTTGTGGCTTGGGTTACTGAATTTCTTCCTGACAGGGAATTTTACTGCTTCCAGAACGGTGTTTCATCCTGCAAATTTTTTTTTTGAATTTTTTCTTTATTTATTCTCAGAAACAGTACACAAACTGTTGGTTGGCCCCATAGCCTTTACGGCTAGCGGCTTGGGGCACTCCTCTCGACAAGCGAGAGGAGTGCCCAAAGGGGCGGTCCTCTCCCCTGTACTTTTCAACATCTTACTCAGCAGTATTCCCTGCAGACTTAAGGTGTCCACCTATGTGTATGCTGACGACATCGCCTTTTTTGCTTCAGAGAATGACATTTCCTCTTTGTACTAGTCCTTACAGTCCTACCTGAATTTCCTGGACCAATGGTTAGGAGACATTAATCTGTCCCTTAATGTCAATAAATGTGCTTTATTGGTTTTCCCGCCCTCTCCTCCAGTTAATATATCTATTGTTTACCGGAACCATCCAATTCCTCAAGTGCAAAGTGTCAAATACCTAGGAGTAATTTATGATCCTTCTCTTTCCTGGGGAGCCCATATCGAGCAGATCACTGCGAAAGGAGTCCGAGCAGTCGGTATGCTGCGCAGGATGAGCAGTGTTCGTTCTGGCATGAGAAGGCACTCACTTGTTATGATTTATAGAATGTAGTACGTTTGTCTAGTCTCATAGTTTGGCTGTGTTTTATTTTCTGGTGCGCGAGCGTATAAACTTCGCCCCTTGATTCTCCTGAAGCGGAAGGCGTTGCGCCTTTGTTTGGGCCTTCCAAAATTTGTGTCAACTTCCGTTTTGTACCTGGAAGCGCGTATTCCATCATTGGCTTTAAGATTTCCGCTCTTAACAGTGAAAACGTTTGTGAAAATGTGCGATTCTTCGCTTCTTGCCTCCAATTTGATCTCCCTTCGTCAGCCTCGGCCATTTTTCAACGAAACCTGGTCTCGTTTCCGTACCCCTCAGATATGTTTTGCGCAATCGCTCCTTGACCCCTTAACGTCCGCATTTCGGACATCCTTCCGGTATGCGCCAACTCTTCATCTATTCAGATTGTCTTCGATGACATCTTTCCAAAACATCCAAAGTTAATGTCTTTTCATTTGCTCAGCGGTTTATTGCAGGATTACTTGTTGTGCTTTAAATCTCATGTGCTCATAGCGACAGACGCCTCACAGTGTGAAGAAAAGGTCGGTGTTGGCATTTTCTCCATCTCCCTTGACCGGTCATTCTCACTCCGCCTTCCCGATTACACCCCTATTTATTTGCTTGAATTTCTAGCAGTAGTCTTGGCTTTGCGCAAATTAAACAGCTCTTTGTCTTCTGTCATCATTATGACGGATTCATTATCGTTGTGTTCCTCTCTCACCACGCCTACAACATCTCAGGCACTTCGCTTACTCAAATGCTTAATTCCACCCCACGTGTGTTCATTACGGTTGGTCTGGGTGCCTGGGCACAGAGGAATCCATTTGAATGAGGTTGCTGATACCCTGGCGAAGGCATCTCTTCAAGGCCCAGTCGTATATGTGCTTCCGCCCAGCGCATATATTACGGCGGCCAGGTTTCGCAGGTAATCTGCTCTTGAAAGAATTCGCAGCATCAGCTCTGCCCTCCTCTCCCGAATTCCGGCATCTCCTTTACCCGTGGTGCAGTAAAGGATGGCGATCACGCAAGTTTGAGGTTTCCTTCACGCGTCTGCGTTGCCGCGAGCCTCACTTAAACTTCTACCTGTATAGATCTGGTCTGGCGGTCTCCCCATTGTGCCCGTTCTGCGGAGAACCCGAAACGATAGATCATTTCTTGTTGACCTGCCGCCGATTCTCCTCTTTACGGAGCCGCCTCCTAGAGCATCCGTTACGACAGCTAGGTCTAAGTCTGTCAGCTGGGGTTGCTCTGTCTCTTGGGGCTTCCTACCTTGGAAACAGCAACTGGAATGTGCTCTCCGCCATGCAAAACTTCCTTACATACACTAAAAGCCTGCCGTCTTATGCTCTGCTCTTTCTCATGATCAATATTTCTCTGCAACGAAAGCTTTCCGAAACATGGAATATTTAGCCCCGTTCCCTATTTCAGTCACCGATCTCACAGTATTTCATTAGCTTATTTCAATTACACATCTTAATTCATTTCATTTATTTAATATTTACTGTTATTATCATTATTATTTTATTTTTCCCCACCATTATTTTTGTGTTTAACATTTTGAGCACCCATCAGTTGCCGCCTGTGTCTTGGCCAATCCCCCGCTGTGGGTACGCGCCATTATTTAGAGGACAACAACAACAAGTGAGACTGATATCATGTTTAGACGGAGAAAAAACGAAGCCTTTTCCTGCCGGTTGAGGAGGAAGGAAGAATCCTGTGGAGTGAAAGAACGGCGGCCACGAGAGCCGCGAGACGGCGTGTTTCACAGAAGTCGTGGTTAGCTAGACAGCGCACAGCCTGACGCACGGAGAGCGGAGTTGAGACGAGTGTCAGTGAATGGCATGAATTTGGGCTGTTCTCTCCTTGAAGAGTGCACTGGCTATCTAGTTTCATCAGCGAAACCAATGGCCGCATTTTCTCTATGTGGTCGACCTAGTCCTGCTATGTGGACTTCAACATCCCATGCAGCCGGAGTTTTTCATTTTTTTTTTCATTTTTTTTATTTATTAGTCTACCGCCGTTTCTAAGCGGCGTGCACATCAAAAACGATAGTCCAGAAAAGCCAACTGCGCGGCGGAAGCGATGGATTTGTCTCCTCTTAGAAACGTAGCCTTTTATTCCCCCGATTCCCTAAAAGGAGGTCAGGCTCACCCGTGATTTGTTCTGCAGCCCCGCCCAGGCTGCATGCCAAGAAGTGATACATACTGGAGGGACGGAAGCATGAATCAAAGTGATCACCCTTATTATTGCCGTTTTTCAGCGCTGTTGCGCTCTTGGTCGCAAGAAACCTGGCAGCCTGGCACTCGACTTCCCCGAGTAATTGGTGCCCCTCATCGATGCAGGATACGCCGAAGCTTTATGCGTAGCTTACCGCGCTCGCTACATAGGCGTCAAGAATGTCCTTCTGTTGTTTCCTACTGCACTGGCCTTAGCAGCTGTTGCGAGCGGCAAAGTGACAACCGCAAAGCGACAACGTTGAAGAAGCGCTGGTGTTCGAATTTCAAACGGTGTGAGCCACTACGCGTTCCCCAGAGCCCAATTCCAGCTTATGACTGCACACCATGCGCACCAAAGAGACCGTGCCGAAGGGAGAAGCATAGCCTCCCACTGCTCAAGTGTGGTTGTAGACTGAGTAGTCACTGCGTGCATAAATCATAAGATATAAGGTTTCTCTCCGCATGTATTGCGAGGAGCTGCGTGGAGTGCCGGGTATATCGTGCTCAGAAGTGACGCGTGCGCGAAGGTATTAGGAGGAAGCTGCCTCCAGGCCACTTTCCTGGCCTTGGAGAAAGTATTGTGTGTCTCCGGAGAATCCGTTCTTTGTAGGTTTCAATGTTATAATTCCCTGAAAGTGATTCGATGAACATGTTATCGCCACCTTCCCCACCAAGCACTCGGTCCGTCGGGAGCGTGCGTGCTGTTTTTACGTCGCAAGTAGTTGTTAGCCGGAGCCCAAGATATCTTAGTCGCTTTAGTCGCGTGTGTTATAAAGTTTTGGTGTGCGGGCAGCGCAACTGTACCCAAGGCGTAATTGCGGGCTGCATTTTTTGTGTCAACAAAGGCCATGCCGGGTATTCTTTCGAATTTTGTCTGCAATGCATTAGATCCTTCAGTCCGTCTTTTTTTTTTTATTAACGACCGGATTCATATTTCTTTGTATTTGCCTGATTATTATCTGTTCTTTGACAGGTTGACTAATTCCATATCTCAACCCGCGCAGAGGACCGTAATGTATACAGCTAGCTTGTACAGCTTTCCTTTCCCGGATCTCTTGCTTGATAGTCGTTCACATTGAGGCGATAAGTGAGCAGCTGTGTGTTCTTCTAGTGTGTTATGAAGCTCTAGCGCAAGAAGCGTTTTTTTCCATAGCTTTTTGATGGTGCCCGCCGCGCCTTTGTACGCCATCCTGATCAAAGTGTTATTTCCTTCTTCTCAGCTTTTTTGACGTCGAGAGATGGGGTGACGTAAATTACGCGGCTTAGTACAGACGCCCGTATTAAGCGCATGGTTTCCTCCTCTTTCATTTCGTGAGATTTGCTGGTTATTCGTCTTAGGAGTCTAAGTAGCTGCTGCGTGGCTTCATTTAGAGGTTTGTACCCTTATAGTCTACCTCTTGGGCCTCTTTTCATCAGGATTGATTTTTGGATTGCTGTGAGTCTACCCTGCTACCTGTCTTGATTGCTTCTGTATAGCAACAGGTGTCGTGACTTTAGTGGGGCGCATCTTCACCCACGCTATCGTGCATACTTTTCCACCGCCTCCGCTGCCTGTCCTGAGCGTGATGTCGTCGCCGTAGACAGCCTGTATAACACCTGGGATGCGGTTAAATCCGCTTGGAAGTTCGAGCATGGTAACGTTAAAGAGCAGATGAGAAATTATCGCACCTACACGTGGCGTCCTTCTGGCGCCCATTTTAATTTGTCATCATTAAACTCATTTGATGCTCAGTGACCGTCCCGCCCCTGAGGAAGTCTCTAACATATTCGTGAGAATATCTGAACAAATGAGTGATGCCGATTTTCGCCCTCTCCTGTGGTGTCCAGCTTCGGGAGTGCCGTGAATGTCCCACTACACGACCCTTAAGCATATCAGGCCCGAAGAGTCTGAACCAAGGCTGTGCAACCCTTGAATTTCAGGCGTGCTGTGCTTTGTACGCCAGGGTGCCTACGATGCGCTCTCCTCCTTCTTTTGAAAGCGGCTTTGAGACATTGCCTCAGATCTAGTTTTCGTCGGCAATACGGTGTTGCTCCTCGAAGATAGATTCCGTCCTAATTTCGAGATTTGTACTGTTAACAATAATACGTTTTTAAATTTCCTTGCTTCAACTTTTTTGTTGGCAGCGGTCTGGCCTCCATGCGTCCCGACTGCCTCTGCTGAAGCGGTCGTGGATGCCTTAAAAGGTCGAATTCCAGACGTCGTCCCGGTGTCTCGTATTAATGCACTTGTTTCAAACTGACTGCATCCACATTCCTCCTTATAAAAAGTTTGTTGTTGCCCCCAATCGGATCTGTGTTCTTTTGCGAAATCATTAATTAGCATTTCGTCAGAAGTAATTTCGATGGACGTTTCATAGTGTAACAAAAAGGCGTGCATGGAAATATTTTCTCTGTACATGGTTGGCCTTCGGGCGGCAACTGCTGATTTCATACCCAACTATTTCGCGAAATTTTTCGCAGCATTCTTAGCGTTAAACGCTCTCTTCAGCCGTAATTATTGCAGGTCGCTTCAGTATATGCTCCTCTCTAACCAAGTTAGCGGGATCGCAGACATTGTGGGTGTTCAAGGGTTTGGTTCCGTCACGCGTGAGCTCTGTTGATCAGTTTATATTTTGGGTTATCTAGTGCGCAATTTTCTACAACTTCACTGGTTCTTTAAATATCGTCTCTTTGCTAAAACAATTTTGTTCCCTTGGAACAATGACCTCTAACGTAGCTCTGATTCTATTAGCATCTGACCAGGTGCAGTTACTATGGAGCAAGGCGTAAGGGTAAATCTCTCTGATTTTTAAAGTAACTGGCACCCCATTGCTTGTGCCCTATTGCAATGTAGCCCCTCGCCTAGTACGACCGACGCCTTAAACCAATGTGCGTAAATGGTGGCAAATTATTCTAGCGCAACGCCTGCACCGTCCTTTAACTGGTGTGCAGTAGCATGATACTCACCTGCTGCTCTTGCCCTCTGCAGTGCTTCCGAGGCTCTCTCTTTTTTCCCCCTGCGTTGCCGCCGCAATTTTCAATTATTGTCCGAGCTATACCTCAGCCCTTAGCATCCTGGTAATGCCGGCTACTAAATAAATCCTTACATAATTCGGCACCTGTTTAACTATATCACCTAATTCGCTGATAGCACTGTCTCCTCGTCTCTTCTTAGCAGTACGGTTTTTTTAATGGTGTTGACAAATATTAGGTTGCATTCAGGCTTCGCGTATGCTTTAAAGCTTGATCAGACCCTTTTCATGCTGTACTTCTTCATGCTGCTTGCCTTGCACGCATTGGTCAACTTTTACAGTTCAGCTATTTCCATCATATCTTCGGAGTCCGGAAGTTTTGTTCATTGCCGACCATCTCGGAAAATATTTTTGAGCATTCTTTAAAAAAAAAATTGGCAGTGGTTTAGCTCTGGTTATAACTTTAGGATTGCAAAAGCAATGAGGAGAGAGAGAGATGCGATGGAGAGCACGCGGCGGCGGCGGCAGCGGCACGCTAGTTATGTGCCGCTACTGCGCATGCGCAACTGGCGACGCGGCGGCGGCACCTCTGGGTCACCCGCGCAGCGACGGCGGCGACGCGCCAGCTGTGCGCCGTGTGACGTCACTGCTCCTCGCGCATGCGCAGTATGGCCTCTCGTCAGCTCCGCGAAATGGCTCGACGACTCGCGTGGTGTTCCTTTCGCAACAAAAGGAAACTATCAAATCTATGCATCCGGCCACTGCTCGCATGGACGGACGCAACTTCGAGGCCAAAAGACGACTAAAGGAACCACTGTGCAGTGAGGAAAGGAAAATTGCAGGGAAGACAATATAATACTGGAAGTGGCGTCAATTTACTTTTATTCATTATTTATTTATTTATTACATGACATTACAAATCCCTTCAGGGATTTTTACAGGAACTATAGGTTTACCTACACGAAGTGGGTTTGCAGTTCTGGGTTTAAAACACGAAGTTATGCAGGCGCTCAAAGTTGAAAGTGTAGCACGCATTGAAAGAAACATAAAATGATAACGTGGAATGAATGTCAAGTTTCCATAGTATAGGACGGAAGAAAAATTCGAAATTCTTAAAACGAGCAGGAAAATTTTTAAAACGTGAAAAATAAACATCGCGCTTTGTTTGTTTGCAAAACAATTTTGCGAGCACTTAGAAGAATTTCTCGATAGTAGGCTTTGCAACCATCGACAGGTCTAACGCGTTCCACTTTCACACGGCTCCCGGAAAACGGGAAGAACTAAACGTAATATTTGCACGCAAACGTCCCTCCAGTGCGAGCTTTTGCTTATGACGAGTTGCTCTGGAAAGGTCGAAAATAACGTACAACCCCCGTCAAAAATGTACAGCCCACGGCGCACGGCCGCGGAGCGGCTGCAGGGCCGAGTGGTGGCGTCCCCGTCGCGCAAGCGCGCTGGGTGCGAGGGTATAGAGGGTGAGAGTGAAAGGCTCCCTTCCTTTCACGCGGGCGAGGCAGACAGTCGCGCTGGCTGCACAATAGTAAGTGCGGCGTTCGTGGTATTACTTCTTAGCCGGCGCCTGAGCGGGGGCGCTTCCATCGAGGCAACACGCAGAGTCACCTTCGGAAGCTGCTCCCAAGCAGGGGTCCGCGGTGCGAGCAGCAAAGCTTGCAAAGCTCTCGGGGGCGCTCGAAGATAAGCCGTGGCGACTTCTTCGCGCTAGCGCGGACTATGCGCTAAGTAACTGCAGTGGCCGTGCAGATTCCGTACGTGCTTCGCCAGTGATGAAACGAAAGAAAAAAAAAAGGCTTCAAACCCGCATAGCGCATGACAAGAAGCCATGCGCTGTGCTCAATTTCTTTCAGGCTTCTGTTATGTGTTTGTTACTAGTCCTTTCGTAATCCTCCCATTTCCATCCCTAGTTTCAAGCAGCAGCCCTAAGCAACTTGATCTGCTGCACACCTAGGCTGCCGTGGTGGCTCAGTGGTTACGTCGCTGTGCTGCTCACGCGAAAGACGCGAGTTCGATCCCGGCCGCGGCGGTCGCATTGAGATGCAGGCGAAATTTTAGAGGCCCGTGTGCTGTGCGATGTCAGTGCACGGTAATGAACCCCATGTGGTCGAAATTACCCGACGCCCTCTGCTACGGCGCCCCTCATAGCATTAGTTACTTTGGGACGCTAAACCGCATACAACCAACTACGAATTCACTATTTGATAAAAGAAACCAGAAACTGGTAGAAGTGAGATTTCAGAAACGTCTTGCGCGAGCAACTGGGACTATAGTTTTTATTAAAAATCTCTGCCTCTCCCGTAAACGAGAGTAGAGTAAGCATGAAATGTTTACGGGCCTAATGTCATCTCGGTGGACACCCGAACCGCACCGTACAGGAAGGGAGGAACGCCACCACCGTTCAGCGCAATGGCTTGCCATTTGAACGCAAGGTTTTTTGAGGAAAGGAAATGGCGCAGTAATTCTCTGCCATCTCGGTGGACACCCGAACCGCACCGTAAAGGAAGGGAGGAACGCCACCACCCGTTCGGCGCGATGCCTTGCCCTTTGAACGCAGCGCTTCTCCCCCGGATTACGTATGACAACGAAGTGTAACGTGGCATTTATGTGCTTTTTGCACGCGTTATTAGAAATCGGAAATTATAATTCCGTGCATTATCAAACCCACAGCTCCACTGATATCTTGATAAACATTGAGAAGGCACTGGCAGCAGTTATTTTTTGTCTCATTCGGAGACCAACCGGCGCTTGCATGCCGGTCGCGTAGGAGGGCTTAGAGAGAGTCGTTAAATCTCGTTAAGTCTCGTACGGTGCCCGGATGTTCTCGTTTCAGAGCCCGGATGACTGGAATTCAGTGCCCGGATGAGTGGATTTCAGTGCCCGGATGAGTGGATTTCAGTGCCCGGGTGAGTGGATTTCAGTGCCCGGATGAGTGGATTTCAGTGCCCGGATGACTGGAATTCAGTGCCCGGATGAGTGGATTTCAGTGCCCGGATGACTGGAATTCAGTGCCCGGATGAGTGGATTTCAGTGCCCGGATGATGGCTCTCGGTCTCGGCGTGACGTCACCACACTGCCGACAACGGGAGCTAAAAGCATTTCATGCTTAATAATGCAAGATATAGAAGCTCGAAGCAATCATCATGGTCTCAAAGTTATTCCTTGCAATGCGCGATAAAGCACGGCATTCGTGGCAAGTTTAGGTTGTTTCAAGTTAAATGAGCCCTGATGCTTTTCTGACAATTCCGAAACATCCTAAAATCCACCGACGAAAAAGTTTATGGGTACAAAAATCAAGCGTTTGTTTCTTTGAAACACATACTGAAATTGTGTACGCGTGCCTGCTGCTGCGCAGAGTATTCATGCATAGAAGCGTGCGGAGAACATACGCGTTTAAAAAGATTGTGTCCTTAAGCGCAGTCCTGCTTCCTTTGTAATCGTTTGGGTGGAATTCAGCTTCGCTGCAAAAATGGCACCAGGTTTCTCACCATGTAATAATGGCATGCAGCCACCGGTTACAGGACATTGAATGTAGGGAGTTTCATGCTTATTATATACCTTTGGTCGACCTGTCGATAGTAACTAATTTTTTTCAATGCAGTAAGATGCTCAACAGAGTGAGTTGCTTAGAGCTGCTCCTTGAAGCTAGGGATCGAAATGTCTGCTGAGGGCTAGCAACGAACTCATAAAGGAGTCTGAAAAGAAGTCAGCACAGCGCATGGCTTGTTGTCATGCGCTATGCGGGCCCGAAGCCTTTTCTTTTTTTTTCGTTTCCTTCACTGGCAAAGCACGTACGGAATCTGCACGGCCACTACAGTTACTTAGCGCATAGTCCGCGATAGCGCGAAGAAGTTGCCACGGCTTATCTTCGAGCGCCCTCGAGAGCTTTGCTGCTCGCACCGCGGACCCCTTCTTGGGAGCAGCTTCCGAAGGTGACTGCGTTTTGCCTCGATGCAAGCGCCTCCGCTCAGGCGCCGGCAAGGAAGTAATGCCACGAACGCCGCACTTACTATTGCGCAGCCAGCGCGACTCTGTCTCCTTCACCCGCCTGAAAGGAAGGGAGCCGTTCACCCTCACACTCTATAACCTCGCACCAGCGCGCTTGCGCGATGGGGACGCCACCGCTCGGCCCGGCAGGCGCTCCGCGGCCGTGCGCGGTGGGCTGTATATTTTTGACGGGCGCTGTACATACTTAAAAATTCTGGACAAAGGCATTTTTGAGCAGAACAGATTTTATGAAGACAGCTTTTTCACATATTCCATGATTTCATCATAACAATGAACCGCAAATCTCTCGTCTACAGGCTCGCATTTTTTTTTCCTGCTAACGTGTTTGCTATTGTGGAAAGCGTTCACCATTGATTTAATACGCCAGTCTTAACTGCTCGATGCTTGCGAGGGAAACACTATAGAAGAAAGTTTTTGCTGCTTAACCGAAGAATGGATCATTACTTTCAATATTCCTATACCACTACTGTACATTTTTCCAATATTCGTAATTTTTGACCAAGAATGTTGGGCATATGTCGCAGAGTCTACTTTTTTTATTTGAGAAATCTGCCATAATTCATAAGTTGAGAAAGGGGGAGTGGAATGTAGGATATAAAAAGTTAAAAGTAGGGGTGGAGACCAGTTTCTGCGAGGCAGACGCATAGGCTGCTGGTGAACTGATTGTTCATAGTCCACTTCACGTAGTCTCCTTCGCGGTTCTACCGCAGGCCGACCTCCTTGAGGAGCCGTTTTCTAATAGAGGCTGGGCAACTCGACAGCAGGTGCCGACCATCACAAATGTCCGGTGCAGCGCCGCAGTAAGGGCGCCTGTCAGTTGTTGGCAGATCTTTATCACGCCACCGATGACGGACAGATGGGGTCAGAGCCGCCCCTGCCCGAATCCGACGCGCTGATACCTCCTCCTGCCGTGTAAGACTACGGGGAAGAGGGTGCGAACACGCAGGAATTAGAGCGCGTGTTCGATGGCGCAGAGCTTCTGAATCGGAGACATGGGACAGGGGCAGATCTGGGGGAAAGGGGGAAGGTGGTGGGTCGTCTGATGTGTCAGTGTGAGTCATAGCATTCGCTTGAATGTTATGTGGATCGTGAGCATGGCCGCGTATCCAGTGTATGGGTACAGGACATGGGTACTCTGCGCAGAGCAGATGAATTGATAGTGTAGTATGGAATGTGCGTCGAAATGCCTTAAGCTGTTTAAGGGCGGCGAGGGAGTCGGTGTAAAGATGAGCTGCATTGAATGTAGAAACGAGCGGAAGGAAAGCAGTGGCATTGTAAATGGCTTGAAGTTCCAATGCCAGGGGGTTGCATGTATCCGCGGTGCGCGTATGTCGCGCGAGAAGAGTCTACTTTAAGCTTGGCATGCGCGAAAAGAGGCTGTAACTTCAGATGGTGAAGCGACGCACGAGAGAAAAAAAGACAAGAGCAATGTAATCGGCGAGCCGGTGCATTATATGTTTGTTAAAGATAAACCGCTCAGCTTTTTGTGGGACATTCTCGGTCACAGCCATTTATCCTCGGTAAACTTGAACCAGGCGATGCTCGCGTCTTCTAAAAAAGACTGTATGATAATTCCAGAACCGAAAAGCTTGGCTTACAGGAAACATCCGAAGCGTTATCCCAAAACGCGATAAACTTGAAGGTTGCATTACTGACATAGAAGCGGATGTCGTGCTACTTACTGAAACCTGGCTGAACGAAGATATTAGAGACAGTGAAATATTTTGCCCCTCCCTTAACTTCACAATATACCGGCATGACAGGAAAAACAAAAAAGGCGGAGGCGTCCTCATAGCTATCAAGAACACCTTTTCATCTTCTCACATCTCTAATGACGACACTCTTGAACTCACGTGGGCATCCGTGAATGACAGGGCAAAGAAAGTCGTTTTTGGTATTTGCTATCGACCACCTGATAGTGATTCATCCTTCTGCGACACGCTGTTTCTTGCTTTGAACAACATCAAAGATAAATTTCCAAATTCTCCCATCTATTTATTCGGCGATTTCAACTTCCCTAACATTAGCTGGCCCTTACTCTCAGTGCTTAATAGATCACCTTCCCACGAATCAAAACGCTTCCTTGATCTAACACTTGACTTCAACCTACAGCAAGTCATTACATGCCCCACAAGAGGAAGTAACATTCTTGACCTACTTCTGACAACCTCCCCCGATCACGTTAAAGGCATCACCATGTTACCAGCCATTAGCGATCACAAACTAATTCACATCCGCCTATCATTGCCCATCACAAAGCGGTCCCCAACGAAAAATATAATAACCGACTACAAAAGGGCTAATTTCAATGCCATCAACCACGCACTATCAGAATTTTATAACTCTTTTGTGAAATCTTATAATGCTCGCTCGGTCAGTGCCAACTGGGAACTTTTTAAATCTACAATGCTAACACTGAAAAACCTACACATTCCGTCCTTCCTTGTAAAATCTGATTGTAACAACGAATGGTTCAAGAGAGACTTGAAAAGAAATCTTAATCGGAAAAAGCGTCTTTACCGTAAGGCTAACTTGCATAACCTGCCTGAAACATGGGAACGATACCATCTATGCGCAAAAGAATATAATGAAAAATTGGTCTCCGCTAAACTGAAGTTTTTTTCTTCCGACTTACATTCTATCCTTCAAACAAACCCTAATAAATTCTGGCGTATTCTCTCCCCTAAACTTCGATCCTCTAGAATTGAGCTTCTCGACGCTGACCGTGAGCCCATAGACAGCAATGAGTGCGCGGAAATTCTAAATAAATACTTCTGTTCAGTGTTCTCCTCAACAACTAGCAGTCCAAGTTTTTTGCCAGCCACCTCAGCATTACCCATGTCCCAAATCACAATCACACCGGCAGGAATAGCAACCTTAATCAGTTCTCTCAAAACTTCATCATCGGCTGGCTGTGACAATATAAACAGCAAACTCCTGAAAAATACTAGTTCAGTCTCAAGCTTAATCCTGCATCTAATTTTTACCCAATCATTGGAATCCGGCGAAGTCCCCGACGACTGGAAGATAGCTGAAATCATTCCGATATTCAAGAAAGGTGACCGCACAAATCCGTCCAACTATCGCCCCATTTCGTTGACCAGCATTCCTTCAAAATTACTCGAACATGTTATATCGTCTAACTTAATGAGCCATCTAGACTCAATTAACTTCTTTTATCCCCACCAACACGGTTTTCGAAAACACTATTCCTGTGAAACCCAATTGGCCGAATTCACTCATGACATCCTACACTTTATGGACAATAACCTTCAAATAGACGCCGTTTTTTTACATTTTTCGAAAGCATTCGACCGTGTTCCTCACTCGCACCTGCTCGCAAAACTCTCGTCCCTAGGCATTCCTGGTAACCTAATAACCTGTATTGATCATTTCTTAAATGGGCGCATGCAATTCACTTCATGCAATGGTTACCGCTCACCCCTTACCGATGTATCATCAGGTGTCCCCCAGGGCGCTGGATTATCACCACTGCTATTCCTCATTTACATCAACGATCTTTCAGTAAACACAAACGCCAAATTAAGACTGTTCGCGGACGACTGCGTAATTTACAGCCCCATTCGTGATCCCACCGATAGTCACCTACTACAAAAAGATATTGACATAATAGCCACATGGTGCGACCGATGGCTCATGCCTTTAAACCTAGATAAATGCCAACTGTTGTCATTCTCTCGCAAACGCGCAGTTATTCATCATTCATACAATATTAACTCAGTCCCGATAGCCTCAACAACGTCATATAAGTATCTTGGATTACATCTGACATCTTCACTATCTTGGGTGAACCATGTCCAAAGAATATGTTCTGATGCCTCCCGTGTCTTGGGTTATCTCCGACGTAACCTCAAGTCAGCATCTCCCGAAGTAAAAAAACTTGCTTATCTAACATTTGTTCGTCCCAAACTTGAATTTGCATCATCCATCTGGCATCCCTCTCGAGCGTACCTTAGCACCGAACTTGAGGCCATCCAAAACCGCGCGACCCGTTTTATCACCTCTGAATACTCAAAAGAAAGTAGCATCACTGCACTCAAACATTCTATCTCCCTCCCCACACTTGAATCACGCCGCATCATCTCACGCCTTTGCCTACTACACAGCTTTTTCTACCATCCGATATCAAAACATCCCCTGCTGAAACCACCGATCCGAACTTCCAGTCGCCTCAGCCACAGCCACCCCATAGCCAGCATCAAGAGTCGTACTTTAGCAATGAGCAGTTCCTTTTTTCCTGACGCAATAAACCATTGGAATGCCCTGCCCAACGACATAGTATCATGCAACGATCGCAAATCATTTCGCGCGAAACTCACCAGTCATTTTCAGAACACGTGAACCATTTGTTGGCCTTTACTTTTTTTCTGTATTCTCCCTGAGTTTTTCTTGTATTTTTCTGTGCTTTCTTGGCTTCTCTTGTTTTTTTTTATATAACCACTTGATACTCTTTATCTTTATTTTTAGTGTTTGCAGTTGCAGTGTTTCTTTTATTGTCTATGTTTTCATCATGAGTGCGTTCACACAAAACAATCTGTAACCCCCTCCTTATGTAATGCCCTCGGGCCTTTAAGGACGAAATAAATGAAATGAATACTCCAGGGCTGCTATCAGGAGCAACAGTTTTCGCATCTCTTTATTTGCCACGTGAGCAGTCCATCCCTTGTTTGCTGACACAGTGTCGCCTATGTATTTATGCTTGGTAGCAATCTTAAGGGGGATGCCGTCGTCGCCTCACAGGAAACTGATTTTACGTTTCTTTTTCGGTATACCTTAATTTAAGCTGTTTCGTGCCAGTTGACAATTGCCGCTTCGTGCACCGTTCAGCTAACGGACCAACATTCTTGTTTATACTTATTTCATCTTGTCTGCTTTTGACTTTTCGGTACAGCACTCAGTCATGTGCGAACTGCCTAATTTTGGCTTCTACTTGGTTTTAAGAAGTCGCTCACAACCAGAGGGAACAGAATACGGAATAAAACAACCTGCGGTACACCATACAGGACCCAGGCTATAGCAGAAGTGTTCGTTGCCGAATTGTGCAAACTGGCGACGGCCACGTAATAATTCGCGATGCACTGACAAAATTGGGGCATCCTAATATAACCTTCTCTAGCAATTTGTGATGGCAGACACAATTGAAAACCTCTGAAAAGTTCAGGAAAAACGTATTTCCTCCTGTTTAGTCGTCTATTGCTTTGGCGAGGTCGTGCAGCGTTTCCACAAGTTGGATTACGGGGAAAACTTAAGTTGATGAGGTGTTATCCCTTGTATGGAGATATATAATTTAAAAGTTCCTTGGGATAGGGCGGTTTGGCTCGCGCAGCGCAGGCTGAAT
This sequence comes from Amblyomma mixtum, assembly GCF_055824585.1. Classification (NCBI taxonomy): domain Eukaryota; kingdom Metazoa; phylum Arthropoda; class Arachnida; order Ixodida; family Ixodidae; genus Amblyomma; species Amblyomma mixtum. The sequence goes on from NC_143018.1 coordinate 147,328,980, forward strand.
TGAAATCTATAGTAGAGACCTTTGTTCTCCAATTAACGAAAGCCCGTGGCATATTTTGCCGCACAAGCTAATTTCAGTTCGAATCGTATTTAGATCTAAGCATGGAATTACATCTAAGCATTAGAGCGGTTCCTTACTACACCTTCATGAATGAAAAGACGGGGAGTTGAGATTGACTCTCAACACCCAGTTCGAAAGAATCGGTCACGTCTTCGTTACCGCATATTTTTCCCTGCGAAACAATTTATTTCCTTGAATTGTGGTCGATGAGTCGGTATAAACACCTCTGCAACAGAAGCAGTATACTGTAAGCAATGGGAGTGGGCATGCGTGATAATAGTATTCATCTGACGGACTGAATATTTAAATGACTTTTAGTTCAAGACAGTTTTAGCCACATGGGAGCGACTACAAAAACGCCTTTTCGGGAAGAGCGTCATCCTGTCGTCGTCATGTTTAGATGTGTATTTGTCAAGGTGAAACAGTGGAACAGCACAAGGATGAGGAAATAACCGATGAGACATAGTGCTGACTTACAACTGACAGATTTATACAGAATGCCATTCGACGGCAGCGGTGGCCTGGTGGTCTGAGCATCCGCCTCGTGTGTGGGAGGTGCGCGGTTCGATCCCCAGTGCCACAGGGTACCCACTGATGATACAATCAATCAATCAAGCAATCAAATCAATCAGCCTTTTATTTTCTCCATATTAGAGAAGGAGACAGGACTAAAAGCTCGGAAGCTTGACAGAGGTCCTGCCCCCGTTTTTCACGCTGGCATTGCAACAGACAAGCGGCAATAAATTCTGCGCTATACATTATAGCACAAAAGAAAATAATACACCTTGAAAAAAAAAGCAAAAATTACCAACACAAAAATACATGCAGCATCATGACAAAAACTTGTTCAGAAAAAATTTCTTAATAACACCATTTGAATGCTGGAAAGGGTCAAACATTTCTTTGTTTAAGTTAGTTAATAGCACTCGCAGCGTATACGAGATAGATTGTTGTGAGTAATATGCTCTAGGTGTAGGAACTAGCCACATTTCTTTATTTCTGGTTAGTGGAATATGGGTGTTTTTTGCATGTTCTGCCAAATTACCAACATAATTATCATTGCTCCGCGAAGCACTTTTGAAACTCATTAAAAGTCTGTGTTCGTGTAAAGCTAAGACTGGCAGGATTTCATATTTTAAAAAGAGGTCACTCGTAGGGAAAGAATTCGGAATACCAGCAATGCATCTCACAGCCCTTTTTTGGAGAAGATGTAACTTGGTCATGTTCGTGATACCAGTGGTACCCCAAACGATAATGCAGTATTGTAAGATAGATAGAATTAAGGAGTTGGCAGCAGATCAGTTGGCAGCAGTGGTTGCGGCCGGGAGCACGCATTCTGAACTGTTTCTTTCCGCCTGTACAGATCACAGCTGCAAGGAACTACCGGCAAGAAAACTTCATCTACGCTGGCTGCAGCGCTTATCGCAAGAAAAAGCATCGTGGCGGTGGCCGTGTCTACTGCCTACTGTCTACCACAGCGCGCCTGCGCGGGACACCAAGCCCCTTGGTTAAAAAGCCCTGCAAGAAGCACCTTCGCATCAGTTGGCAGCAGCGGTTGCGGCCGGGAGCACGCATTCTGAACTGTTTCTTTCCGCCTGTACAGGTTGGTGATTTCTATGCCCTCTTAAATAGTCGGATAAACACTCGGCCGTAGCTTCTGCTGCCATATTCCTGTTCATGCACATCCATTGTTTTTGTGTGTTCCCGTGCGGACTGTTTCACTCGCGATCTTGTTTTCGCTTATCTCCGTGTTGCACCACGCTCTGGTGTAGAAATGACAGGAAAGCAAGAGCTCTCTAAACTTTTCGAAGACCTTAAACGTGAGTTCAAGAATGAATTTAGAGACCTGCTCGAATGCCTGGAAAGAGACTTAAGGAAAGAAATCAGAGAAATGAAGGGATTTTTGGAATTTGCGAACAAGAGCTATGAGGAAATGAAAACATTTGTTAGCGGTATCTGGGAAGAAACTACGGTTGGCAGGCAAAGCTCTGTGTAAGAAACTTAACCTTGAAAGATTAGCGAAAAACATTGAAAAAAGCAATGCTGTTTTTTTGCAGTTCCTGTTCACCGCTAAAACACACAAAGTGGAGTGTCCCCTAAGGGTGATTGTATCGGAAAATGGCACGTGGTAAAAATCAGTCGCAGTCTTCCTGCAGAGCAAACTAAATCTTTTAACGATTGACGATCCCTTTCAAATTCGGTCCTCTGAAAAAGTTTTGGAGTTCTTGGAGGAGAATCACGACAAAGGTTTTCTGGCCTGCTCTTTTGACGTAAAGGATTTATACTACTCCGTGCCACAGGAAAAACTCCTCAGATGTGTGGAAGAGTGCATTGATTGTTTTGGGTCAATAGCTTTTCAAAACGCAGCCGGTTTGTCCGTAGAAGGTTTTCTGGAATTGCTTTCATTTTATCTCAGGTCAACTTACATTGAATGGAATGACCAGGTTTTCATTCAAAAGCAAGGGGTTTGTATAGGTTCTTGTATTGCCCCAGTTCTTAGCGATATAGTTTTAGCTCATTGTGACAGAGTCGTTTCTGACCGCCTGAAGGTTTTTAATAATGTGACTGTTTTTAGATACGTCGATGATTTTTTAATTTTATTACAAGGGTGCAGTGATTTCTCGACCACTGTCAGTAAGCTTTTAGCCCTTTTTGGTGAGTGTTTTAATCCTTTAGTACTGACGCATGAAATTCCAAAAGATGGTATTTTACAGTTTTTAGATTTGAAGCTAATTTTCACTGACAAATCTACGTGTTGGGAGTACCATCCAAGAGCTAACAAACCCCTCTTGCCGTTTCATTCTTCTCATACAAAACTTGTTAAGAGAGCAATCGCTAAGCAATGCCTAAATAATGCACTAAAAAAATCGTGTTGCCATTCACTGAGCCATGGTTTCCAAAAGCAAGTGACGCGTCTTCAGTCAGCTGGGTATCCGACAAACCTCATTGTATCTGTATCTGAAGGAATGTTAAAAACCATAAAGAGAAAAGACAAGAACCAGATCGAAGCAAATGGAAACAGAACGGTAGTCATCCCCTATTTGCACAACACCTCCCATCGCCTAAAGAAGATTGCGAAACGCAGTGACGTCAGAGTAGTGTTCTCGGCGCCTGAGAAGTTGGAAAAACTAGTCAAGTTGACTAATCCTTTTCTAAAGCCTAAAGAACCATGCGGTATCAAGCACCGGGATCCTTTTGTACCATGTGTTTCTGGTGTGGTCTATGACATTCCTCTATCGTGTGGCTCCAGGTACATCGGTCAAACTGGCCGATGTCTGAACGAAAGATTACTGGAACACAGGAGGAAGGTAGGCAATTATAGAGACGGTAATCTTTCTGAACATTGTCATGATTGTGCTCTAAAGAATAAGAAACCATGTAAACCTGTCTTCAGCGCATGCAAGATTGTGGCCAAACATAGTTGTCAGGATGTGAGAGAGATAATAGAGGCAGATTTGATTAGAAAAGCCGGTCCATCCTGCGTCAGCGCACCATCTGTCACACTGACTAAAAAGGAAATAATGTTTTTGGGAGCAGCCACGTGATGTCGGCAGGGCTATCAGTTTGACGTCATGCAGCAAGGTGTATAAAATTGTTCTTGTGTATCAATAAACCTTCAGTTGAAAGTAAGCGCTCGTGTTGTCCAAGTCTCTTCTCTGTCCGTGTTTTTTAGCGCTTGTACGTGTCTGCTATGAACCAACTAGCCCAAAGGTCTGTGCTCGTGACAGATGCGGCGGCTAAAAACAAAGGGAAAACATTCTTTCAGACATGGTCGTGCGCTAACTGCTATTCATCTCGACTTAGGGGAGCGGGTAGCGGGAAGGATAAGCAACCTATGGACACTCACCAGATCTTGACGGCAATCTATGCTAAACTAGAAAAACTAGAAAATCTCCCCGAAAAGGTCGACGGCATCGAGAGGGCTATCGCACTAATGTCAGACAAATACGATGAAGTACTGCAGGCAGTAGCTCGGCATGATGCAGAGCTGAAGGAACTCCGGAAGCGAGTTGAAGCTGTGGAGGCCCGTGATGATAACGTCGAGGTTCAGCAGCTCAAATTGGAAGTAAATGATTTAGAATGGCGAAGCAGACGCCACAACTTGGTTGTTCATGGCGTCCCGTTCTCTGATAATGAAGACTTGCTCTCGAAAATCAATGAAGTTGGTAGCACAGTATACCTTCCAAATCTGAATCTGCATGAAGTAGAGGCCTTGCACAGACTGCCATCGAGGCCAGAAAGGTTCCTGGGATAATAATTCGTTTTTCTCAGCTGCAACGGAAAGAAAACTGGCTTCAGAAATGCAAGAAACTGAGACACTCGCAATCCAAGGTATCTGTCACTGAGAACCTTACTCAGCGAAATAGGTCGCTTCTCCTTGTTGCCAGGAAATGGGCTAAAGAGAATGGCTTTGAATACGCTTGGCACACCAACGGTAAAGTTCTAGTCCGAAGAACTAATGGAGAATCCGCACATGTTGTTCGTGTGGAGGATGACCTGGCAAAGCTCGTCTCGTGAGAGCACTTGCTTGTAGTGTTTTTCTTTTAAATACAAAAACTCTTAACCATCATGAACAGCTACTCCAAACCAAGTGACCTGAATGCGACTGTTGGAAAAGAATCAGCATTGTCACTTTTGCATGTTAACTTCCAATCGGCAAGAGGTAAAGAAGAAATTTTACATGAGTTTCTAAATGAATTTCAATTCAATTACACAGCAATTATGATCACAGAGACATGGCTGAACGATCATGAAGATTTTTCTTTTAGCGGTTATCATACCTTTCACCTGAATCGAGTTGGTAGACGGGGCGGGGGCGTTTGCTTGCTAGTGTTAGATAGCATGCGTTGTGAGAAGGAAGATGAAATAACTGCGTCAACAGCTCATTATGAAATCCTTTCTGTGCGCACTGGCAGAATTCTATTTGTTGTTGTTTATCGTCCTCCAGATGGCAATATCGATGAATTTTTTTAATATATGGAGAATGTCTTTGAATTTGCACATGCTTGTGGTTACACTATTTTTGTAGGTGGGGATTTCAACTTTAATATAGACGAAAATTCTCCTCGACGAACTCGTATGTTGCTTCTTCTGGAATCTTATTTCCTTCAAAATGTCATTAAACTGCCCACACGCGTAACTCCCTCGTCAGCAACAATGCTTGACCTGCTAATTGTCAGCAAGTCGACTGTACTTATATCGGCAGGAGTCATTGACAGTTCCCTCAGTGACCATCTTCCAGTTTACGCAATTTGTACTTATGGTGTCACACAAACTAACCCTAGCATGAAAATACAAAAGAAAATGCAGCATATTAATTGTGACACGTTAGATACTTTCAGAAGCGCTGTTATCAAGTTTGACTGGGGGCCTGTATTGAAATATACAAATGCTGATGAAGCATTCCATTTTTTCTTAGAACAGTTCATTTTAATTTTATAGAGAATGTTTTCCATACAAGACGGTTAAAGCAGCTAAAAAGGCTCGCAAGCCCTGGGTCACGACCCATATTCTTAAAATGATTTCAAAGAAAAACAAACTGTATCTGAAATTCTTTAAAAGTCGCGACTCAGAAGAAGACTTCTTAGTCTTCAAACGACATCGGAATAAACTAAATGCTGTCCTAAAGAAAGCGAAAAATGACTACCACATCAACCTATTTTATGGCATCAAAGATCAAAAGATCGTTTGGAAAAGACTAAACACACTGTTTTGTAAAGAGCAATCTAATGTGCCTAGCAGTTTAACTATTGATAACGAAACATTTACCGGTAAAGACCTAGCTGACAAATTCAATGACTACTTCGTTTCGCTTGTAGATTCTGGACATGATCCTAATGCTATTGATTACATAGGCAATTATAAGTCCAATACTCTCTTGCTTACTTCGTGTGACGACACGGAGGTATTGTCAGCCTTCAGGCGTATGAAAGGTAGTAAATGTGAAGACCAATTTGGAATTAAAATGCAACCAGTTATGCATGTTATAGACATTATTTGTCCAATTTTAGCTCACATTTATAACTTAGCTCTAGATACAGGTGTATTTCCTTTTGAAATGAAAAAGGCAAAAGTGATTGTCTTACACAAAGGCGGTTCTAAAGGCGTTCTGAATAATTATAGGCCTATATCTATTTTGCCAATATTTTCCAAGGGCTTAGAGCGAATAATTTTTGTACGCCTGTCTGATTTCCTTCAAAAATATAATGTCATTACAATGAAACAGTTCGGATTTAGGCAGCACTCATCTACCGAACGGGCACTGCTCCGACAAAAAGAATTCATTCTCACGAACATCGAGAACAAAATGATCACTTTAGGAATATTTGTAGACTTCTCAAAAGCCTTTGATAGAATAAACCATACTACCCTTCTCTTAAAACTTTCTGCATACGGTATTAGGGATAAGATGCTTAATTTAATTTCCAATTACCTCAGTAACCGCGAACAGTCTGTCACTGTTGATAATTTTCACTCTGCTTACAAGCCTCTTAGACATGGAGTTCCCCAGGGAAGCTTACTGGGTCCTCTGCTATTCAATATATATATTAACGATCTAATAAATATAGATAAAGAAGTTGAATATGTAATGTATGCAGACGACACCAGTTTCTTTTTAACTGGCTCCGACGTAAATGGCTTAGTGGCAAAAGGAAATGAAGTCTTGGATAAACTGCATCTGTGGTCTGTCAAAAATTCTCTCTTAGTTAACTCAAGTAAAACAAAAGCTGTATTTTTCAGAGCCAAAAACACGAATTATAACACAGAAAATCCTCTGAGATTGGGGGTGAATGAAATAGAAATAGCTAAGGTAGTCAAATCCCTGGGTGTTTACTTTAATGAATACATGCTGTGGGATGCTCATATTGAGCATCTACAGACCAAGTTGTCTCTTACAGTCGGAATTCTTAGAAAATTGCAATATATGCTACCTGAGAGAACCAAGCTTCTTTTGTATATCGCACTGTTCGAATCCAATATAACATATTGTAACTTAATCTGGGGCAGCACTACAGCCACCAATAGAAACAAGCTGTTAACGGTACAAAAAACCGCGCTGAAAGCAATAGCAAATGTGCCTTCTTTTTCGTCTTCTCGGCCTTTATACTCAAAATATAATATAATTAAAGTTTCCTCGTTTTATGATTTTCGCCTCTTCCAACTGTACAAAGCCTTGTCCGAACGTCGAATGCCGTTCTTAGAAGAAACGATCAATTTGCGCGAAAATACGCACTCCCATCTAACTCGCCATCATGAAGTTTGGTATGTTCCACGTCCTCGCACTAATTACGGATTTCAGACACTAAATTACGCCCTACCTACGTTGCTTAGTCAATTTCACCTGCCAAGCTCTTTCACTCGTTTGCCTTCGAACAAACAGGTGAAAACTTTATTTTTATGAAAACTTCATTTTTATAATATTTGCTAGTCTTGCCATTGCGATGCCTAGATTGCTCTTTGTGTTGCAATGTGTTTGCTTTGAAATGCCTTTTCCTTTTGTATGTGATGTAAGATATATTATGTTGATTGCTTTTCCGTTTGCGGATAAACCGTACATTCTTATTTGTTCGATTTCTTTTTTTTTCTGTTCAAATTGGGAACTAAGTTCTTTGTATGTATGCTCTATTGGTTTCATTATCCCTGCCGCCGATGTAGTTTGGGGGAAGGGAACGTTGTCAAGCCGCAATATTGCCGCTTTTTTTCCCTCCTCCTCAGCCATGTGATTATCTTTACATGTCTGGAATAAAGTTGAGTTGACTTGACTTGACTTGACATGCAATCTTCCGTCACTTAATCAATTTTGTGTTTGTTGTTTTGATTACGTTTATGGTTGCTCTCGCGCATTTGCGCCCTGTTCTGATGTTAGCGATTCACCAAGTAAAAAATTTTCATTTGTGTTTCCAGCGTTGTTCTGTGTGCTTCTCTTCCTTGTGAACGCGTCCTTTCCGCTGGTTTTCTACTTATAATGGCCACAAGCTTTCCCCTGGTCTGGTGCTCGGCTTATTTATGGTGAAATGCTTTGGAAATGGATCTTCGACCCCACCTTGAGTTGAAGAAAAATACATTGTGCCATGGCGCTCATTGGCCCCAGATGCCCTTGCGCCATAAAAATTCATCATCATCAGGATACAATTGCTTAAGTGCACGCGGGCATCACCAAAGAGACGAAAAACAAGAACTGCACACGTTCAAGAAGGCAAGACTTATTCATTATTCACAAACAAACATAATGATTGATCCTGAAGAAACCAAACACTCGTGTTCTTGTTTTGAGATAGCAATTGAAAGGGCTAGCTAACACACCCAGTGCCAAGTTTCCTAATCTCAGAGTCGTCTATGCCACAAAAAAGCTTCATAAGATGGAGGCCCGTGTACTGTGCAACGTTAGTACACGTTAAAGAACCCCGGGTGGTCGAAATTTCCGGAGCCCTTCATTACGGCGTCTCTCATAGCCTGAGTCGCTTAGCGACCTCAAAGCCCCATAAACCAATTTTCTACCTTTGACCTTACTTTCTCTATCTTCCGTTTTTTCCGGTTCCTTGTCCCACCATACGAGAAGGAGAGTGTATTTTCGAGAAGGGCGTGCAAGAGGAAGAAGAAGGTGCTGGTGTAGGTGACGAAAGAAAAGGAGGACCACAGACTGCCACGCACCGGCTAGTGCCATTATAAAGAGGAAGAAGAAGAAGCGTTGTTCTGACCCTGCACGAAGCTACCTTGGTGCGACCGCCGCGCCTGAGACTTCCCAAGCTAACCGCTCATGCTGTGAGGCTGCAGTCGCTGCGAAGGGCACTGGCGGCGAGGTTTCGTCCGCTGCGTGCCTAGCTCGAAGCTCGCTGTCGCGAGGTTCGGCCACCCCGTCGGGGCCAGCACATCCGGACCCCCCAAGTGAACTTCCGGCCACTTCGACCGAGGAAAACCGGAAGCGGCCCCTGGAGGAGCTTCCAGACGATGATGCACTGGCTGTAACGAAGCGAAGTAGGCGTTCTCAAGGTGAGGGCGCCATAGCTGCCGTACCGGGAAGGGGCCTATTCCAAGGGCCATCCTTCAGTGCCATGAGCCGAGGGGATATCTCGCAGCAGCCTACAGAACACACGAATGACTCAGGTACTCAGGCGCTTGCCAGCTTCTCCGTGTTCGCCGGGATTTCCATGACTCCTGCGGCCAACGCAGGAGGTGCTTTGCCTGCGTCGAGCACTACGTCTTCCACTGCACCTAAAGCTTGCCTGGAGACAGCGGGTTCAACCACTGGCGGAATTTCAGCTCAGCCATCACCAACTCTGCGCATGCATCATCCAGAAGAAAATCCACGGCTCGAAAATACGAGAGGTGCGTCTGAAAATATCTCGCTTTCTGCGCATGCCGAAAAACAAGCTACTGTGTCTGATTCCAACTCCCACATTCTTCGCTTTGCAACAGGGCTGTCTCATGTCAAGGGAACTGCAACAGGCGTCGACAGCTGCGCAGGAGGCGATGCGAGGCGTTCCTCCACAGATCAAAGGCCTTTGTCTTGGAAGAACAGGGCTACCGGTGCAGTTCAAACAGTCCATCGAATGGAGGATCAGATTTCCATGCGCCGTTGGCCTAAACGCAACGACATTCGGCGACAGAGCGCCTCGCGAGAACACGGCCAGTCTGGGTGCAACGAGGACAGCAAAATGCTAGCCCTAAGGAGCAGTTCAACACCCCCTAGAGAGCGATGCAGTCGATCTGCTGCGATGGTTTCTGCTGGAGGATGGCCGTAAATTCAAAGTGCGGTCAAGTCGTTTCCGACTTCACTGTCAGGAGTGGCATTCTGGTGGTGAACGCTCTGGTTGTCATGGGTGTCGAATGCCCAGACTTCATCGTCGGCGGAAGGTGTTCTTTGTTTCTTTGGACACAAGTTATCCTTGCAAAGGCTTCCTCTTTATTTTTCTCTTCGCTGGCTTGGAGACCTTTGCACGGCCGCTGTGTAAAACATGAGCTGGACAGCGATGTTGATCGGGACGGAAGTGTCGGCTTGGTAGAGACTAAGTGGTTTCAAGACACTGAGTGGCTTGAAGACACTAAGTGCCCTAAAAAATGTGTCAAAATTTGTGAAAACACCTTCAGATGTAATTAGTTTGGTTTATGGGGTTTAACGCCATAAAGCGACTCAGGCTATGAGAGACTCCGTAGTGAAGGGCTCCGGAAATTTCGACCACCTGGGGTTCTTTAACGTGCACTGACATCGCACAGTACACGGGCCTCTAGAATTTCTCTAAATAAATTCAACCGCCACGGCCGGAATCGAACCCGCGTCTTTCGGGTCCACAGCCGAGCACCATAACCACTGAGCCACCGCGGTGACTCTTCAGATGTAATGTCATTATCAGAAATAAATATGCCTCGCTGAATTTGTCATGACACGCTGTCGGCATGCGAAGGAAGAGACGCGCCACTTGCACCAACAATTGATATCCTGTTTTTTACTTGATCTTTTCCAGTTAAAAAAAGAAAGGAGAAAACCTGTAAAAAATACCACTAGATATCTTTTAGTCATGTCGTAGCAACAAATTTTTCTGTTTTGCAGCATTTTTCTAAAGTACTGTCGTTTTTTCTGCGATGCGTTTCTGCAGTCCGTAATTCTGTAGTAATTTTTCTGCAGCAACTGCACAAAATTCTGTTACTACAAATTTTTAGGTCGAAAACATTACAAAAAATGTCTTGTGAAGACAGAAACTTTTCTGCCGTGCTTTGCAGCTGGGTTCTTTATCTTGGCTCGATGTTAGCAGATAAACTGTGTTCCTAGAGTTCCCGTCAAAGCGGTTCGCGTTAAACCAGCCTGCGATCCTCGACGTGTTCGGACGCACTCCTCTCTCCCCATTCAAAGGCCGCAAACTGGTACCTTCCCCTGCTTGCCCTCACCGCTTTTCCTTCTCCTCCCTCTCTCTTTGCACTCTCTCTCTGAACCGTTGCTTCTAGGCATTGTTCCCCAAACAAGGGCTTTCAAGGGCAACTCCGGAGTTTTTTCTACCTCAACGGATTTGATTGAAGACTTAAGTGCACGTTCATCGCTGCCTCCTAGTCTGCTGTGCAAAATTTTTCATCCGGGCGGCGCTGCGTCACAGCGCAAAGTTATTTTAAAATTTCCCATTTAGTGGCCTCAGTAGGGCCGATTTCTGCGGGCAGCTTTGCGAGTGGGATGTCACAGTTTGTTCGGTCGTCGATGTTCTCCACTGCGTCTGCTGGAGGATAAACTTTTGAGCATGTTTTCCGCCGTTTCAGATAAATAATGACTCAAGCTGTCGCTCGCAGTTGCCAGTCTAGCCATTCAGTGTTTTACGATAAATTTATCACAGTATCTGTGACGCCATAGGGTAGCCTGTCGGGACGTCCTAGTTTGGTAGAAACTCAGTTTCGATTTCGTGGTTTTTGCGGGTTTAAAATACTTCTAGCTGATATTTAAAAGCGGTTTCTTGTCGCAGATAGAGTTGGGGAGTTGAGGAGTTGGATGTGGTTATCGACTCAATATGTTAAAAAAAAGTGGCCCTTTAACTGCGGAGTGCTCCGCTTCATGGTCGCACAGCTAGAGTCACTGATAAATGTGGATCTGGTTAATTCGCACTGACAGCATGAAGCTTGGCTTTGTGCCACTGTCTAATTTATCTGTCAGTGCCCATATCTTAAAGAAAAATGAATTTAAAGGCTGCTTCCCAAGGTTTTCAGTCTGCAGGGTTAGACAAAGAATCCCTCTCGCTCACCTTCAGCGCAGAGACTGTTGGTTTTGTTGAGTACGCAGGGTGACCAGATCTTTGGGAGTCGCGGATTGAGTGGATTTGGCACGAAGCCAACGGACCATTTTTTATTCCCACACACAGAGAGCAAAGAAAAGGTGAAACGGCGACGGCGCATCAACGAATGCATGGCGCCATCTCGTGACTGGTCATTACACGTAGGCCAGTTGAGTCCTGAGCTATCAGGCACACGTGCACCTTTGCCAAGTCCACGTTAAAGCGAGTGGCGTCGTGGTTTTCGGATTCGGGTGCGGAGAAGATGCTGTTGTCGCAAATCCGCTGAATGAAGATGTATTCCGAAGCCACGAATAATATTCGGATGGATTTTACGGGCATCTGAAGAACTGAGATTCAGCGGAAACGAATGAAAACCGCAGTCCTTTCTATTATTTGATGGTCCATCCTCAGAGTTCGATGACCTCCTTCTTCACTTCTTCCCCTTCACCCGTGCATAGTAGCAGGCCAGACAATAATGATCCGAGCGGCTGACGTCTCCGCCGTCCTCTCTAAATAAACCTCTCCCTCCGGGCTCACTTCACGTGCCGGTATCACTGAAAAATGCCCTGCAACAAGAAAGGCCAGCCTTGGAGAAAAAAAAAGAAAACACCCAACGCTCAATCGCGATCCATCCGTGGAGGCCGTTCGACCGGCGTCAAGGCAGGGAACATTTCGTATGCAACTGTCCTGACTTGCGCGGTTCCTACAGCTGGCCCAGAGGCTTGGGCCTCTGAAAAGTTTCGTGATGTCACCGCCCGCAAAGATGGCATATGCGAGTATGTTTTTGCAGTCTACTTGGTGCCTAAGCATTCTGGGTTTTTTTGCAGAAAAGACACGACACAAAAGAAACGAGGTAGACAGGACAAGCGCTTGTCCTGTCGACCACGTTTCTTTTGTGTCGTGTCTTTTGCGCAAATAATCCCAGATTGCATATGCGCCTGAGCAAATTTCGCTGTCTGCGTTTGCCGCAGGCGTAACTCATTACCAGGAAGTCGAGACAGCATACAGGCAGCGCCGCTAAAGCTAGCAGCTTATCACGTGCTGTTCGGAAGCCACTAAGTCAATCTCTTTATTACTTGCTTCATAGAGAATGTCAGCGTACTATCTTACTAGCCTTGCGTACTAGCCGTGCGCCACAAGGCGGTAGCCAAGGGAGATAAAATCGCTTGCCCAAATTCCAGGCAATGACCAAGTCCTGGCTTAATGCTTGCACGTTTTTTCTCTGCCAACGAAAATGCAGGCTTTGCAATTTTCCACTTATGGATAATCAGACCACAGCCACGATGGGGAAGGCATGGCGGAAGGAGTCCCGACAAACGTGCTTTCTTTTCTTCTTCTTCCGGCATTACAACCGCACCTGGTGGACCTCGCTGGCCACCTTCAAGGACAGCACGAATCTCGCTACTGCACTGAACTTCCGGCAGCTGCTCACGACAGGCAATGACAGAAGAACATGCAAATGAGGGGTCTGTACGCAGTCTGCAGAGTGCGAGGAAATTCTAGCACAGTTCAGACGCTCAGCACCAACTGATCCCCGACACTGAAGTCTCGCTAGGAGAACTGGTGCTACACTTTGCTTTGCTAGACCGACGCTGTCGATTGGGGAGAAGAAAACACGCTCACCTCGGGCTGCTTCGTCGCTGATAGTTGCACCGGCTGGTACCTTCTTAATGCCTGAGGGGACCTCTGTGATACTAGCTTAATTGTGTAAGTTGAAAAACTTCCGTATGAAAGAGGAAGAGGGCGCCAGAAGCAATCACCTGAGTGGTCAACAAACAAAAGAAGGCATGGAGGCTTCAAAGGGTTAGTCTATCGAGTTTTATCATCCTCATTTTCTTTGCGGTAATCGAACGTTCTTTGCCTAAATGAACGTCTACCCGGCTGCGGGGCTCAAACACGAGAGAACAATTTAAATTGTATTAACACTTCTTCTTGGGCCAGTTGGTGCATACTTGATTTGAAGAAAATAGCGCCAGAGCAAGCAAACCACGAAAAGACAAGGACGAGACACAAAGCGCTTTAAATTCATATTTCTTTAAAATATGGGCACTGAAAGATAAATTCGACAGTGGCACAAAGCCAAGCTTCATGCAGTCAGTGCGAATTAAGCAGATCCACATGTATCAATGACTCTAGATGTGTGACCATGAAACGAAGCACTCCGCATTTAAAGTGCCACTTTTTTTTAATATATTGAGTCGATAACCACATCCAACTCCTCAACTCCCCAACTCTATCTGCGACATGAAACTGCTTTTAAATATCAGCTAGAACTATTTTAAAACCGCAAAAACCAGGAAATAGAAACTGAGTTTCTACCAAACTAGGACGTTCCATTTCATTTCATTTCATTTATTTACCTTAAAGGCCCCTTTCGGGGTATTACATAAGGGGTGGGTTAATCAAAAATTGGTACATTTTTTCACGATGACATATGAAGTTCAATGTTGGCGTTGAAGAGTGACGGGCAGGTGATAGCAGCAGCGGAGTGGGAGAGGCCGTTCCAGTCTGACGCGGCTCGTGGAAAGAAGGAGGTGGAAAAGGTTACGGTACGGGCACGTGGACGAGTAACTTGAAGGGGGTGACCAGTGCGATGTGATATGCGTGGCGGAGGTGCGCAGATGTATGGTTCATGGCCGAGTGAACTGTAATAAAATTTATGAAAAAGAGATAGGGTTGCGACGCGACGACGGTAAGAAAGACTTCGTAAGTTGGACAGTGATTTCAGGGATGACACACTGACTTCGTATGAATATTGGTAGTGAATGAAACGGGCGGCGCGATTTTGCACGGCTTCAAGTGCATCGATTAGATATGCTTGATGGGGGCTCCAAATGGGGGATGCGTATTCTAGTTTTGGTCTTACCAATGATGTGTAAGCGAGTAATTTTACCTCTTTTGTTGCGTGACGTAAATGGCGCTTCAGATATCCAAGGGTTCTGTTTGCAGATGAAATAACATTAGTAACATGTTCCCGCCAAGTTAAATCATGACACACAGTGATACCTAAGTATTTATATGAATGAATGTGCTCTATTGGATTGTTAGAAATTCTATAGGAAAAGGACAACGGATTAAGCCTGCGGTGAAACGAAATAAGCTTGCATTTGTTAGGGTTAAGTGTCATTAGCCAATCAGCGCACCATTTTTCAATGCGGTTAAGATCATCCTGAAGGGCTTTTTGGTCGGAAGTGTTAGTTATTGAGTGGTAGATAACGCAGTCGTCGGCGAATAAACGGATATTGCATGATAGATGTTCTGGCAAGTCATTTATGTATATTAAGAAGAAAAGAGGACCTAGGACCGAGCCCTGAGGTACGCCTGAGGTTACGGGGGCAGAAGGAGATGACTGGTTGTTGACAGCAACTGACTGAAAACGACACGTTAGAAATGCTTCAATCCATTTTAAGATGTTAGGATGCAAGTTCAGCTGCGAAAGTTTTAGCATCAAACGTCGGTGGGAAACTTTGTCGAATGCTTTAGCAAAGTCTAAAAAAATTGCGTCAGTCTGGATATTCAAGTCGAGGTTCGCATGCAGATCGTGAAGAAAGACCGACAGACTACCGACGTACCGACAGACTAGCCTATGACGTTACAGATACTGTGACAAATTTATCGTAAAACACTGAATGGCTAGACTGGCAACTGCGAGCGACAGCTTGAGTCATTAT
Organism: Amblyomma mixtum; assembly: GCF_055824585.1. NCBI lineage: Eukaryota > Metazoa > Arthropoda > Arachnida > Ixodida > Ixodidae > Amblyomma > Amblyomma mixtum. The sequence continues at coordinate 147,344,461 of NC_143018.1, forward strand.
TTATCTGAAACGGCGGAAAATATGCTCGAAAGTTTATCCTCCAGCAGACGCAGTGGAGAACATCGACGACGAACAAACTGTGATATCCCACTCGCAAAGCTGCCTGCAGAAATCGGCCCTACTGAGGCCACTAAATGGAAAATTTTAAAAAAAGTTTGCGCTGTGACGCAGCGCCGCCCGGCTGAAAAATTTTGCACAGCAGACTAGAAGGCAGCGATGAACGTGCACTTAAAGCTTCAGTCAAATCCGTCGAGGTAGAAAAAACTCCGGAGTTGCCCTTGAAAGCCCTTGTTTGGGGAACAATGCCTAGAAGCAGCGGTTCAGCTAGAGAGAGCAAAGAGAGAGGGAGGAGAAGGAAAAGCGGCGAGGCTAAGCAGGGGAAGGTACCAGTTTGCGGCCCTTGAATGGGGAGAGAGGAGTGCGTCCGAACACGTCGAGGGCCGCGGGCTGGTTTAACGCGAACCGCTTTGACGGGAACTCTAGGAACACAGTTTATCTGCTAACATCGAGCCAAGAAAGAAAGAACCCAGCTGAAAAGCACGGCAGAAAAGTTTCTGTCGTCGCAAAAGATTTTTTGTAATGTTTTCGACCTAAAAATTTGTAGTAGCAGAATTTTGTGTAGTTGCTGCAGAAATTTACTGCAGAATTACGGACTGCAAGAACGCATCGCAGAAAAAACTACAGTACTATACAAAAATCCTGCAAAACAGAAAAATTTGTTACATGACTAAAAGATATTTAGTGGTGTTTTTACACGGTTTTTTTTATTTTTTTAACTGTTAAAGATCAAGTAAAAAACAGGATATCAATTGTTGGTGCAAGTGGCGCGTCTCTTCCTTCGCATGCCGATAGCGTGTCATGACAAATTCAGCGAGGCACATTTATTTCTGATCATGACATTACATCCGAAGAGCCGCCGCGGTGGCTCAGTGGTTATGGTGCTTGGCTGCGGACCCGAAAGACGCGGGTTCGATTCCGGCCGCGGCGGTTGAATTTCTTAAGAGAAATTCTAGAGGCCCGTGTACTGTGCGATGTCAGTGCATGTTTAAGAATCGAAATTTCCGGAGCCCTTCACTATGGCGTCTCTCATAGCCTGAGTCGCTTTATGACGTTAAACCCAAACGAAACCAGTTACATCTGAAGGTGTTTTCACAAATTTTGACACATTTTTTAGGGCACTTAGTGTCTTCAAGCCACTCAGTGTCTTGAAACCACTTAGTCTCTACCAAGCCGACACTTCTGTCCCGATCAACATCGCTGTCAAGCTCATGTTTTACACAGCGGCCGTGCAAAGGTCTCCAAGCCATCGAAGAGAAAAATAAAGAGGAAGCCTTTGCAAGGATAACTTGTGTCCAAAAAAACGACGAACACCTTCCGCCGACGATGAAGCCTGCGCATTCGACACCCACGACAACCAGAGCGTTCACCACCAGAATGCCACTCCCAACAGTGAAGTCGGGAACGACTTGACCGCACTTTGAACTTACGGCCATCCTCCAGCAGAAAACATCGCAGCACATCGACTCCATCGCTCCCTACGGTGTGTTGAACTGCTCCTTAGGGCTAGCATTTCGCTGCCCTCGTTGCACTCAGACTGGCCGTGTTCTCGGGAGGCGGTCTGTCGCCAAATGTCGTTGCGTGTAGGCCTACGGCGCATGGAAATGTGATCCTCCATTGGATTGACTGTTTGAACTGGACCGGTAGCCCTGTTCTTCCAAGACAAAGGCCTTTGATCTGTGGCGGAACGACTCGCATCGCCTCCTGCGCAGCTGTCGACGCCCGTTTTAGTTCCCTTGACATGAGACAGCCCTGTTGCAAAGCGAAGAATGTGGGAATTGGAATCAGATACAGGAGCTTGTTTTTCGGCATGCAAAAAAGCGAGATATTTTCGGACGCACCTCTCGTATTTTCGAGCCGTGGATTTTCTTCTGGATGATGCATGCGCAGAGTTGGTGATGGCTGAGCTGAAATTCCGCCAGTGGTTGAACCCGCTGTCTCCAGGCAAGCTTTAGGTGCAGTGGAAGACGTAGTGCTCGACGCAGGCAAAGCACCTCCTGCGTTGGCCGCAGGAGTCATGGAAATCTCGGCGAACACGGAGGAGCTGGCAAGCGCCTGAGTACCTGAGTCATTCGTGTGTCCTGTAGGCTGCTGCGAGATATCCCCTCGGCTCATGGCACTGAAGGATGGCCCTTGGAATAGGCCCCTTCCCGGTACGGCAGCTATGGCGCCCTCATCTTGAGAACGCCTACTTCGCTTCGTTACAGCCAGTGCAACATCGTCTGGAAGCTCCTCCAGGGGCCGCTTCCGGTTTTCCTCGGTCGAAGTGGCCGGAAGTTCACTTGGGGGGTCCGGATGTGCTGACTCCGACGGGGTGGCCAAGCCTCGCGACATCGAGCTTCGAGCTAGGCACGCAGCGGACGAAACTTCGCCGCCAGTGCCCTTCGCAGCCACTGCAGCCTCACAGCATGAGCGGTTAGCTTCTAAAGTCTCAGGCGCGGGGGTCACCTCTCGTATTTTCGAGCCGTTGACTTTCTTCTGGATGATGCATGCGCAGAGTTGGCGATGGCTGAGCTGAAATTGCGCCAGTGGTTGAACCCGCTGTCTCCAGGCAAGCTTTAGGTGCAGTGGAAGACGTAGTGCTCGACGCAGGCAAAGCACCTCCTGCGTTGGCCGCAGGAGTCATGGAAATCCCGAGCAGGATCAGAACTAAGCTTCTTCTTCTTCTTCATCATCCTCTTTACAATGCCGCGTGTGGCAGTCTGTGGTCCTCCATTTCTTTCGTCGTCTTCTTCTTCTTCTTCTTCACCTCTTTATAATGGCACATACCCACGTGGGGGGATTGGCCAAGGTTGGTTGGTTGGTTGTCCTCCCTCTCTGGATCAAAGGCCGTGGCTATCTTCTCATCTGGACACCGGAACTTCAGTCATGCTATCGCCATTACGGACAGCCAATATATTCCCTTCGCACATCGGCGCACCCTTCAGTGGGCTCGGCAGCACATCTACGATGAGCATTACTAACCTGCCTCGCTTCTTCGCTGTGCAGGTAACGAATTGTTATTGCCTCTATGCTAAGCGTACTAGCAACCGTTGTTTATTCGTGCTGCCGGGCCCACGCAGCTCATGTCTCATTATGTACGACTGTGCCTGCATGCTATTGAAGCTACTGTTATTAGCTGGTGATGTAGAGTAGTAGTAGTAGAAAACTTTTATTTAGATCTTTTAAGAAATTCGCGGATTCGAAGCCTCCGTCGTCTTTCGTGGCGCCGGCGACTTGAGGCTTCTCTTCAGCAAGGTTGGGCCCCTAGTCCAGGGCTCCACTGAGTCGCGCTGCATCAGTAGCGTGCCGCACTAAGGCCCTTTGGGCCGCGAGCTCGCTGCTGGTGAGCCGGCTCTCCCATTGCTCCGCACTCGGGAATTCGTGTTGGTGGAATGCTTTATTTCGTTCGCACTCCCATGTGATGTGGTATAGTGTGGGTGTGTCGCCGCACCAGGGGCAGTTTGCTCTGTATTGTGTTGGTGACATCTTGTTATAGATGTACAAGTTGGGGAAGGAGTTTGTTTGTAGCCTACGCCAGCCGACTGCTTCCTCCCTCGTGAGGGCTTTGTGTGGTGGTGGGTACTTGAATCTAGTCCCTCTGTATAGTTGTAATGTCTCTGTGTATCCCCCCTCGCATGCTAGTAGCTGAAGCTCCAGAACATCTGACATGCCTGCTCGGTATGTAAGCCCTCGAGCTAGGCTGTCTGCTGTTTCGTTCCCCGCTACGCCTGCGTCGCCTGGGACCCAGATTATGTGTTGTATGGGTGTCTTCTCAGCAGAGGCTGCTGCCCCACTGATTATCCTGAGGTCCATGCCGCTAATTCTGCCCTTCGTATAGTTTTTACACGTGTCTTTCGAGTCTGTTAAGATGTTTAGGGATCGGCCTTTCCTATAGCCTTCTGCTACCGCCAGCGCGACGGCAATTTCCTCGGCCTCCGTTATGCCCACGACCTCCACTGAGGCGCATGTGGCCATTTCTCCTGTGCTATTAACTACCACCGTAGCGGCTAAGCGCTTCCCTGATGTAGATGTAGAGACTAATCCTGGACTTCCTCATGATGATTTTGCCCAACTGCTAGAAGGGATGCGTGAAATCAAGTCCGGGCAGGCAGCTATGCTTGGAGAATTGAAAACCCTTCGCTCCACTTTAACCGAACATGAATTAACTTTTAATGAACTGAAAACGCGACTGACGAAAATTGAAACCGATTGCGCGTGCTTCTCTGATGTCAAACATGAAGTAGAAAGCATCAGGGCCACGACTAAGGAGTGTAAGGATTTCGTCTTGACACTGTCTGCCCGGATTGACGAAGCGGAAAACAGGTCACGTCGATGTAATTTGATATTTTACGGTCTGGAAGACAAAGGCAAGGAATCATGGGATGTTTCCGAGAAACATGTCATCGACCTTTGTGCGGAGGAGCTGGAAGAATCTGTTGAACCACGAGATATTGAGCGCACTCATCGGTTAGGCGGCTTTCAAAACGGCAAGACTAGGCCAATAATTGTTAAGTTTGCTCATTTCAAGGATAAGCAGCGCATAATCTCTGCAGGTGGCAAGCTGAAAAACAGTGGCTTCAGTATTGCTGAGGATTTCTCGCCCCGAACACGACTTGCTCGTAAACGCCTCGTCGAATTCGGCCTCAGTCTAAATCTCAACACAAAATTTAAACTGCGATACGACAGGCTGCTCGAGGGAAACAAGATTTACGTGTTTGACCATGATTCCGACAAAGTTATTGAACTAACAAAATAGCAACCAGTCACAACAAAGCGCAAAACCAGCCATCATGACCCATATCCTCTATCATTTTTGTTAGCCAATATTCGAAGTGTCATCCCTAAACGAGATCGCTTATGCAGCCTAATTTCTTCGTCTTCTTCCAATATCGTTTTACTAACAGAAACGTGGCTTAGTTCAAACATTCGTGACTCTGAGATTCTGCCTTCACTATCAGGTTTTGACGTTTTTCGCAAAGACAGAGATGACAGCATGCGCGGTGGTGGTGTCCTTATAGTCACGAAATCGGAACTGCGTTGTTCCCGCTTAGCTATCTCATCCCCGCTTGAAATGATTTGGTTCATTTGGACTGAAATTTTTCCAAACGTCATCGTTGGTGTCTGCTACCGCCCGCCCAGTTATGATAGTTCCTTTGTATCTCTGTTCCATGACGCGCTGAGCACCATCACCACCACACACCAAAACACTCCTATCATGCTCTTTGGCGATTTCAACTTTCCGTCAATAAACTGGTCTGATACAGCGTCCATGCTAACCAAATGTACACTACCAAGAGAATTCCTAGACACGTGCCTTACGTTCGGTTTAACACAGTTAGTTACCACTCCTACGCGTGTAACAGATCACTCCGCCAACATTTTGGACCTTGTTTTAACGACTCATCCAGAGAATTTTTCCTCCATAACTTGTATGCATGGCCTGAGTGATCATTTGGCAGTTCACACTACCTTCTCTTGCAGCATGAATAATCACAAAAGAATTAAAAATACAATTACACTTTATGATAAAGGCAATTACGTAAGCATAAATCACGACTTAACAACCTTCTTAGATAAGTTTACACCTGGGTTTCCTTCTCGCTCCGTCGAATCAAACTGGATACTTTTCAAATCGGAATTTCAGCGTCTCTCAAAGCTATATATACCAACCATAGAAATAACCGAGCGGGCTGGTTCCCCATGGTTTAACATATCGTTAAAACGACTAAATAACAAGAAAAAACGCTTATTTCGAAAGGCTAAGCTCACTAACTCTCCCCTAGCATGGACGAAGTATTACAGCGCCGAAAAACACTACAACACGCAAACAGCGCAAGCAAAACGTACCTTCTTCTTCAACACTTTACCATCAATGCTACAAAATAACCCCAAGCGATTTTGGAAAACCATTATGCCTCATGAACCTTCTGTCATTACGCTCTGTGATAATTCAGGATTTCTGGTGTGGCGAGTGCCCTTAACTCTGCGTTTTCTTCTGTGTTCACCAATGAACCTGCCGATAACCTTCCCGATATCCCATTTTTGGATCATCCAGTCATGGAAAACATATCATTTGAACCTCAAGGCATTGCAAAAATTATTGACTCGCTAACCAATACATCGTCCTCAGGTATCGACGCCATAAATTCAAAAGTTCTGAAGAATACTAAAGATATTAGCAGTGTCATCTTGTCGCTCATTTTTCAGCAATCGCTATCATCAGGATCTTTACCACGTGACTGGCGTATCGGCAAAATCATTCCAGTGTTCAAACAAGGTAACCGTTCATCCCTGTTAAATTATCGCCCGATTTCACTCACCTGCGTTTGCTGCAAAATCATGGAGCATATTTTGTACTCGCATGTTGCTGCCTTTTTAACTTCTGTAAATTTCTTCCATCCTAATCAACATGGATTCCTTAAAGGCCACTCATGTGAGACACAGCTTGCCCTTTTCCTACACAATTTACACTCGTACTTAGACCGTAATATTCATTGTGACGCTGTGTTCCTTGATTTCGAAAAGGCGTTCGATTAAGTTTCTCATGGTCGCTTAATACACAAACTCTCCCGTCTGAATCTGCACCCCTTCATCGTTAATTTGATTCGTGCCTTTTTAACTGACCGTCATCAGTTCGTCTATGCTAATAGTCACTCATCATCTCTTTCACCTGTGAAGTCTGGCGTCCCACAGGGAAGTGTACTAGGTCCCCTTCTTTTCCTAATATATATTAATGATCTTCCACTCAGTCTTTCTTCCAACGTCCGACTGTTTGCTGATGATTGTGTCATATATCGCCCCATAACCAATTCTTCAGATATCGTCGCTCTTCAAGAAGACCTTTCACAAGTGCAACATTGGTGTAACACGTGGCTCATGTCTCTTAATATTTCAAAGACCTCACTGATTTCTTTTCACCGTCGCCCCAACTTCATCGCGCCAGTGTACACTATTAATAACTGCCCAATTTCTTCGGTCAATCATTACAAATACTTAGGTGTCCATATCTCTCGTGATCTAACTTGGACTCTCCATATCACCAACATAACTAACTCCGCAAACAGTGTCCTTGGGTATCTTCGGCGCAACCTTGCTCTAGCACCAAGTTCTCTCAAATCGCTCGCTTACAAGACTTTCGTCAGACCTAAACTTGAATATGCTAACTCTGTCTGGGATCCCCATCAGACTAACCTAATTAATACCATTGAGTCTGTTCAGAATCGTGCCGCGAGGTTCATCTCATCTGACTACTCCTATCATACCAGCATCTCAGGTCTGAAATCACGATTGCAATTGCCTACTCTAGTCACCCGTCGGAACACAGCACGTCTCTGCTTATTTCACAAATTCTTCCACAACTTTACAGAAGCCAACCAATTAATTCCACGTGTCCATCGCATTTCCCGCCATAACCACCCGAACGCTGTTTACCCTGAACGTGCCCATACCACCACATTCCAGCAATCATTTTTTTTTAAAGACTGCCCGTGACTGGAATAACCTCCCTGCTGAAGTGGCCACCATCATGATTCACCGACTTTTCAAGACGACCATCGAGGAAGCCCATTCATCAATGTAATGTTTGTCCATTTTCTTATTAATGTATAATATTTTTTTTTTGCCGTGTTATCCCCACCCCTCATGTAATGTCCCGAGAGAGACCTTTGAGGAATAATAAATAAATAAATAAAGCGGTTACCGCCCGAAGGCCAACCCTACAGAGAAAATATTTCCATGCACTCCTTTTTGTTACACTGTGAGACGTCGATCGAAATTACTTCTGTCGAAATGCTAATTAATGATTTCGCAAAAGAACATAGATCCGATTGGGGGCCACAAACATTTAATAAGGAAGAATATAGATACAGTCACTTTGAAAAAAGTGCATTAATACGAGACACCGGGACGCGGTCTTGAGTTCGACCCTTTAAGGCATCCCCGACCGCTTCAGCAGAGGCAGTCGGGACGCATGGAGGCCAGACCACTGCCACCCAAAAAGTTGAAGCAAGGAAATTTAAAAACGCATTGTTGTTAACAGTACACATCTCGAAATTAGGACGGAATCTATCTTCGTGGAGCAATACCGTATTGCCGACGAAAAACTAGCTCTGAGGCAATGTCTCAAAGCCGCTTTCAAAAGGAGGAGGAGAGCGCATCGTAGGCACCCTGGCGTACAAAACACAGCACGCCTAAATTTCAAGGGTTACACAGCCACGGTTGAGACTCTTCGGGCCTGATATGCTTAAGGGTCGTGTAGTGGGACATTCACGGCACTCCCGAAGCTGGACACCACAGGAGAGGGCGAAAATCGGCATCACTCATTTGTTCACATATTCTCACGAATATGTTAGAGACTTCCTCAGGGGCGGGACGGTCACTGAGCATCAAATGAATTTAATGATGAAAAATTAGAATGGGCACCAGAAGGACGCCACGTGTAGGTGCGATAATTTCTCATCTGCTCTTTAACGTTACCATGCTCGAACTTCCAAGCGGATTTAACCGCATCCCAGGTGTTATACAGGCTGTCTACGGCGACGACATCACGCTCAGGACAGGCAGCGGAGGCGGTGGAAAAGTATGCACGATAGCGTGGGTGAAGATGCGCCCCACTAAAGTCACGACACCTGTTGCTATACAGAAGCAATCAAGACAGGTAGCAAGGTAGACTCACATCAATACGAAAAACAATCCTGATGAAAAGAGGCCCAAGAGGTAGACTATAAGGGTACAAACCTCTAAATGAAGCCACGCAGCAGCTACTTAGACTCCTAAGACGAATAACCAGCAAATCTCACGAAATGAAAGAGGAGGAAACCGTGCGCTTAATACGGGCGGCTGTACTCAGCCGCGTAATTTACCTCACCCCATCTCTCGACGTCAAAAAAGCTGAGACGAAGGAAATAACACCTTCATCAGGTGGCGTACAAAGGCGCGGCGGGCACCATCAAAAGCTATGGAAAAAAACGCTTCTCGCGCTAGGGCTTCATAACACACTAGAAGAACACACAGCTGCTCACTTATCGCCTCAATGTGAACGACTATCAAGCAAGAGATCCGGCAGAGGAGTGCTGTACAAGCTAGGTGTATACATTACGTTCCTGTGCGCGGGTTGAGAGATGGAATTAGTCAACCTCTCAAAGAACATATAATCATCAGCCAAATACAAAGAAATATGCATCCGGTCTTTAATAAAGAAAAGACGGACTGAAGTATCTAAATCATTGCAGACAAAATTCGAAATACTAGCCGGCATGGCCTTTGTTGATGCAAAAAATGCAGCCCGAAATTACGCCTTGGGTACAATTGCGCTGCCCGCACACCAAAACTTAATAATACACGCGCCTAAAGCGACTAAGATTGCTTGGGCTCCGGCTAACAACTACTTGCGACGTAAAAACAGCACGCACGCTCCCGACGGACCGAGTGCTTGGTGGGGAAGGTGGCGATAACATGTTCATCGAATCACTTTCAGGGAATTATAACATTGAAACCTACAAAGAACGGATTCTCCGGAGACACACAATACTTTCTCCAAGGCCAGGAAAGTGGCCTGGAGGCAGCTTCCTCCTAATACCTTCGCGCACGCGTCACTTCTGAGCACGATATACCCGGCACTCCACGCAGCTCCTCGCAATACATGCGGAGAGAAACCTTATATCTTATGATTTATGCACGCAGTGACTACTCAGTCTACAACCACACTTGAGCAGTGGGAGGCTATGCTTCTCCCTTCGGCACGGTCTCTTTGGTGCGCATGGTGTGCAGTCATAAGCTGGAAGTGGGCTCTGGGGTACGGGTAGTGGATCACACCGTTTGAAATTCGAACACCAGCGGTTCTTCAACGTTGTCACTTGGCGGTTGTCACTTTGCCACTAGCGACAGCTGCTAAAGCCAGTTCAGTTGGAAACAACAGAGGGACATTCTGGACGCCTATGTAGCGAGCGCAGTAAGCTACGCATAAAGTTTCGGCGTATCCTGCATGGATGAGGGGCAGCAATTACGCGGCGAAGTCGAGTGCCAGGCTGCGAGGTTTCTTGCAACCAAGAGCGCAACAGCGCTGAAAAACGGCAATAATAAGGGTGATCACTTTGATTTATGCTTCCGCCCCTCCAGTATGTATCACTTCTTGGCATGCAGCCTGGGCGGGGCTGCAGAACAAATCACGGGTGAGCCTGACCTCCTTTTAGGGAATCGGGGATATAAAAGGCTACGTTTCTAAGAGGAGACAAATCCATCGCTTCCGCCGCGCAGTTGGCTTTTCTGGACTATCGTTTTTGATGAGCACGCCGCTTAGAAATGGCGTTGCTGTTGGAAAAACTCCGGTTGCATGGGATGTTGAAGTCCACATAGGACTAGGTCGACCACATGGAGAAAATGCGGCCACTGGTTTCGCTGATAAAACTAGATCGTCAGTGCACTCTTCAAGGAGAGAACAGCGCAAATTCATGCCATTCACTGACACTCGACTCACCTCCGGTCTCCATGCGTCAGGCTCTGCGCTGTCTAGCTAACCACGACTTCTGTGACACACGCCGTCTCGTGGCTCTCGATTCCGCCGTTCTTTCATTCCACCGGATTCTTCCTTCCTCCTCAACCGGCAGGAAAAGGCTTCGTTCTTTCTCAGTCTAGACATGACATCAGTCTCACTTGTTGTTGTTGTCCCCTAAATAATGGCGCGTACCCACTGCGGGCGATTGTCCAAGACAGAGGCGGCAACTGATAGGTGCTCAAAATGTTAAACACGAAAATAATCATGGGGAAAAAATAAAGTAATAATGATAATAATAGTAAATAGGAAATAAATTAAAGGAATTCAGATGTGTAATTGAAATAAGCTCTACAAATACTGTGAGATCTTTGACTGAAATAGGGAACGGGGCTAAATATTCCATGTTTCGGAAAGCTTTCGTTGTAGAGAAATATTGATCATGAGAAAGAGCAGAGCTTAAGACGGCAGCCGTTTAGTGTCTGTAAGGAAGTTTTACATGGCGGAGAGCACATTCCAGTTGCAGTTCCCAAGGCAGCAAGCCCCAAGAGACAGCAACCCCAGCTGACAGACTTAGACCTAGCTGTCGTAACGGATGCTCTAACAGGCGGGTCCGTAAAAAGGATAAACGGCGGCAGGTCAACAAGAAATGATCTATCGTTTCGGGTTCTCCGCAGAACGGGCACAATGGGGAGACCGGCAGACCAGATCTATACAGGTAGAAGTTTAAGTGAGGCACGCGACAACGTCGACGCGTGAAGGAAACCTCAAGCTTGCGTGATCGCCATCCTTTACTGCACCACGGGTAAAGGAGATGCCGGAATTCGGGGGAGGAGGCCAGAGCTGATGCTGCGAATTCATTCAAGAGCAGATACCTGCGAAACCTGGCCGCCATAATATATGCGCTGGGTGAAAGCACAGATACGACTGGGCCTTGAAGAGATGCCTTCGCCAGGGTATCAGCAACCTCATTCAAATGGATTCCTCCGTGCCAGGCACCCAGACCAACCCCAATGACCACACCTGGGGTGGAATTAAGCATTTGAGTAAGCGAAGTGCCTGAGTTGTTGTAGGCGGGGTGAGAGAGGAATACAACGATAATGAATCCGTCATAATGATGACAGAACACAAAGAGCTGTTTAATTTGGGCGAAGCCAAGACTACTGCTAGAAATTCAGCCAAAGAAATAGGGGTCTAATCGGGAAGGCGGAGTGAGAATGACCAGTCAAGGGACATGGAGAAAATGCCAACACCGGCCTTTTCTTCACACTGTGAGGCGTCTGTCGCTATGAGCACATGACATTTAAAGCATAGCAAGTAATCTTGCAATAAACCGCTGAGCAAATGAAAAGGCATTCACTTTGCATGTTTAGGAAAGATTTCTTGTGGAAAGATGTCATCGAAGACAATCTGAATAGATGAAGAGTTGGCGCATACCGGAAGGATGTCCGAAATGCGGACGTTTAAGGGGTCAAGGAGGGATTGCGCAAAACATATGTGAGGGCTGCGGAAACGAGACCAGGTTTCGTTGAAAAATGGCCGAGGCTGACGAAGGAAGATCAAATTGGAGGCAAGAAGCGAAGAATCGCACATTTTCACAAACGTTTTCACCGTTAAGAGCCGAAATCTTGAAGCCAATGATGGAATACGCGCTTCCAGGTACAATACGGAATTCGCCACAAATTTTGGAAGGCCCAAACAAAGGCGCAACGCCTCCCGCTCCAAGAGAATCAAGGGGCGACGTTTATACGCTGACGCACCAGAGAATAAAACACAGCCGAACTATAAGACTAGACGGACGTACATTCTATAAATCATAAGAAGTGAGTGCCTTCTCATGCCAGAACGAACACTGCTCAGCCTGCGCAGCATACCGACTGCTCGGACTCCTTTCGAAGTGATCTGCTCGATATGGGCCTCCCAGGAAAGAGAAGGATCATAAATTACTCCGAGGTATTTGACACTTTGCACTTGAGGAATTGCATGGTTCCGGTAAACAATAGATATATTAACTGGACGAGAGAGCGGAAAAACCAATAAAGCACATTTATTCACATTAAGGGACAGATTAATGTCTCCTAACCATTGGTCCAGGAAATTCAGGTAGGACTGTAAGGACTGATACAGAGAGAAAAAGTCATTCTCTGAAGCAAAAAAGGCGATGTCATCAGCATACACATAGGTGGACACCTTAAGACTGCAGGGAATACTGCTGAGTAAGATGCTGAAAAGTACAGGGGAGAGGACCGCCCCTTGGGGCACTCCTCTCGCTTGTCGAAATTTGCTGGATGAAACACCGTTCTGGAAGCAGTAAAATTCCCCGTCAGCAAGAAATTCAGCAACCCAAGCCACAAAGTATCTCGGAAGTCCAACTGCCTGTAGTCTTTGCAAGAGCGTCCTGTGCTCAACGCTATCATAAGCTTTAGACACATCTAAAGTAACAAGCGCTGCGTATTGGTTTCGGCGACGAGCTAACTGTATGCGGCTCTCCACATCGGTATGGGCACATCATATAGAGCATCCTGGCCTGAAACCAATCTGGCAAGGGTACAACAACCCAGTCGCTGGAGTAATGGACATTATTCTACCATGCAACAACCGCTCAATTAACTTTACGAGATTCGAAGTTAAAGAAACTGGCCCTATATTGTCTAACACATACCCATCTCCCTGCTTTTTAAGCAACGGGATAATCTTTGCTAGACGCCACTCATTTGGAATCTATGGCCCCTTAAGAGAGTAATTTATAAGTGCCAGTAAGTCGGTGGGAGATTCCTCGAACAAAAATTTTAATCATGCAAGAAGTCACACCATCAGGGCCAGGGGCCACGGGTGGAAGGCGGGATACAGTGTTCGAGAGCTTAGTGAGGGTGACCTCCTCGAAATCGTCCTATGTGGCAAGAAATCTCTGAGGAGAAGGAAGAAGAGCCGTAAACCGGCGTTCAAGGCCTCTGCCTATCTCTTCCAGAGACTGAGCACGCTCAGCCGGTGACTGAACTAGGGAAACAGCGTTCATGGTGGTCGAGATTAGTTTCCTGGATTTTAGGTAATTGAGTAAAGCACGCCTGTTACCAGATTTTGAAAGGCATTCGTAGTGTTGAGTATCGTACAACTGTTTTGCACGAGATACGGTGCGCTTAAATGTAGCTGCAATGAACTTATAATCTATCCAGTTTTTTGGACATTGATTGTGGAGAACTTTCTTCCAAGCAGCCTTTCTGCGCCTGTAATCTCGAGTGCACTCTGCATGGAGATGTTCCCTTACGTGCCTGGACCAAGAACTCCGATTTTTTACGAGCTCCATCCAAAATTGGACTAATGCGGATGGCATTATCTCCACTGTTGGAATGAGATAATTCTTAAGGTCTGCTTTGAGGACATTTTTAAAACTGCCGTAATTTATGAATGTGCGCCGTGTGCTGTTAGGAGAGGTCAACTGGCACATAACTTGGAAACTGATCGGAAGGTGTTCGCTATTGGATGCACAGTCAACTGGCGCCCAAGAGGACACAGTTATTCCGGGGGAAGAAAATGACAGGTCTAACGCTGAGTTAGACTGACCACGGACAAATGTGGGGAGACCCGAATTTAAATAGATGAGGTTATTTACACAAGCCCAGTCCCATAAGAGCGTACCGCAGCGATCTGATCGAAACCCCCAAGAAACATGATGCGAGTTGAAGTCTCCAACAATTAAAACCTCCTTTCTGCAACTAGATAAAAACCAGTCAAGAGGCCGAAGGTCATGCACACCTGTTGGAAAATATGCATTAGCCAGAGTGACTGGCTGATATCCAGGATGTGAGGGATCGGTAGTGTACGCGGGGTCATCGGAACGCGGCTGGGGGCGCTCAAAGCGAAGCGTCTCCTTTCTTGGAACGCGGCCGCTCGCGAACGCGCCGTGAAGTACGGGTGTCCCCCCTGCCCCGCGGTACCGATTCGCGCACGTGCCGGCACGAATGTGTATTTGTGTTTGTTTTATTTCGTGGTGGAGAGAATGTTCTACTCCGCACGTGCTGGCACGACCGTGCGTTTGTGTTTGTGGAAAGGGTGATTTACCCTACGGTAGTTGGAGGGCTGGCCATGCTCTCGATTAGCCAATCATATGAAGAATGTAGAATGACTGGGTGCTACCAAATGTCGGTCTGGTCTTTAGGTCTTCAAAACCGGGCCCCGGGGCCGCAAGCGAGGTTCTGCGCTAAGGTGAGATGCTATGCATCTTCGGCTATGCCGAGTAGGGGCCTTCCCTAGTGTTAGCCACATCCACCTTTTGTTGTTTTGTCCTTTTGCTGCTTAATATGTCTCCAGTGCCTTAACCTATGCTGTAAATATATTTATATAAATCTTTAAGTTTCCCTTTATCCCTGCGTGTCAACTCATCGTGAGACCGTCTCTGACGGGGTACCTCTGGTGCAGAGATCAAGCTTCAGTCTTCGAGTTAAACCAACCGTCTCTGGCGGGGCACCTCTGGTGCAAGGAAAGAAGAAGAACCTGAAATTTACTGGCGCAGTCGACAGGATCCTGCGGCCATCGGAAGACGGCGCAGGAAGAAGATTGAAGGCAGGGAGAAAGGCGACGACAAGGCAACAGGTCAGCGTTCGAGAACGGACCTGCAGGGAGAGACAGCGGTAAGGACCACGGCAGTAGTCCAGTGACGCGAGATTGCGTCCGGTCAACGAAAGCATTGCGTTGAGAACTTGACGGTCACCGGCGGCGGACCAGCGGCGTGCGACAGCTCATCGCAGCGTCCGGTGAAAGTGGCGGTTGACTCCAATGCCAAGAAGCTGGCAATGCGGATCGACGCATCGAAACCGTGAGTTTCCTTGGTCGCATTGTTCACGTCCCTGTGTTCGAGCCGGTAGGACATCTGAGCGGTACGGAAGGCGGTATGGACAGTCATCCAAGCCGGCCCTCACTTGACGTGAAGTACCGAGTAGAATTGGCGAAGGCGCGCTTAGCTTATTATCAGGCAGAGCTTGCAAAAGTGAATGGAGGAAAGGCGCCGCTATGCGAGGAAAAACCTCCGGATTTGCAGGTGTTAGAAGCAAGGCGCCAGCAGCTAGAGCTCGAGCTGGCTAAGCTCAAAGAGTCTAGGAGAGCTAGTCAACTAGCCAGGGAGAACTGCTCCGATGCCCGAGCGGAGAGGCCGCCAGTGCTGGAAGGCAAAGGTCAAGAAAACAGCCAAGCAGAAGTAAAAAGTGAGCCAGATTTCTGCGAAGCTGGAATCGCAGTTGAAGAAAGTATCGTGACGGAACGCAGCGTCGCGGTATTAGAGGCGGTGAACGCCCACTCCGACGATCGAGCTACACAGGTTAGCTCTACCCTAAATGACACCAGGGACGCGGACGCGCGTTCAAGATTGTTGGAAGTCACTCTGACAATTCCAAAAATGAGGTCTCAAGGAATCCGCGGAAAAGGGCCGTTCGGTCAGCATGAAGCGGCCAGTGACTACAGATGTAAGATCGGCGAGCTTGTGACTGGAGAAAGTGTAACGTTGCTGGAACTGCACACTGTGTCGGGCATAGGGAATGAAGTGCCCCGTAGCGTTACTGGTGGCAAGAGCCCTTCATCCGAGGCAGAGAGCGGAGGTGGGCCTGCTGGGCCGACCGGGAAGAGCTCCGGGCAATTGTCGAACGCAACCGATGGGTGTCTGGCCAGGTCATTTGAGGACCCTAAATAAGTGGCGACTTGCCGCAAGGCAAGCTCGGGTCAAGTGATTGCGAGGGAGCTCATGAAGCCTCGGAGTTAGACGATGCCACGAAGCCGGCAAATGCCTATCAAGCAGGGAACGGCAACGTCAGTGTTTACCTGAGCAGGAACGGGGCAAATGGCTCTAAGCGAGGCGAAGAGCCAGGAGGCAGGTGCGCGGCTTTCATGTTGAAAGCCGGTACGTGGAACATTACGTTTCGTGCTGCAGGTCGCCGAATCAAGTGTAGCGAGACCGGCTGCATTGGTACAGTTAGACGGGGCAAGGGCTATGCTCCTTACGCAGCACGCGGCTCGTACCGGCGCGCCAGAGAGAGCGGGCCCTCAGGTGCGTCGTGTAGTCAGGGGTTTGGACCCATCAAGGACCAGGACGTTTTTGATCCTGGAGGGCACCAACTTTTGAGCTCTCGCCCCGCTGTGGCGCCAGCCTAATGAGCATAGCGACCATTAGGTGTTAATCGTGTCGATTAAGACACGTGGGGCTCGAACGCACACAGGGACGCTCGGTGCGACCAAGGACGCTCACGTGGCCGCTAACGGACCCCATATCAGTGCTACTGAACGCTCCAGTTGCAAGTGTCTGTGTGTGTGCGCGCTCGTTCGCGAGCAGGACGAGGGTGTGTACTTGGAGGCGGTGAACTGGGTGCAACCCACCAACTTGGACGCCGTGTTACGGCGCACGGCAGGCATGCCACTGTGTGTGAGTGCATTTTGCTTATGTTTTCTTGGTGCCCTTAAGCATTTTGCGTAATTTTGTGTTGGTGCCCGTGTGCATTAATTTGCTTTTGGTTTTGTTGGTGCCAGTGCTTGTGTAGCTGCGGTATGTCACCCACAGGGTGGTTTCGTGACCGACACCGATCTCTTCTGTGTTATAATTCTAAAAGTGGCATTTGAGCCCTTTGTAGAATCTTGTGAAGGGCGTGTAAGCGATCGGTAGTGTACGCGAGGTAATCGGAACGCGGCTGGGGGCGCTCAAAGCGAAGCGTCTCCTTTCTTGGAACGCGGCCGCTCGCGAACGCGCCGTGAAGTACGGGTGTCCCCCCTGCCCCGCGGTACCGATTCGCGCACGTGCCGGCACGAATGTGTATTTTTATTTGTTTTATTTCGTGGTGGAGAGAATGTTCTACTCCGCACGTGCTGGCACGACCGTGCGTTTGTGTTTGTGGAAAGGGTGATTTACCCTACGGTAGTTGGAGGGTTGGCCATGCTCTCGATTAGCCAATCATAAGAAGAATGTGGAATGATTGGGTGCTACCAAATGTCGGCCTGGCCTTTAGGTCTTCAAAACCGGGCCCCGGTGCCGGAAGCGAGGTTCTGCGCTAAGGTGAGATGCTATGCATCTTCGGCTATGCCGAGTAGGGGCCTTCCCTAGTGTTAGCCAGCTCCGCCTTTTTGTTGTTTTGCATCTTTTTGCTCTTTAATTTGTCTCGAGTGCCTAAACTTGTATATGGAATGTAAATAGCTGTACATAAATCTTCAAGTATTCGCCTTACCCCTGCATCTCAACTCATCGCGAGAGCGTCTCTGACGGGGCACCCCTGGTGCAGAGATAAAGCTTCAGTCTTCAAGTTAGATAAACCGTCTCTGGAGGGGCACCTCTGGTGCAAGGAGGAAAGAGAACCTGTGAAATTTACTCAGGAATATTGAGATCAAGAGCCTGAATTTCGCACTGCCTGTCCATATATTGAAATAAGGGAGTAATTGCTCATTGACGTCCACCCGAGCGCAGCCATACGGCTACAAAGGAAAACTACACAGCTTTCACAGAAACTTCGTAGTTAAAGAAAAATTCGTCCTGGTCCGGGGTTCGAACCCGGGACCACCGCTTCACCGGAGCAGTCGCTCTACCAATTGAGCTAACCGGGACGGCAAGCTTATGGTAGGGCGAGAGAGAATTGATCAATAACTTAAGCTAACCGGGACGGCAACCTTATGGTAGGGCGAGAGAGAATTGATCAATAACTTGATCAATAACTTCAAGTTATTTATCAATTCGCTCTCGCCCTACCATAAGCTTGCCGTCCCGGTTAGCTCAATTGGTAGAGCGACTGCTCCGGCTAAGCGATGGTCCCGGGTTCGAACCCCGGACCAGGACGAATTTTTCTTTAACTACGAAGTTTCTGTGGAAGCTGTATAGCTTTCCTTTGTGGCCGTATGGCTGCGCTCGGGTGGACGTCAATGAGTAATTACTCCCTTATTACAAATCTACTCCACCTTGGGGGATTCCCCTAAACATTTGGTCAACATATATTGAAATGACACAATGGCCCTGTGGCAAAACTTTGTAGATACGAACAATAGCAAACCACCAAGACAAATCAGGCGAATACGGACCAATACGGACCAATACGAATACGGACCGGCTACCCTCGTTGGAATGTTGAACCAGACACTTGGGGCAGTGATCACAGCCCTATTTTAATCTCCATCACAACTTCGCGTCTCCGGAAAATACGCCGCAGCGTGCGCTTTACATCATGGGATTCCGTACGCGCAGATAATAGGTTGTCTACGCTGAACCCATCTACTGTTCTGTCTACCCTCTCAGCTGTTTTGTCGACTCATACATTCGCCACTACTGTAAATGAGGATGATCCGAACCCGGACATGCATCTCCTTAATCTCTGGGCTCTTCGTCGCAGGGCGGATCATTATGCTTCTCGCAATCCCGACGACCCTTCAGCTCTTCCAGCTCTTCATCGGGCTACTGCACGTGCGCGGCGCTACTCAAAGCGACTTAGCAGACAACGCTGGGCTGCATGGTGTGCCCGCCTCTCCTCTACACAGGGTAATAGACATCTTTGGCGGGTATTTCACGCCATGGAACGCACTTCTCAAGTAGCTGATTATACCGAGAGCATTCGCTTGGCTCTGAATGTGGATGAAACTTCATTTGCACAACAAGCAGCACGTCAGTTTTTCCCACATCATGACTGCCTCCCTACCCCTTCTCCCATATTATCGATTTCGGGGCCCCCTGATGAGGTTACTTCAGATTTTACCATGGCAGAATTGCTGGCCTCCATAGATCGCCTCAAAACAAGCACTGCTCCCGGGCATGACGGTGTACCTAACTCGTTGTTTCGCAACTTGGAAGGACCTGCTCTACATTCCCTCCTTGATACATTCAATGAGGTGTGGCATACTGGAGTTATTCCTGCAGAGTGGAAACATTCCATCGTTGTCCCAATCCCCAAATCAGGTCAGCCGCCGGTTTCTCTTTCGGCCCTCCGCCCTATTTCACTTACGCCTACTATCTGCAAGCTTTATGAACACATTCTAGCAGCTCGCTTGTCGTGGTGGCTGGAATCGAATGATTGTTATGCAGAATCTCAAATTGGGTTCCGCCCTCACATTGGAACAGAAGACGGCCTGGCTGTTTTGGCTGCGGACGTACTAAACCATTCTCCCCATAGTCATCTTGTTCGTACGGTGATCGCGACTGACATCACAAAGGCATATGACAACGTCCTACACTCTTCTATTCTTAGCACCCTTCAAGATCTCGGTCTCCCGCATCGCTTTCTCCTTTCAATTCACTCATTTTTAACAAACAGAACCTTCAGTGTACGTATCCATGGGAAGCCTTTTGGTCACTTTACCTCCAACCGCGGTGTACCCCAGGGCTCCGTCCTCGCCCCCACATTATTTAATGTAACTTTTATACCTCTTGTCCGAGCCCTAGAGAAAATTCCTTCTGTGCGCGTCCTTGCGTACGCCGACGACATAACCTTGTGGTCCTGTAATCCAGATGCGTCTGTGCAACAGTCGGCGCTTCAGCAAGCGCTGGATGCCTTAACATCACGACTACCCCCTTTGGGTCTGACCCTCTCGTGTAATAAATCTTGTTTTATTCGCATTGGCAACAGAAGTGGCTTACGGAAAGCAGCACCTTTTACCTTTAAGGTAGACAATTCTCCAATTCCTCAAGTTGAAAGTGTGCGTGTGCTAGGTCTTCTACTTCATACATCTGGGACTGGGACTCCGTGGCTAAACACGACCCGTAAATCGGCTCACGCTACTCTTGGTCTGATTCGACGCATAGCTATGCGCTCTGGCGGAGCGCGTTTTGATACTGCCCGTCAGCTCGTGCGCTCCATTCTTCAGCCGCGGATAGTGTACCAAGCGCAATTTCATCGCCTCACCCGACGACAGTGGGACTCCCTTGAATCAATCAATCGGGAGGCTATGCGCGCCATAACTTATCTTCCGCGTATCACACCCATACCCATTCTGCAAGAGTACGCTCAACTTAATACATTGAGTGAACTTATCGACCAGCGTGAGGCAAACAGAGCACGCAAGATGTCGCTTCAGCTTCATCGTTTACAGACTCTTCCCCCATGGTCATACTGTCAGCTCACAGACAATCGCCCCTCTGCTTCGACGCCGATATCAGCCGCCCATCTTTCTTCAGGGTGCATAATATACACCGATGCATCACACACAGCAGTGCAGGGAGTTACTGCAGTTTACAGTCCCTCACATCCTCATCTCAACTCCCGCGCTACATATAGCACGGATACTTGCTCCCCCCTGGCCTTGGAGCTTCAGGCGATACACAATGCCATTGCTTCCCTTCCACACGTACCTACTTTCGATATTGTACACATTTACACCGACTCCCTTGCCGCCCTTAAGCAGCTTAAGGCTGTCCGGCGCACATTCCAAGTTACACAATCCATTCACCAACTTTGCACAAAATACCCCTGTCCTGTGCGTATACACTGGATTCGCGGGCATGCCCAGGATCCGCATAATATTCATGTGGATGCAATGACACACCTTGACACATCCGATATCCCGCCACCTTCCCCTCTTCCCTCAGATCCGTTCCTGTCCCATGTTTCCGAGAAACAGTCTTTGCGTCAGCGAACACGCGCTCTAATTCCTCCGTGTTCGTACCCTCTCCCCCGGAGTCTTACTCGGGAGGAGGAGGTATCTGTGCGCCGGATTCGGGCAGGAGCGGCTCTGACTCCTTGTGTGCGTCATCGGTGGCGTGACAAACGTTACGAAGTGACAGACAAGTGTCCCCATTGTGGTGCTGCGCCCGACCAGTGTGATGAAAAACACTTGCTGTGGACTTGCCCGGCTACAGCTTCTGTGAGACGACGTTTACTAAGAAAGGTTGGCCTGCGATGGAACGTTGCAGACGACTATACCAAGTGGACTCTAGATAATCGCTATATCACGAACTTGTGCCGCTTTTTAAGCGAGGCTTGTTTGCACTCATTTTTATAACTTTCTTTCCTTTTTCATTATGCCTGATGGCAAACAGCTCGAATAAAAAAAAAATAGCAAACCACCACCTCTTGAGGGCCGGTCAAGCCTGAAAGAACGATAATTTTGTAAACTGAACCCAGAATCTTTAGTGAGCCACGTTTCCTGAAGAGCAATTAAATCTGGACTTAAGTTACTCATTAAACAAACTATATCTGTTGAAGCGGAAAGAATAGACCGGCAGTTCCACTGCAACACCTTCAACGACCCGATGTCGCCGAAAGGGCCGCAGCGGAGACCGCCTGATCCAAAATACGGCCTTTGGGTGTAGATTTAGGGTGATTATATTTTGTCTTCGACTGAGAGCAAGACGGACTAGCACCACTTAACGGAGACGGGCTGCGCTTTTGAGCACGCATCTCAGTCTCCATGTCAACGCACTCTTCAGATGAGATTTCTGTCGCACTGTGATGTGGATAACTGGATGGAGGAATATACGAAGGCTGTGATTGAGTCTCACTCAGTGGATTGGAAGCCAAGGGCACAGAATGTTGGGGAGGTGCAACCAATGGAGAAGTGATTGTGCCACAAAGAGGAGCAATAGAAGCTTGCAACAAAGTGGACATCTGGGATGCCATGACCTGCGAAATGCACGCGGACAGATTTTCAACTATACGATCCAAGGCACTTGCTGTTGCTTCCTCCACCGCCGCAGCAATCGCTTGCGACAAGGAGCAATCCACAACGGTTGCATGCCGCACTGCCACACTTGCATAGCCAGATGTCCTATCTTTGATGACCGCAACTGCCTCACGTCTTGAGCACCTGCGCTTGTCAATCAACTCTAGCGCTTGAACTTCCTCAGCCCGCCCTGGGCATTCGGAATGGCTTACTGAGTGTCCACCACCACACAAACAGCAATTCTCGTCTTGAGAACACCCAGCGGGGTCGTGGCTCTGTCCACACCCACAGCAACGGAAACTCGATTTACAGGCCCTGGCGCGATGGGCAAACCTCCAGCAATTACGGCACTGAATTGGCCGAGATGTAAATTGATCCACACGGAAAACCAAAGGCCACACCTTAACTTCAGATGGACAGGTCAGCCCCGCAAATGTAGCAATAACTGTCTCCGTCGGTATCTTTCCTCCATCCTCCACACGACTGCATCGGTGAATGGCGATGACGCCAGCCGAAGTGAGCTTTTCTAATGTCTCAGACGCGCTTAGCCGTGGGTCTACGCCACGGAATAGCCTTTCCGAACACGCCAGTTGAGGAAGTATGAACGCGCTCAAAGGGTGATTGGCAAACGAAGAACACTTGAGTAGGTCAGCCACGCATGCCTGGTCTGGCGATCTGCAAACTATCCCGCCACGGCCGAACTGGCGGACGTCAGTGATCCTCATGCAATGAGGGGCGGTCGATTTAAGGGCAGCATGAACAGCCACGGGGTTATTCAGCTTGATAGAGCCCTCATCCGAGGGGACGAGAGCAACCGGAATGCTGCTTACTCCGCCACGGAAGAAACAATCAAGAGGCAGCTCATCTGGGGAGAGACAAGCTGACCAGGGGGAATTCCCCTGGCCTGGAGAGCTTGTGGACATCAGCCCACGTTCCCGCGTTCGGTCACCCTTGGAAAATAGGAAGAGAACACAAGAAATCAAGCGGAAATTGGAGAAATAACTCAGCACCGCCTGGTACCGCCTGGTACAGCACAGACGGTGACGCCATGTTGTGGTCAAACTCTGCAGCTTTGCTTGCCTCCGCTCGTAGCCAGCTTGGAGTGATATACCACTTAAAGAAGGCTATTTTTATTGCAGGAATCTTCAGGCGCATTTACTTTTTTTTTCTTGCAACTATTATCGAATACAACTCAAGTCTGCAGTGAAGTACCATCCACATTCAGGACCGCCGAACAGTGTTCCTCCGTGAGAGAAAGTCAACCTTTGTTAAACCTATTCATGCTACCTAAACCAGACGCTAATCAACAGACGAAAATATAAGCTCAGTAATTTTGATAGCTGTAATTTGTTTGATACGGTCTAAGACTGAAAACTAATTTTGTTCACTGTTGTGATTGGCAAGGCCGCGGACTGTAGCCCACTGTTTGCAACAGCAGCTTTTTGTAAGTTGTATCCTACTATAGTCACCGTTTCTCGCAGTTTTTAACAGTGCTTTTCACTCATTTGCACGATGTTTGGTAAAGTCAGACTGCCACTATTCTAATAATGGCGCTGCAATCGTCAGTGCTCCTACCAGCGAAAAAATCGGGGCGGGTATGTGTGATAGGTACCATCAGTCTTACTTTGTGGATGGTTCTGAAAACCCCCAAAAGCTGCAAACTATATCTTGAGGAAATATATGCATACGGTTTATCACGTTATTTATTCTCTGCCCAGGCGGAGGGTAGTCCTTGTTGCGTCGTTAGTAGTAGTAGTAATAAACATCTTTATAGAACGAGTGGGAAATATTCACGAATTGCTGTTGCAGGGAGAGCGCATATGTAGTGATAGGGTTTACAGACGCCAAATACCACCAAAAATGAAAAACTCTTATTTTAGAAAGTACATTTGAAATTGTTCTCTCGTGTTTCTGAGCCCCGCAGCCGGGTAGACATTCATTTAGGCAAAGAACGTTCGATTACCGCAAAGAAAATGTGGCCGATAAAAGTTAATAGACTGACCCTTTGAAGCCTCCATGCCTTTTTTTGTTTGTTGAACACTCAGATGATTTTTGCTGGCGCCCTCTGCCTCTTTCATGCGGAAGTTTTTCAACTTACACAATTAAGCTAGTATCACAGGGGTCCCCTCAGGCATTAAGAAGGTACCAGCCGGTGCAACTATCAGCGACGAAACAGCCCGACGTGAGCGTGTTTTCTTCTGGCCAGTCGACAGCGTCGGTCTAGCAAAGCAAAGTGTAGCACCAGTTCTCCTAGCGAGACTTCAGTGTCGGGAATCTGTTGGTGCTGAGCGTCTCAACTGTGCTAGAATTTCCTCGCACTCTGCAGACTGCGTACAGACTCCTAATTTGCATGTTCTTATGTCATTGCCTGTCGTGAGCAGCTGCCGGAAGTTCAGTGCAGTAGCGAGATTTGTGCTGCCCTTGAAGGTGGCCAGCGAGGTCCACCAGGTGTGGTTGCAATGCAGGAAGAAGAAGAAAAGAAAGCACGTTTGTCGGGATTTGGACCGCGCACATAGACTTGGAGAGCCGTATTAAGGTTGCTATGAGGCAAAATGAGGTATCAGCTCTGGTCAGTTTAGATATTGCAAATCCTTACGACAGCGTTGAACACAGCATTTTGCTTCACAAACTGGCTAATGTACAGCCTCCTTTGTACCTCTCTGCGTGGATAGGAGAGTTCTTAAGGAATAGAGCATTCTTTTGTTCTAAGGGTACGTTAACTTCTACAACATACGCCCAGTCAAGAGGTGTCCCACAAGGCTCCGTTCTTTCACCGTTATTGTTTAACATACTAATGCGTGATATCCCTAATCACCCAGCCGTCAAAGCTTATGTGTATGCGGATGATATTGCTTTTTTCGCTTCTGCCAAAGACATTCATATCTTGAACCAATTACTGCAAGAGCATTTAAATTCTCTGGAAGTTTGGCTAGACAGCATAAAGTTAACTTTAAATGTCAACACGTGTGCCGTCCTTGTTTTCCCACAGGCAACCCCTCTTTACATCTCTCTGTCATATCACTTTATCCTCATCCCGCAAATTGATTCAACAAAATACTTGGGTATAATATATGACCCGCATTTAGACTGGCGGCCAAACATTAGAAGCATTGCGCTTAAGGGTGAGTGTGCCCTCGGCCGGTTGGTGAGGATCAGCAACGAAAACTTCGGTATGCGACGAAACACTCTACTACTTCTTTATAAGACCTATGTACGGCCAATCCTTGAATTCGGCTAAATTCTCTTTTCTGGGTGCCCAAAGTACAAGTGTGAACCCCTGTTTGTTATGGAGCGACGCGCTCTGCGCCTTTGCTTAGGTCTGCCTAAATCAGTAGCTAATGCTGTGTTGTACTTGGAGGCGCGGATACCTGATCTCAATCCCCGGTTTCAGCTTATCACTTTGCGGACATTTTTAAGGTCTTTGGAGCCTGTTCCTAGATTGGCTAACCCTATATTTACAACGAATCCAACTCTCTTTTTTTGGCACTCCCTGGCCTCGGTATAAGCTCCCTCAGGTGGTGTTCACTAATTCCCTGCTGTCAAATATTTCTGTATCAATGAGATCTTTGGTACTAGTCAACCACAGGCGGGCTAACACGGCAGTCTCATTTGACAACACCCTCCCAAGGAATGCTAAGAACCTGCCCAACAATATGTTAAATGGGCTCATAGAGGAGTACCTAGACAATTTTCCAAACCATATTGCCGTCTATACAGATGCCTCCCAGCAAAATGAAAAGGCTGCTATTGCCATTTACTCAAGGGCTCTTCATTGGAGCTACTCATTTTGGGCCCCTGACTATACCCCTACTTTTGTAGCTGAGTTTCTGGCCATTGAGTTGGCCTTAATAAGGATTCCCTGCAGTATCACTCGGTTTATTATACTCTCAGAAAACCTTTGTGTTTTGGCAGCGCTCGAAACCTCGAGAGATACTCCTATGAGCCGTTCCCTTCAATTTTTTATTCCTCCACATGTTACAGAAGTACGCTTTCACTGGGTCCCTGGGCACTGTGGCGTTGTTTCTAATGAGAGGGCTGATTTTTTAGCAAAGTCTGCCCTTAATGGACCTATTGTCCATTTCGTCCCAAATACTGTTTACTTGACTCTAGTACGCTTTCAGCGATTCCAGCGTTTCCAAACCTGGAGCCATGAGCCTCTCCTCGCTGCAGCGGATTTTCAACACGTGGCATTTCCTTGGAGTGTGCGGATGTGCAGTTCGAGGCAATGTGAGGTGTCAATGACCCTTTTGCGCTGCAGGATACCGCGGCTAAATCTTTATTTATGCCGATCGGGGCTTTCGATATCCAACCTTTGTGAGTCTTGTGGCGAAATTGGGTGTATAGAACATTTTTTCCTCTCCTGCCGGCGGGTCGCTGCTCTCCGCAGAATTTACTTGGAGATCCCCCTCGCTCGTCTTGGGCTACCTCTATCTATTCCGATTGTCTTATCTTTCGGGGCAAGCGCCAAAAGATAAGCCCTGATACTAGTGTGCGATTCTATTCACGATTATATAATTTCATCTGGTAGATTCCTCTGCTAGAATGAGAATTCACAACTTTTCCTTCTCCGTGTTTTCTTGTTTTCTACAAATTCTAGCTCTGCGTCCCAAAATTTAAAAAATGCTCCATTCCCTGTACATGAGTGCGTTTGTATCCGCTATGCACCATGCCAATCCCCCGCCGTGGGTATGTGCCATTCAGCCTGATGACATCATCATCATCATCATTATCATCATCATCATCCTTCCGCCATGCCTTCCCCATCGTGGCTGTCGTCCGATTATCCCTAAGTGGAAAATTGCAGAGCCTGCATTTTCGTGGGTACAGAAAGAACAGTGCAAGCCTTAAGCCAGGACTTGGTCATAGCCAGGAATTTGGGCAAGCGCTTTTATCTCCCTTGGCTACCGTCTTGTGACGCACGGCTAGTACGCAAGGCTAGTAAGATAGTACGCTGACATCATCCGTGAAGGAAGTAATAAAGAGAATGACTTAGTGGCTTCCGAGCAGCACGTGATAAGCTGCTAGCTTTAGCGGCGCTGCCTGTACGCTGTCTCGACTTCCTGGTAATGAGTCGCACCCGCGGCAAACGCCGACAGCGAAATTTGCTCAGGCGCATATGCAATCTTCGCGGGCGGTTACATTACGAAACTTTTCAGAGGCCCAAGCCTCTGGGCCAGCTGTAGGAACCGCACAAGTCACGACAGTTGCATACAAAAGGTTCCCTGCCTTGACGCCGGTCGAGCGGCCTGCACGGATGGATCGCGATTGAGCGTTGGGTGTTTTCTTTTTTTTTCCCCAAGCCTGGCCTTTCTTTCTTGCACAGCTTTTTTCAGTGATACCGGCACGTGAAGTGAGCCAGGAGGGAGAGGTTTGCTTAGAGAGGACGGCGGAGACGTCAGTCGCTCGGATCATTATTGTCTGGCCTGCTACTATGCACGGGTGAAGGGGAAGAAGTGAAGAAGGAGGTCATCGAACTCTGAGGATGGACCATCAAATAATAGAAAGGACTGCGGTTTTCATTCGTTTCCGCTGAATCTCAGTTCTTCAGAGTGCCCGTAAAATCCATCCGAATATTATTCGTGGCTTCGGAATACATCTTCATTCAGCGGATTTGCGACAACAGCATCTTCTCCGCACCCGAATCCGAAAACCACGACGCCACTCGCTTTAACGTGGACTTGGCAAAGGTGCACGTGTGCCTGATAGCTCAGGACTCAACTGGCCTACGTTGTCTCTGCGCTGAAGGTGAGCGAGATGGATTCTTTGTCCAACCGTGCAGACTGAAAACCTCGGGAAGCAGCCATTTAATTCATTTTTCGTTAAAATATGGGCACTGACAGATAAATTCGACAGTGGCACAGAGCCAAGCTTCATGAAGTCAGTGCGCATTAATCAGATCCACATTTATAAATCAGTCTAGCTGTGTGACCATGAAACGGAGCACACCGCAGTTAAAGGGCCATTCTTTTTTAACATATTGAGTCGATAACCACATCCAACTCCTCAGAGACCCCTCTATCTGCGACATGAAACCGCTTTTAAATATCAGCCAGAAGTATTTTAAAACCGCAAAAACCAGGAAACCGAAACTGAGTTTCAACCAAACTATGACGTCCGGACAGACTAGCCTATGACGTCTCAGATACTGTGAAAAATTTAACGTAAAACATTGCTTGGCTAGACTGGCAACTGCGAGCGACAGATTGAGTCATTATTTATCTGAAACGGCCGAAAACATGCTCGAAATTTTATCCTCCAGCAGACGCAGTGGAGAACATCGACGACCGAACAAACTGTGACATCCCACTCGCAAAGCTGCCCGAAGAAATCGGCCCTACTGAGGCAACTAAATGGGAAATTTCAAAATAACTTTGCGCTGTGACGCAGCGCCGCCCGGATGAAAAATTTGGCACAGGAGACTAGGAGGCAGCGATGAACGTGCACTTAAAACTTCAGTCAAATCCGTAGAGGTAGATAAAACTCCGGAGTTGCCCTTGAAAGCCCTTGTTTGGGGAATAATGCCTAGAAGCAACGGTTCAGAGAGAGAGAGAGCAAAGAGAGAGGGAGGAGAAGGAAAAGCGGCGAGGCTAAGCAGGGGAAGGTACCAGTTTGCGGCCCTTGAATGGGGAGAGAGAAGTGCGTCCGAACACGTCGAGGACCGCGGGCTGGTTTAACGCGAACCGCTTTGACGGGAACACTAGAGATACAGTTTAAATGCTAACATCGAGCCAAGAAAGAAAGAACCCAGTTGAAAAGCACGGCAGAAAAGTTTCTGTCGTCACAAGAGATTTTTTGTAATGTTTTCGACCTAAAAATTTGTAGTAACAGAATTTCGTGTAGTTGCTGCAGAAAACTTACGACAGAATTACCGACTGCAGAAACGCATCGCAGAAAAAACTACAGTACTATAGAAAAATGCTCCAAAACAGAAAAATTGGTTGTTACGACATGACTTAGATGTTTAGTGGTATTTTTTACACGGTTTTTTTCCTTTTCTTTAACTGGAAAAGATCAAGTAATAAACAGGATATCAATTGTTGGTGCAAGTGGCGCGTCTCTTCCTTCGCATGCCGATAGCGTGTCATGACAAATTCAGCGAGGCACATTTATTTCTGATCATGACATTACATCTGAAGAGCCGCCGCGGTGGCTCAGTGGTTATGGTGCTCAGCTGGTGACCCGGAAGACACTGGCTCGATCTCGGCCGCGGCGGTTGAATTTAGTTGGAGGAGAAATTCTAGAGGCCCGTGTACAGTGCGATGTCAGTGCACGTTAAAGAACCCCAGGTTGTCGAAATTTCCGGAGCCCTTCATTACGGCGTCTCTCATAGCCTGAGTCGCTTTGGGACGTTAAACCCCTTAAATCAAACCAATTACACCTGAAGGTGTTTTCAGAAATTTTGACACATTTTTTAGGGCACTTAGTGTCTTGAAGCCACTCAGTGTCTTGAAACCACTTAGTCTCCACCAAGCCGACACTTCCGTCCCGAACAACATCGCTGTCCAGCTCATGTTTTGCAGCACTAAGCTACAGATACACAGCGGCCGTGCAAAGATCTCCAAGCCAGCGAGGAGAAAAATAAAGAGGAAGCATTTGCAAGGATAACTTCTGTCCAAAGAAACGACGAACACCTTCCGCCGCCGATGAAGTCTGGGCATTCGACACCCACGACAACCAGAGCGTTCACCACCAGAATGCCACTCCTGACAGTGAAGTGGGGAACGACTTGCCCGCACTTTGAATTTACGGCCATCCTCCAGCAGAAACCATCGCCGCACATCGACTGCATCGCTCCTTAGGGGATGTTGAACTGCTCCTTAGGGCTAGCATTTTGCTGTCCTCGTTGCACCCAGACTGGCCGTGTTCTCGCGAGGCGGTCTGTCGCCGAATGTCGTTGCGTGTAGGCCAAAAACGCATAGAAATCTGATCCTCCATTGGATGGACCTCCTGCAATAGAGTAGGAAATGCTCCATTGTTTCCACCTCTCCGCAAGTCGCACAAAGGTTTGAGGGACTAAACCCGCATCTGCATAAATAAAGATTTAAGCTGGGAATTCTGCACCGCAGGAGTGTCATTGCAACCTCACACTGCCGGGATTTACAAGCACGAACCTTCCATGGGTACATGAGATGGTGGTAGTCAATAGTAGACAGCAAGGGATCGTTGCACATAGTGGTAATATGCTGAAAGCGCTGAAAGATAGACATTCCGAAAAGGATCAGATTAGGGACGCTACAGGCGACCGGTGCATTGAGAGCAGATTTTGCTAAAAAGTCTGCTGCATCGTTTTGAGAAATCCCGCAGTGACCTGGGATCCAAACGAAGCGCACCTCTTTCACCCATCCAGGAATGCAGGGTCAGAACAACGCTTCTTCTTCTTCTTCCTCTTTATAATGGCACTAGCCGGCGCGTGGCAGTCTGTGGTCCTCTTTTTCTTTCGTCACCTACACCTGCACCTTCTTCTTCCTCTTGCACGTCCTTCTCGAAAATACCTTCGCCTTCTCGTATGGTGGGACAAGGAACCGGAAAAAAAGGGAAGAAAGAGAAAGTAAGGTCAA
Organism: Amblyomma mixtum; assembly: GCF_055824585.1. Lineage (NCBI taxonomy): Eukaryota > Metazoa > Arthropoda > Arachnida > Ixodida > Ixodidae > Amblyomma > Amblyomma mixtum. Next base: position 147,375,154 of record NC_143018.1, read on the forward strand.
AGGAAGAAAATTGTTTTATGGGGCTTTGAGGTCGCAAAGCGACTCAGGCTATAAGAGACGCCGTAGTGAAGGGCTGCGGAAATTTCGACCACCTAGGGTTTTTTAACGTGTATTGACGTTGCACAGTACACGGGCCTCCATCTTATGAAGCTTTTTTTGTGGCATAGACGACTCTGAGATTAGGAAACTTGGCACTAGGTGTGTTAGATAGGCCTGCCAATTGCTATCTCTAAACAAGAACACGAGTATTTGGTTTCTTCAGGATCAAATTCTGATTATGTTTGTCTGTGAATAATCAATAAGTGTTGCCTTCTTGAACGTGTGCAGTTCTTGTTTTTTCGGCTCTTCGGTGATGCCCGCGTACACTTAAGAAATTGCATCCTGATGATGATGACGATGAATTTTTATGGCGCAAGGGCATCTGGGGCCAGTGAGCGCCACGGCACAATGTATTTTTCCTCTACTCAAGGTTGGGTCGAACACCGATTTCCAAAGCATTTCACCCTAAATAAGCCGAGCACCAGACCAGGGGAAAGCTTGTGGCCATTATAAGTAGAAAACCAGCGGAAAGGACGCGTTCACAAGGAGAAGCACACAGAACAACGCTGGAAACACAAACAAAAATTCTTTACTTGGTGAATTGCTAACATCAGAACAGGGCGCAAATGCGCGAGAGCAACCACAAAGGTAAACAAAACAACAAACACAAAATTGATTAAGCGACCGAAGATTGCATGTGGCAACCTATGCCCCGTTCATGAAACTGTAGCCTTTTAGCCTTCCTTGTAACCAAGCAAGCGAAGCTTTTCGTTTCTGCAATTATCATACACTCCTTTTTAGAAGACGCGAGCATCGCCTGGTTCCCGTTTACCGAGGATAAATGGAGAATGTCCCGCAAAAAGCTGAGCGGTTTATCTTGAACAAACATATAATGCACCGGCTCGCCGAATACATTGCTCTTTTTTTTTCTCTCTCGTGCGTCGCTTCACCATCTGAAGTTACAGCAAGGTGTGTTGCTGGGGAGTTGGTTGGGGTACATCTTGAGAAAAAAACACAGCGCTTGCAGAACAAGAAGGACACACAACTGCGCTGACTAACAACTTTTATTTCGGAAGGGGGCCGATCCGCGCCTTTTTTACAGAACTGGAGGGAATGATGCGCACGCGCACAGATCAGCAAAGTGGGAGCATGGAAAGAGCCAACACGTAGACCAACTATTCTTATCGTCACTGATATCCAACAACGCAGCCAAAACAAGGGATAAGGTGTTGGCTTCTTCGGGATCTTTTTAGAACTTTTTGGAATTGTTTCTTTACGTTCCCTGCCTTTGTTTCCCCCGTTGTGTCTTTCTCTCTTTTTTTCCTTTTTTTCTTTTCTCGCTTGTTTTTTTCTGTGTTATTGGTTATCAGTGACGATAAGAATAGTTGGTCTATGTGTTGGCACTTTCCGTGCTCCCACTTTCCTGATCTTTGCGCGTGCACTTCACTCCCTCCAGTTCTGTATAAAAGTTGCGGATCGGCTCCCTTCCGAAATAAAAGTTGTTAGTCAGCGCAGTTGTGTGTCCTTCTTGTTCTGGTCCTTTGTCTGCAAGCGCTGTGTTTTTTTCTGAAGTTACAGCCTCTTTTCGCGCATGACAAGCTTAAAGTAGACTCTTCTCGCGCGACATACGGGCACCGCGGATACATGCATCCCCCTGGCATTGGAACTTCAAGCCATTTACAATGCCATTGCTTTCCTTCCGCTCGTTTCCACATTCAGTGCAGCTCATCTTTGCGCCGACTCCCTCGCCGCCCTTGAACAGCTTAAGGCATTTCGACGCACATTCCATCTACACTATCAATTCATCTGCTCTGCGCAAAGTACCCATGTCCTGTACCCATACACTGGATTCGCGGCCATGCTCACGATCCACATAACATTCAAGCTGATGCTATGACTCACACTGACACATCACACGACCCACCACCTTCCCCTCTTCCCCCAGATCCGTCCCTGTCCCATGTCTCCGATTCAGAAGCTCTGCGCCAGCGAACACGCGCTCTAACACCTCCGTGTTCGCACCTTCTTCCCCGTAGTCTTACACGGCAGGAGGAGGTATCAGTGCGTCGGATTCGGGCAGGGGCGGCTCTTACCGCATCTGTCCGTCATCGGTGGCGTGATAAAGACCTGTCAACAACTGACAGGCGCCCTTACTGCGGCGCTGCACCGGACATTTGTGATGGTCGGCACCTGTTGTCGAGTTGCCCAGCCTCTATTAGAAAACGGGAGCCTATGCGTCTGCCTCGCAGAAACTGGTCTCCACCCCTACTTTTAACTTTCTATATCCTACATTCCACTCCCCCTTTCTCAACTTATGAATTATGGCAGATTTCTCAAATAAAAAAAGTAGACTCTGCGACATATGCCCAACATTCTTGGTCAAAAATTACGAATATTGGAAAAATGTACACTAGTGGTATAGGAATATTGAAAGTAATGATCCATTCTTCGGTTAAGCAGCAAAAACTTTCTTCTATAGTGTTTCCCTCGCAAGCATCCAGCAGTTAAGACTGGCGTATTAAATCAATGGTGAACGCTTTCCACAATAGCAAACACGTTAGCAGGAAAAAAAAATGCGAGCCTGTAGAGGAGAGATTTGCGGTTCATTGTTATGATGAAATCATGGAATATGTGAAAAAGCTGTCTTCATAAAATCTGTTCTGCTCAAAAATGCCTTTGTCCAGGATTTTTAAGTATGTACAGCCCCCGTCAAAATCTCACCGTAAAACAGCGGGCTTACACGTCGAAGAAAGAAGACACGCACACACACAGCGCTGAACTTACAACTGCATGGTTTATTGCATTGCTCGCAATAAATACCGGAAAGGAATACAAAAAAAAAAAAAAAAAACCAAAGGAAGGCGAGGAAGGTATCCTCCTGTCGCATCATGTCGTCAATGGTTATTCAAGATATTGAATCTCGTTTCTTGTCAGTGCCATCGATGGAGTGCTAACGCATGACGCGCCTTTCCTATCTATGATGAATGCTTCATGTAGTTCACGTTTGTGTTGATGATTATACCGCCTCAAAATCTGGCTTCGTCCAAAGTTAGGTGTGCAATGACAGGCAGATACGTGTTTTGCCAGCGTGCTGCCGTATCCCGTGCGGTTGTTAATGGCGTGCTCTCGTAGACGGTCGTTCATGCAGCGTCCACTTTGGCCCACATAAGATGCGCCGCATGACAGCGGTATGTCGTAGATTACCTCCGTATCACAGGTGTTGAACATTTTTTCATGGCTCTTACTGCTCCGCGCTGGTTTTGGGGCATCTTCGTTCACCATTCTGCAAAGCATATTGAGCTTTTTGGGTGCGGTTAGGATCAAATTCACTCCAGCACGCCCTACTATCTTCTTCAACGAGTGGCTGATCCCGTGCAGATACGGCATAACAGCCATCTTCTCTCTTTCTTTGCGTGGCCTTATCGGGAGGCTTGATAGGCGGAGATCTTTCAGGAGCTTGAAGCCGATCTCTAAAATGAGGGCATCCGGGAAACCCGCTTCGCGTAGACGTTTCAGCTGAGATTCCATGCTAGCTTGATGTAGGTGATGGCACGATCTTTTGAGGGCATCAACACAAACGTGAACTATATGAAGCATTCATCATAGATAGGAAAGGCGCGTCATGCGTTAGCACTCCATCGATGGCACTGACAAGACAAGAGATTTAATATTTGAATAACCATTGACGACATGATGCGACAGGAGGATATCTTCCTCGTCTTCCTTTGGTTTTTTGTTTTTGTATTCCTTTGTGGTATTTATTGCGAGCAATGCAATAAACCATGCAGTTGTAAGTTCAGCGCTGTGTGTGTGCGTGTCTTCTTTCTTCGTCCCGTGTAAGCGCGCTGTTTCACGGTGAGATCATGTACCAACTGGCCCGGCAACTATCCTTAAAATCCCGTCAAAAATATACCGCTCACCGCGCACGGCCGCGGAGCGCCTGCAGGGCCGAGTGGTGGCGTCCCCGTCGAAGAAAGTCGCTGGGTGCGAGGGTATAGAGGGTGAGGGTGAAAGGCTCCTTTCCTTTCAGGCGGGCGAGGAAGACAGAGTCGCGCTGGCTGCGCAATAGTAAGTGCGGCGTTCGTGGTATTACTTCCTTGCCGGCGCCTGAGCGGGGGCGCTTGCATCGAGGCAAAACGCAGAGTCACGTTTGGAAGCTGCTCCTTAGCAGGGGTCTGCGGTACGAGCTACAAAGCTCTCGAGGGCGCTCGAACTGGCAACTAATTCGCGCTAGCGCGGACTATGCGCTAAGTAACTGCAGTGGCCGTACAGATTCCGTACGTGCTTTGCCAGTGAAGGAAACGAAAAAAAAAGAAAAGGCTTCGGGCCCGCATAGCGCATGACAACAAGCCATGCGCTGTGCTGACTTCTTTTCAGACTCCTTTATGAGTTCGTTGCTAGCCCTCAGCAGACATTTCCATCCCTAGCTTCAAGGAGCAACCCTAAGCAACTCACTCTGCTGAGCATCTTACTGCATTGAGAAAAATTAGTTACTATCGACAGGTCGACGAAAGGTATACAATAAGCATGAAACTCCCTACTTTCAACGTCCTGTAACCGGTGGCTGCATACCATTATTACAGGGTCAGACACCTAGTGCCATTTATGCAGCGAAGCTGAATTCCACCCAAAGGATTGCAAAGGAAGCAGGACTTAAGGACACAATCTTTTTAAACGCGTATGTTATGCGCACGCTTCTATGCATGAATACTCTGCGCAGCAGCAGGCACGCGTGCACAATTTGAATATCTGTTTCAAAGAAACAAAAGCTTGATTTTTGCACCCATAAACTTTTTCGTCTGTGGATTTTAGGATGTTTCGGAATTGTCAGAAAAGCATCAGGGCTCAGTTAACTTGAAAAAGCTTAAGTTGTCACGAATGCCGTGCTTTTCCGCGCATTGCAAGGAATAATTTTGAGACCATGATGATTGCTTCGAGCTTCTCTATCTTGCATTGTTTAATAAAAACTATAGTCCCATTTGCTCGCGCAAGACGTTTCTGAAATCTCACTTCTACCAGTTTCTGGTTTCTTTTATCAAATAGTGAATTCGTAGTTGGTTGTATGTGGTTTAGCGTCCCAAAGTGACTCATGCTATGAGGGGTACCGTAGCGGAGGGCGTCGGGTAATTTCGACCACATGGTGTTCTTTACCGTGCACTGCCATCGCACAGCACACGGGCCTCTAAAATTTCGCCTCCATCTCAATGCGACCGCCGCGGCCGGGATCGAACTCGCGTCTTTCGCGTGAGCAGCCCAGCGCCGTAACCACTGAGCCACCGCGGCAGCCTAGGTGTGCAGCAGATCAAGTTGCTTAGAGCTGCTGCTTGAAGCTAGGGATAGAAATGGGAGGATTACGAAAGGACTAGTAACAAACACATAACAGAAGCCTGAAAGAAATTGAGCACAGCGCATGGCTTGTTGTCATGCGCTATGCGGGTTTGAAGACTTTTTTTTCTTTCGTTTCCTTCACTGACGAAGCACGTACGGAATCTGCACGGCCACTGCAGTTACTTAGCGCATAGTCCGCGCTAGCGCGAAGAAGTCGCCACGGCTTATCTTCGAGCGCTCCCGAGAGCTTTGCCAGCTTTGCTGCTCGCACCGCGGACCCCTGCTTGGGAGCAGCTTTCGAAGGTGACTGTGCGTTTTGCCTCGATGCAAGCGCCCCCGCTCAGGCGCCGGCAAAGAAGTAATACCATGAACGCTGCACTCACTATTGCGCAGCTAGCGCGACTCTGTCTCCCTCGCCCGCCTGAAAGGAAAGGAGCCTTTCACCCTCACCCTCTATACCCTCGCACCCAGCGTTGACCCAGCGCGCTTGCGCGACGGGGGCGCCACCACTCGGCCCTACAGCCGCTCCGCGGCCGTGCGCGGTGGGCTGTATATTTTTGACGGGGGCTGTATGTTATTTTCTACCTTTCCGGAGCAACTCGTCATAAGCAAAAGCTCGCACTGGAGGGACGTTTGCGTGCAAATATTACGTTTAGTTCTTCCCGTTTTCAGGGAGCCGTGTGAAAGTGGAACGCTTTAGACCTGTCGATGGTTGCAAAGCCTACTATCGAGAAATTCTTGTAAGTGCTCGCAAAATTGTTTTGTCAACAAAGAAAGTATGATGTAGATTTTTCACCTTGAGGAAAAACACAGCGCACTCCTAAGACACAAAGAAAGGCAAGACGATACAGCGCTGTATATCGCCTTTCTTTGCCGTGCCTTTGCCTTTCTTTGTCCGTGTCTTAGGAGTGCGCTGTGTATTCCTCAAGATGAACTACCAACTAGCCCGCTCTTCCACACTTGCAAGATTTTCCACGTTTTGAAAACTTTCCTGCTCATTTTAAGAATTTCGAATTTTTCTTCCGTCCTATACTATGGAAACTTGACATTCATTCCACGTTATCATTTTATGTTTCTTTCAATGCGTACTACACTTTCAACTTTGAGCGCCTGCATAACTTCGTGTTTTAAACCCAGAACTCCGAACCCACTTCGTGTAGGTAAACCTACAGTTCCTCTAAAAATCCCTGAGGGGATTTGTAATGTCATGTAATAAATAAATAATTAATCTATAAAAGTAAATTGACGCCACTTCCAGTATTATATTGTTTTCCCTGCAATTTTGCTTTCCTCACTGCACAGTGGTTCCTCTAGTCGTCTTTTGGCCTCGAAGTTGCGTCCGTCCATGCCAGCAGTGGCCGGATGCATAGATTTGATAGTTTCCTTTTGTTGCGAAAGGAACACCACGCGAGTCGTCGAGCCATTTCGCGGAGCTGACGAAAGGCCATACTGCGCATGCGCGAGGAGCAGTGACGTCATACGGCGCACAGCTGGCGCGTCGCCGCCGTCGCTGCGCGGGTGACTCAGAGGTGCCGCCGCCGCGCTCGCCAGTTGCGCATGCGCAGTAGCGGCGCATAGCTAGCGTGCCGGGACGGCCGGGGCCGCCGCCGCTGCCGCGTGCTCTCCATCGCCTCTCTCTCTCTTCTCTTTGCTTTTGCAATCCTAAAGTTATAACGAGAGCTAAACCAATGCCAATTTTTTTTTAAAGAATGCTCCAAAATATTTTCCCAGATGGTCGGCAATGAACAAAACTTCCGGACTCCGAAGATATGACGGAAAAAGCTGAACTTTAAAAGTTGACCAATGCGTGCAAGGCAAGCAGCATGAAGAAGTACAGCATGAAAAGGTCTGATCAAGCTTTAAAACATACGCGAAGCCTGAATACAACCTAATATTTGTCAACATCAATAAAAAAACCGTACTGCTAAGAAGAGACGAGGAGACAGTGCTGTCAGTGAATTAGGTGATATAATTAAACAGGAGCCGAATTACGTAAGCATTTATTTAGTAGCCGGCATTACCAGGATGCTAAGGGCTGAGGTATAGCTCGGACGATAATTGAAAATTGCGGTGGCAACGCAGGAGGAAGAGAGAGCCTCGGAATTACTGCAGAGCGTAAGAGCAGCAGGTGAGTATCAAGCTACTGCACGCCAGTTAAAGGACGGTGCAGGCGTTGCGCTAGTATAATTTGCCACCATTTATGCACATTGGTTTATGGCATCAGTCGTACTAGACGAGGGGCTACATTGTAATAGGGCACAAGAAATGGGGTGCCAGTTACTTTAAAAATCAGAGATTTACCCCTTACGCCTTGCTCCATAGTAACTCTACCTGGTCAGTTGCTAATAGAATCAGAGCTACGCTTGTGAGCGCCAGCTCATCTCCGCCGACGGAGTTCCTTCGCCGGAGGGCGAGCAACCCGAACTTTGAGTCCGAGCAACCCGAGCCGCCCGTGGGAGGAGAGAGTGATGTGAGGAGAGGATGAGGAGGACGAGGTCTCGCGCGTCGCGTAAAGAACAGACTCAGGTGTTGGACACGAATGAAGCAACACGGCCTCTTGTTAACCAAGTGATCCTTTGTAACAGAAAGACGAATAAACGTCTTTTGAATTGTTTTTTTAACGTCTTTATTTCTGCATTTAGTAGGCCGATACCTTGCGGCAGAACTAAGGTGCTTCATGGAGGTTGGGGTGGGGGAGTGGTTAAGGGTGGGGGTGAGGATGGGGGTGGGGGTGAAGGTCGGAGTGTGGGTGGGGTACCGGTGTCCGCTTCTTCCTCGAGGTAGTGTCGTCCCGAGGTCGGCTCCGCGAAGTGATGGCCTGGCCCTTCATCTTCCTTGAAGTAGGAAAGAAAAGTTCGCCAGAGCCGGAGTGCGTCTGATGGCCCGATGTGCGATGGCGGATCGACCCATTCCTGCAGGGTTCCAGGTCGAAGCCCGCCGAGGGACTTGAGTGCTCTCTCCCGCACTGCGTCAAAGGTAGGGCAGCTCCACAGGAGATGTTCGGCCGTGCCTCTGGCAGGGCACGTCGGGCACTGAGGAGTCGGGTATGAGCGCGGGTTTATGAGATGCAACTTCGCTGGTGATAGAAGCTGGCCGGTCTGGGCTCGGCGAAAGAGCACTGCCTCCACTCTCCGGAATGCGCTATGTGGACGGCGATATAGTTGCTCAGGGTTGGCCAAGTGCTGTAGTATGCTGCGACGATAGCGTTGTGCGCGATGCCATGTCTCCGCCCTATCCATATGGGGCGACGACGGGTGCGCAACGTCATCAGGGGGCCAAGAAGCGGAAACGAATGTGGATCCAGGCAAAGGTGCGAAAAGAGCTGCTGCGCGCGCTGCCTGGTGTGCCTTTTCGTTTCCAGTGATTCCTTCGTGTGCAGGAATCCATTTGATAATGACAGTGTAGCCCTCCTCTCGCAGGCGACGGGCTTCTGTTCGAATAGTGTTGAGAACGGCATAGTCAGCTCCCCCTGCGCGGCAGGCGGTGTACGCTGCTTGTGAATCTGTGTAGACATGGTAGGTGCAAGGAGCCGGATCTTGCTTTTCTACTATTCGAGTAATGGCAAGTCGTATGGCAATGAGTTCGAGATTGGTGACAGTTGCGTTCCCTACCATAACCATAATTTCCCTCTCTCTCTGCCGGCACATAGAACGAACTTCCCAGACAAGGTAACAGGTAAAATACAAAGGTTTAATTACATGAAGAAAGTAAGACAAGAAGGTAAAGTAGGGAGACAAGGTTACAAGATTGAAGAAAAAGCCCCTTTCCCATGCCGAACAGCGGCTTAAATAGGGTGTCCTGTCCCCAGGTCCCTAGTTGGGGAAATTGGTTAATCAAAAATGTGTCCAATCACTGTGAACTGGGTCACGTGTCCATTCGTAGTGGTCCGCCCACAAGGACGTCCCCCAGTTCACCCTCGCCACTTCTTCGAAGATGCTGTCCGGCCGATCCCTCGCGGCAACGATGACAAGCCGTTGAGTTCGAGCCATTCGTCAGCCGAAACACGAGTCTGACGCCTGCACTTCACAGCGAGCCGCGGGGACGGAGGGCCGGCGTCGCACTTGCGCCGAAAGGTTCCAGGAAGACCGGAAGCCGTTACCGAAGCGCGAGCACGCCAGCACCCGCGCTGGCCACAAACAACACAGAACAGCCGCCGACACACCATGCCGTTGCGTTTCGTTTGGGTTTGGCACCGCTAATGGGAGTTGAGCCGTTCCCGTGCAGCGGATGTCCCCCCATAAACCACCAGGGGGTCCCCTTGTTGACGCCGCTCCCTGCTTTCGGGGTGCCGGGGCCGCCACGCCGACGCCTCTCCGAAGTCCTGTCTATTGACAGTTTCCAGATGTCTGGAGATTCTTTGTAGACCGGCGTTACGCGTCTTTAACACATACGGCACCAAGGGGCCGTCCCGATGCTTTGGCGCTTTAGCGGAAGGAGTCGAGCGTAACACCTCCGCACCAACTGTGTTGCATGGTTTTCCTAGCGTGCAACACAACACACCAGAATAGCTCGACAAGCCCGAGCCCCGGCGGCCGGGAGTTCCCGATGGCCTCCCGCGCCGCGTGCAAAGTCAAAGCCTTCTCCCACTTATCTCCCCATACCGCAAAAGAAAAGAGAGAGAGACAGAGAGAGAGAAAGAAAAAAAAACTACTTGACCCCTCCCCCGTACACACAGAGATCCCGCTGGAGATTAGCCGGCACCCACAAGCCTGACATGGCGTCGGCGTTGGCATTTCGGACCCCCCTTTTTTTTGTGTTCTATTGTGAGGTTGTACTTTTGCAGAGCCAACGACCATCGAATGAGCTTAGCACTATGTGGACTGCAAAGGGTGAGGTAGCGAAGAGGGTTATGGTCGGTGATCACTCGCACCTTAGTGCCGAACACCCACTCCTCGAGTTTCTCTAGCGCCCAAATGATGGCATACGCCTCCTTTTCAATGGTGGCCCAACGGGCCTGGGCCGGACTCAAGTTTCCTGCTCAGGAAGGCTACGGGGCACTCCCTACCCTCCTCGTCGAGTTGCGCTAGACACGCGCCGACGGCGAAGTCGGACGCGTCTGTGGCGAGGACATATTCTCGCGTGGGATCTGGTGCGCGTAGCGCTGTCGCTGACTTTAGCCTAACCTTGACCTCGTCGAATGCCCTTTGGGCCTCGTCTCTCCAGGGGAGTTGTTGCGGTGTCCGCCTCGTAGTAAGGTTGGTCAGTGCAAGCACCACCTGCGCGTAGTGAGGCACATACTGGCGGTAGTAGTTGGCAAGCCCTAAGAAACTTCTCAATTGCCTCTTCGTCTGGGGCACGGGAATTTCATCGATTGCCCTCACCTTGTCTGGGTCGACGCGGTGGCTATTCGATCCCACAATGTGCCCCAAGAACCGCACCTCCTTCTTTGCGAAGCGGCACTTACTCGCATTGACGGTGAACCCCGCTGCTCCGATCGCAGCCAATACCTTTTCTAAGTGCTCGAGATGATCTTCCCCCGTTTCGGAAAATATTGCGAGGTCGTCAATGTATGCACAGGCATACTCGCGGTGGGGAGCTAGCACTTCGTTAATTATGCGCTGAAAAGTTGAGCCGGCGTTTCTGAGACCGAACGGCATAACCCGCCACGCGTACTGGCCGTGCGGCGTCACGAATGCGGTGAGAGCCTGCGCCTCCTCGTCCAGCCGTATCTGCCAGTATCCCTTCAGCATATCTATCAAGGTGATGTACTCCGCCTTCGCCACTCTCAGCAGGAGCTCGTCAGGTATACTCATGGGGTAAGCGTCCGGCTCGGTGATGCTATTGAGTTTGCGGTAGTCGCAGCATAGTCTCACTCCTCCGTCCCGCTTTGCCACGCAGACCACCGGATGGGCGTATTGGCTTTCCACGGGGTAAACCAGGCCCCATTCCCTAAGCTCGGAAACTTGCTTCTCCACCTCTTTTCTAAAGGCCATCGGCACCTTGTACGGATAGACCGGTTGCCTCTCCGCGCCCGCCTTGAGCTTGATTCGGTGCACTCCTACGTTGCAAGTACCTGGCTTGTCTCCGAAAACGTGACTGTTTCGGGCCACCAACGCGTCGACCTCCGAGCGTTGTGACGCGTTCAGATGGCTTAATGCGTCCGGCGGCAGCTCATTGATTGGGTCCGCAGGGGTAGGAAACGTCGGCACGTGGCCGAACTCCTCATCGCCCTCGAATATTAACCCGACCGCACTTACGCGCGCGTGGTACGGCCGCAGCTTATTTGTGTGCACTGAACGGTGCGACCCATCTTCTAGCTCAATGACGTAAGTGTAGGGCCGCAGCTGCCTAACGATCCTGACCGGCCCCACCCACTTCTCCGTAAACTTGTTCCCGCCTTGCTTCTCGAGCCACAATACCTGTTCGTCCTCCCTGAACCCCTTGTCTGTTGCTCTGAGATTGTAGCGGCTGGTATAAGTGCGCTGAGCTGCTTCTAAGTTCTCGTCGGCTGCTGCACTGGCCTCAGCCATCGTTTCCCGTAGTCTTTGCATGTACTGCGCCGCGGGGACTCCCAATGAGTCTGGAACTGCCCATTCCCCCGTCCAAGATTTTTGTAGGATGGTGAGTGGCCCCACCGGCAGCCTTCCGTACATCAGCTCGAACGGCGACCTCCTCGTGCTAACGTTGGGCACCTCGCGGTAGGCCCACAGGAGGAACGGAACGAATTTGTCCCACTCTCTCCCGTGTTCGTTTATGGTGTGGTGCAGCATGGACTTGAATGTCCCATTCCACCTCTCGACTAACCCGTTGCTCTGCGGGTGGTCCGGCGTAGAGAAACGAGGACATGCGCCTAGCTTTGCAAGGAGCTCCTGCGTCAACTTAGCCGTGAAATTTGTGCCCTGATCGCAGCAGATCGTCTCTGGGACACCTAGTCGCGCAAATATCTGTAGTAACCCGTCGCAAGTAGCCCTCGCAGTCAAGGCCTTCAAACATATTACTTCTGGCCACCTTGAATGGACGTCCACTACACATAAAGCATAACGGTGTCCTCTAGCGGAAGGCGGCTCGAGCGGGCCTACACAGTCCATGTTTACCACCTGGAATGCGACGCCAGGTCTAGCTAAAGGTGGGATCGGCACGTGGTCCTGTGTTCGCATAGGGGCTCTCATCTGACAATCATGGCACGTGCGGCAGTGCTGCTTCACATCACGGGCCATCTCTGGCCAGTAGAATGACGCCTTAATGCGCTGTAGAGTTTTCCGCTCTCCAAGGTGTCCTGCCCATGCGGAATCATGGGCCATTTCTAGGACTTCCTTGTGGCGTTCTGATGGCAAAACGAGCTGGCAGCACTCGTGCCCGGCGACGTGCTCTCGGTGATAAAGCAGCTCGTCGCGCACGAGCATGCCGTACGTGCCCTCCTTCGCCTGTGCCCATGCTTCTCTCAGCGTTTCGTCCATCCGTTGCGCCTCGCGGAACGTCTGCCGCGTCGTTTGCGCTGCCTCTTGCGAGGTGCTCTCGACGGTCACCTCGCATGCGCGCACTACTTCTTGGCTCTCGTTCTCGCACGATTCCTGCCCTGGGTCTAAGTTCTCATCTTCGCCTTCAGGCTCGCAGATAGGTGGTACTGCCACTCTGTCCTCCAAGAGCCGCTCGTAATCATTAGGGGTTATCAGCGCGTCTATGCCCTTTGCCAACTTGTCGGTGATTGCGCACAGTATGCCCTTCTCCGAGGGGTAAAATGAGATACCTGGAGCGCCCTCCGTAGTCGACATCGGCACGTATGCTAGCTCGGCAACTACTTGCTCTCCAAACGCGCCTGTCAGTTTGATAGTCGACCCTGCGCTGTCGTACCTTGGGCATAGTGATTTGCGAATGACGGTCAAGTCCGCCCCGGAGTCTATTCGCGCGTCGAAAGTTTGACCTGCACTCTTTAGCGTAACCGTGCTGGCCCCGCCGACTTCTGTTACTCGCACTGGCGCGTCCCCCGCCTCAAGTGGCGCGGCTACCCGAGCAACGACCTCTCTGTTCTCACTACGATTTTTCTTTGTCGCCTCCCTCGCTGATAATGCGCCCTGCGGGCATTCCTTTGCTACGTGCCCGTAGCTGTAGCAATTAAAACATTGTTTCCTGCGCCGCGAATGGGGGCTAGCGTTTTCTGAAGGCCGCGCTGTCGGTGTCCCTTCAGCTTTCTGTTTTTCGTTCGCACTTGATGTCCTTCCCGCTGTTACTCTGCACCTGACACTCTCCTCGAATGCCTGTGCTATCGTAGCAACGTCTTCGGGTTTAAGGAATCCTCGCTTTTGGCTTTGATTTAGCACAATGTGTGCTCTTGCGTCTGCGCTGAGACAATCCTTCAGACGGTCTGAGACTACGAGCTGTTTAATTTTCTCTAACGAGTTTGCTTCACTGCTTTCGACATAGTACTCCCAATAATTCTCTAATCTGACCGCGAATTGCTCCCACGACTCTTCCGGTCTCCTGCTGGATGATTGGAACAGGCGTTTGTACTCCGCAGCTGATAATCTGAGTCCCTGCAAAATTTTGCTTTTTAGAATGGCGTACTCTCGCCTTTCATCTGAAGACAGACGTGTAAGGAGTCCCCGCGCCCTCTCACTGAGTCGCGGCAACACAAGTCCGGCCCACCACTCTGTTGGTACATCGTAGGATTCCAATGTTGCCTCGATGTCTTCGAACCAACCCGGCACTAGTGCTTCTTGAGTAGGCATTGTCGCGAGTACCCCCTTCAAAAGGCTAGCAAATTTTAGTTTCCGGTCCTCCTCCAACCGCGTATCCGCACCTGAGCAGCTGCTCCCCTCGACGGACGCGACTCCACTTTGCGATTGCAAACGTACTGTTTCTAGGACCCTTTCGGCAATTTTCAATTGTAACTCCAGCAGCCTTTCTTGCTGCTCCGACGCCGTCTGTGGCGAGGCGTTACTACGGCCTTCTACCATTTCGCTTGTTAGTGCCGCCACCTCTCCCCCTTCCCCATCTACACCCGGGTTCTCCATTACTGTTTCTTTAGTGATGTCACTCCTCAAAACCCAAGGCTTTGACATTACACGCAAACACAAGAAACCAAACGGGTACTCGCCTAGCTACCGAAGCGTCGCTGTCGGTGCCCCGGCTGGGTCAGATGAGCCTGGAGGTCTGGTGGGTCTCCTTGGTAGCTCGGTCGCTCCCTCCGCCACTCTCGTCGTCGTTGTCGCTTGTCCCCGGTGAAGTTCTTCCGCTCAGCCTAAGCAGGTCATGTCGACTGCGCCAGTTGCGTTCCCTACCATAACCATAATTTCCCTCTCTCTCTGCCGGCACATAGAACGAACTTCCCAGACAAGGTAACAGGTAAAATACAAAGGTTTAATTACATGAAGAAAGTAAGACAAGAAGGTAAAGTAGGGAGACAAGGTTACAAGATTGAAGAAAAAGCCCCTTTCCCATGCCGAACAGCGGCTTAAATAGGGTGTCCTGTCCCCAGGTCCCTAGTTGGGGAAATTGGTTAATCAAAAATGTGTCCAATCACTGTGAACTGGGTCACGTGTCCATTCGTAGTGGTCCGCCCACAAGGACGTCCCCCAGTTCACCCTCGCCACTTCTTCGAAGATGCTGTCCGGCCGATCCCTCGCGGCAACGATGACAAGCCGTTGAGTTCGAGCCATTCGTCAGCCGAAACACGAGTCTGACGCCTGCACTTCACAGCGAGCCGCGGGGACGGAGGGCCGGCGTCGCACTTGCGCCGAAAGGTTCCAGGAAGACCGGAAGCCGTTACCGAAGCGCGAGCACGCCAGCACCCGCGCTGGCCACAAACAACACAGAACAGCCGCCGACACACCATGCCGTTGCGTTTCGTTTGGGTTTGGCACCGCTAATGGGAGTTGAGCCGTTCCCGTGCAGCGGATGTCCCCCCATAAACCACCAGGGGGTCCCCTTGTTGACGCCGCTCCCTGCTTTCGGGGTGCCGGGGCCGCCACGCCGACGCCTCTCCGAAGTCCTGTCTATTGACAGTTTCCAGATGTCTGGAGATTCTTTGTAGACCGGCGTTACGCGTCTTTAACACATACGGCACCAAGGGGCCGTCCCGATGCTTCGGCGCTTTAGCGGAAGGAGTCGAGCGTAACAGTGACGGTGTGTTCCTCGGAAAGCCGTTGAACTACAGAGGTATCTGACACAGAATCGTGACAAGCTATAGCGGCGTAGTGTTGAAACTGAGCGGCGTCTGTGTATAGTTGGATGGCTGCTTCCTGGGCTAGCTTGTATGATGTCTTCTCGTGTCGTTTGGCGGCAGCTTTGCGCCTTTGAGGATTAGCCGAACTCATATTCTTTGGTAATGGCATACCGTCTACTAAGTCGATCAGTTCCCATGGCGGGGCAGCGGACGAAAGCGGCTCTAAGTTGTCAACGTTGTAGCCTAATGCCCGCAGGATCTGTCGGCCAGCCGCCGTTGTGGAGAGACGGACTCGCTGGGCTAGCGATTGCTGCTCTGCCAGATCCTGCACGGCATTGATTTTGCTGCATGCGTGTAGGTTCACTACTGGGCAGTACTGCGGCAGGCCAGTAACCAAGCGCATCGCCTTGCGATTGATTCGCTCAAGCTGAAGGCGTTGGGTTGCGTTAAGCCGCATATACGAATATGCGTACAGGATTTTTGATGTTATGAGTGCCAGGGTAATCTGACGGAGCCCCACCTCCTTGATTCCCCATCCACGCGCAGAGACGCGGCGCATAAGGTGTAAAGCCTGATGACAGCTATGCATCGTGTTATGAAGCCAGCTTTTGGCTCCTCCGTCCTCGTCAATAAGCATGCCGAGTATACGGATTGTTGGTTTCCGGCAGATAACTGAGTGCCCTAAATGAAGAGAGATAAGTTTGCGTTCGACCTCGGCTCGTACCCGCGAACCATTTAAGACAACCACGTACTCGGTTTTTTCGGGAGAGGTTTCCATTCCACACTTCTTGATGTATTCATGGACGGCATTAAGGCCTGTTTGTAGGGCTAGTTCTTGCTCTGCAGGGGACCCTGAATTAGTCCACAACGTTATATCGTCCGCATACACGGCAAAATTAAGACCAGGTATCGACGACAGCATTGGCGGGAGACCTGACATAGCAATGTTAAAAAGAGCTGGCCATATGACAGCGCCTTGGGGGACACCTGTTTGGTTACGTTGTCATTCACCCTGAGTATCTCCAACCATTACTGAGAAAGTTCTTTCTGCAAGAAAGGCTTTCACGAAGCGGTAGAGGTTGCCGCCTATCCCCACTTCCTGTAGCCGGCGAAGTATGGTCGAGTGGGGCACGGAATCAAACGCCTTTTTGACGTCTACCCCAACAACCACTCGGAGCTGTGCGCTGCTAGGGTATGCGAGAACGTCGTTATAAAGCCTTCTGAGAATGTCTTGGGCACAGAGCCCTCGACGAAAACCTACTTGCATAGGAGACAGGACGTTGTACTTGTCTAAGTACCATTCAAGTCTTCTTAGAGCCATACGTTCCATGACCTTACAAAGGTTGGACGTCAGCGATATTGGCCTGAGGTCTTGTAATGTTCGACTTGGCTTGCCAGGTTTTGGAATCGGTATTACCACTGACTTCTTCCAGGCAAGAGGAAGACCACCGTTGGCCCAGTACTTGTTCATCTCTTTCAAGAGGGCAACTTTATGTGACTTGGGAAGGTTCAGAAGTGTTGAGTAGCGTATATCATCCGGCCCTGGGGCGCAATTATGATTGGAGTCATACAGGGCTGCCTCCAGTTCGTCTAATGTGAAGGGAACGTCGTAATCGTTTGATGTACCTGTAACAGGGTCCGCAGGCAAGGCATCTGCATTTTCAGGTTGGGGAAAAAATACCTTCTCTGCTTGTATAGCTAACTTCGCCGGGGAGACATTCAACTTTAAGGCCATGCACTGGGCAGGGGAAATTGGCTTCTTGCGTCCAAGGATAGCTCGAAAGATGTGCCAGTCCTTCGATAAGTTAGCTGCTCCATTGAGTGAGTGGCACAGCAGCTGCCAGTCTTGGAGAGCGAGCTGCAGAGTATACTTCTCAACTTCTTGACTGATGCGAGTGAGAGCACGCCTCCGATGGGGTGTCCGGCCTGATCGGCGATACGCGTTGAGAGCACGAAGCCTACGATTCCACAGACTCAAAAGGTGGGAGTCCGGCTTTGGGGCATCAAACTTGACTGAAAGCTTCGTTGTAGCTTTCTTCTTGGCATCGGTGATCTGAGTAATGAGCTCGTCTAACCCTGTGGGAACGTTCACCGTACCGAGCATTCTACGAAAATCGTCCCATGAGACATGCTCCTCTATTCGACGGCGTTGTTGCCGCTGTAATGACTTTCGCCCTCGAGGAGCCCATGAGACCACCACGGGATTATGATCACTGCCCACGACATCATCAGCCCTCGACCATAGGATCTCACTGGGATGAGACACTAGTGTCAAGTCTGGGGAAGTGTCTTGTTGACCTTTATGCTGGCCAAGGCGAGTAGGTAGCGTGAGGTCGTTGGCTATGGTCAGTTTCGCTCTGACAATTTGCTGCCAAAGGTGCCTTCCCCTAGCATCTGAGTGATGATATCCCCAGCTGCTGTGCATGGCGTTAAAATCACCCCCAACTACAACGCGATCCTGGGGATATATCCTTAAGAAGTGTTCTACAAAAGACATATCCACTCGATATGTCGTAGTACCGAATGATCGCGCATAAATTGAAAAAACTAAGGCTTGTTGGTCGCCATCTAAGCTAAGGCGTACTCCCGCTACCTCCTGCGTCTGCGTGCACCACGCGGAAGTATCTAGTTCAGTGTGGGCCGTGCGCGACAGAACAAGAACGCATGCCTGCCCATTGGCCATTGGAGGCGCAGATCGCGATCCTGGCCCGGGACGCCGGTGCTCTATGGAAGGGGTGCAGTAAGGTTTGTACCCTATTAAATTGGGGTTATTAATGCCAGTCTCCTGAAGCAGGATAGCTAGAGGAGGCGTTTGCGTGATGGACAGTCTCCTCTGAAGTTCCGCTTGTTTGCGACGGATTCCCCGGCAGTTCCATTGCAAGAACCATATAGGAGAGTCCGAAGCAAAAATGCCATGTGGTTTCGCGCTAATTCCTGCCATTATTAAACTGGAAGGTACGCGGGACTGAAGATGATGTGTGCCCAATTTCGGGCTCTTGATTCGGAGAAACCTGTGACATTCCCAAGAGTGGGAGCATACGCTTGATCACCTCGGCAGTGACCAGTTCGATAATGCGCGTGAGCTGGTTTTCATCTAAGTGTAGCGTACGTGAACTATCTTTTGCAAGATTCGTTTGCGCGCCGCGTTGCGTATCACGGAGTGTTTCAGCGTAAACCCGATGAATGCGCGCTTGCTTTGGTGCCGTCGCGGTATGCTCAAAAACTGCGGTTAGAGATGAGGTGGCATTCCTTTGGCTATTGCTCTCAGATTGTGTGGGGGGCTTGTGCGCGCCTTGCCGTTTAGTTTTATGTTCGCTGTCTCGTGTCGTCTGCAACGGCTGACTTTGTAGTGGAGGGAAGTCCTGATTAACAAGCACAACTGACTCCGAGGCTGATTGCTGTGTATTGACAGGGCTCTTGTGCACCGACGTCGACACCGTTTGGTTACCACGTAGAATCTCGGCTTGTTGTTTGCGTTCTTTTCGTCGTGATACTCGGATACGACGGAAAATGCCATTCCTCAATGTTTTTGTGGCCTGCCGCCGAGCAGGGCACTTTGGGTCCGTGGCTACGTGGGGACCTCTGCAATTGCGGCAAAGTGTTTCCGTCGGACAAACCTCGAGGTTTCCATGTGCAAGGCGACCACAGTACGAGCATCGACGTTGGTCGGCTAGTGGACACGAAATTGCCCTGTGTCCGATTTTGTGACAGGTCTCGCATATGATAGACTTCGGGTGATAAGGTGTCACCGGAAGGAGTATGCTGTACAGATGAATTTTTCGGGGAAGTCTGGAGCCCTCAAACGTGATTACAGCTGCTCCGTTCTTGCCCATAGGCCTGGCGTTTATTATCCTGCACGAGTAGCACGTGAGGTTTGCCATGAGCTGTTCGCTTGTTAACCCGTTGGCACGATAAATGACCCCGCGGATCTGGCCGGGGCGTATGGTTTCATAAGCTTGGATAGGTGTCTCCTTTCCAGAAATTAGGAGAGACTGCAGTCCAATTAGATGGTCTCTGGCATGCATATGCGATATGTCGACAGCAAACTGATTGCTGCGTTCAAGAGGCCGTACTTGAAAGCCAGAGTGAAAATGAATTTTTCGAAGCTCAATGGCAACAGCTTCGTGCAGCCAGTGTGCGGGGAGTGTCCCTAGTTGTCCAGGTGAGGTTAGCTTAATTATCACAGTGTATTTAACACTGATTGGATCGGCGGCTGCGGCCTTGTTCTTTCGCCTAACAGGCTGCCAATCATCTTCTTCAGTACGTTCATTATCAGCCAAGTGATCGATTCTGCCCATTGGGGTGACTATGGACGCTGAGGCACAGCCTAGCGATCGGTAATGCGCATCCGTGAAGCGAGCATTTATAGCTATCGGCGAGTGGGCATGTTTTACGCCGTGTCGTTTGTTCTCAAAGCGAGTGCTTTCTTGGGCCATCCGCGAGGTGCCTGACCCCATCCTAGGTTGCTTGGCAAATTTCGAAAACGGAAAAGTGCAAGATCCTACCTCGGAAGGGGCGCTTCCCGGCTTGTTTTCCGTGGAAAGAACAGAGAATGGGTTGGAGACAGGTATCGTCGCAACCACTTGAATGGCTTCGTCATCCGCCATGCTTTTGTCGGCGCCGAGCACGGCGTCAGGTTCGGCCGCTGCGTTATCTGTGCCGCTGCAAAGCGATGTTACCGCGGCGTCTTGCCGAGGCTGCTGCGAAGCCATGTTGGCGGCTTCGGCGGTAGGCGTATCCGATGCATCCGGATGGTTTCCTGGGGTAGTGTTTGACGCGGAAGCGTTGAAACCGTCGTCCACAGGTGGCGAGGAACACGATGGGGGTGGCCCATTCATTTTTGGGAGCCTAGCCCAAAAACGTCCGGGCCAACAAGCTTCAAAAAGTCGGAGCGATGCGAACGTGCGTCTGTTCGAGACGGCTGCTTGCCTTTGAATTGTTCTTTCATCCTAACACGTTAGAGGTCATTCTTCCAAGGGAACAAAATTGTTTTAGCAAAGCGTGCTCAACAAAAGACGATATTTGCAGAACCAGTGAAGTTGTAGAAAATTGCGCACTACATAACCCAAAATATAAACTGATCAACAGAGCTCACGCGTGACGGAACCAAACCCTTGAACACCCACAATGTCTGCGATCCCGCTAACTTGGTTAGAGAGGAGCATATACTGAAGCGACCTGCAATAATTACGGCTGAAGAGAGCGTTTAACGCTAAGAATGCTGCGAAAAATTTCGCGAAATAGTTGGGTATGAAATCAGCAGTTGCCGCCCGAAGGCCAACCCTGTACAGAGAAAATATTTCAATGCACGCCTTTTTGTTACACTGTGAGACGTCCATCGAAATTACTTCTGTCGAAATGTTAATGATTTCGCAAAAGAACATAGATCCGATTGGGGGCCACAAACTTTTAATAAGGAACAATGCAGATGCAGTCATTTCAAAAAAAGCGCATTAATACGAGACACCGGGACGCCGTCTTGAGTTCGACCCTTGAAGGCATCCACGACCGCTTCAGCAGAGGCAGTCGGGACGCATGGAGGCCAGACCGCTCCCACCGAAAAAGTTGAAGCAAGGAAATTTAAAAACGTATCTTTGTTAACAGTACACATCTCGAAATTAGGACAGAATCGATCTTCGTGGAGCAATTCCGTATTGTCGACGAAAACTAGCTCTGAGGCAATGTCTCAAAGCCGTTTTCAAAAGGAGGAGGAGAGCGCATCGTAGGCACCCTGGCGTACAAAGCACAGCACGCCTAAAATTCAAGGGTTACACAGCCTCGGTTCAGACTCTTAGGGCCTGATATGCTTAAGGGTCGTGTAGTGGGACATTCACGGCACTCCCGAAGCTGGACACCTCCGGAGAGGGCGAAAATCGACATCACTCATTTGTTCAGATATTCTCACGAATATATTAGAGACTTCCTCAGGGGCGGGACGGTCACTGAGCATCAAATGAATTTAATGATGAAAAATTAGAATGGGCACCAGAAGGACGCCACGTGTAGCAGCGATAATTTCTCATCTGCTCTTTAACGTTACCATGCTCAAATTTCCAAGCGGATTTAACCGGATCCCAGGTGTTATACAGGCTGTCTACGGCGACGACATCACGCTTAGGACAGGCAGCGGAGGCTGTGGAAAAGTATGCACGATAGCGTGGGTGAAGATGCGCCCCACTAAAGTCACGACACCTGTTGCTACAGAAGCAATCAAGACAGGTAGCAAGGTAGACTCACATCAATACAAAAATCAATCCTGTTGAAAAGAGGCACAAGAGATAGACTATAAGGGTACAAACCTCGACATGAAGCCACGAAGCAGCTACTTAGACTCCGAAGACGAATAACCAGCAAATCTCACGAAATGAAAGAGGAGGAAACCATGCGCTTAATACGGGCGTCTGTACTAAGCCGCGTAATTTACGTCAAACCATCTCTCGACGTCAAAAAAGCTGAGAAGAAGGAAATAACACCTTGATCAGGATGGCGTACAAAGGCACAGTGGGCACCAACAAAAACCTATGGAAAAAAACGGTTCTCGCGCTGGGGCTTGTGGGGACGCCTTCGTCCCCTGCGTTCGCTTTCCCTCAACTCACTAGTTCCTTGTGGTTAGCTTCCCCGCAACGCACTCCCTTTAGTGGCGCTACTTTTAACTAACAGGGGAGGGCGCTCGCGTCGCAGCGACAGCAGCGCCTCGGATGGCGTGTTTTGACGCTCGCGCGCGGGGGAAGGCTCTCTCTCTTCTGCTCGGCACCGGGATAGCTCGCGGACGTTTCGCGGCCGCTTCGCTCTTCGTCGGCGGGCGACCTCGTGTGGAAACATGTTCCCCTCAGCTCGTCCCGCCCGGTCTCGGAGCTTTCCTTTGCCCTAGCGTGGGCGAACGTTCGCTCGTAGCCGTACTGGTGAGCCGGACATCCTCGATTCCTCAGTGTATTTTGTTGCTAGCTGGCGTTATTGTTGTTATAGCAATAAATGCCTTGGTCAAATGTTTAGGGGAAACCCCCAAGGTGGAGTAAATTTGTAATAAGGGAGTAATTACTCATTGGCATCCACCCAACCGCAGCCATACGGCTACAAAGGAAAGCTATACTGCTTTCTTAGAAACTTCGTAGTTAAAGAAAAATTCGTCCTGGTCCGGGGTTCGAACCCGGGACCACCGCTTCACCGGAGCAGTCGCTCTACCAATTTAGCTAACCGGGACGGCAAGCTTATGATAGGGCGAGAGCGAATTGATCAATAACTCGAAGTGGGAACAGTGTCGGTCAAATGTTTAGGGGAAACCCCCAAGGTGGAGTAAATTTGTAATAAGGGAGCAATTACTGATTCAGCTTTCTAAGAAAGCTGTATAGCTTTTCTTTGTAGCCGTATGGCTGCGCTTGGGTGGATGCCAATGAGTAATTACTCCCTTATTAATAAATGTCTTGTTTGTGTCAGCCAGTGTGTCGTTCCTTTCTTCCCATAGAGCAAGGCCCGCAGCGGTCGGCGTGCGCTCGGTAGCGTACGCGACCACGGGGTGGGGTCTGCGCGGTTTTAAACTATGTCAGCAGCAGTTAAAAGGGGAAAACGGATTTATCCCCCAAATTTAAACCCCACATCTGGCAGCCCAACGTGCGGCCTGCTCTTGGAACATTGGACGACTGTCTGTTCGGTTCAAGGAACGCTCTTTGTCCGGACTTGACAAGTGGTAGGCCTAGTGTGAATTTGGATCGCTAGGACCTGCGGCATGCTTTCTTGAGTGTGAGGTGTATTGCGCTGCAGCATGTTTGAACTTTTAGACATGCTCAGCATATTTTTTTGTCAAGTTTTTCTTCCTGGAGTTGCTTCAAGAACCACTTGGTCCGCATCGAGGGAGAGCGAGGCCTAGCGCCCGCGGAGTTGCCGAGCCCGAAGCGAGTGAGTACGGAAGCCGCGTGGGTGGTCCGTGTTTTCTGTATATATTTTCTCGCTGTCTCTTTTTCGACTCTTGGAGTCGCGGCTCCTGGAGCCGGGTGGCCTGGGGCCACGGGTGCCGCTGCGAGCTCGCTGGTATTGCAGCTCGGCACCGGGCGCTCCGACACCGTCCAATAGGGGACCGCAGCTTCGCAGGAGGGCGCTGCGGACGCCAGTGAAATGCGCCCTCTCCGGCCGGCTCCGCATTTTTGTCCGGGCAAACCGGTCACCCCTCCCATTGAGTAGCTGCGCGAGCAGCGCACTTTCTCCCGAAAAAAAGCGAGTTCTGCACGTACTTTGCACGTGTTGGCCAGCCTGCAAATCTCTTTGTGCAGTCGCGAGCTTTTTTGGCTTTTTCCCCTCGTGCTTGAACGTTGACGAGCTTCAGAGGATTAGCAACATGTACAGGCGCGGACAAAAGTAAACGGAGCACGCAACTGTCTTCGAATATTTTTCACGCGTCACCTAATTGAAATTTCCAGCAGTGGTACGTGCATGCTGATAGAGGAGGTTGGTGGGCTTTCTTGTAGACAAACAACGCTTCTTCATTACCAATGGAGATCGCGTGATTGCACTTCGAACGCAACAGCGTGCTCCGTTTACTTATGGCCGCGCCTGTACAGGGCGCTAGAAAGAAATGCGAAGAGCACGACGCCCACGCGCTGCGTAGTCGGAATTTATCTTTAATGCGTTTTTATCTCGGTAGTAACAAAAAGACGCTAGAGGGGTACATTATTGTATCACGGATATCTCTAGCGTATTTGTGTTGCGAGCCAAGTATAAGAGTGACGAAAATAAATTCCAACAGCGGAGCGCCTAGGCACCGCGCTGTCCGCATTTCTTTCTGTCGCAGCAGTACGCTCTGAGATGTAGGTTAAAAGAAATAGTGGACAGTGATTTTTTTTTCGCTGCACAAACTTGAAAAAAAAACTGCTAGTGATTCAGACCCACTCCGTGAAGCAGATGGTTGACGAAAAAGCCGGTACCTAACGGCGAAATGTGTATCGCAAGTAAATGACGAGATCATTTAAGACATGGAATTCGAGGTAAATACCATTTTTTTTTTGGCGCAGCCATCTTCGCAAGATACTTTTCGTTGGGTGGCTGAGCAGTTCGGTGCATGCAGGTTTGTTGGCCAAATAATAAGGATTTTTTTACGTGTTTCGCTGAATAATAATAGAAATAATTAGAATAAATAGAAATAACCGGTGTCAAATTGATGTCATTTTTTTAGATTTTGAAAAAGCATTTGACCGCGTCTCACACAGAAAGTTCTTGCTAAAGCTAAAGACTATCTTGAAAAACGATCTACTGTTGGCGTGGGTACAGGCATATCTATCGTCTCGATCTCAGTCCATATCAATCGGCAATGCATGTTCGAGCCCAGCTTTAGTAAGCTCCGGTATCCCACAAGGCTCAGTACTTGGGCCATTGTTCTTTTTAATTTTTATAAATGACATTGTTAAAGAAATTCCTGTCAAAATCAAGCTGTTTGCCGACGATTGTGTATTATATCATGAAATACGAACTCCTGCTGACCAGCTTTTTCTTAATGACGCCTTGGCTAAAATTCATGATTGGTGCTCAACGTGGCAGATGAGTATTAATACTAAAAAAACAGTTTCAATATCTATCACGCGGAAGAAGCAGCCATTAAGTTTTGCCTATACTATTAATAACCATCCCCTGTCTACCGTGGACAGCTACAAGTACTTGGGATTAACGATTAGCTCTGACCTACGGTGGAACAAACACATTTCTAATATTAAAAATAAAGCTATGAAAAAACTTGGCTTTTTAAGAAGATCTCTCCGGTACTCCACGCCGGAAATTAGGTTACTAGCTTACAAAACTTTTATCCGACCTGTTTTAGAATACGCCTCTGTTGTGTGGGACCCTTATACAAAAGAAAACATTAAAACACTCGAAAGTATTCAAAGAAAGTCAGTGCGATTTATTTGTAAGTCATACAGCTGGCAGACGTCCCCTACCATGCTACTTGAGAAAGCAAATTTGGAGTCTTTGCAGCTCAGGAGATACCGCGAGAGGCTTAAATATATGTTCATGATTGTTCACAACAAATTAGGAATTAACAGCAGCAAGTACATTGAGCTCGTCCCGGGTCGTTCGACACGATCCTACCATTCTTTAAAAGTGAAGGAATACTCATGCCACACTGAAACATACAAGAATTCTTTCTTCCCCCGTACTGTGCGGGAATGGAATGTCCTCAAAGCGAATATTGTAGAGGCTTCTACTGTGGAGTCGTTTACGGCGTCGCTTAGGAATTTGTAACAATTTTGCAGCATTCAACATTTCCTTTTTTTTTCTTTCCCCCAGTGCTCATTTTGACGCGAGATTCGTCTAATATTGTGTAATGTTGTTTCTTTTCGTCGTTCATTTTTTTTCGGTATTGTGTGCTGAGTTGCGTGTGCCTCAAGGAGGTTTTTCTTTTTGTCAAAGTGTATTTTACACCCACTCCTGCTTAAGGCTTTGCAATAAAGCCAGCAGTCTTCTGTAAATAAAATAAAATAAAAATAAAGTGGCCTTAAGGAGACGTGCGAGGCTGAAGAGAAAAACGAAAACACGCACGAAAAGCTCCTACCAGCTGCTTGCTATACCGGGTGTCCCAGCTAACTTGAACCAAGGGTTTAAAAATGAAATATTGGAGTCAGGAGAGTGAAACTACCTGCATATTGGTGATAGGCATTTGGCGCACCACGGGAAATTTTTTGTATCGCAATTACTTAACTAGTAATTAAGATAATTTTTTTAAATTTTTTAATATTGACTTTAGACACTAAATGTGATTCGCAAAGTTGGAGAGCACTTTCAGAAACCCGCATTCCATTATTCGCCATAAAGAAAACCTTACGTGTACCTCTTTTTCCGAGCTCGAAAGAAAGCCCGCGAAATACAAAAAAAATCACGTGACGAGCACATTTGCGCGTCGCGATCGTGCTGCTCTCAACCGTGCTTTCAGTGAACGAAATCAGCTCCGGCCTTTATTCGACGGCCCCGTTGCAGCGGCAGGCCGATATCTTGGCGGGGGTTTTTCGTCCGCGTCAGCTAGTTGGCACCCGGCGACGACGACTTAGTCCCAATCTGATAAGATACTGAGATGGCGAGTCTGCTTTGTCACTCAGAAGCAAAAGAGAAATACAGGGAATAATGTTTCGCCGCGAGGTGTTGGCGGCTGTGTGTTGCAGTTTCCTAATGAGGATTTTGAAAGCTGGAAGCAGCGGTGAAGCACAGTTTGTCGTGTGCTCTTCTTATGCCACTCTCATGCGAGACTGAATCTTTGGTGTAGTGATTACTAGCACTGCAGACATGCCGTTTACAAATGAAGAGAAAGCAGACATGGTTCTGGCTCTAGGTGCATGTCATGGGAACAGAAGGCGCGCTGCAGACCTTATGCAACAATGGCACCCAGGCAGGCGGCCAAGTTCAGTAACGATCCTGCGTGCCTTCGAGACGCTGCGACGGATGGGCAGTTTTACGTCCACACGACACAGAGCACCTGTTTTTGACGAGGACTTCGAGACGCATATTTTATCACTGTTCGCTCTGGAACCCCAAGCAAGCGTGCGCAGCGTGAGCGAGGATACCGGAGTCTCCAGGTCATCAGTTTGGCGAATACTGCGCAAACACCGCCTGCATCCGTACCACGTACAGCTTCATCAAAATCTGTTGCCACGGGACTTCCAAAACAGGACCGATTTTGCTAATTGGATTCTGATAAAGATGCAGGACGACCCGGATTTTTTTAACAAAGTGATATGGAGTGACGAAGCTAGTTTTTCGCGCAATTCACAGGTGAACCTGCACAATGCTCATTACTGGAGCGATTCAAATCCCTACTGGGTTTTACAGACGCAGCACCAGTACCAGTGGTCATTTAGTGTTTGGTGTGGACTTTTCGACGGTAGTTTGATCGGGCCTGTGTTTTTCGACCAGACGCTGACAGCAGATCGCTACACCAATGATATCCTCAGAGGACCCGTTGACGACTTCCTTTCGGATCTACCGCTCGCCAGGGCCACAAATGTGTGGTTTCAACACGATGGCGCCCCCGCGCACAGCAGCGCCAAGGCTCGGACCTGGCTCAACGCAGCGTTCCCGCAGAAATGGATAGGACGACTAGGTCCCGTGAACTGGCCAGCCAGGTCTCCTGATATGACACCTCTGGACTACTTTTTGTGGGGTCATATCAAGGACAAGGTGTACAGCACACCAACTTCCACACCGCAAGACCTTAAAGACAAAATAACGGAAGTCTGTTTAAACATGCCTGAGGCTGTCATACGAAATGCAACGGCTGATTTGGTTACAAGATGCCATAGCTGTATCGTCGCACAAGGTGACCTATTCGAGCACTTTTTATAATTGGTAAGAAACCGAAATGAAATGGAGTCAGGACAACCGCATGCCACGGCTGTCATCGCCGCACAGCCAAGCCATAAACCGCCACTTTTATTTTCTTTGCAACTGGCAAATAAAACTCCTCTCATTTGAAAACTTCGAGCTTGGCAGTCTTTATCGCGACTGCAAAGCGCAGCGCACTCGCTGCAATTTACACCGTCACGCGCGAACTGGCTGACACGGCCGAAGAAACCACCACCAAGATATCGGCCTGCCTCTGAAACGGGGCCGCCGAATGAATACCGGAGCTGATTTCGTTCACTGAAAGCACGGTTGAGAGCAGCACGATCGCGGCGCGCGAATGCGCTCGTCACGTGTTTTTTTTTTGTATTTCGCGGGCTTTCTTTCGAGCTCGAAAAAAGAGGTACACGTAAGGTTTTCTTTATGGCGAATAATGGAATGGGGGTTTCTGAAAGTGCTCTCCAACTTTGCGAATCACACTTAGTGTCTAAAGTCAATATTAAAAATTTAAAAAAAATTATTTTAATTACTAGTTAAGTAATTGCAATACAAAAAATTTCCTGTGGTGCGCCAAATGCCTGTCACCAATATGCAGGTAGTTTCACTCTCCTGACCCCAATATTTCATTTTTAAACCCTTGGTTCAAGTTAGCTGGGACACCCGGTATACGGCTAAGAGAAAAAATGCTCTAGTTTGGTCAAACGCTACAACGGAGATAAGCGGTTGGTATATTTATTTTAGTGCCAATTACAGCGCACGCGCATCCCAAAACAATTAATTTGCAGAGCCATCGCTCATATGCAAACGCTCATTCATAAGCAAGCAAACATTTTGATTATTTTTATTTTCAGAATTTTTTTACATGTAACGCAGCTTCGAAAATTGAGCCAGGCGTCACAAGTCTGAAGATTGAGGCGATCACTGACCTTGCCTCCCACGCGTCTGCATAACGCCGCTAGCTGTTGTTGTCAGCCTCCAAAATAAAAAATGGCAAACAAATTAGCTTCGTTAGCGCGAGCTTTACAAAACACTGCATGCTTAGTGAATTAGAGCAAAAACTGCTCAGAATATCACGCGTCCAACATACCTAACTTGTTTAGCAACAGAAAAACGCTTACTTCACCCTGGCCACAGCAGTTATCGAGGCCTGCCGTTTCTCGTTCTCATCCATTTCATACTATTCCGGACAAACACTTTTGAATAGAAAAGAGTGTATGAACGCATTGTTTTTTTTTCATATACTGGAATATTACAGTATAGCAATCTCCCATTGATAGGCTTGCATTTTTTTTCGTATTAACGTTTTTCCTATCGTCAACTGCTCGATAAGAGCAATGAAAAATTTTTAAGACCATTATCTTCAATATTTCTATTACTGTACGTTACAATTTTCCAATATTATTTTTTTTTCCCCCAAGAATGTAGGACATGTCCAGGAAATCTAAAGAATTCCACGGGCAGTCCTTGGCCGTTGATGTTCAGAGAACTACTGTGACAGCCGCTGGCACAACAAGTTTCTCCACTCTTAGAACGTCGCGGAATTCCAGCCTAGCTTCCCTTTGCCCTAGCGTGGGCGAACGTTCGCTCGTAGCCGTACTGGTGAGTCGGACATCCTCGATTCCTCAGTGTATTTTGTTGCTAGCTGGCGTTATTGTTGTTATAGCAATAAATGCCTTGTTTGTGTCAGCCAGTGTGTCGTCCTTTTCGTTCATGGTTAAACTGCGCGAAGGAAACAAGGACAGAGACAGAAACACACGTACACACTGAGCGCAGAAAGGTTGCCGCTTGATGCTTAGATGTAGAACATAGAATAGAGCCCAGGGTAGGAGAAATGTATTCAAGAATAGTCTTCTGGCGGGCTAGTTGGTTCTTTTCGTTCATGGTTAAACTGCGCGAAGGAAACAAGGACAGAGACAGAAACACACGTACACACTGAGCGCAGAAAGGTTGCCGCTTGATGCTTAGATGTAGAACATAGAATAGAGCCCAGGGTAGGAGAAATGTATTCAAGAATAGTCTTCTGGCGGGCTAGTTGGTTCTTTTCGTTCATGGTTAAACTGCGCGAAGGAAACAAGGACAGAGACAGAAACACACGTACACACTGAGCGCAGAAAGGTTGCCGCTTGATGCTTAGATGTAGAACATAGAATAGAGCCCAGGGTAGGAGAAATGTATTCAAGAATAGTCTTCTGGCGGGCTAGTTGGTTCTTTTCGTTCATGGTTAAACTGTGTGTACGTGTGTTTCTGTCTCTGTCCTTGTTTCCTTCGCGCAGTTTAACCATGAACGAAAAGAACCAACTAGCCCGCCAGAAGACTATTCTTGAATACATTTCTCCTACCCTGGGCTCTATTCTATGTTCTACATCTAAGCATCAAGCGGCAACCTTTCTGCGCTCAGTGTGTACGTGTGTTTCTGTCTCTGTCCTTGTTTCCTTCGCGCAGTTTAACCATGAACGAAAAGAACCAACTAGCCCGCCAGAAGACTATTCGTGTCGTCCTTTGTTCCCGTAAACCCGTTTCGGGTCTTTCTTTTGTTGGGGGTCGTCGACCGTCACTATGGTGGTGAGGCCTAAAGCTATTCATAGCTGCCTGCACCTTGTCAAAAGTGACCCGACCACCGGACCGTGGTGTTGAGAGGGGGCGCACTTTGCGGCCCACCCGTTTTTTTTAACCTCGCATGAACTGAGCATTCTCGTTCAACTCAAGAAAGGGCTTTGTTCACTCGAACTTTGCGTTGCACAGCCGCCCGACACGTTTTGCTAGCGAGTTGAGCATTGAGCCACGAGGCCCTTGTGTACGCTGTTTCCCCTCCCGTGACCTACGTTAAAGGCGTGCGGAGTGTGTTTCGGAAATTTTGCAGATTCAGTGGAGCCACTCCGGCTCGCTGTCCTGTGCACATCGTCTCGCTGCCGCCTGTTGCGACGGAGCGGCCTGTATCCTGTTCGCCGCATCCATCCGGGGCAGCCGTGGCGAGACCAGACAGCAGCCACCTCTGGCTGCTGTTACCCTGCAGGCTACTGCAGAATCCTGGCCTGCAGTGGTCAACCGGCCCTCCTCTTCGCGGGCCTGCGGACACGTAGTCCGCGGGCCATGCGAGTCGTCCCAGCGGAGACCTTCACGCCGCCTTCGGAATACCGCGGAAGACTGCGTGCACGCTGTCGGCGTGACCTCCGCTGCACGACCTGCCTACTGCGCATGAAGACCAGGAGACTCCTCCATAGCATGTAACTTGCAGGCGCGGGGGTCTATTTAAGGTTGGGGGGATGTGGGGACGCCTTCGTCCCCTGCGTTCGCTTTCCCTCAACTCACTAGTTCCCTGTGGTTAGCTTCCCCGCAACGCACTCCCTTTAGTGGGGTTACTTTTAACTAACAGTGGAGGGCGCTCGCGTCGCAGCGACAGCATCGCCACGGATGGCGTGTTTTGCCGCTCGCGCGCGGGGGAAGGCTCTCTCTTCTGCTCGGCACCGGGATAGCTCGCGAACGTTTCGCGAGCCGCTTCGCTCTTCGTCGGCGGGCGACCTCGTGCGGAAACATGTTCTCCTCAGCTCGTCCCGCCCGGTCTCGGAGCTTCCCATTGCCCTAGCGTGGGCGACCGTTCGCTCGTAACCGTGCTGGTGAGTCGGACATCCTCGATTCCTCAGTGTATTTTGTTGCTAGCTGGCGTTGTTGTTGTTATAGCAATAAATGCCTTGTTTGTGTCAGCCAGTGTGTCGTTCCTTTGTTCCCGTAGAGCAAGGCCCACCGCGGTCGGCGTGCGCTCGTTAGCGTACGCGACCACGGGGTGGGGTCTGCGCGGTTTTGAACTATGTCAGCCGCGGTTAAAAGGGGAGAACAGATTTATCCCCCCAATTTAAACCCCACAGGCTTCATAACACACTAGCAGAACACACAGCTGCTCACTTATCGCCTCAATATGAACGACTATCAAGCAAGAGATCCGGCAAAGGAGTGCTGTACAAGCTAGGGTTATACATAACGTTCCTGTGCGCGGGTTGAGAGATGGAATTAGACAACCTCTCAACGAACAGATAACATTCAGGCAAATACAAAGAAACATGCATCCGGTCTTTAATAAAAAAAAAAGACGGACTGAAGGATCTAAAGCATTGCAGACAAAATTCGAAAGACTACCGGCATGGCCTTTGTTGATGCAAAAAATGCAGCCCGAAATTACGCCTTGGGCACAACTGCGCTGCCCGCACACCAAAACTTAATAACACACGCAACTAAAGCGACTAAGGTAGCTTGGGCTCCGGCTAACAACTGCTTGCGACGTAAAAACAGCACGCACGCTCCCGACGGACCGAGTGCTTGGTGGGGAAGATGGCGAGAACATGTTCATCGAATCACTTTCAGGGAATTATAACACTGCGACCTACAAAGATCGGATTCTCCGGAGACACACAATACTTTCTCCAAGGCCAGGAAAGTGGCCTGGAGGCAGCTTCCTCCTAATACTTTCGCGCACGCGTCACTTGTGAGCACGATATACCCGGTACTCCACGGAGCTCCTCGCAATACATGTGGAGAGAAACCTTATATTTAGGTACGCGGTGACTATTCAGTCCACAACCACACTTGAGCATTGGGAGGCTATGCTTCTCCCTTCGGCACGGCCTCTTTGGTGCGCATGGTGTGCAGTCATAAGCTGTAAGTTGGCTCTGGGGAACGCGTAGTGGCTCACACCGGTTGAAATTCGTACACCAGCGGTTCTTCAACGTTGTCACTTTGCCGCTCGCGACAGCTGCTAAGGCCAGTGCAGTTGGAAACAACAGAAGGACATTCTGGACGCCTATGTAGCGAGCGCGGTAAGCTACGCATAAAGCTTCGGCGTATCCTGCATCGATGAGGGGCAGCAATTACTCGGGGAAGTTGAGTGCCAGGCTGCGAGGTTTCTTGCAGCCAAGAGCGCAACAGCGCTGAAAAACGGCAATAATAAGGGTGATCACTTTGATTCATGCTTCCGTCCCTCCAGTATGTATCACTTCTTGGCATGCAGCCTGGGCGGGGCTGCAGAACAAATCACGAGTGAGCCTGACCTCCTTTTAGGGAATCGGGGGAATAAAAGGCTACGTTTCTAAGAGGAGACAAATCCATCGCTTCCGCCGCGCAGTTGGCTTTTCTGGACTATCGTTTTTGATGAGCACGCCGCTTAGAAATGGCGGTGCTGTTGGAAAAACTCCGGCTGCATGGGATGTTGAAGTCCACATAGTAGGACTAGGTCAACCACACGGAGAAAATGCGGCCACTGGTTTCGCTGATAAAACTAGATCGTCAGTGCACTCTTCAAGAGGAGAACAGCGCAAATTCATGCCATTCACTGACACTCGACTCACCTCCGGTCTCCATGCGTCAGGCTCTGCGCTGTCTAGCTAACCACGACTTCTGTGAAACATGCCGTCTCGTGGCTCTCGTTGCCGCCGTTCTTTCATTCCACCGGATTCTTCCTTCCTCCTCAACCGGCAGGAAAAGGCTTCGTTTTTTTCTCAGTCTAGACATGACATCAGTCTCACTTGTCCTCTAAATAATGGCGCGTACCCACTGCGCGGGATTGGCCAAGAAACAGGCGGCATCTGATAGGTGCTCAAAATGTTAAACACGAAAATAATGACGGGGGAAAAATAAAATAATAATGATAATAATAGTAAATAGGAAATAAATGAAAGGAATTCAGATGTGTAATTGAAATAAGCTAAACAAATACTGTGATATCGGTGACTGAAATAGGGAACGGGGCTAAATATTCCATGTTTCGGAAAGCTTTCGTTGCAGAGAAATATTGATCATGAGAAAGAGCACAGCTTCAGACGGCAGCCGTTTAGTGTCTCTAAGGAAGGTTTTCATGGCGGAGAGCACATTCCAGTTGCTGTTCCCAAGGGAGGAAGCCCCAAGAGACAGAGAAACCCCAGCTGACAAACTTAGACCTAGCTGTCGTAACAGATGCTCTAGCAGGCGGCTCCGTAAAGAGGAGAAACGGCGGCAGGTCAACAAGAAATGATCTATCGTTTCGGGTTCTCCGCAGAACGGGCACAATGGGGAGACCGCCAGACCAGATCTATACAGGTAGAAGTTTAAGTGAGGCACGCGACAACGTAGACGCGTGAAGGAAACCTCAAGCTTGCGTGATCGCCATCCTTACTGGTAAAGGAGATGCCGGAATTCGAGGGAGGAGGCCAGAGCTGATGCTGCGAATTCTTTCAGGTATCGAATTCAGACACCTGCGAAACCTGGCCGCCGTAATATATGCGCTGGGTGAAAGCACAGATACGACTGGGCCTTGAAGAAATGCCTTCGCCAGGGTATCATTTTTGACGGAACAGCGCAGAACACCGGGACAAGAGACAAGCGCTGACTTACAACTGGTTTGTCTCTTGTCCCGGTGTTTTGCGCTGTTCCGTCAAAAATGAATAAAAACCAGTTGTAAGTCAGCGCTTGTCTCTTGTCCCGGTGTTTTGCGCTGTTCCATCAAAAATGAATAAAAACCAGTTGTAAGTCAGCGCTTGTCTCTTGTCCCGGTGTTTTGCGCTGTTCCGTCAAAAATGAATAAAAACCAGTTGTAAGTCGGCGCTTGTCTCTTGTCCCGGGGTTTTGCGCTGTTCCGTCAAAAATGAATAAAAACCAGTTGTAAGTCAGCGCTTGTCTCTTGTCCCGGTGTTTTGCACTGTTCCGTCAAAAATGAATAAAAACCAGTTGTAAGTCAGCGCTTGTCTCTTGTTCCGGTGTTTTGCGCTGTTCCGTCAAAAATGAATAAAAACCAGTAGTAAGTCAGCGCTTGTCTCTTGTCCCGGTGTTTTGCGCTGTTCCGTCAAAAATGAATAAAAACCAGTTGTAAGTCAGCGCTTGTCTCTTGTCCCGGTGTTTTGCGCTGTTCCGTCAAAAATGAATAAAAACCAGTTGTAAGTCAGCGCTTGTCTCTTGTCCCGGTGTTTTGCGCTGTTCCGTCAAAAATGAGTAACCAACATGCCCAAGCTGCTGTCCTGGCCAGGGTATCAGCAACCTCATTCAAATGGATTCCTCTGTGCCCAGGCGCCCAGACCAACCGTAATGAACACACGTGGGGTGTAATTAAGCATTTGAGTAAGCGAAGTGCCTGAGATGTTCTAGCCGTGGTGAGAGAGAAACACAACGATAATGAATCTGTCATAATGATGACAGAAGACAAAGAGCTGTTTAATTTGCGCAAAGCCAAGACTACTGCTAGAAATTCGGCCAAATAAATAGGGGTGTAATCGGGAAGGCGGAGTGAGAATGGACGGTCAAGGGAGATGGAGAAAATGCCAACACCGGCCTTTTCTTCACACTGTGAGGCGTCTGTCGCTATGAGCACGTGAGATTTAAAGCACAGCAAGTAATCCTGCAATAAACCGCTGAGCAAATGAAAAGGCATAAACTTTGCATGTTTTGGAAAGATGTCATCGAAGACAATCTGAATAGATGAAGAGTCGGCGCATACCGGAAGGATGTCCGAAATGCGGACGTTAAGGGGTCAAGGAGGGATTGCGCAAAACATATCTGAGGGGTACGGAAACGAGACCAGGTTTCGTTGAAAAATGGCCGAGGCTGAAGAAGGAAGATCAAATTGGAGGCAAGAAGCGAAGAATCGCACATTTTGACAAACATTTTCACCGTTAAGAGCCGAAATATTGAAGCCAATGATGCAATACGCGCTTCCAGGTACGAAACGGAATTCGCCACAAATTTTGGAAGGCCCAAACAAAGACGCAACGCCTCCCGCTCCAAGAGAATCAAGGGGCGAAGTTTATACGCTGGCTCACCAGAGAATGAAACACAGCCGAACTCTAAGACTAGACGGACGTACATTCTATAAATCATAACAAGTGAGTGCCTTCTCATGCCAAAACGAACACTGCTCAGCCTGCGCAGCATACCGACTGCTCGGACTCATTTCGCAGTGATCTGCTCGATATGGGCCTCCCAGGAAAGAGAAGGATCATAAATTACTCCGAGGTATTTGACACTTTGCACTTGAGGAATTGCATGGTTCCGGTAAACAATAGATATATTAACTGGAAGAGAGATCGGAAAAACCAATAAAGCACATTTGTTGGCATTAAGGGACAGATTAATGTCTTCTGAAGGAACCAGCGCACAAAACACAACGGACAAGAAAAAGGCGGTACACGACGGACAGGAGCGCTGAACTTACAACTTTATTTCTGAAGTGAAGATGCAACGTATATATACAGCCATGTCAGGGGGGGCGTGCCACAGAAGGAAAGCAAGAACAAGTGGAATCTACAAGGTCATGAAGAGACGAGCGGCACAAGCAAACCAAAGATCTTAACTAATATAACACGTGAAGGTGAGGAGTTTCAATGGAGGCAAGAAAAACAACAGGAAAAAAAAAACGCCAGACCTCGTGAAGATGAAAATTGATACTGATAACAAAAACCGATAAAAACAAAAAGGTAAAAACCAATAAAAGCGATAAAAGCAATAAAGTTAACAGGGCAATGGAAATGAAGAAGATAAGATGCCAACAAGTAACACGGCAAAAATACTAACAGCTAAAATTAAGAAAACATCGCGGAAAAACTAACAGCTAAACGGTAAAACCCACAGAAACATACGGTTAAGTCTTGTGTATCAAATAGCGGAATAAAGTTGGCGGGAAAAAAGACGGTAGCCTAAGGTGGGAAGTTAAAATGTTAGTGGCTCGAATTTTGTGCCAGATAGGCGAGTTCTTTCTCAGATAGCGACACTGAAGGCTGGCTAATGCACTTTTCTTTTAACGCAGCTATCGTGATTGCCTCAACTATTTCACGGGGCCTCGTGTTTCTGATTGTGGCTATTACCCGAGTTTTTTCAAAGTGTGGCAAACATCCTGTTTCTACACCTTTGCAGTCCCGACAATGGATACCAATGTGACGGCACTTTTGGACATTTGCGTTGTAATCATGTTCTTTTAGTCTTTCATTTAAACAACGCCCTGTCTGTCCAATATACTGCTTTCCACAGGACAGAGGGATGGAATAGACAACTGAATCGGTACATTGCACAAAATTCTTCTGGTGCCTGACATTGCATATACTCTCTTTTTTACGAGTTTCATTGACCTTTCTGCAAAGCTGGGAAAGTCGCTTTGGGGCACTAAAGACGACTTCAACTCCAACACGTTTCCCAATTTTCTTCATGTTGTGCGATATGCGATGCAAGTAGGGCATAACGGAGACTTTCTTTCTATTGGCGTTGCCAGTCGTGGCAGTCGAATCGGGTCGTTTTGATTTTTTAAGCATTGCTTCAGCGACTGAGGTTAAAAACTTAGTGGGGTAGCCAGCATTTTCTAATCTAATTGTTTGCGCTAAAAACTGGTCTCAATTATAAAGATTCCTTGACCTACATTCCTTTTAACCAACTTAGAGTGAGCTGAGTCAAAAGGAAGTGCCGGCTTCTTGCCCCTTGGCTCATAAGACCAGCATAGGTGATCACATGAAATGAAGGCCCAATTCTAAAAATCTCAAGGACCCGTTATTCGGAAGTTCATGTGTAAGGGTTAAAGGAGATAAGCATTCTAAGAAAATGGCCAATGTTTTCGAGACATCAACTTGGAAGGTATCCTGATTGCAATCGAGAAAAACGAGAAAGTCGTCTACAAAACGAAAAATCTTTGTTGCTTTTGTACCCTCCAACCGACTGTTCACGTTTTTGTCAAGTTTGGCTAAATACAGGTGCCTCAATAAAGGGGCAATGACGGAACCAATACAGATTCCTTTCTTCTGAAGAAAAATCTTGTCATCCCATTCTCCAAAAGGTTGATTTCAGATAGGCTGCTAGAAGTTCCAGGAAACCAGGATGTCTCCTATCCATTGGTCCAGGAAATTCAGGTAGGACTGTAAGGATTGGTACAAAGAGGAAACGTCATTCTCTGAAGCAAAAAACGCGATGTCATCAGCATACACATAGGTGGACACCTTAAGACTGCAGGGAATACTGCTGAGTAAGATGTTGAAAAGTACAGGGGAGAGGACCGCCCCTTGGAGCACTCCTCTCGCTTATCGAAATTTGCTGGATGAAACACCGTTTTGGAAGCAGTAAAATTCCCTGTCAACAAGAAATTAAGCAACCCAAGCCACAAAGTATCTCGGAAGTCCTACTGCCTGTAGTCTTTGCAAGAGCGTCCTGTGCTCAACGCTATCATAAGCTTTAGACACATCTAAAGTAAAGAGCGCTGCGTATTGGTTTCGGCGACGAGCTAACTGTATGCGGCTCTCCAGATCGGTATGGGCA
Source organism: Amblyomma mixtum (assembly GCF_055824585.1). Lineage (NCBI taxonomy): Eukaryota > Metazoa > Arthropoda > Arachnida > Ixodida > Ixodidae > Amblyomma > Amblyomma mixtum. The sequence goes on from NC_143018.1 coordinate 147,413,183, forward strand.
CATCATATAGAGCATCCTGGCCTGAAGCCTATCTGGCAAGGGTTCAACAACCCAGTCGCTGAAATTATGGACATTATTCTACCATGCAACAACCGCTCAATTAACTTTACGAGATTCGAAGTTAAAGAAATTGGCCTTATATTGTCTAACACATAACCATCTCACTGCTTTTTAAGCAACGGGATAATCTTTGCTAGACGCCACACATTTCGAATCCATGGCCCCTTAAGAGAGTAATTTATAAGTGCCAGTAAGCCGGTGGGAGATTCCTCGGATAAAAATTTTAATCATAGAAGTCACACCATCAGGGCCGGGGGCCACGGGTGGAAGGCGGGATACAGTGTTCGAGAGCTCAGTGAGGATGACCTCCTAGAAATCGTCCAATGTGGCAAGAAATCTCTGAGGAGAAGGAAGAAGAGCCGTAAACCGGCGTTCAAGGCCTCTGCCTATCTCTTCCAGGGACTGAGCAAGTTCAGCCGGTGACTGAACTAGGGAGAGAGCGTTCATGGTGGTCGAGATTAGTTTCCTGGATTTTAGGTAATTGAGTAAAGCACGCCTATTACCAGATTTTTAAAGGAATTCGTAGTGTTGAGTATCGTACAACTGTTTTGCACCAGATACGGTGCGCTTAAATGTAGCTGCAATAAACATAATCGATCCAGTTTTTGGGACATTGATTGTGGAGAAGTTTCTTCCAAGCAGCCTTTCTGCGCCTGTAATCTCGAGTGCACTCTGCATGGAGATGTTCCCTTACGTGCCTGGACCAAGAACTCCGATTTTTTACGAGCTCCATCCAAAATTGGACAAATGCGGATGGCATTTTCTCCACTGCTAAAATGAGATAATTCCTGAAGCTCTGCTTTGAGGACATTTTTAAAACTGCCGTAATTTAGGAATGTGCGCCGTGTGCTGCTAGAAGTCAACTGGCACATAACTTGGAAACTGATCGGATGGTGATCACTATTGGAGGCACAGTCAACTGGCGCCCAAGAGGACACAGTTATTCCGGGAGAAGAAAATGACAGGTATAACGCTGAGCGAGACTGACCACGGACAAATGTGGGGAGACCCGAATTTAAATAGATGAGGTTATTTACACAAGCCCAGTATCCAGGAATATACATATCCAGGAATATTGAGATCAAGAGCCTGAATTTCGCACTGCCTGTCCATATATTGAAATGACACAGTTGCCCTGTGGCAAAATTTTGTAGATACGAACAATAGCAAACCACCACCTCTTAGGGCCGGTCAAGCCTGAAAGAACGATAATTTTGTAAATTGAACCTAGAATCTTTAGTGAGCCACGTTTCCTGACGAGCAATTAAATCTGGACTTAAGTTACTCATTAAACAAACTATATCTGTTGAAGCGGAAAGAATAGACCGGCAGTTCCACTGCAACACCTTCAACGACCCGATGTCGCCGAAAGGGCCGCAGCGGAGACCGCCTGATCCAAAATACGGCCTTTGGGTGTAGATTTAGGGTGATTATATTTTGTCTTCGACTGAGAGCAAGACGGACTAGCACCACTTAACGGAGACGGGCTGCGCTTTTGAGCACGCATCTCAGTCTCCATGTCAACGCACTCTTCAGATGAGATTTCTGTCGCACTGTGATGTGGATAACTGGATGGAGGAATAGACGAAGGCTGTGATTGAGTCTCACTCAGTGGATTGGAAGCCAAGGGCACAGAATGTTGGGGAGGTGCAACCAATGGAGAAGTGATTGCGCCACAAAGAAGAGCAATAGAAGCTTGCAACAAAGTGGACATCTGGGATGCCATGACCTGCGAAATACACGCGGACAGATTTTCAACTATACGATCCATGGCACTTGCCATTGCTTCCTCCGCCGCCGCAGCAATCGCTTGCGACAAGGAGCAATCCACAACGGTTGCATGCCGCGCAGCCACACTAGCATAGCCAGATGTCCTATCTTTGATGACCGCAACTGCCTCACGTCTTGAGCACCTTCGTTTGTCAATCAACTCTAGCACTTGAACTTCCTCAGCCCGCGGTGGGCATTCGAAATGGCTTACTGAGTGTCCACCACCACACAAACAGCATTTCTCGTCTTGAGAACACCCAGCGGGGTCGTGGCTCTCTCAACACCCGCAGCAACGGAAACTCGATTTACAGGCCCTGGCGCGATGGGGAAACCTCCAGCAATTACGGCACTGAATTGGCCGAGATGTAAATTGATCCACACGGAAAACCAAAGGCCACACCTTAACTTCAGATGGACAGGTCAGCCCCGCAAATGTAGCAATAACTGTCTCCGTCGGTATCTTTGTTCCATCCTCCACACGACTGCATCGGTGAATGGCGATCACGCCAGCCGAAGTGAGCTTTTCTAATGTCTCAGACGCGCTTAGCCGTGGGTCTACGCCACGGACTAGCCCTTTCCAACACGCCAGATGAGGAGGTATGAACGCGCTCACCGGGTGATTGGCAAACGAAGAACACTTCAAAACTATTTCAGATATAGCACCTGTCTTACTGCACATTCCATTGCCTACTTTTTTTCACGCTGGTTGTAAGTCCTACATGTGTATGTATATATATATATGTGTGTGTATGTGTGTGTGTATATATATATGTAATAACGTGACAGTCTGTTGGCCTTGTCAGTTAGGGGTGGGAGCCTCGTCAAGCTACTGAGTTTGTGGCTTTTTGCTCCTACCCTAGCATTTCTTTTCTGTTGTTCAGGACAAAAATGCTGAATAAAGTTGATTAAACTGATAAACTTGAGTGGGTCAGTCACGCATGCCTGGTCTGGCGGTCTGCAAACTATCCCGCCACGGCCGAACTGCCGGACGTCAGTGATCCTCATGTATTGAGGGGTGGCCGATTTAAGGGCAGCCTGAACAGCCTCGGGGCTATTCAGCTTGATGGAGCCCTGATCCGCGGGGACGAGAGCAACCGGAATGCTGCTTACTCCGCCACGGAAGAAACAAGCAAGAGGCAGCTCATCTGGGGAGAGACAAGCTGACCAGGGGAAGTTCCCCTCGCCTGGAGAGCTTGTGCACATCAGCCCACGTTCCCGCGTTCGGTCACCCTTGGAAAATAGGAAGAGAACACAAGAAATCAAGCGGAAATTGGAGAAATAACTCAGCACCGCCTGGTACTTAGCCGCAACCCAGCAGGCGGCATTGGGCATTGTTGTTGTTGTTGTAGCCTACGACAGAATGGCACATACCGACTCTGGGGGATTCGGCCAAGAATCGGGTGGTAAAGGTTGATATTCACCTCTACGTAGTAAAGGCAAAAGGAAAGCACACGGGAGAGGAACACCGGGGGAGTCTACCACAAGAAGGGCACGGAGAGGATGAAAAAAGAAAAAAAGAAACAAAACAAAAAACAAATTGGGATACGCACTTCAGAATGCCCTATTCTTCCTCGTTTTTGTTTTCTAGCCGCAGAAAAATTGATAGTACACTGATGGGAGCGAGCACAAAAAAAAATTGGCTTTTTATTGGAGATTTTTTCCATGGGGAAAATAACGAGTCGTCAACTCGCGGTTTTAACTAGAATTTAGAGTTCATACTGCCAAATCAAGTTAGGTCAGGGCAGACGGTGACGCCATGTTGTGGTCAAACTCTGCAGCTTTGCTTGCCTCCGCTCGTAGCCAGCTTGGAGTGATATACCACTTAAAGACGGCTATTTTTATTGCCGGAATCTTCAGGCGCCTTTACTTTTTTTTTCTGGCAACTATAATCGGATACAACTCAAGTCTGCAGTGAAGCTCCACCCACATACAGGACCGCTGAAGAGAATTTCTCCGTGACAGAAAGTAAACTTTAGTTAAACCTATGCATGCTACCTAAACAAGACGCTAATCAAAAGACGAAAATATAAGCTTAGTAATTTTGATAGCTCTAATTTTTTTGATACGGCCAAAGACTGAAAACTGATTTTGATCACCGTTGTGATTGGCAAGAGGAGTCATACAGTTAAAAGGCCGCGGACTGTGGTCCACTGTTTGCAACTGCAGCTTTTTGTAAGTTGTATCCTACTATAGTCCCCGTTTGTCGCAGTTTTTAACAGGGCTTTTCACTCATTCGCACAATGTTTGGTAAAGTCAGACTGCCACTATTCTAATAATGGCGCTGCAATCGTCAGTGCTCCTACCAGCGAAAAAATCTGGACGGGTATGTGTGATAGGTACCATCAGTATTACTTTGTGGATGGTTCTGAAAACCCTCAAAAGCTGCAAACTATATTTTGAGGAAATCTATGCATACGCTTAATCACGTTATTCTCTGCCCAGGCGGAGGGTAGTCCTTGTTGCGTCGTTAGTAGTAGTAGTAATAAACATCTTTATAGAAGGGGTTGTGAGAAAGAATGAGGAGGAATGTTGGAAACGAGTGGGAAATATTCACGAATTGTTGTTGTAGGGGGAGCGCATATGTAATGATAGGGTTTACAGACGCCGAATACCACAAAAATGAAACACTCTTATTTAAGAAAGTACATTTTAAATTGTTCTCTCGTGTTTCTGAGCCCCGCAGCCGGGTAGACGTTCATTTAGGCAAAGAACGTTCGATTACCGCAAAGAAAATGTGGCCGATAAAAGTCAACAGACCGATCCTTTGAAGCCTCCATGCCTTCTTTTGGTTGTTGAACACTCAGATGATTCTTGCTGGCGCCCTATGCCTCTTTCATGGGGAAGTTTTTCAACTTACACAATTAAGCTAGTATCGCAGGGGCCCCCTAGGCATTAAGAAGGTACCAGCCGGTGCAACTATCAGCGACGAAACAGCCCGACGTGAGCGTGTTTTCTTCTGCCCAATCGACAGCGTCGCTCTAGCAAAGCAAAGTGCAGCACCAGTTCTTCAAGCGAGACTTCAGTGCCGGGGATCTGTTGGTGCTGAGCGTCTGAACTGTGTCCTCGCACTCTGCAGACTGCGTACAGACTCCTCATTTGCATGTTCTTCTGTCATTGCCTGTCGTGAGCAGCTGCCGGAAGTTCAGTGCAGTAGCGAGATTTGTGCTGCCCCTGAAGGTGGCCAGCGAGGTCCTCCAGGTTTGGTTGCAATGTAGGAAGAAGAAGAAAAGAAAGCACGTTTGTCGGGATTTGGACCGCGCACATAGACTTGGAGAGCCGTATTAAGGTTGCTATGAGGCAAAATGAGGTATCAGCTCAGGTTACTTTAGATAATGCAAAGGTTTACGACAGCGTTGAACACAGCATTTTGCTTCATAAACTGGCTAATGTACAACCTCCTTTGTACCTCTTTGCGTGGATAGGAGAGTTCTTAAGAAATAGAGCGTTCTTTTGTTCTAAGGGTACGTTAACTTCTACAACATACGCCCAGTCAAGAGGTGTCCCACAAGGCTCCGTTCTTTCACCGTTATTGTTTAACATACTAATGCGTGATATCCCTATTCACCCAGCCGTCAAAGTTGATGTGTATGCGGATGATATTGCTTTTTTCGCTTCTGCCAAAGACATTCATATCCTGTACCAATTACTGCAAGAGTATTTAAATGATCTGGAAGTTTGGCTAGACAGCATAAAGTTAACTTTAAATGTCGACAAGTGTGCCGTCCTTGTTTTTCCACAGGCAACCCCTCTTAACATCTCTCTGTCGTATCACTCCATCCTCATCCCGCAAGTTGACTCAACAAAATACTTGGGTATAATATATGACCCGCATTTAGACTGGCGGCCCCCTCGGCCGGTTGGTGAGGATCAGCAACGAAAAATTCGGTATGTGACGAGGCACTCTACTACTTCTTTATAAGACCTATGTAAGGCCAATCCTTGAATTCGGCTCCGTTGTCTTTTCTGGGCGCCCAAAGTACAAGTGTGAACCCCTGTTTGTTATGGAGCGACGCGCTCTGCGCCTTTGCTTAGGTCTGCCTAAAGCAGTAGCTAATGCTGTGTTGTAGTTGGAGGCGCGGATGCCTGATCTCAATTCCCGGTTTCAGCTTATCACTTTGCGGCCATTTTTAAGGTCTTCGGAGCCTGTTCCTGGATTCAGATATAGCACCTGTCTTACTGAACATTCCATTGCATACTTTTTTTTCTCGCTGGTCCTGCATGTATATATATATATATATATATATATATATATATATATATATATATATATATATATATGTATGTGTGTGTGTATGTGTGTGTATATATATATATATGTAATAACGTAACAGTCTGTTGGCCTTGTCAATTAGGGGTGGGAGCCTCGTCAAGCTACTGAGTTTGTGGCTTTTTGCTCCTACCCTAGCATTTCTTTTCTGTTGTTCAGGACAAAAAATGCTGAATAAAGTTGATTGATTGATTGATTGATTGGCTAACCCTATATTTACCACGAACCCAACTCTCTTTTTTGGTACTCCCTGGACTCGGTATAAGCTCCCTTAGGTGGTGTTCACTAATTCCCTGTTGTCAAATCTTTCTGTATCAATGAGATCTTTGGTACTAGTCAACCACAGGCGGGCTGACACGGCAGTCTTCTTTGACAACACCCTCCCAAGGAATGCTAAGAACCTGCCCGCCAATATGTTAAATGGGCTCATAGAGGAGTACCTAGACAATTTTCCAAACCATATTGCCGTCTATACAGATGCCTCCCAGCAAAATGAAAAGGCTGCTATTGGCATTTACTCAAGGGCTCTTGATTGGAGCTACTCATTTCGGGCCCCTGACTATACGCCTATTTTTGTAGCAAGTTTCTGGCCATTGAATTGGCCTTAATAAAGATTCCCTGCAGTATCACTCGGGTTATTATACTCTCAGACAACCTTTGTGTTTTGGCAGCGCTCGAAACCTCGAGAGATACTCCTATGAGCCGTTCCCTTCAATTTTTTATTCCTCCACATGTTACAGAAGTACGCTTTCACTGGGTCCCTGGGCACTGTGGCGTTGTTTCTAATGAGAGGGCTGATTTTTTAGCAAAGTCTGCCCTTGATGGACCTATTGTCCATTTCGTCCCAAATACTGTTTACTTGACTCTAGTACCCTTTCAGCGATTCCAGCGTTTCCAAACCTGGAGCCATGAGCCTCTCCTCGCTGCAGCGGATTTTCAACACGTGGCATTTCCTTGGAGTGTGCGGATGTGCAGTTCGAGGCAATGTGAGGTGTCAATGACCCTTTTGCGCTGCAGGATACCGCGGCTAAATCTTTATTTATGCCGATCGGGGCTTTCGATATCCAACCTTTGTGAGTCTTGTGGCGAAATTGAGTGTATAGAACATTTTTTCCTCTCCTGCCGGCGGCTCGCTGCTCTCCGTAGAATCTACTTGGAGATCCCCCTCGCTCGGCTTGGGCTTCCTCTATCTATTCCCATTCTCTTATCCTTCGGGGCAAGCGCCAAGGGATATGCCCTGAAACCAGTGTGCGATTCTATTCATCTGGTAGATTCCTCTGCTGGAATGTGAATTCACAACTTTTCGTTCTCCATATTTTTTTGTTTTGTACAAATTCTAGCTCTGCGTCCCAAAACTTTAAAAATACTCCATTCCCTGTACATGAGTGCGTTTGTATCCGCTATGCACCCTGGCCAATCCCCCGCCGTGGGTATGTGCCATTCAGCCTGAGGACATCATCACCATCATCATCCTTCCGCCATGCCTTCCCCATCGTGACTGTCGTATGATTATCCCTAAGTGGAAAATTGCTGAGCCTGCATATTCGTGGGTACAGAAAGAACAGTGCAAGCCTTAAGCCAGGGCTTGGTCAATGCCAGGAATTTGGGCAAGCGCTATTATCTCCCTTGGCTACCGCCTTGTGGCGCACGGCTAGTACGCAAGGCTAGTAAGATAGTACGCTGACGTAATCCGTGAAACAAGCAATAGAGAAAATGATTTAGTGGCTTCCGAACAGCACGTGATAAGCTGCTAGCTTCAGCGGCGCTGCCTGTACGCTGTCTCGACTTCCTGGTAACGAGTAGCACCCGCGGCAAACGCAGACAGCGAAACTTGCTCAGGCGCACATGCAACCTTCGCGGGCGATGACATCACGAAACTTTTCAGAGGCCCAAGCCTCTGGGCCAGCTGTAGGAACCGCACAAGTCACGACAGTTGCATACAAAAGGTTCCCTGCCTTGACGCCGGTCGAGCGGCCTGCACGGATGGATCGCGATTGAGCGTTGGGTGTTTTCTTCTTTTTTTTCTCCAAGCCTGGCCTTTCTTCTTGCAGGGCATTTTTCAGTGATACCGGCACGTGAAGTGAGCCCGGAGGGAGAGGTTTACTTAGAGAGGACGGCGGAGACGTCGGCCGGTCGGATCATTATCTGGCCTGCTCTACTGTGCACTGGTGAAGGGGAAGGAGAGAAGAATGAGGTCATCGAACTCTAGGGATGGACCTTTGCACCATCAAATAATAGAAAGGACGGCGGTTTTCATTCGTTTCCGCTGAATCTCAGTTCTTCAGATGCCCGTAAAATCCATCCGAATATTATTCGGGGCTTCGGAATACATCTTCATTCAGCGGATTTGCGACAACAGCATCTTCTCCGCACCCGAATCCGAAAACCACGACGCCACTCGCTTTAACGTGGACTTGGCAAAGGTGCACGTGTGCCTGATAGCTCAGGACTCAACTGGCCTACGTTGTCTCTGGGCTGAAGGTGAGCGGGATGGATTCTTTGTCCAACCGTGCAGACTGAAAACCTCGGGAAGCAGCCATTTAATTCATTTTTCGTTAAAATATGGGCACTGACAGAAAAATTCGACAGTGGCACCCAGCCAAGCTTCATGCAGTCAGTGCGAATTAACCAGATTCACATTAATAAATGAGTCTAGCTGTGTGACCATGAAACGGAGCACTCCGCAGTTAAAGGGCCATTCTTTTTTAACATATTGAGTCGATAACCACATCCAACTCTTCAACTCCCCAACTCTATCTGCGACATGAAATCGCTTTTAAATATCAGCTAGAAGTATTTTAAAACCGCGAAAACCAGGAAACCGAAACTGAGTTTCTATCAAACTATGACGTCCAGACAGACTAGCCTATGACGTCACAGATACTGTGACAAATTTATCGTAAAACATTGATTGGCTAGACTGGCAACTGCGAGCGACAGCTTGAATCATAATTTATCTGAAAGGGCGGAAAACATGCTCGAAATTTCATCCTCCAGCACACGCAGTGGAGAACATCGAGGACCGAACCAACTGTGACATCCCACTCGCAAAGCTGCCCGCAGAAATCGGCCCTACTGAGGCCACTAAATGGGAAATTTTGAAATAACTTTGCGCTGTGACGCAGCGCCGCCCGGCTGAAAAATTTTGCACAGGAGACTAAAAGGCAGCGATGAACGTGCACTTAAAGCTTCAGTCAAATCCGTTGAGGTAGAAAAAACTCCGGAGTTGCCCTTGAAAGCCCTTGTTTGGGGAACAATGCCCAGAAGCAACGGTTCAGAGAGAGAGAGCAAAGAGAGAGGGAGGAGAAGGAAAAGCGGTGAGGCTAAGCAGGGGAAGGTACCAGTTTGCGGCCCTTGAATGGGGAGAGAGGAGTGCGTCCGAACACGTCGAGGACCGCGGGCTGGTTTAACGCGAACCGCTTTGACGGGAACACTAGAGATACAGTTTATCTGCTAACATCGAGCCAAGAAAGAAAGAACCCAGCTAAAAAGCACGGCAGAAAAGTTTCTGCGTCACAACAGATTTTTTGTAATGTTTTCGACCTAAAAATTTGTAGTAACAGAATTTTGTGTAGTTGCTGCAGAAAACTTACGACAGAATTACCGACTGCAGAAACGCATCGCAGCAAAAACTACAGTACTATAGAAAAATGCTGCAAAAGAGAAAAATTTGTTGTTACGACATGACTAAAAGATATTTAGTGGTATTTTTTACACGGTTTCTTCCTTTTTTTTTAACTGGAAAAGATCAAGTAATAAACAGGATATCAATTGTTGGTGCAAGTGGCGCGTCTCTTCCTTCGCATGCCGATAGCGTGTCATGACAAATTCAGCGAGGCACATTTATTTCTGATCATGACATTACATCTGAAGAGCCGCCGCGGTGGCTCAGTGGTTATGGTGCTCGGCTGCTGACTCGAAAGACGCGGGTTCGATCCCGGCTGCGGCGGTTGAATTTCTTTAGAGGAGAAATTCTAGAGGCCCGTGTATTGTGCGATGTCAGCTACAGGTTAAAGAACCCCAGGTGGTCGAAATTTCCGGAGCCCTTCACTACGGAGTCTCTCATAGCCTGAGTCGCTTTGGGACGTTAAACCCCATAAACCAAACCAATTACATCTGAAGGTGTTTTCACAAATTTTGACACATATTTTTAGGGCACTTAGTGTCTTCAAGCCACACAGTGTGTTGAAACCACTTAGTCTGTAAACCAAGCCGACACTTCCGTCCCGAACAACATCGCTGTCCAGCTCATGTTTTGCAGCACTAAGCTAGAGATACACAGCGGCCGTGCAAAGGTCTCCAAGCCAGCGAGGAGAAAAATAAAGAGGAAGCCTTTGCAAGGATAACTTTTGTCCAAAGAAACGACGAACACCTTCCGCCGACGATGAAGTCTGGGCATTCGACACCCACGACAACCAGAGCGTTCACCACCAGAATGCCACTCCTGACAGTGAAGTCGGGAACGACTTGACCGCGCTTTGAATTTACGGCCATCCTCCAGCAGAAACCATCGCCGCACATCGACTGCATCGCTCCTTAGGGGGTGTTGAACTGCTCCTTAGGGCTAGCATTTTGCTGCCCTCGTTGCACTCAGACTGGCCGTGTTCTCGGGAGGCGGTCTGTCGCCGAATGTCGTTGCGTGTAGGCCAACGGCGCATGGAAATCTGATCCTCCATTGGATGGACTGTTTGAACTGGACCGGTAGCCCTGTTCTTCCAAGACAAAGGCCTTTCATCTGTGGCGGAACGACTCGCATCGCCTCCTGCGCAGCTGTCGACGCCTGTTTTAGTTGCCTTGACATGAGACAGCCCTGTTGCAAAGCGAAGAATGCGGCAGTCGGAATCAGACACAGTAGCTCGTTTTTCGGCATGCGCAGAAAGCGAGATATTTTCAGACGCACCTCTCGTATTTTCGAGCCGTGGATTTTCTTCTGGATGATGCATGCGCAGAGTTGGCGATGGCTGAGCTGAAATTGCGCCAGTGGTTGAACCCGCTGTCTCCAGGCAAGCTTTAGGTGCAGTGGAAGACGTAGTGCTCGACGCAGGCAAAGCACCTCCTGCGTTGGCCGCAGGAGTCTTGGAAATCCCGGCGAACACGGAGGAGCTGGCAAGTGCCTGAGCACCTGAGTCATTCGTGTGTCCTGTAGGCTGCTGCGAGATAACCCCTCGGCTCATGGCGCTGAAGGATGGCCCTTGGAATAGGCCCCTTCCCGGTACGGCAGCTATGGCGCCCTCACCTTGAGAACGCCTACTTCGCTTCATTGCAGCCAGTGCATCATCGTCTGGAAGCTCCTCCAGGGGCCGCTTCTGGTTTTCCTCGGTCGAAGTGGCCGGAAGTTCACTTGGGGGGTCCGGATGTGCTGGCCCCGACGGGGTGGCCAAGCCTCGCGACATCGAGCTTCGAGCTAGGCACGCAGCGGACGAAACCTCGCCGCCAGTGCCCTTCGCAGCGACTGCAGCCTCACAGCATGAGCGGTTAGCTTGGGAAGTCTCAGGCGCGATGGTCGCACCAAGGTAGCTTCGTGCAGGGTCAGAACAACGCTTCTTCTTCTTCTTCCTCTTTATAATGGCACTAGCCGGCGCGTGGCAGTCCATGGTCCCCCTTTTCTTTCGTCACCTACACCTGCACCTTCTTCTTCCCCTTGCACGTCCTTCTCGAAAATACCTTCTCCTTCTCGTATGGTGGGACAAGGAACCGGAAAAAAACGGAAGAAAGAGAAAGTAAGGTCAAAAGTAGAAAATTGGTTTATGAGGCTTTGTGGTCGCAAAGCGACTCAGGCTATAAGATACGCCGTAGTGAAGGGCTCCGGAAATTTCGACACACTGGGGTTCTTTAACGTGTACTGATGTTGCACAGTACACGGGCCTCCATCTGATGAAGCTTTTTTGTGGCATAGACGACTCTGATATTAGGAAACTTGGCACTAAGTGCGTTAGCTAGGATCAAATTCTGATTATGTTTGTCTGTCAATAATCAATAAGTGTTGCCTTCTTGAACGTTTGCAGTTCTTGTTTTTCGGCTCTTCGGAGATGCCCGCGCACACTTAAGCAATTGCATCCTGATGATGATGACGGTGAATTTTTATGGCGCAAGGGCATCTGGGGCCAATGAGCGCCACGGCACAATGTATTTTTCCTCTACTCAAGGTGGTGTCGAACACCGATTTCCAAAGCATTTCACGCTAAATAAGCCGAGCACCCGACCAGGGGAAAGCTTGAGGCCATTATAAGTAGAAAACCAGCGGAAAGGACGCGTTCACAAGGAGGAGAAGCACACAGGACAACGCTGGAAACACAAATGAAAATTCTTTACTTGGCGAATCGCTAACATCAGAACAGGGCGCAAATGCGCGAGAGCAGCCGCAAACGTTAACAAAACAACAAACACAAAATTGATTAAGCGACCGATGATTGCATGTGGCGACCTATGTCCTATTCATGAAACTGTACCCTTTTGCCGTGAGCCTAGCAGAGCTTTCGCTGACGCACGTTTGCTTGAGCTACATCTTCGAAAAACGTAGCGCGAAACACAAGACACAGGTAAGGTGAAGACAGGACACGAGCGCTTCTCACGACTAAATTTTTATTAGGAAGGATAACAGAATATATACCACAGATATGGAGGCAAAGAGAAAGAAGGAAACAACAAAATAACAACTCAAAAAACAAGAACAAGACGAGAAGATAAGAGGTCGGCGATGGACGCAGGTACATAGCATTGCAATATAAAACACGTGCACAGTTACTTGACAACCGATTGGAGGTACACAATCTCACTTTTTGTTAAGGCGATCGATGCGTCACTAATACACTCCCCCCCCCCTTTCGCGATATAGAACGCTTCAATAATCTCCCTTGTACGTTGGTGATATGCTCTGTCAAGAACAACAGTCTTATCGAAAAGGGGGTGACATTTACAATCCCTGCAATGCTTCGGTAAATTTTCAAGAGCTGTTGGCGTTAAAGAATTTCTGTGTTCAAACAGCCGGACATTTAGACACCGCCCGGTCTGCCCTACATAGAATTTTCCACACGAAAGAGGAATCTTGTAAATGACCTCTTTTTTACATGGCACGAACCTTGATTTGTGATTAACTAGCCCAGTTCAGCTTACTTGTGCTTGAGCTACCCTCCACGGACTAAGAAAAGCCTGCTACCCTACTCCTCCTCATATTCTAAACTTCTGAAGAGAGGCATTGCCTACCTTTGCCTCGGTAATGTTCTGCGCAGGTATTGTACACACAATATGCAGAAGAGTTTCTTAGGGCAGTGTCGTGTTTTGTCGGGGACAGCAGACGAAGGCCAGGTGGGTGGAAAACCGAACGTGGTTTATTCCATCACAGCTCGTAGTGGAATGCCCGGTGGCCGAGCAGCGCGGCTTATCTTATAGCCAGCTCTCGCGATCGTCGCGCCGCCGCTATCGCTCTAGCCGCGACGATTACACAACAGGCAGCTTGACCGCTTGAGGTCAGCGGGCTACCCTGAGGACGTCCTCGTTTCTATTGCTGAGACCTTGACCAGTAAGTTTAAGTCACAGTGCAAAAAAGATGAAGTGCCTAGTGAAGAATCCAGACCGGCTGTAATGCCATACCTGCATAAAGTCTCACATAACGTTAAAAAGGTAGCCATGAAATACGGTGTTAAGGTCGTCTTTTCTGCGCCCACCAAACCGTCGTCGCGTTGTTCACGTATCTCTAAAATTAGCACAAAAAATAAATGTAATGTCAAGCACTAGAGCATGTTCACCAAATGCACGACCGATGTTGTTTACTCGCTTCCACTGTCCTGTGGCAAGGCCTACGTAGTTCAAAAGAGCTACTACTGGGGCTAGTTCGAAACACATACTTGAAGGAATTGGTGAGCACTAAAAACCACGGAAAAAGGACTAACACACAGGACGAAGCGCTTCCTCCTGTGTGTTAGTCCTTTTTCCGCGGTTTTTAGCGTTCACCAATTCCTTCAAGTGCATAGGTCAAACAGGTCAATGCGCTAAAGACTTAGAACCCTTCAAAATCAAGCAGTTAGGAACTGAATGCGTCAGCGACAGCTCTGTTAGGCTCACGGCAAAAGAGTACAGTCTCATGAATGGGACAAAGGCTGCCACATGCAATCTTCGGTCGCTTAATCAATTTTGTGTTTGTTGTTTTGTTAACGTTTGTGGTTGCTCTCGCGCATGTGCGCCCTGTTCTGAGTTTGGCGATTCACCAAGTAAAGAATTTTCCGTCGTGTTTCCAGCGTTGTCCTGTGTACTTGTCCTTGTGAACGCGTCCTTGCCGCTTCGTTTCTACTTACCATGCACCAACTGGCCCAACAAGCTACGCTTCTTCAATACTTGTGCCCATTGTATCATCAGTGGGTACCCTGTGGCACTGGGGATCGAACCGCGCACCTCCCGCACACGAGGCGGATGCTCAGACCACCAGGCCACCGCTGCCGTCGAATGGCATTCTGTATAAATCTGTCAGTTGTAAGTCAGCACTATGTCTCATCGGTTATTTCCTCATCCTTGTGCTGTTCCACTGTTTCACCTTGACAAATACACATCTAAACATGGCGACGACAGGATGACGTTTTGAGAACTATTCATCGCTCTTCCCAAAAAGGCGTTTTTGCAGTCGCTACACGAAGACACGAAGCAGCTACTTAGACTCCTAAGACGAATAACCAGCAAATCTCACGGAAATAAAAGAATAAAAAGAATGACTTAGTGGCTTCCGAACAGCGCGTGATAAGCTGTTACCTTCAGCGGCGCTGCCTGTACGCTGTCTCCACTTCCTGGTAACGAGTAGCACCCGCGGCAAACGCAGACAGCGAAACTTACTCAGGCGCACATGCAACCTTCGCGGGCGATGACATCATGAAACTTTTCAGAGGCCCAAGCCTCTGGGCCAGCTGTGGGAACCGCACACGTCACGACAGTTGCATACAAAAGGTTCCCTGCCTTGACGCCGGTCGAACGGCCTGCACGGATGGATCGCGATTGAGCGTTGGGTGTTTTCTTTTTTTTTCCCCAAGCTTGGCCTTTCTTCTTGCACAGCATTTTTCAGTGATACCGGCACGTGAAGGGAGCCAGGAGGGAGGAGAGGTTTATTTAGAGAGGACGGCGGAGACGTCAGCCGGTCGGATCATCGTCTGGCCTGCTGCTATGCACTGGTGAAGGGGAAGGAGAGAAGAACGAGGTCATCGAACTCTAAGGATGTACTTTCAAATAATAGAAACGACTGCGGTTTTCATTCGTTTCCGCTGAATCTCAGTTCTTCAGATGCCCGTAAAATCCATCCGAATATTATTCGGGGCTTCGGAATACATCTTCATTCAGCGGATTTGCGACAACAGCATCTTCTCCGCACCCGAATCCGAAAACCACGACGCCACTCGCTTTAACGTGGACTTGGCAAAGGTGCACGTGTGCCTGATAGCTCAGGACTCAACTGGCCTACGTTGTCTCTGGGCTGAAGGTGAGCGGGATGGATTCTTTGTCCAACCGTGCAGACTGAAAACATCGGGAAGCAGCCATTTAGTTCATTTTTCGTTAAAATATGGGCACCGACAGATAAATTCGACAGTGGCACAGAGCCAAGCTTCATGCAGTCAGTGCGAGTTACCTAGATCCACATTTATAAATGACTCTACCTGTGTGACCACGAAACGGAGCACTCCGCAGTTACAGGGCCACTTTTTTTAACATATTGAGTCGATAACCACATCCAACTCCTCAACTCCCCAACTCTATCTGCGACATGAAACCACTTTTAAATATCAGCTAGAAGTATTTTAAAACTGCAAAAACCAGGAAACCGAAACTGAGTCTCTACCAAACTATGACGTCCGGACAGACTAGCCTATGACGTCACAGATACTGTGACAAATTTATCGTAAAACATTGATTCGCTAGACTGGCAAATGCGAGCGACAGCTTGAGTCATTATTTATCTGAAACGGCGGAAAACATGCTCGAAATTTTATCCTCCAGCAGACGCAGTGGAGAGCATCGAGGACCGAACATACTGTGACATCCCACTCGCAAAGCTGCCCGCAGAAATCGGCCCTACTGAGGCCACTATATGGGAAATTTTAAAATAACTTTGCGCTGTGACGCAGCGCCGCCCGGCTGAAAAATTTTGCACAGGAGACTAGAAGGCAGCGATGAACGTGCACTTAACCCAACAAACACAAAACCTCCTCAGAAACTCCAAAAAAGGATGGAATGTCCCAGTCCCAGTACAGCATTTATAAAACGTTTCCAGACCATAGAGGCAAGACATTGAAACACAAGAAAAAAGGCAGTGCTCCCACTAAAGGTCTAGAAACGTTCTTTCGAGAGTTTTAAGCAGCAACAAAAAAGAATTAATGCATTTTGGTCCCAGAAAGGTAACTGGGTATAACGTTTTGGGACCAATGGTTTTCAACAAGAAATAAAAATTGACAGCTCGCTCTCTTTTCTCTCTCCCTCGCGCCACAAGCAGCGGGGAGAGAAGGTTTTCCTCTTGCACTCGCCGTTTTGAGAGATGAAACAGCAGTTTCATTCGAAGAGCCGAAGGAAACGGTAGACCCCGCATCTCTCTCGGCGCATGCGTTTCTCGCACGTGGGCTGTCGGCTCCATGCTGCAGGCAGGCGGCGGCGGTCTGCATTTTCATCGCGCCGCCGGCAGCGGCGGTCACCAGCTTTCACGTCTTCTAGCGTTTTCCCAACTTCAACATTATGTGGTGGTCCCTCCAGGCGTCTCCGACTCTCGGCACTCCTCGCTGCGCCGCTGTCTAGCAGAAGTGCAGTAATGGCCTCCCGTCGCTCGCCCGGCTTCCTCGCTGGACGGACGCCATTTTGCGCGCGCTTATTCGCGCTGCCCGAGACGTTCGAGCACAAGCCCCAGCGCGCGGCAGTTCTTGCTCTCGTCACTGCGCCAACTGGGCTGTCGTGGACTTCGTAGCTACGGATTCACGAAAGTTTTCCCGCGCACCTCGGCGTGCCCACACCATTCCTTTTGGAACTGATGCCGCGGCTGCGCATCGCAAGTCCTTTGCGCAGCTCCACGGCCCTACTGATGCCGCTGTTCGAGGCGGCGTTCGCGGCAGCGGAGTTCGTGGCAATAGGTGACTCCTCGCACCCACCCTGGCCCTGCATTCCTCAGCGCCTCCGACGACTGCAGCACGTTGGTGGTGGCAGCGTGGCCGTCTACTACGGTCTGAGGCGGGAAGGACCTTCGGAGACCCACCACTCTCTTTCTGCGAGTGCCCATGGATTAGCCTGCTCTACCTACTTCGCCACCGCGCAGCCATCCTGCCGCAGTGGTATAATTTGTGCAGTGTTCGCGTGGTTATATTGACTCTCTCCCACTGGATTAATAGTGCCTTGATCTCGACTCCCAACCTGGACTGTGCCGCATGCGCGGTCTGCCGCACCATGGATGCAGCGCGCCACCGCACGTACCTGAGCACGTTCACCTTCCCGCCTGGCTCCAAGCAGTCTTATCCCCACACTTAGTCACAAGAAAATAAAACTCCCAGGATCGTTACGAGGGTGTAACGCGTATGTTTGAGCGCTCGCTGTGCTGTGAGAAGGCGCAGGACAGAAGCCTGCGTTTAATTTATGGTTTCAGCTGTTGCAGCCTTGTATTTCATCCCTGGGTTTCCGTAGGCAACGTCGTCAAGGTATGGTGGTTTTTTTCAATTAATTATTTAATTTATTTATTTATTTAAGCATACTGCAGGCCCTTTTCGCACTTTTTTTATTTTCGCCTAGTAGAACTAATATTTTTTTCTGTTTTGATAACACGTCGCTGAAGCTGGCTCCGAGTCTCTAAGCGTGAGGGGGGTTTCAACTTGAAGAAAATCCGTGACCTGAAACTGCGTGTCTGCAGCGTACGCCCATCTCGTCTTTTCTTTTGTCACCCAAGTTGCTCTTTACATACATTTGCTTTTGCGTGTGCATATCTGCTTTTGTAGCCCTTAGAATGCTCGTTTAAGGTGCATCAACGTTCAGCCTGTATTCTGTTTTACTTGCTTCATATATTGCAGATTTCTCAGGGTTGGAGAAAAAAGTGGTCATCATTCTATGCATGGCGCCGTAGCGTACTGTGTATTAAATGGTGCGTACGTTTTCGTCTGCTATTTGTATTCATTCAGATTTGCGCCGTTGAACGTAAGTTTTGTTCGGCACGGACTTTCAATTCGGTCTGTATTGTTTTTCTTTGACTGAAACATGAATGCATTTTGATTGTGGTGGTGTATAGTGCGGTCGCCAGCATGGACGACAGGATGCAATTCGTGCTAAGAGCACAGCTAGTAAACTGAAATTACTTCTGTATGGCGCTGCTCTTTGCTCTTATATGGGCCAAATCGGGTGACTTTTTGAGTTCATATTTCCTTTGTGTGCAAAATGCTAGGACATTTCACGTAAACGGATAAGTGCAGAACGGCCGAGCCAGCACGCAATCAGACGAGTGGAAAGGTGGATTACACCACCTGTAACGTAAGTATGCACCTGAAATTTGGCACATATGTGCGCTTGGATGCCTGCAGGCTGCATGAAAAAGGAGGAATAATTTTATTGAACCAGAGCCGAGAAATCGAGCATTAACCTTTTGGGGCTTTCCATGGAACGCACAACTTTTTGGACATGGCTAGTTGTTAGGACGTTTTTTTAGATGTGTTCGGGAAAAATGAGCACCTCCTGGGGAGATTCCAGATGTCCCGAAGGGTCATTTTTGGGAGATTTTGAGGAGGTTTTGTGTTTGTTGGGAAAGCTTCAGTCAAATCCGTTGAGGTAGAAAAAACTCCGGAGTTGCCCTTGAAAGCCTTTGTTTTCTGGAACAATGCGCAGAAGCAACGGTTCAGAGAGAGAGAGAGAGCAAAGAGAGAGGGAGGAGAAGGAAAAGCGGTGAGGCTAAGCAGGGGAAGGTACCAGTTTGCAGCCCTTGAATGGGGAGAGAGGAGTTCGTCCGAACACGTCGAGGACCGCGGGCTGGTTTAACGCGAACCGCTTTGACGGGAACTCTAGGAACACAGTTTATCTGCTAACATCGATCCAAGAAAGAACCCAGCTGAAAAGCACGGCAGAAAAGTTTCTGTCGTCACAACAGATTTTTTGTAATGTTTTCGACCTAAAAATTTGTAGTAACAGAATTTTGTGCAGTTGCTGCAGAAAAATTACGACACAATTACGGACTGCAGAAACGCATCCCAGCAAAACCTACAGTACTATAGAAAAATGCTGCAAAACAAATATTTGTTACGACATGACTAAAAGATATTTAGTGGTATTTTTTACACGTTTCTTTTTCTTTAACTGGAAAAGATCACGTAATAAACAGGATATCAATTGTTGGTGCAAGTGGCGCGTCTCTTCCTTCGCGTGCCGATAGCGTGTCATGACAAATTCAGCGAGGCACATTTATTTCTGATCATGACATTACATCTGAAGAGCCGCCGCCGTGGCTCAGTGGTTATGGTGCTCGGCTGCTGACCCGAAAGACACTGGCTCGATCTCGGCCGCGGCGGTTGAATTTAGTTGGAGGAGAAATTCTAGGGGCCCGTGTACAGTGCGATGTCAGTGCACGTTAAAGAACCCCAGGTTGTCGAAATTTCCGGAGCCCTTCATTACGGCGTCTCTCATAGCCTGAGTCGCTTTGGGACGTTAAACCCCATAAACCAAACCAATTACATCTGAAGGTGTTTTCAGAAATTTTGACACATTTTTTAGGGCACTTTTAACCAAGCCGACACTTCCGTCCCGATCAACATCGCTGTCCAGCTCATGTTTTGCAGCACTAAGCTACAGATACACAGCGGCCGTGCAAAGATCTCCAAGCCAGCGAGGAGAAAAATAAAGAGGAAGCATTTGCAAGGATAACTTGTGTCCAAAGAAACGACGAACAACTTCCGCCGACGATGAAATCAAGGCATTCGACACCCACGGCAACCAGAGCGTTCACCACCAGAATGCCACTCCTGACAGTGAAGTCGGGAACGACTTGACCGCACTTTGAATTTACGGCCATCCATCCGCTACAGGCCTGGGCGCTCCCCATCGTCATCCCACTCTGGCTCTGGGATGTCCCCCAGCAGCAACGGTATCGGGTTTCCTTCCTGCACTCGGATGTACGGCTCTAGGTCTCGGATAAACTCCTCTATGCTGGAATTCTGCTCGAATGGAGCCCAAGGATCGGCATGCTCCCTGTCAGAGGAAAAACGACGTGATGAATGCTCTAGAGATGAACTCGCTGGAGAGCTCATGTCCATCGCTGAAAGTGGCCGGGGGCTCAGATTAGGCGAGTGCGAGTCGTTGGTGTCTCTTGTGGACGAAGATGGCACATCACTACAAGCAGCATGAGATTGGGAGGTGCCGCTTTGATCATGCATCTTCTTGCTCGAGCTTGGCGTTTTCGCTCCCGGCCGCGGCGTCGCAGCAAGGTGAAATGATGCGCGGGACCATTTCGTTTTCTTCCGGCGTCGGAATCGAAAGTGCTGTTCCCCAGAGGAGCTGATGCCATCGCGTTTGCCATGTAGCTTTTGTTCCTTGTTGTTTCTTTTTTGAACCACGCGCTGTTTTTGAACGGCTGGCTTTCGCACACAACACCCGAGGCACCCGAGGTAGTTGAAGGCCGCTTCGTGTGGAAACGCCCGTTGTAGCGTTGAAGTCGAGGGGGCGTTACTAGATGTGGGTGTAATACTGAATTTTATATCTACTTCATTCGCTTCCACTGACCAAGGCAAAGTCTCGGGTTTTTTGCGTTGCCCACGAGTCACGGGAAACTCGCTGCCTCGCGGCTCTGCTTCACATCTTCCTTCGATTTCGCTCCACTTCCGTTTTTTGGTCGACGACTCGGGCGATGCGTAGTTGAGGTCTGCTCTTTTGCTTTCAGCCTCGTCATCAGCGTCACTTACTTCCTTCGTGGACTCTTGAGCAGGATCCACACATTCTGGTTGGTTGAATAACGGCCTACCACACTGGAAGCATGTGTTTCCGCCAAGCAGATGAAAATTTGTCAGTTCAGCCACTGGCTGATTCTGCATCGTGTCATCTTCCATCTGCATGCTTCTGAATATGGCCAGCAAATCGTCCTCCCCAGACACACCGTCCAGCGCTGTAACGACGTCACCCGCTACGAGACCTCCAGCAGAAACCATCGCAGCACATCGACTCCATCGCTCCCTACGTGGTGTTGAACTGCTCCTTAGAGCTAGCATTTCGCTGCCCTCGTTGTACTCAGACTGGCCGTGTTCTCGCGAGGCGGTCTGTCGCCGAATGTCGTTGCGTGTAGGCCAACGGCGCATGGAAATCTGATCCTCCATTGGATGGACTGTTTGAACTGGACCGCTAGCCCTGTTCATCCAAGACAAAGGCCTTTCATCTGTGGCGGAACGACTCGCATCGCCTCCTGCGCAGCTGTCGACGCCCGTCTTAGTTCCCTTGACATGAGACAGCCCTGTTGCAAAGCGAAGAATGTGGGAGTTGGAATCAGACACAGTAGCTTGTTTTTCGGCATGCGCAGAAAGCGAGATATTTTCAGACGCACCTCTCGTATTTTCGAGCCGTGGATTTTCTTCTGGATGATGCATGCGCAGAGTTGGCGATGGCTGAGCTGAAATTGCGCCAGTGGTTGAACCCGCTGTCTCCAGGCAAGCTTTAGGTGCAGTGGAAGACGTAGTGCTCGACGCAGGCAAAGCACCTCCTGCGTTGGCCGCAGGAGTCTTGGAAATCCCGGCGAACACGGAGGAGCTGGCAAGTGCCTGAGCACCTGAGTCATTCGTGTGTTCTGTAGGCTGCTGCGAGATAACCCCTCGGCTCATGGCGCTGAAGGATGACCCATGGAATAGGCTCCTTCCTGGTACGGCAGCTATGGCGCCCTCACCTTGAGAACGCCTACTTCGCTTCGTTACAGCCAGTGCAACATCGTCTGGAAGCTCCTCCATGGGCCGCTTCCGGTTTTCCTCGGTCGAAGTACCGGAAGTTCACTTGGGGGGTCCGGATGTGCTGGCCCCGACGGGGTGGCCGAACCTCGCGACAGCGAGCTTCGAGCTAGGCACGCAGCGGACGAAACCTCGCCGCCAGTGCCCTTCGCAGCCACTGCAGCCTCACAGCATGAGCGGTTAGCTTGGGAAGTCTCAATCGCGGGGGTCGCAACAACGTAGCTTCGTGCAGGGTCAGAACAACGCTTCTTCTTGTTCTTCTTCTTCTTCACCTCTTTATAATGGCACATACCCACGTGGGGCTTCTTCTTCTTCTTCTTCACCTCTTTATAATGGCACTAGCTACACCTGCACCTTCTTCTTCCCCTTGCACGTCCTTCTCGAAAATGCCTTCTCCTTCTCGTATGGTGGGACAAGGAACCGGAAAAAAAGGGAAGAAAGAGAAAGTAAGGTCAAAGCTGGAAAATTGGCTTATGAGGCTTTGAGGTCGCAAAGCGACTCAGGCTATGAGAGACGCCGTAGTGAAGGGCTCCGGAAATTTCGACCACCCGGGGTTCTTTAACGTGTACTAACGTTGCACAGTACACGGGCCTCCATCTTATGAAGCTTTTTTGGGGCATAGACGACTCTGAGATTAGGAAACTTGGCACTAGGTGTGTTAGCTAGCCCTTCCAATTGCTATTTCAAAACAAGTACACGAGTATTTGGTTTCATCAAATTCCAGATTATGTTTGTTTGTGAATAATCAATAAGTGTTGCCTTCTTGAACGTGTGCAGTTCTTGTTTTTTCGACTCTTCGGTGATGCCCACGCACACTTAAGCAATTGCATCCTGATGATGATGACGGTGAATTTTTATGGCGCAAGGGCATCTGGGGCCAATGGGCGCCACGGCACAATGTATTTTTCTTCTACCCAAGGTGGGGTCGAAGACCCATTTCCAAAGCATTTCACGCTAAATAAGCCGAGCACCCGACCAGGGGAAAGCTTGTGGCCATTACAAGTAGAAAACCAGCGGAAAGGACGCGTTCTCAAGGAGCAGAAGCACACAGGACAACGCTGGAAACACAAATGAAAATTCTTTACTTGGCGAATCGCTAACATAAGAATAGGGCGCAAATGCGCGAGAGCAGCCACAAACGTTAACAAAACAACAAACACGAAATTATTAAGCGACCGATGATTGCATGTGGCGACCTACTCTGCCACACATGCCCAACATTCTTGGTCAAAAATTACGAATATTGGAAAAATGCACAATAGTGGTATAGAAATATTGAAAGTAATGATCCATTCTTCGGTTATGCAGCAAAATCTTTCCTCTATAGTGTTTCCCTCGTTAGCATCGAGCAGTTAAGACTGGCGTATTAAATCAATGGTGAACGCTTTTGACGATAGCAGACACGTTAACAGGAAAAAAAAATGCAAGCCTGTAGACGAGCGATTTGCGGATATATTCATTGTTATGATGAAATCATAGAATATGTGAAGAAGCTGTGTTCATAAAATCTTTTCTGCTCAAAAATGCCTTTGTCCAGGATTTTTAAGTATGTGCAGCCCCCGTCAAAAATATACAGCCCACCGCGCACGGCCGCGGAGCGCCTGCCGGGCCGAGCGGTGGCGTCCCCGTCCCGCAAACGCGGGACGGGGACAACTGATCACGATACAACTGATCAGGTGCTTACAATACAAGGCCACGAAATACCCAAAGTGGCCGAATACAAATACCTCGGGATATGGCTAAACGAAGGGCAGATATACACGGAAAAGCATGAACAGGCTCTTAGGGCAAAAGGACGAAGAGACGCCGGGATAATGAAACATAGGGCATTATGGGGGTACAACAAATATGAAGTACTAAGAGGTATTTGGAAAGGAATAATGGTGCCGGGACTTACTTTCGGCAATGCAGTTCTGTGCTTAAGGGCAGAAGTTCAGTCGAGATTAGACGTAAATCAGAGAGCTATTGGAAGATTAGCACTAGGTGCCCACGGCAAAACCACAAACGAGGCAGTACAAGGGGATATGGGCTGGGCATCGTTCGAGGCACGGGAAGCTAAGAGTAAAATACTATATGAAGAACGCCTGAGGAAATTGGACGATAACAGATGGGCAGCTAAGGTATTTAAATATTTATACAGAAAGAACGTTCACTCACAGTGGCGGAAAAGAACTAGAAAACTAACCAGTAAGTATGCCGGTCATGAGGACGGAGAAAGAAAGAGCATTAAACGACAGGTTAAAAACGCGGAAGTTAAAAATTGGATGAATTCAATGGAAAAGAAACATAGTGTAGAACTATATCGATTCTGGAAAAGGCAGATCAGGAAAGAATTTTTCTATGATAACTCAAGAGGCAGTGCCCTACTTTTTGAAGCTAGATCAGGGTGTCTTAGAACGCGCAGCTACAAAAAGAAATTTAACGAAGAAGATGACACATGTGCAGTGTGTGGTAGATCTGTGGAAACAATTGAACACCTCATAATCAAATGTGATGGTATCCATCCGGATGTCGATGCAGGCGTAGTCACTCTTCCTGAGGCCCTAGGGTTTAAAGATAACAATGGTCATGTAAATAAATCTGCAGTGGAAGTCAGCAAAAAGCGATTGGAGGATTGGTGGCTGAAAAGCAGAGATGTGGCATAAGGTTAGAATAGTAGGAAACCGTAGGCAAAGGTGATGGAGAATCTTAATGAGAATTGCCAATACAGTAAACAACAAAAATAATAAATAAAGAAAAGCTGAGCATGGTGGCAATTGCCACCACCCCGTTTCAAAGGGGGCGCTCCTATCCATCCATCCATCCATCCATCCGCGCTGGGTGCGAGGGTATAGAGGGTGAGGGTGAGGGAAACATGGCTCATGCCTTTAAACACGACTAAATGTAAAGTCATGACATTTTCCCGCCTTCGCAACCAGATTAAGACTACCTATACTACCTCAACTCTACACCCGTTGCCTACACATCATCATACAAATATCTTGGCCTGCACATGACACCATCGCTATCATGGATAACACATATTGAAACCATTTGCTCCGAAGCCTCACGCGTTCTCGGCTACATGCGGCGTAGTCTCTCCGACTCATCCTCAGACATTAAAAAGCTAGCATATCTTACATTCGTCAGACCAAAGCTTGAATACGCATCAGCCATCTGGAACCCGTCACAATCATACCTCGCCACTAACCTCGAAGCCATTCAAAACCGTGCAGCACGATTTATCACCTCGAACTACTCAAGAACTTTCAGCGTCACCTCAATGAAAAGAGACCTCGACTTGCCGTCCCTCGCATCACGCCGCATCATATCTCGTTTGTGCCTTCTTCACGCATTCTATTATGACCCACGGTCCAGACATGAGCTACTAACAACACCACTGCGAAGATCTTCCCGTTTAAGCCACAGCCAGTCTCTAGCACGAATTTCCACCCGTACCCTTGCAATGAGTAGCTCATTTTTCCCTCATGCAATAGTCTTATGGAATTCCTTACCCGAAAACATAGCCGAATGCACAGACAGAAAACAATTCCGTAATAAGCTTAAAGGGCAACTCCGGCGATTTTTCAGCCATTTTAAGTTAATGGCTGTTTTGTGTTCCTAAGAACCTCCTGTAATGTGTACGATACACGGTTTTCAAAAGCAACCGTAAAATAATTTTAAAACAACAAAAAACGCAAACTCGACACCGAAACCGGAAAACCGAAACCGGGGAGGTGCCTTCGTGCGGTATAGACTGTGACGTCACGAGCGGGTTCGCCGCGCTGTGAAGTCCCCGAAGATATCACAACTACCCTGAGCCGCGCTGTCGACATGACTGAAAGCGCGGAGGACAGCTTTTCCAAGACCAGCGAGTCTGTAGAAGACGACTCATTCGACGATTTTGGACTGGACGAGTCGCCTTTCAGGTATGATCCACCGCCGCGCGAGCCAGCCGAGTCACACCACAGGCCGTGTCACCTGCAGCACGCAGACGGTCTGAACTCGGAGAAGTGATTATTTGAGTCATTTTTCGTGCATGCTTTTGTGACAGAGTCGTCAGAACAAAAGTTAATGAGATGCTCCCGCCGACAGCTGTTCGTGTGGCCAGTGCCGGCCGACCCAGCCTGATGAAAGAATCTGCTGCCGGAACGTTGCCGCGGTGCACAACGTACGTCCTTACAGGGGCATGCATCACCAACAGTCCTCTCTGCGAAGCTTTATCTCGACGGCGAGCTTTTGGAAATGAGTTCACGCCAGCTACAGTTCTACAATCCAACATACCGCTTCTTCTTGACGGCCGCGCTTCGTTCAGCTGGCCGCTGCGATAGACGGTCGTACTAGCATAACGTTGGCACAGAATATGCCTTCAAGCACCAGTTGAACGAAGCCTTAGCGAGTCCAAAGCTCTCTTTGAAGTGCACGCTGTCTTCATAGCAATCTGGCGCGAAATGTTCCGAGCACAAGCGGGAATGCTTCCTCGGAGTCCAGTTTACACGGCGGACAGCTCTCACCAACTTGTCGCGAAGGTTCTTATCGCTAGGAAACCTACGCTAGATCACGCCCGTTGTCACAGATCAAGAATTTGTGCACCCCACAGCACTACAGAAGTTGTCGTGACCTATCACTCTGGCGTACAAATCACATCAGGCACGTTGAGATGGCGCGAAATTGCACAGGTGGTCGAAATAATTCCGGAGAGCTCCACTACGGACCTCTTTCTTCCTTTCTTCTTTCACTCCTCCCTTACGTCGCGGTTCGGGTGTCCATTACTGCGTCATTTACTTTCCTCAAAACCAATTTTCAGTTTTCCCCTGCACTGCCCAACCAGCTTGACACGCCGCCCCGCCAGTGACGTCACAGAACAGGGTGGCCTGTAGAAGTTGCTCGATCAGTGGGTGCGGCTCGCGTCGAGGAGCGCTTGTCTTCAAAATTCGCTTGCGGAAAAACTACGCCGGTTTCAGGTGCGAAATTTTACATGAGGCATCAGACTATCATAAAGAATACAGACTTAAAATTTCATTTCAATCGATGCACATCGAAAAATCGCCGGAGGAGACTGTCCCCTTTGTACTCTTTTGTTACTTAGTGTAGTTGTATTTCTGCGCCTTAGCGTAATTTTGCTTCTCTTCCGCTTGCTTGGTTGCTGTTATTTGACTTAGATGTATGTCTGCATTTTTTACTGTATTTTTTCTTGCTTTTGTTTTTGCTTGCCTTCATTGTATTTTGTATTTTGCTCTTCACATTTTTCCACGTTCAAGTTTTTTTTACATCATGTTAATTCGCCTCCCCCTTATGTAATGCCCTCGGGCCCTTAAGGAGAAAATAAATGAAATGAAAAGGCTCCCTTCCTTTCAGGCGGGAGAGGGAAACAGAGTCGCGCTGGCTGCGCAATAAGTGCGGCCCTCGATCGCGGAGGCCACGGTGCGGCGTTCGTGGTATTACTTCTTTGCCGGCTCCTGAGCGGGGGCGCTTGCATCGAGGCAAAACGCAGTCACCTTCGGAAGCTGCTCCCAAGCAGGTATCCGCGGTTCGAGCTCTCGGGGGCACTCGAAGATAAGCCGCGGCAACTTCATCGCGCTAGCGCGGACTATGCGCTAAATAACTGCAGTGGCCGTGCAGATTCCGTACGTGCTTCGCCAGTGAGGAAACGAAAGAAAAAGAAAATGCTTCGAGCCCGCATAGCGCATGACAACAAGCCATGCTGTTGTGAAGGTGTAGGTTGCGCAACCACGGGACGAACCACGAAGAAAGACACAGGGACACACACAAGCGCACTAACAACTCTTCGTGGTTCGTCCCGTGGTCGCGCAACCTACACCTTCACAACATCATGTACCAACTAGGCCCAACCCAAGTTTTATTGAACAAGCCATGCGCTGTGCTCACTTCCTTTCAGACTCCTTTTATGAGTTCGTTGCAAGCCGTCAGCAGACATTTCCATCCCTAGCTTCAAGGAGCAACCCTAAGCAACTCACTCTGCTGGGCACCTTGCTGCATTGAAAGAAATAAGTTACTATCGACAGGTCGACGAAAGGTACATAATAACCATGAAACTCTCTATTTTCAACGTACTGTAACCGGTGGCTGCATGCCATTACTACAGGGTGAGAAACCTGGTGCCATTTTTGCAGTGAAGCTGAATTCCACTCAAACGATTCCAAAGGAATTCACTATTATCCAATAGTGAATTCGTAGTTGGTTGCATGCTTTTTAGCGTCCCAAAGTGACTCATGCTATGAGGGGCGCCGTAGCGGAGGGCTTTGGGTAATTTCGACCACATGGGGTTCTTTACCGTGCACTGACATCGCACAGCACCCGCGCCTCTAAAATTTCGCCTCCATCTCAATGCGACCGCCGCGGCCGGGATCGAACCGCGTCTTTCGCGTGAGCAGCCCAGCGCCGTAACCACTGAGCCGCCGCGGCAGCCTATGTGTGCAGCAGATCAAATTGCTTAGGGCTGCTGCTTGAAGCTAGGGATAGAAATGGGAGTATTACGAAAGGACCAGTGACAAACACATAACAGAAGCCTGAAAGAAACTGAGCACAGCGCATGGCTTGTTGTCATGCGCTATGCGGGCTCGAAGCCTTTTCTTTTTCTTTCGTTTCCTTCACTGGCGAAGCACGTACGAAATCTGCACGGCCACTGCAGTTACTTAGCGCATAGTACGCGCTAGCGCGAAGAAGTTGCCACGGCTTATCTTCGAGCGCCCCCGAGAGCTTTGCTGCTCGCACCGCGCACCCCTGCTTGGGAGCAGCTTCCGAAGTTGACTGTGCGTTTTGCCTCGATCAAAATTCAGGGAGGCACACACATGCATCTAGGCACGGTAGCCAGCTTGGAGGTTCTTCGCGTGCAGCATATACACTCCTCTCCAAAGCACACTGTTCACGAAACACAGATTTGGAGGATCTTGGTGGCTCGACATGTCTGTCCATCATACGGCTTTTCCAAAGACTGAATAGTCCCATCAACACAAACAGATCATAAGGCACAACAGAGTTTTTGCCAACGGCAGAAATCTAATAGTGCATGGTGTAATTTCAATGTCCTTCTTAAGAGTTCGTTGTAGTATGTCCCAAAAGAACATGGCATCACGGCACAGGATGAAGCAATGATCAATTGTCTCAGGCACGTTACACAGACGGCGATTCACATTGCAGGGTACAAACATCCCCTTGTCATTAAGAAATGTCTTGACAGGCAGCGTCGCTGAGTGTAGTTTGAAAAAGAACGTTTTAGTGGCTGCCTGAATGCACATCCGCCTAACACGCTTTAGAACGCTGATGTCCAAAGACCCCAGATAAGGCTGCCGATACGATGGTGTAGGGAACAAAGACTCAGTGAGAGCCTGGGTCATCTGTTTTCTCGAGAGGCTATACAGGTAATCTAAAGAGAAGCGCACAGTGAGGAAATTGAAAGTGTCAGCAACCTCCTTAAGGAATCCCCATAAAGTCCCCTCACGAGCCTGCACAGTCGGTGTGAATAAGTAAGGCAAATTAAAACTAAGCCGCCTAATGAGCACAGCTACCAGAAACGGGTGGTTTGCCGATTTGAAAAAGAAAAAACGGGAAACAAGCTGATGCACGAACAGGTGAACAAGGCCCACTCCACCACCCTCTAAGGGAAGGAACAAGTTGTCACGCCTCATGGGCTCCCATTGAGAGCGCCACACGAATGTTGCAAATATTCTGTGTATTGCTTGCACCTTTTTCCTTGCACAATGCAGGACTTGAAGGACATACGCGAGCTTTGCAAACAAAAATATGTTACAGACCTGTGCCCTCGCAAACACTGAGAGTTCCCTACCCATCCAAGCCTGTGTTTGCCGCCGTAGAGTTACAATTTGGGAATCCCAGTAGGCTGCACTGTTGCGAACTTGGTGCAGCAGAACCCCTAGGTACTCAAGAGGGCTACAGTCCCAGCATATGCCACCGAACTGGCTTGGCCTAGTTCCCCAATAACCCAACCAAAAGCCTTTGGATTTCTCTAAATTAAGAGCCGCGCCTGATACATCGCAGAACTGTTTAGTCAAGTTTAGAGCCTCAAGTACACTCTTTTTGTCAGAACAAAAGAGGGCGACATCATCAGCGTAGGCTAAAACTTCACATTGAGCCAGAGAGAAACCGCGGATAGCTGCGCTGTTAATTATACTGAGACAGAGGGGTTCCAGATATAGGGCAAACAACAATGGAGACAGTGGACTTCCTTGACGAACAGATGCTTCAAGTGGTATTGGTTTCGTTAGCTCCTGATTAACAATAACCCTTGTATAGGAGTTCTTATAGCACAGCCTTATGCCTTTGAGCAAGACGTCACCAATATTTGCATACTCCAAGACCGCAAACAAGAAATCGTGCCGAACTTTATCAAACGCCTTCGCCAAGTCAATTTGAATCAGAGCTACTTGGCCTGTCTCATCTGATACTGTCTCTAATACTGAACGTGCAATATGGATATGTGTTTGAATACTGCGGCCTCTAATACCACAGACCTGATGCGAACCTATCAAGTCCATAATGACGAGCTGCAGACGACTGGAAAGAACCTTGGCAAAAATTTTGTAATCAACATTGCAGAGGGAAATTGGAGGATATCCCTCAAAAGTTTTCAACCGATTAGTATCTTTGCTTTTGGGAATTAATATTGTGTGCCCAGAATAGAAAGTGGGAGGCAGGACACCCACATCATAAGATGCTTGGAAACTTCCATCAAAACAGGCACTAGGCAAGGCGAAAATGTTTTACAGAATTCGCTAGTAATACCATCTGGCCCAGGAGATTTCTGGCTCTGCAGGGCAGAAATGGCTGATTGAATTTCATCCAAAGTGATAGGTCCCTTCACTATAGCACACTTCTCATCGTCAAGTCGAGGGAAGTTTCCGAGTAAGGAACTGTAATCGAAACCCTGATTTGGATCTTCGCAACTGCCAGACAACTTCCGATAATAGTCGAAGAAAGCAGCAAGAATACCTGGCGCATCGCTGTATGTGCAATCACCATACTGAATT